>NC_090325.1:43414752-44057035 GCF_035084215.1 Heptranchias perlo
TTTTTTAGGCAACTTGTAGAATCAAGTAAGGCAGCTTGCAAAATTAGCGTTGGAACCATTCTTGTTAAATGCTGATTCCCAGTAGGGCATGGCCCAAATCTGCTATTAAATAGTCAGTGAGTCAGAAAACACTGCCCAAGGCTGAATGAACACTACTCTCTACCAGAGAGCATTAAGTGGAGGTGGGGAGGGGGGAGTGGGGGGATCGAGCTATTCTCTGGTGCACAGATACACAGACCTGAATGATAAAGACAAGCTATCAAGATTTTTTGTTTTGTTTCTAAAACTAAAATGAAACACAACGTTGTAATGCATTGAGCTGTTTATCTGCATGAAACTGTTAAAAAAAAGGTGTGCCACTCTGATCAGAGAAGAGCATAAATGAGAGAATGAAATGGAGAAGGAAATGATTTGAGAGAGATTGAACACGATGATCTTCACATACCACATTGACAGTGGGGTGACAGGTTTAGAGCTACGTTAGTGCTGCAGGACAGCAGCAGTTACTTTATTTATTTGACGTTTCTTTGGTAGATCGGAATGGAGGTGTCTATAACCCTTTAAATGCTGTTTTATCAGCAGCACTGCCTTGAGAACATCAGAAAAAGCCCAGGATGAGAAAATGGCCCAATGGAGCTTGTTCCTCTCACTCAGCCTAACGTCCCAACTGCATTTTTAATGATCCTCACGGTTTTGCTACCCTACCTGGTAGATTATTTCAAAGGACCACTGGCTAGACCACTGAAGAGCCTAAAAAACATAGTTGGAGCTTGCTGTAAAAAACGGGCGTGACGATGTCGAATTTATGTTCCATTTCTTCTAATTTACTTTACATTATATTTCATTTACTGGCCTGGCTTACCTTGACGTAATATTTTGAGCTCACCTTATTTATACCATTTAATATATTATATACCTTGATGAAGTTTCCCCTTTTAACCTTTCTAGGCTGCACAGATTAAGCAGCATCTTAACTTTGAGCAGGCGACGGGAGAAATGCTTTTTTGGTGCTCACAGGCAACTCCTCGGTTGGGGGGAGGGGTGAATTCCAGTGGCTCTGATGTGGTGCCAAGCTGAAAAATTCATCCTAGGTGGGCGGTGGGGGTGGGGGTGGGCGGCGAGTATGTGGACAAGTCGGCAGAAGGCCGGAAGATTTCTGTGGGGTCAGCAGACGTATTAATCCACCTGGTTTCACAAAATCCTTTTAAAAACAAGAACCCTTTAAGGACCGCTGGTCGGGCTGTTCAAAGCCTTGTATCAATGGGTGGAGCATGCACAGTGCATGCTCCACCCATAGTTACCTCAAAATTGAATCAGGGACCTATGTGTGTCATAGGACCATGATTACCATTTAGAATTAGGTTTCCATCTGAAACAGGCATGTGGCGATCCTCGGGAAAATGTTGATGGGCAGGAACGGATCGGGAAGCGTATCCCTGAAATTTCCAAGGCACTTCTGCCCCGTCCTGTCAGGTGGAGGGAGTTAAAATTGACCCCGGCAACTCTAATCGTTCTTCGTAATAGTTAATTAGCTTTACATTGGGATCATTCATGCTGCTCCTCTCTGCAACTTCCCTACTGCATCTTCATCAGTTTTGAAGTGTGGTATCCAAAATTGTACACAGTGCTGCAAATGAAGTTTGACGTCTGCAGATTTAAACTCCACTATTCTGCCTTTGTATGAATATTGGCTGCCATTCTGGACCCAAGCCTCAATCACTGCTTTCCCTTATTGGTTACTTCCCCCTTTTAGCTCCTCTTCTTCAGCATAGGGGCAATTATAACCTAAACCGCCTTAATTGACTTCGATGGAGAGTAAAATCAGGTGGGTTGTAAATCCAGCATTATACCCGATCCTGTCAGTTTCCCATCGGGTTAAAATTACTCCCCATTTCTCCCTTTACCCTTGCTCTGTTCTTCTTCTCCCAGCTTTAAAAACCTCAAAATCCATCTTTTCAACCAAGCTTTCAATTACCCATCCTAATCTCTCCCTCTGTCCACTCCCTCACCAACTCCTTTTTTCCCCTCCCTCTCTGTAAAGCACCTTGGAGGTGTTTCTACATTAAAGGTGCAATATGAATGCAATTTGTTGATATTATTTCCCAACATTCTACTTGCTTATTAAATAGTTTCTCAACATTGAGAATGGTGAGTCCACTGTTACTCCCAGATCCTTTTCTATGTCTTCCTGTGCTAATTCTGTTTCTTTCATTGTTTAGCTATATGGCTCATTTCTTCAAACAGTGTACAATGTTTTATATTTGTCAATATTAAATTTAATTTGCTGTTTGTCTGCCCAATTGCATAAAACAGTTCTAAATCATCAGCTACTTCGACTACTCCCCCATTCTAGTTTTGTCTGTAAATTTAACAAGCTTACAATTAGTTTGTACATCTAGGTCATTTGTATAGACAAGAAACAATAGTGCTTGTTAAAGTACTGACTGCTGTGGTACTCCACTCAATACTTCTCCACAGTATAACATTACACTTCTTATAAGTACTCTCTAGGTGATTTTATATTGCCTGATTTTTCTATTCCTGTCTAGAGAGAGCGACTTCTGACCATTGCTCTCCCCCTTTTACTTTTGCAGCTTTTCCTGGTAGCGCTGGACACTGCTATGGAATGGAGACCCATTTGCAGTATCAGTGGAAACACAGTTTATCAGCTCCACACGTTTACTATCACGTACTCCATTATTCCAGTTGCATATTCGTAGCATCACTCTTTAGCGGGCCTCTGATACTGTTGAGGATTTTTTATACTACTGTGGGCAGATGACAGAATGAGACACACGGAGGTAAATTGTTGTCTTCACGACGTGGGCAGTAATCTGGCAGAGCACATCACCCGCCTCTTACGGAGCATGCCCGATTTTCATTCCATTGATTTCGAGCATTTGGAATAACATAGAGTAACACACAGTGCCCAATCTATATCACATATTGTGTGAATGAATGACTAAACAGCATGCAAGTGATTTTAGATGATATTTTGACTTGATGATACAACAGACAAGTTATTTCTAACATTAGAAGCATTAAATGCCAGCAACAAATTAAACTGAAGCATTATGGATATGGACGTGCAGGTGTGAAAGATACTAGAGGTTGTACGACTGTTCCCCATGCTCTACCACTGATGCTGCACTATGTTCAGGATGTAGTGCTCGAGCATGCATACTATATATGTGAACCCAATTTGAGCTGTCAGTCTGTGGACAGCCTTATCTTGACACTCTTCATCATGTGACCACAACTGCTTGACTTACCTCAACTTTTCTCCATGGTGATACCCTGCACTATGGACGTTAGCACTTCACTCAGGTTTCTCAACAGAAAAAAAAACTCTATCATATTTCACTGCTATTCGTTGGAAACATTATCCTCGGAGGTTCTGCTGATCGGCTGCCATAACTTTGGCAGGAGATTGATGGAGACCCCGGTTACATGTTTATTCGGAGTTTCCACCGATCCTCCGCTGATGTTACGACAGCCGTTCAGGAAAGCCTTTGAGAAAATTCCCGATGTATGAAATGTTAGGATGAATTAACCAAGATTACCTGAAGCCAAGTGAGAAGAATCCCGCACTCCAATGAAAGGCAAAGAGAACTTGCATTTATATTGCGTCTGTTAAGACTGTAGGATATCCCAAAGTGCTTCACATCTAATGAAGTACTTTTGAAGCATAGTCACTGCTGTAATGCAGGGAAATGCGGCAGCCAATTTGCAACAACAACTTGCATTTATATAGCGCCTTTAACATAGTAAAACGTCCCAAGGCTCTTCACAGGAACATTATCAGACAAAATTTGACACTCAAGAAGCTCGACACCATCCAGGACAAAGCAGCCCGCTTGATTGGCACCCCATCCACCACAGGCACACTGTGGCTGCAGTGTTTACCATCCACAGGATGCACTGCCGCAATTTGCCAAGGCTTCTTCAACAGCACTTCCCAAACCCGCGACCTCTACCACTAGAAGGACAAGAGCAGCAGGCACATGGGAACAACACCACCTGCACGTTCCCCTCCAAGTCACACACCATCCGGACTTGGAAATTTATCGCCGTTCCTTCATCGTCACTGGGTCAAAATCATGGAACTCCCTTCCTAACAGCACTGTGGGAGAACCTTCACCACATGGACTGCAGCGGTTCAAGAAGGTGGCTCACCACCACCTTCTCAAGGACAATTAGGGATGGGCAATAAATGCCGGCCTTGCCAGCGACGCCCACATCCCATGAACGAATAAAAAAAAAACGAACCACTTAAAGAGATATTAGGATAGGTGACCAAAAGCTTTGTCAAAGAGGTAGGTTTTAAGGAACATCTTAGAGGAGTGAGAGGTAGAGAGATTTAAGGAGGGAATTCTAGAGCTTAGAACTTAGACAGCTGAAGGCACGGCCAGCAATGATGGAGTGAATGAAATTGGGAACGTGCAAGAAGCCAGAATTGGAGGAGCGCAGAGATCTCGGAGGGTTGTAGGGCTGGAGGAAGTTACAGAGATAGGCACAGGACGAGGTCATGGAGGGATTTGAATACAAGAATGATAATTTTACAACCGAGGTGTTGCTGGATCTGAGGCAATTTGCACATAGCATTGTCCAACAAACAACACTGAGATAAATGACCAGACAATCAATTTTAGTGATGTTGGTTGAGAGATAAATGTTGGCCAGGACACCAGGAGAACTCCCCTGCTCTTCTTCAAATAAAACCATGGGATATTTTGCATCCACCTGGGGGGACAGATTCAATGTCGCATCTGAAAGACGGCACCTCTGACAATGCAGTACCCCCTCAGTACGACACTGAAGTTTCAGCCTAGATCATGGGCTCAAGTCTCTGGACTAGGGAACAGGCGATCCAAGATTGGGTATTGTGCAATGAGAAGGGGTTAATTAATAATCTTGTTGTGCGGGGTCCTTTAGGGAAGAGTGACCATACCATGATAAAATTCTTCATTAAGATGGAAAGTGATGTAGTCCAATCTGAAACTAGGGTTCTAAATCTAAACAAAAGAAACTACGAAGGTATGAGGAGTGAGTTGACTAAGATAGATTGGGAAACTTCATTAAAAGGCATGATGGTGGATAGGCAATGGCTAACATTTAAGGAATGAATGTATGAATTGCAACAGTTATGCATTCCTTTCTGGTGCAAAAACACAAAAGGAAAAGCGGCCCAACCAAGGCTAACAAAAGAAATTAAGGATAGTATTAGATCCAAAGAAGAGTCATATAAAGTTGCCAGAAAAAGTAGCAAGCCTGAGGATTGGGAGCAGTTTGGAATTCAGCAAAAAAGGACCAAGAGATTGATTAAGAGGGGAAAAATAGAGTATGAGAGTAAACTTGCAAGGATCATAAAAGCGGACTGTAAAAGCTTCTACAAGTATATAAAAAGAAAAAGATTAGTGAAGACAAATGTAGATCCCTTACAGTCAGAAAAGAGAGAATTTATAATGGCAAACAAGGAAATGGCAGAGCAATTCTGTCTTCACAGAAGAGGACACAAATACCTTCCCAGAAATGCTAGGGAACCAAGGGTCTAGTGAGGAGGAATTAAAGGAAATTAATATTAGTAAAAAAATAGTGCTGGAGAAATTAATGGGACTGAAAGCCGATAAATCCCCAGGCCCTGATAATCTGCATCCCAGAGTACTAAAAGAGGTAGCCATGGAAATAGTGGATGCATTAGTTGTCATCTTCCAAAATTCTATAGATTATGGAACAGTTCCTGCAGATTGGAGGGTGGCAAATGTAACCCCACTATTTAAAAAAGGAGGGAGAGAGAAAACAGGGAACTACAGATCGGTTAGCCGAACATCAGTCGTAGGGAAAATGCTAGAGTCTATTATAAGGGATGTGATAACAGAACACTTAGAAAATATCAACAGGATTAGACAAAGTCAACATGAATTTATGAAAGGGAAATCGTGTTTGACAAACCTGTTGGAGTTTTTTGAGGATGTAACTGGTAGAATAGATAAGGGAGAACCAGTGGATGTGGTGTATTTGGATTTCAGAAGGCTTTTGATAAAGTCCCACATAAGAGGTTAGTGTCCAAATCTAAAGCACATGGGATTGGGGGTAATATACTGGCATGGATTGAAAATTGGTTAACAGACAGGAAACAGAGAGTAGGAATAAATGGGTCTTTTTTGGGGTGGCAGGTGGTGACTAGTGGGGTATCGCAGGGATCAGTTCTTGGGCCCCAGCTATTCACAATATATATCAATGGTTTGGATGAGGGAACCAAATGTAATATTTCCAAGTTTGCTAGCGTGACAAAACTAGGTGGGATGGTGAGTTGTGAGGAGGATGCAAAGAGGCTTCAAGGCGATTTAGACAAGTTGAGTGAGTGGGCAAATACATGGCAGATGCAGTATAGCATGGATGAATGTGAAGTTATCCACTTCAGAAGGAAAAACAGAAATGCAGAGTATTATTTAAATGGTGATAGATTGAGGAATGTTGATGTACAAAGGAACCTGGGTGTCCTTGTACACCAGTCACTGAAAGCTAACATGCAGGTGCAGCAAGCAGTTAGGAAGGCAAATGGTATGTTAGCCTTCATTGCAAGAGGATTTGAGTACAGGAGCAAGGATGTCCTTCTGCAGTTATACAGGGCCTTGGTGAGACCACACCTGGAGTATTGTGTGCAGTTTTGGTCTCCTTACCTAAGAAAGGATATATTTGCCATAGAGGGAGTGCAGCGAAGGTTCACCAGACTGATTCCTGGGATGGCAGGACTGTCGTATGAGGAGAGATTGGGTTGACTCGGCCTGTATTCACTTGAGTTTAGAAGAATGAGAGGGGATCTCATTGAAAAGTATAAAATTCTGACAGGGCTGGACAGACTGGATGCAGGGAGGATGTTCCCCCTGGCTGGGGGGCCCAGAATGAGGGGTCACAGTCTCAGGATACGGGGTAGGACATTTAGGACTGAGATGAGGAGAAATTTCTTCACTCAGCGGGTGGTGAACCTGTGGAATTCTCTCACAGAAGGCTGTGGAGGCCAAGTCACTTAATATATTTAAGAACGAGATAGATTTCTAGACACAAAAGGCATCAAGGGGTATGGGGAGTGAGCGGGAATATGGTATTGAGATAGAGGATCAGCCATGATCATATTGAATGGCAGAGCCAGCTTGAAGGGCCGAATGGCCAACTCCTGCTCCTAGTTTCTATGAGTGCAGTTTGAATCCACAACTTTATGCCTCAGATGTGAGTGCTGCCACTGAGTCAAGGCTGACACTTGAAGCTTATAAGGAGTGCGTATTAAGAAATAGGGCTACTGCACAGGTGAAAGAAAAACGTGCATATATTTATTTTTTATTATTTCATGGGATGTGGGCATCGCTGGCAAGGCCAGCATTTATTGTCCATCCCTAGTTGCCTTGAGAAGGTAGTGGTAAGCTACTTGTGTGAACTGAGTGGCTTGCTCGGGCAGTTAAGAATCAATCACATTGGTGTGGGTCTGGAGTCACATTTTGGCCAGACCTGGTAAGGACGGCAGGTTTCGCTTCTCGCTTCTCTAAAGGACATTAGTGAACAAAAATGGGTTTTTACGACAATCTAGTAGTTTCATGATTACCATTACTGATACTAGCTTTTTATTCCAGAGTTTATTTAATTAATTGAATTCCCCAGCTGCGGTGGCAGGATTTGAGCTCTCGTCTCCAGATTATTAGTTCAGACTTCTGGTTTACTTGTCCAGTAACTTAACCACAGTGCTACCGTAACGTATATAGTGCCTTTCACGACACTCCAAAGCACTTTACAGCCAATTAAGTACTTTTGAAGTGTAGTCACTGTTGTAATGTAGGAAAGAGGGTAGCCAATCTGCGTACAGCAATCTCCCAGAAGCAGCAATGTGATAATGACCAGATATCTGTTTTTGATGATGTTGGTTGAGGGATAAACATTGGCCAGTACACTGGGGAGAACTCTCCTGTCCTTCTTCAGAAATAGTATCATGGGATCCTTTAATTCACCTGAGAGGACAGATTGGCCTCAGTTTAACATCTCATCTGAAACGTGGCACCACCGACAGTGCAGCACTCCTTTGGTACTGCACTAAAGTGTCAGCCTAGATTACGTGCTCAAGTCCTTGCAGTGGGACTTGAACCCACAGCTACCTGACTCAGAGTCGAGAGTACTACCACTGAGCCACAGCTGAGACCTACAGCCTTAATCTCCATCCGACTGAGAATGTGAATTTACCTTGTTATTCCAAAAATTGAAGTTAAAATTGGTCTAATAATTCACAATGTCACCGAGAAAACTGCAGTTTCTCAGAAGCGTCAATTTAAAGCAACTATATTCTACAAATGCACTCTAATTCAAGGTCTCTTTATCTGAATGAATTGTTGGAATGTTTAAATGTAGCATTTTCCAGCAGCATAATCTGATTTTTACTCCACCATGCAATAAAACAATTATTATTTATAACAAATGGATAACAGGCTGGCTGTGTTTGCAGTTCTGGTTTCTAACTGCTTGTCATGGCAATGTCAGGGAGAGAAAAGGTCATTAAACTGACTTAAAATGGGCAGGGCCCATTTTGCAAAATCCCACTCCCACTCAGGAACCATGGCCTCTGGGAGTGTGGATTCACAAAATTTGTCCTTAGAAATAAGGTAATTTTTTAACACCATTTTTTGTTTTAGCAGGGTCCTGAAATAAAAGAGCACAAGAAAGCTTTGAACGAGAAACAGCCATTTATCTGTTTCTTCCACAAACTCTGCACAGTCTATCCCATCATGGATTCAAGTGGTATGATAGTATAGTGGTTATGTTGCTGAACTAGTAATCCAGAGGCCTAGACTAATAATCAAAATGAATGTAAATTCAAATCCCACCATGGCCGTTCGAGAATTTGAATTCAGTTTAAAATAAAATCTGGAAATAAAAAGCTGGTATCAGTAAAAGTGACTAGGAAGCTGACAGATTGTTGTAAAAACCCAACTGGTCACTAATGCCCTTTAGGAAAGGAAACCTGCTGTCCTTACCCAGCCTGGCCTATATCTGACTTCAGTCCCACACCAACATGACTCTTAACTGCCCTCTGAACTTGTATCAAACTGCTATCTTCAGTTCAAGGCAATTAGGGATGGGCAATAAATGCTGAGCTTGTCAGTGATGCCCACATCCTGAGAATGAATTAAAAAAAATAATCAATTTAATCTCCTGGGGGGGAATGTTCTGCTTAGAATATTCACCAATCCCCTTATCTCCACAATACAGTCCTGCTTTGTTGCATTCCACAGGTACACTCCTTCCTTGGCCTCAGGAGTATAGAATCATTGTGTCCTGTGACTGTTTGTCCATCTCAGCTGGATATGTATCTGGTTGGGAATTTTCTTGGAGGTTATAGGAATGGAGGTAGAAATCAAAGGGGTAATTTTGCTACTTTACGCTCTTGGCGTTGCCTGCCTAGAGCCCGTATCGGAAATTTGGGCATGCACTGCCCACCCTTTCCAATCGTTGAAAATAATGATAATAGAAAGTTGTGGGCAACCCCAAGTTTTGATGCACACTTTTGGTGGGTGAGGTTATCTGCCAGGAGAGCAAAGTTGGAAAATCACCCCTCAGATCACTATGGGACAAAATTTCATGATTTAGAGTCCCAATGTAGGGCTTTGTGTGATGGGAGTCTATATCAGGATTTAGAGCGTAGGACTCAGCGCTAATTAATGGATGGAAAAATGTGTGGGCCTCAAAATAGGTATGCTGACCGTTGTGCCTGAAATTCCAATATGTGTTCCCCTTGCAATTAGAGCGCTAAATGATGAAATTTACCCTTATATGGATTTTGACTATAGCACTTTCTAAGCTGCAGTTGACCAATGATTATAGAAACATAGAAAACAGGAGCAGGAATAGGCTATTTGGCCTTTCGGGCCTGCTCCGCCATTCAATATGATCATGGCTGATCCTCTATCTCAATACCATATTCCCGCTCTCTCCCCATACCCCTTGATGCCTTTTGTATCTATTTTTTGCCATTTACAAGTAGCAACCAAAGAAGTTTAATTGTGAAAAAATAACATAGAATTATTTATGTTAATCCTACAAAGATTTTGTAGGGGTGGACATTTTCATGTTGAATTTAAGTTTGCATCTCAAACTCTGCACTTCACACATTCTGTATAATTGCAGTAAGTATGTTTTTGTAGGTCAGGTTTTCCTGCAACAAGTGCGGATTTAAATTCACTGCAAAACAAATTAGTTGTACAGTTGACTGCTACGCCATGTATTCCAGTTTAGTTTATTGCAGTGGAGTAGGTTATCAATACTGTGCAGTTTGTGCAATCATAGGGCCAACCACGGCCTCTGATTTCTGGTTCTGCTGTTGTTAGCAACCAAATGGGAAGCCGAGGGCAGGAGCAAACTGGGGATCAGTGGTATGACTACAGAGATTGCCCATGACTAAATAACCCTTCCCTGCAAAGGTATTTCAATATACTTGCAATAGATGAGATGGGGAACATTTCTGCACAAGTGAGCAGTTCCTTCCTCTGGTTTTCACCTCTCTGTTCCTGAAGTACTGACTTGTACTGGACCACATACTTCGAGTATCTCATACAGATGTGAACCCAGATAGGAGTGTTGAGTCTTTGAATGTGGACAGTCACAGCAAAGCTCCATCTTTTCCTCATCCAACATCCACACTGTTGCTTTTTCCACCAGGAATCATTGGATATGGATCAGCAGAGAGAACCCGGCTGAAATTTCCCTCCCTAGAGCAGAGGCAGTAAGGCTAACTGTAAAACCCACTCCACCTGAGATCAGCTAAGGCTAGTCCACCATTTAGGAAATTACAACCAATCCTGTTCTCACATAACCTCCCTATAATTGCCCTGTGCAGCAGGAGTCACTGGATAGCAATCAGGGACTTTACAAGTGTCTGCTTTTTGCCCCTTGTAATGTCCCAATAATTCATCTGGACTTGGTTATAGGGAACATAATATCAAAATTTGCAGAAGACATAAAAATAAGAAGTGTGTTTAACTGTGAAAAGGACAGAGAAAAGTTAGTAGATTAGGTAAATAGATGTTGAATGGAATTTAGTACAGAGAAATGTGAGGTGATACATTCTGGAAAGAAGATTAAACAGAGGAAATAATTTAAATGATAAAGCTTTAAAGCCTATATAGAATTAGGGGTTGAAATACACAAATCTTTAACTGTGTGAGGGTAAGTTGATAAAGCTGTAAAAAGAAGCATATTGGGTCCTTAACTTTGTATATAGGGGCATGGAATTCAAAAGCAAAGAGGTGGTGCTAAACCCATACAAATCATTAGTTAGAATATTAGGGCCGATTCCATGATCAGGTGCTTCTGGCACAAAGCAGTCTTCACAAGGAGTGCTGGTTGGGAAATCGAGAGTCTGCAGCCCCTGATCTCTGGTCCATTAATTTAAATGGACGGAAAATCTGGGATTGTGGACCTGTGATTTCTCGACGAGTGCTGCATGTGAGAGGCACATCTTGACAGAACGCCCAATCAGGGAATCAGCCCTGTTATGCCCAGTTTTGGGTGCGCTATTTTAGGAAGAATTTCAAGGCCATAATGAGGGCACAGAAGAGATATACTAGGATATACAGACAAGAGAGGCTTTAGTTGTGAGGAAAGAATTGGGAAACTGGGGCTTTTTTCACTAGAACAGAGCAGGTTAACAGGACACCAGAGAGAGATGTTCAAAATTATGAATTCATAATAATTCTTAAAAGGGAAGTGGATAAACACCTGAAAAAGAAAAAACAAAACAGTATGGCGATAAAGGCTGGGGAATCAGATTAATTGGACAAGTCAGAGATCCTACACAGGCACAATGGGCCAAAAGGCCTCCTTCAGTGCTGTAAAATTATATGATTCTAATAGTGTCAACCTTGGTTCTGTGAGTGAACTCTTCCCTTCTGACTTAGAAGGTCATGGATTCAAGCCACACTCCAGAGGCTTGAGTACGTAATCTGAACTGACACTTCAAAGGAGTCCTGGGGGAGCGCAGCATTGTTGCCCTTGTCATTTTTCAGACAGACCTTAAAGCAAGGTCCTGTCTGTCTTCTCAAGGGTATGCAAAAGGTCCCATGGTGCTATTTGAAGAAGAGCAGGGAAGCTCTCCTGGTTTCCTGGCCAATGTTTATCCTCAACCAATGCTACCAAAATAGATTATCTGGCCATTTATCTCATTGCTGTTTGTAGGACCTTGCTGTGTGCAAATTGGCTGCTGCGTTTGCCTACATTACAATATTGACTACACTTCAAAATTTGATGTCAAAGGCTTTGGAACATCCTGAGGACGTGACAGGTGCTATATAAATGCAACTTATTTCTTTCTTGCTTGCCTGGCTGAGATCAACTGGCTGAGCAGAGACTAGACATCAGACCTCCCCTGGTCATTATAGATCAGTTCTATTTTGAGCAACACTTACCGACTGAGCTATCAAATGAGCTAAGGAGTAAGTGGGCTGTTTTGCCTGACCTTTGCCCCTTGGGTGCACCCATTTTCTAGGCTAACGATCAGAAAAAAAGGGATGGACAGCTCTCGGGTCTCAGTTCCCTTTACATTACCTTGGGATTCCAGGATTCCTGGTTGTGGTGGGGGAGGGGGCAGAGTTGGGCTTGTGCCTGCAGCAGGTGCGTGTCTATTGCAGAGTTGATGATGAGGCTGAAGAGGGTGGTGCTTGCCCCAAGTCTCACTTCCCTGCACGTCAGCTGGACACTCAATTGGAGGGATGCTCAAACAAACTAGGTGCCAAAGCTAGCGCTGTTGCCCCCACAGACCAGAGGATCTGCAGGATCTCAGGGGGTAATCCAAAGGGGAAGTTGACGAAGTAGGCTTTCTTTGTTTGAAACTCTGGCTCCCTGCTCTCTCATGTTAATGGCTTGGAAAAGGAAATAGTGAAGCGACTGGGCATTGAAGTGGAAGCTTTAGTTCTGTGTGAATGTGTTTTCAGTAGAATCTAGTGACAAAGTTATACCCAGAGACTCTTTTATACAGGATTGGTAGTTTTTGATCTGTTTTAGCACTCCATATATACATGTCTTCTCATTCATTATTACCGAATTAACCAGCAGCTATTATCACTTAGCCTTCATTGCTTTTCATCTTTATCACAAAAAGACACATGTGCTTGAATGACTGCATTCAGGCCGTAAGGTTATGTTTGCTGGATACAGAACCTTCGTGAGTGGGCATTTGCCCTGCAGCAACAATGAAGGTAAAAAAAAACTGGGTGATAATGACATACTTCTGAAACATCAGACCTGACTTGACGTGGTGACCATTTTCCTGTGGGTGGCACAAAGTGGACGCTGCAGTTGGTAGAAGATTTATGCTGTAATAAAATAGATTGGATTGCTCGCACGAGCCAAAAGGTCAATCTTTTCATAGAATCATTTGGCCCATCATGCCTGTGCTGGCTTCTGAAAGGACTGCCAATTAGTCCTACTCCCTTGCTGTTGCCCCATAGCCCACAAATTTTTCTTTTTTAAGTGTATATCCAATTCCCTTTTGAAAGTGACGATTGAATCTGCTTCCACCACCCTTTCAGGCAATGCATTCCAGATCATAACAATTCGCTGAGTAAAAAAAATTCTCCTCATCTCCCGGCTGGCTTTTTTGCCAATTATCTTAAATCTATGTCCTCTGGTTACCGACCGTCCAAATGCCTCCAATTTTTTGCCCACCTCTCCTGGAGGCGGCAGCTCATGCTGGGGTATTGTTCCACAGAGACAGGCAGCCCCCCTTCCACATAATCAAACAGCCATTCTCCAAATAGGAGCCTAGATTATGAGTCTTGGCTTTTCAACCGCAGGAGCATCACATCTGACATCCCCAAACAATTTCCAGCAGGAGTCACTGCACAGTAGTTAGGAGCGGAAACCCTGATAGAATTTTCTTTCTCTCGAGACAGAAGAAACAGATCAGTTGTGACATCCCAACCCCTGTGCTGGATGAGATGAGCTCACTCAGCACAGACCTGGGGTCTTCCAGCTCTCTATTGCTGAGGACCATATTACGCATTACCGTTACCCATTGAGGATTTTTTTTCCCAGGATATGCTGTATTGTCCCCAAAAAATTCTCACCAGTTTTTGAATAGTAGCAGTCAGGGCCACTGATTTTTGTTGTCTGAATAAATCAAATTCCCTTCTTAATACATTGGATTCAAGGATTTTTACCAGATTACAATCCACAAATTTGTCCATTTACAATTAGGGACCTAGGTTCATAGTAACTGAATAAGTCAGATTCTGTTTTTATTAGATGAGGCAACAGAGCTTTTATCAATGTTTTGGGGAGAGAATGTCATCCCTTTTTCCATAAGCAATGTAAATCAATGACTTTTGGAAATGATTGTCTTATAGTACAGGGGAATAAAGGCAGCCAGCTTGATAAAATTGTAGAAAAGTTAGTACAGAAGGAGGCCATTTAGAAAGAAAGAAAGAAAGAAAGACTGCATTTATATAGTGTCTTTCACAACCTCAGGACATCCCAAAACGCTTTACGACCAAGGAAGTGTTTTTGAAATGTAGTCACTGTTGTAATGTAGGGAAACGCGGCAGCCAATTTGAGCACAGCCATTTCCCATGAACAGCAATGTGATAATGACCAGATAATCTGTTTTAGTGATGTTTGGTTGAGGGATAAATGATGGTCAGGACAACAGGATTTAGCCCATCATGATCTGAAGAATGAGACTGAAGGTTGAGTCCTTAAAACAGTGATTATTCTCACCAACCTAACAGCATTCTGGGAACACCTTCACCACGTGGACTGCAGAGGTTCAAGAAGGCTCACCACCATGAAGGATGGGCAATAAATGCCAGCCTTGCCAGTGACGCCCACATCCCAAGAGTAAAAAATTAATTTAATAAAATACCTGTAAAATAGTTAATAACATACAGATTTGTTTTTTAAAAATCACTAATCATTTTAAAAACTCACTACTGAATGTGTTACGCTTATATCTGCGTACACAGCATTTGCTGACCCTATAAATTAGGCGTTCTTCCATTTTCATATAATGATTATTTGCAGAAAGAACTGTAACATTTGTAGAATTCTTTGAGAAAATTGTATCTTAGCACATCGATTAATTGAAACAGGGGTCTCCAAACTCAGCGGCAACCTGACACTCGATAAAATGGGTTTATTTGGAATTTGTCAAGGATTTGCTTGGATCAGATTTGTGTGGATGTATATTTGGCTGGAAACTGCATTGTAATGTAATTCCTACTGTGGGTTCTCTTTCAAGACCAAATTGAAATACCATGTTGTCGCACTCCCCCAATGGCTCAGTGCACGGAGGCATTAGGTGATGTGTTAATGAGCCACAAAGATCATAAAGTAACAAAAACACCCTCATAGTGGGTTTCAGTACCTCTGCATGTAGTAGCATCACCTGATGTAATTCACTATTAAAGTTGCCACATGAGGAGGAGATACTGATGAGTGTATGACTGTACTTAGTATTTAGGGATTGTAATGAGGCAATTCATTATTCAATAGAATGCACGTCTTCTCTTGTCGTCCAAGTGCTCCAGATATGTTTACTTGCCTTGCCACTGTTAACCTGTCAGTACTTGCAGGCACAGACAAAGATTTTTGTATCAAAGATCGACTTGGTCTCATCCATAAACATTTGAATTTTGGCTTTTGAGGAGCTGGGATACTGGCATTTATAGCTGGCTTCTCTCAACAACAAAATAGAAGAAGAAAGGTAAGTTTTAAACTTAGGGAGAAAGAGTTAGAATTAGTAGAATAGATAGAAGAATAAAATAAAAATGGACAGAGGTCAAAAAGGATTTTTAAAAGCTTCATCACACCTCTCAAGAACATCTCAAAGGTTTCATGAACAATGAAGTACATTGAAAGTGCAGTGATTTATTATGTAGGCAAATGCATCAACCATTATGCTCACAGCAAGATCACATAAACAGTAATGACCAATTCATTTGTTTTTGGTGCTGCTGGTTGTGGGAGGAATGCTGGCCTGAACATCAGACGAGCTCCCTACCATTCTTCATATTGTGCCATGGGATCTTTAACATCCACATGAACAGGCAGACAGGTTTAATGTCTCAACCGAAGGACATGCCTCCAATAATGTAGCACTCAGCTTAGAGAGACAATAAGGATGGAGAAGAAAAGAATAACAGGGTCAGTGCAGGTAAAGTCGCAGTTACTTTCAAAAAATTATGTAAATTATGTTTTAGCTTTAATCTAGTAGTTTTGGGTTCATATAGTTCTATATAGTAATATAGTTCATGACGTTTGAGTAGATTTATCCTGGTAAGATTTATTTCAGTGTCACGAAGTTTGAGCTGAAGAACAAAACCAATCAGGCTAGGCGGCCAGAAGACTCTCTGAACCCTGATGTCATTCTAAGGGTTAATTTATGTTTGCACTTTTATTCACAAAGGGTTAATATTATTGTGGTTATGTCCAGTGATTCTGTGACAAACAAAGAATCACAAGGCACAGTGAATAAACAAAAACCAGGTTGGTGTTTAATGATGTATGTGAATTATCCATATGCAACACAACGAATACTAATTACGTTGGATTAAACTGGATATATCAGAGTTTGTTAAAAATTAAACAACGGGCTGCTGGAAGGGATCACGCGTAAGTGGCACGACTTTGTGCTTGGATGCAAAGGATTTCAGTCATTAAGTTCACATGAATAAAAATACCTGGTATAAGACTGTACAATGTACAGAATCACATTTAAAGGTTACTGGTGAATTAGTATGGCTCAGGGCGTAAATATTTAGTCTAATTTAACAATTTATGGAGTGGCTTTGTGCTAATCAGGACACCCCTCCCCCTTCCAATTTGCGTTCACCTCTCCGGAAGGCACTGACTTGTGCTGAGCTACAGTTCATTGGTCATTGGGAGCCCTCCAGTACCTCACCCGAGGTTGTTCTTCAGAAGTGAGCCTAGATAGTGAGCCTGGACTGCACTGCCTCTTCTGTAAGTGGCTATTTGACAATAGAGAATATCCCACACCTGAGCCCAGTTCTGTCATCACCTGACACCCACACACATACACTTTCCAGCAGCAATCACTGGATAGCGATCAGGTGCAGGCACCCTGACTGATTTCTTTTCTCCCTCTAGCCTAGTGGCATCAAGTTAATTTGCAATGCAGCTACCACCCGCCCCTGATCAGCTAAATTCGAACAGACCAGGGCTCAAACCCGAGACTTTCCTGGTCTGCATGTAAGCTTGCACAAAACAAAATATTGTCTGTCACTGAGGTTGCCAAGTGCTGAAAAATGGAACACCTGCATACAGGGCTTCACCGTTTGGTGTGTAAGTTTATAGCATGGTGCAGTACTGAGTCACAGAGGCCAGGGAGCTCCCAGGTTCAATCTTTGGTCAGTGTGAAGTTAGCTGACTTCAGCCAGGGCAGCATTGGGAGGTAAAATATCAGCAAAGGTTCACTCTCCCTACGAGTGCCCTGGCAGCATACTTTGTTACATACTTAAGAAGAAACCATGGTGGTAGTTGTAACTTAACCCACCCAGCTGGAAACCGACAGGATCAGATCGGAAACCCATTTTACACCCCAGCCTATTTTACCTTCCATTGACTCTAAGTGTAAAATGGGCGCCTGATCTCATCCTGTCAGTTTCCCACTGGGCGGGTTAGGTTAAAATTAATCCCCATGAATCAAATAGACTGACTGAAGAGATCAACAATCCAAGCTGCGTAAACAGGATAAGGAAAAGGGCAAGTTGAACGATGGTGTCAAAAACAAGATCTGGTAGAGAGGTGCAAACAAGTTAAATAAATTCTTCACGAACTGCGAGGAGATTCTTCACTTACAGAAGAGGCAGTGCAGTCTCGAGTCCAGGGTCAAGGAGAGACTGGTCCATAAGACCCCCTTAGTGATTATCTTCCCTCAGAATAATCACAGCATTTCTTTTCTTTTTATTGCACATTCACCTGAGTAACAGCTGCCTTCAATGTATCAGGGAGAAGCACAATTTAACTGCTATTAGTTGCCAGCCTGGACATACTCCCTGTGGGTGTATCTGAAAAATTGAAATTGTTGTCATTTTCACATTGTGAATTATGAACAAAATGAATTCTGAAAAGAAATAGCACAGTAATGGTAACTGATTGTGCCAAAGACCTGTCCACCCCAACACACACCTCAATATATGCTTTCACCCTCACACACACACACATCGAGCTGCAAATTGAAAATACGATGTAGCCTCAAATTCTCCCTAGGGGATGATTGCAGAATAATTGGAAGTTAAATCTAGGTTTGTGGAGGTGCAAATCATTTGAAAATCGTTCCCATGAGCTGCAGCCATGAAGACATTATTCATGCTGTGAGTTGATTAACAAAGAGCAGGGTCACATCCTTCATTTTAATTGACCGTGGAGTTAACTTTTGGTTGAAATAACATGGCACTAAGCAAGATCTGATCTTCCAACGCTGATCATATCTGGGGTATTTTACCATGCAATAGACGAAAATGGTTTGGGTTATGGGAAAGAAAGTGTTGATCTTATAATGAACTTAGTCTCAGTGAAGCTGGTTCCTTGTGGGGTCCTTTGAATCAGGTATGCTAATTAGAGGTCATTTAAAGAAGTACTCCATGTAGGCTTCTATTATTGCTAGGACTATAGAAATGTAGTGTATAGGGAGGATAGATTACAAAATGTAGGAGATAATGTCAGATGATATTCCAGAATTATTCTTGATTTGCCTTTTGGGGCAGGGAGAAACCTTGCAAAACTTTGCCTCGGACGATTAGTCGAATTGGATAGTGTACATAGGCTAAATGGTCTTTTCTCATTCCATGATTTTTTTTTCCTTCTCCAATTATTTCCCTTTCTCTCATTGGGTACAGTTTCATAGTCACCAGCAGCCCTTCAACACAACGCCAGAATAACCATTCTTCATGTTTGATCCTAGACAATGCGTGCTGGCAGGCTGTTCAAATGTGAATGGCATCTGACATTCGGACACGTGCAGCATTCAGGAGCAGCAACCCTGGCTGAGTTTCCCCTCCCAAGCCTGGGACAATGAAGCCAATTGTAACCCATATTACCACCCCAATAAAATCAACTAACTCTGCACAGACTGCTGATTGAACTTGCTAGTCTGTATGACTTTACTGCATGTTGAACAGTGCACTTACCAGCTGACCCACTGTGAAGAATTTCCTTTGCTTTCTTATGATTTTAGGTAAAAGAGGAGAAATAAGGAAAAGAACAGTCATCTGGCTGAGAAATTAATTTGGGTATTGTTAGAAGAAAGAAAGAATTTAAAAAAAAAATGCATTTTGCATCCTCAGGACATCCAAAGCACTTTATATCCATGAATTACCTTTCATACTATTCAGTGTTGTTATGTAGGCAAACATGGCAACAAACAGCAAATGAGATGCATGACTACTAATATTGAGGGAAGAATGTTGGCCAGTTGAATTGACTTGAAAGCAATTTAAAGGCAGCTCACATTAGGCTACATTTTCTGATTGGTGTTAGCTCACTTACTTGAAACAGGTTACAACAGCAATAAAACAATGCTGATTGGAAAATTTTATGCCACTATTTAAACTGGGTGCAGACAAACTTATCAAAGTAAATGCAAAATTAGGAAACTCAGTACATTCCAATGGATTAAAAAAATGGAGCGACTTTGACACCTTCTATCATCTACACATTGAGGGAGTCAACATCAGCATTGTCCTTCTCCTGCAGGAAACAGCTCCCTTGAGTTGCCTCAGATTCCAGATTGTGTTCAGTGTATCCTCCTGTTTTAATAACAGTACTATGCGTAACAGCAGGTCATTGAGTTTGCACTCATTAGTGGCTTTTGATATATCCAGATAAAGGGTTGATCAGTCGGATGTATTCACAAGCAGACAGCACGCCTTGATTTGTCATTTTTAATATTACCTCCGCCTCTGAAAAGTATGTTACACAAGGTAGGGGCGAGGTGGAGTCATTGCGGTGTCATTCTTATGTAATTCTTATGATCAGCCATGATTTGATTGAACAGCGGAGCAGGCTCCAGGGGCTGTATGGTCCACTCCTGCTCCTATTTCTTATGTTCTTATCAATCACCCCTCCCCATTTATGCCCAATCCTACCCAGCTCTCTAGCAAAGTATTAATAGGAATTCTGACAGCATGCCAAAAGCATAGCAAGAGAATAAATTTAGAATTTGAATTAGATTTCCGTTCAACTACACAAGACATTCCAGTTCACAACCTATCTACATATATAAAGACCTTCATCTAGCATGTGTCTGTCATACTGCAGATGTCATACTGCAGAGTGTTAAAAGTATAAAAAAAGACAGTAATTTCCACCTGCTGGTCAGCAAACCTCCCTCACCAGCAGCAATTAGCCCCTAATTGACCTCAGCATTTAGACTTTTTGTGGCCTTAAAGTAACAGCTCAAATGCAGTTCTTCCTTAACAGCAGAATACTACATTGTGCATTACCTGATGTAAAATTCTGTCTTGATAAAGAAGTGTATCATTTGACTTACTGTGATTAATGCCAGGGGAAATTCACTAGTATTGAATAAAATATATTTCTAGCATAATAATTCTAGAAATTGCTTTTAGCACCAGCCTGAGCAGAAATAAAATCTTATCTGTAGTTTCTTTCAAAAATGGGTAGTTGAGCCCTACATACAATGAAGGTTTCAATTTCGATCAATGGTCTGTGCTGACTAAAATGCTCACCGCCAGGGTGGGGTCACTACAGTTAGCCTCAGATCCTCTAAATTAGGGAGATAAAAATTAACAAGGGGGCCACAGCCCTGTTTAGAATCGAACAACCCCTGCTGGATGTGCAAGTTCAGTGAAGATAGGTTTGGACTTGGCTGTGATGCTCACTGCAGTTTAATAGTCTGTCAACACTCACTGTCCGTGCTCATACATGAAGAATGGGCAATAATGTGAGTTAATTATACTCCAGTAAGCACCTACAGATGAGGAAGGTGTGCAATATCATCCACTGGAATGCCAAGAGGTGGTTAGACTCTTGCTAGAGATGGTCATTGCCCGGCACTTGTGTGGCACGAATGTTACTTACCACTTATCAGCCCAAGCCTGGACTGCTTCATTACCTAAGGAATTGTGAATGGAGCTAATCATTGGGAGTAGGCTGTTAGGGCGGTGATTGCCTTGATTGGATTTATCCTTCTTTTTGTGGCAAATTTACACATTGTCGGGTAGATGCCAGTGTTGTAGCTGTTACTGGAACAGCTTGGCTAGAGGCACGGATAGTTCTGGAGCACGGGTCTTCAGCACTGCAGCCGGGTGTTATCGCGACCCATAGCCTTTGCTGTGTCCAGTGCGCTCAGCCGTTTCTTGATGTCAAGTGGAGTAAATCGAATTGGCTGAAGACTGGCATTTATGATATCGGGGATCTCAGGAGGAGGCCGACAAGAAGCATCTACTCGGCATTTCTGCCTTGCAAACGCTTCAGCCTTGCCTTTTGGACTAACGTTCTGGACTCTGCCATTGTTGAGGATGGGAATATTCACTGAGCCTCCTCCTTCCTTTAGTTGCTAATTGTCCACCACCATTTACAACTGGGTGTGGCAGGGCTGCAGAGCTTTGGCCTAATCCATTGGTTGTGGAATCGCTTAACTTTGTCTGTAGCAAGCTGCTTCCACTGTTGGGCATGCAGGTAGTGCTGTGTTTTACCTTCTTCATTGAACCAAGGTTGTCATTTGGCTTGATAGTGATGGAGGATTGAGGTTACAGATTGTAGTGGAGTACAATTCTGCTGCTGCTGGTGGCCCACACACCTCATATATGTCCAGTTTTGAACTTCTTAATCCATCCCATGGTGGTAATTCCACATGATACAATGGAGGGTGTCCTCATTGCAAAGATGGGACTTGGTCTCTACAAGGACTGTGCAGTGATCACTGATACCGTGCTGTCATGGACAGATGTATCTGTAACAGGTGAGGACAAGGTCAAGTAAGCTGTTCCCCCGTGTTGGTTCTGACACCATCTGCCACAAGCCCAGGCTGGCAGTTATGTCTTTCAGGATTTGGCCAGCTTGGTCAGTAATGGTGTTATTACTCTTGGTGATGGACATTGAAGTTCCCCACCCAGAGTACATTTTGTGCCCTTGCTATCCTCAGTGCTTCCTCCAAGTGGTATTCAACATGGAGGAGTACTGATTCAATGGGCTTGTAATAGATGTCAGTGGAAAGCCCATCCCCGGAGATAGAGGGAGAAAGATAAGTCCAAAAAGGAAATGGAAGGGAAGAGTCAGTGATGAACCATGTAAAGGATGGGATGGGCGAATATTTGACACATAGCTAATAGAATTCTCTACATCAGGGTGAGAACAGCCATTTTTAGGTCTGGACCTAGACATTGAGACGCTGAAAACCCGCAATCCTGCTCTGCTTCCATAACAGTTGCAGAGCAGGACTTCTCTTATGCCACTCAATTACATGTCTTATCCTGTTGGAAGTCCTAGGATCAGGCAATCAGTATACAATAAGTGGATGCCTACACCAGTATCAACGCAGCTGGGGCACCCATGGCTGTGCTGCAGGGCTGGCTGGTCTGGCAGAAGAAATATCAAATTGGAGAAGATTGGCTCTATTGCAAAAAAATCGCTTTCCTTACACAAGCTGATGTCTTTGTGCCAAACCCACCTTAAACAATCTTGTGGGCCCCACTTCTGCCTTCTTCAACGTTCAGTTTGCCTGCTTCTTGCAGGTCTGCAGTATGTTAGGAAGTGGGGCTGGCAGGAATTCTGGTAGGGTGGCAGCCTACCAAGAGCAGCTGGAGGAAACTGTCTGCCCCTGCCTCCGCACCCTCCCCCAGGAAACCCCAGCATTTTCTGGAATAGGAAGAAAACCCAACGTAAATGGGTAATACACCAAAATCTACATCTTCTTTGCCCCTATAGCACCCCAAATCCACAACAGATATTATGGACTTTCGGGGACCAAGTGTCAGCAGGCTATTTGACTGCAGGGAGCATCACAGTTAAGTCTAATTCAATTATTATATGCATACTTCCAGCAGGAAAGGCTGGATAGTGATCAAGATGGGAACCTTGGTTGATTTTTCCAATTCTGTGTCCAGAGCACTGAGGCCAGTTGTGGTGTCCTTACTAACCCCGCAACAAAGATCAGCTAAATCTGTCAGTAGAACTTATCCCAGCAAGGTGAGGAAGGAGGGGAGGAAGTAAGGACAGAAAATTGGCAGAAAAAAAGGCTAGGACAGGGAGGTAGTTCCCCAGCGTTATTCTCCTGATACAGTATTTACTCTAGCAGTTAACAACTCTTTGGAGACAAACTATCTCGATATAAATTGGGTTTTGTTGGCAATCAGACACAGCTCTAACAGCTCATCCAGGTCTGGCAGTCTTCCAAGAGAGTGTGTACGCCAGGACAAGGACTGTTTGTTTCTGCTTTGTAACTAAATACCACAAGGTAATACATTACACTTACTAATAAGTATAAATAGACTTAGTTGAAATCTGGCCTACCTTTTGTTGTTTTTATTATTTACAATTTTCTTTGTTGGTTTGAGATCATCAAAATGTACTCAAATGAGAACACTGAGCAACACTTCCCGAATCTTGGTCAAGTATTTGTTTTTGTCCAGGATTTTAAGACTGAAACTCCTTCCTTTTCTCAGTTTTTCCTTCCTTCTAACCTTGGCATTGATCTCATCTTTTCTCCTATTCTTTTCAGTCTGCTCTACAAGCCCTGTTCTTTCAACTGGGTTTCTCAGAAAAAGAATATCATGGGGTAGATATTAACTATCGGCCGGGGTGGAAAACAGGCAGTAGTGGATTGACTTTTCGTTATACACCCCACACAATTTTTCTTTCCATTAAACCAATGGATCAATCCCTATATGTCTGTTAGAGTACTGAGCTCTCACTGTATTATCCTAATAAGGTGCTTTAACACTAGCATCAGAGGAGCAGCTCCTGCTTACACCCCTGCAACTTTTATATTTTTTGCATTGCGTGAACTTTTTTCTCTAACTGAAAAATAGATAGATAGCTACAATGGTAATTATTGGTTTGTATTATAGTGTATTGTACTGCAGTGCACAACAATACATCTAAGAAGAAAAGGCCATTTTCCTTCCAAAGTTCATGGACAATGGGGATAATTTTGACTTTGGACAATAGTGTAAAATGACGTCAGTGGAAACGAAAATCGGGGGAGGTGTTTAATGGGCATCCGAGCTGATATCGCGCGTTTTACACTATCGGCAAAAATCAAAATTATCCCTTATATATTTTAACAAGATTTTACGATAGGCATTTAAATCGCTGGAGAGAATAATTATACATGAATACATTACTGAATAAAATGGAAGAAGTGTCATCAATTAATTCTCCACCCGACGACTAAAACTTTCCCATTTTCCCTTTGACCTCTTTGAAGACTTTCTCCACTGATGGTATTAATGCCCGTCGGGGCATGGTACCATAGCAGCCAACAGACATCTAATACCTCAGCCAAATCGGCAAACTTCTGTATGAGCTTAGGCTGTGACTGTCAGGAGGCTATTCAACCATACAGGACGTCACAGCTGAGCTGATCCTGTCCTTACTCAAAACCAGATGCACATACTTTTCAGTCGGCGTCACTAGAATGCTGAATTCTCCACCCCACCCATCCAGATGAGGGTGCTTTGGTCAATTGCTAGAATCTGTCCAAACAGAGGTCAGCATAGACATGAATGGAACCTGAGGGTTCATGTTGAGTGTAAATAAATATCATACCAACGGCAGACTTACTTGCTAAGCCATTGCAGGAGCTTGTTTTCCCAATATCTATTTTTCTGCTTATTTAAATTGTAGATAATATGTAATAAACAGGATGTTTGAAAATAACAGAAAGTGAATTGACACATTCCTATTAGCTGGTTAGCTGGCTAACCTTGAGCATTTTGGCTAACCGTTTTAAAGGAGACTGCGGCTGACATCACAGTATGATCTGATTGGCCAGAAGCAGCCAAAAAATCTCTCACTAATTCCTTTTGAATGTATTTCCAGTGGTTACTTAGTAGCTCAGTTTTTAATTACCGTGACCAATATATTCCATTAATCCAGAAACCGCCCCGTGTATCTGATTGCTCTTACTTCTGAGGCTCTTTAGAGAATGAAGCTGCCTTGTCTAAACAGATGACCTTGCAGCTCTTTTACTGGTACAGGATGTCAATGTTGACCTCTTGTCCTTGAGCAGTAATGTATCTATCTTCCTCCTCCCACTGCCTTTTATACAGTAACACGGTTGTTGATTGCTCTTTTATTTTCCTATGCAAGCAATTTTCTTTATTTGTGGCCTTTCCATGTTATAAACCATCCATGGCTGAAAACAAAGGTTGGGGAATGACTTCTAAGTCATTGTTACTCTGACTCTAGAGGGGTGATTCCACGATCAGCTCTCCCAGTGGGGAGTGGGGCTCACAGAGAGCACATTTCAAAAAACCACAGGCGCCCAGCCTGTAATTTTCCATCCATTAATTTGCAGGAGCCATTTAGCACACAGTAAGATCCCACAAACAGCAACAAGATCAATGACTGGCTAATCTATTTTGATTGAAGGAGGAATGTTGGCCAGGATACCAGGAGAACTCTCTGCTCTTCTTCAAATAGTGCCATAGGGAAGTGGTGTTCCACAGGGATCGGTGCTGTGACCACTGTTGTTCACCATTTACATAAATGGTTTGGACGTGGGAATTGGAAGTACAATATCAAAATTTGCAGACGACGCTAAATTGGCGGGTATAGTTAATACACAGGAAGACTGTGACAAAATACAAGAAGACATGTTCTTATGACATTTATGTTGTATCCCTGAATGGCATTCCATGGTTAATCAAGGGAATCAAGGGATATGGAGATAGGGTGGGGAAATGGAGTTGAGGTAGAAGATCAGTCATGATCTGATTGAATGACGGAGCAGGCTCGAGGGGCCATGCGGCCTATTCCTGCTCCTATTTCTTAAGTTCTTATCAGGAGTTGCTTATCAAATGAGGTGAGTGGAATTATGTTAATTTCCCCGGCCTCCTCTTCCCCTCAGAGATGGTGCACACTGCTGTATCCAATAAGAAACACAGCTCAGAGCTGATGAAACCCATTTAACAGAAACAGATCAGTTTGAGTGAGAGGCAGCTTTGACGCTGAAACTGCAGAGCCTTCCACCTGGACTTAGATAGCCTGGTGGCAAAGTGCCCAAATTCAGCTTGTATGTTGTGAAAATATAACACTGGTTGCCAAGAAGTTATTGAGCACATTGCAAAGTTTAAAGTTATTACATTACTTTGAATAAGGATAAACAAAGTTATTAGATAACAAAAATCTTCATCAAATATGTATTTCCATCTCAAAATCCAGGCTGCTAGTTGTCAGAGAAAGGGCTGTGGCTGGGAGTGGTGAAGTCAGATAAGGTGTTGATTCATCACACAAACAGGCAACATAGAGAACATAATGCTGATTAAGAAAGCTGTTTGAACTGGGAATCGAAAACTAGGGGAATCATTTTCTGAGTTCATGCGCCTCACCTGCCAAGTTGGAGAATTACCCCTCAGGAGCCCATTCAAACATATGCCCGGATTTTCATGGTTCTCAATATTGGACAAGAAGTCAACGTGAAATTGGTGCTGTCATGTGGGAATGCTGCTGAAGCCCCAGAACTGGCGGGGAGGGAGAAGCTCACAGAAGCTCCTTGAAGATGGCAGCAAGGCTCCTACTAAAGGCCTTGATGTGGAGATGCCGGTGATGGACTGGGGTTGACAAATGTAAGGAATCTTACAACACCAGGTTATAGTCCAACAGTTTTATTTGAAAATCACAAGCTTTCGGAGGCTTTCTCCTTCGTCAGGTGAAGTGTCACACTTCACCTGACGAAGGAGAACGCCTCCGAAAGCTTGTGATTTTCAAATAAAACTGTTAGACTATAACCTGGTGTTGTAAGATTCCTTACTAAAGGTCTTGACAGAGACCAAGGTCTCCAGTAAGTAAGTGCTGGGCCTGACTTGGAGGGAGAGGAGGCTGCTACTAGGCCTACTGCCACCTCCCACCTGGAGGTTCTGGGAAACGTGGGTGTGCTGATTACAAGAGTGGTATCCTCCCGGGAATTGGCTGTGTGCTGCCCCACTATCATTTGCATGAACCAGATGGCGAAGGAGTAGACAGCAGCAGTCTTGCCAGAACTAGAGGGTGGGAAATCCTCGTTGAGCTGGTGAAGTGATGGTAGGCCACATCTCCTTAATTTTCCCTCATTCTCTGCCGCGATCCTACTCGATTTCCAGCAGCACTGCTGTGCCACCAGAATTTCGAGGCTGTGGTCACAAACATAAGTTCATGTCATTGTGCTGCAGACCATGCCAGTATCAGTGCTAATGCGGTGTCCACCCCATGGAACTGCTTTCAGAGCAGTACCTTGCTGCTCCGTTTGGGGGCTGGGTATTAGGCACAGGCTAGCCTGGTTGAAGATCTTATGGACAAATATAACCTTCATACTGCTGCCTTGATGGTGGGCCTGAAATCTTTCTTGGATTGATTACTGTTTGAATTCAGTCTTGTGGGGCCCACGTACAGCCCTGTACTGCAAGTGTACCTGATTCACGCAGATATACTCACTACAAACCATGCAGGAGGCGTAACTGGCGGGATGCCTAGGGAAGCCTAGGATCCAACCATTAATGCCTCAAAGTGATGTCAGGATTGGGGTGGACTAGGTGGAATAAATGCCTGTCCCCACCACCATCTTGGTTACCACTCAAACATTGGTTTACCTGCAGCGGGTCAGAGCACAGCTTGCCCTGCTTTACACAGTTCATGTGCAGGAGCTGACAAGCAGACATACACCAGATCTCCATAAGCCGTACAAAACCAGACGTGAGCAAATTGCCAGCTTCTAGCCCACCGTGCAGTGTGTACTTTGGAATCATTCCAATATCAAGTTTGGTGTGCTGCCAAGTGTCCTATTATTCATATGGAGGAAAATTGCTTGTGACATTGATATAATTTTTACATGATTTGATATGACCTAAGGTTGTAATGAGTGATGGTATTGATCGGTTGTGTTTAATTGCTTCTCTTTCTCAGACATCAGTGTGTACTGAATAACCAATTGCTGCTGTCACTTCAACACTGTAAATATTTTGAAGTTATTAATGCTATTTTTCTACTTTAAGCCATTACTCAGTTTAAACAATATGAAATATTTCCCCCTTGTTTCCTGAAGGCAATGGCTCGTGGTTTGATACAGTTTTGCAGTTGCAGGGAGCTCTGTATCACCTTGCCAAAGTGGCCAGTCGTCATGTGTGAGCCTTCACAGTGAGTGTTGACAGGCTATTTGGCTGCAGGCGACATCACACGTTGCTGCTGAGTCTAATCCCAGAGGATGTTTTCACGTTACATCCACGCATGCACTATTATCAGGAAGGACCACTGGATAGCGATCAGAGTGGAAACCTAGGCTGATCTTTACCCCCTCTGTAGCTCAGGAGTGCAAAGACCAATTGTATTGCTCCAAATGCTACCCCTACTGAGATTAGCTAACTCATTAGAGCTCATTATTCGACCTTTTTGGTCTGTATCACTCAGCTACTCGCAGCCTTAGCCTGAGTCATTGGAGAGCCTTGTAGGTTTATAATATATCACAACGTTCTTCACAAATGTTAGTTTGAATCAGATAGAGGATAACCCAAGTTATGTTGGGGTAGATTTTCCTTCAAAGCGGTTTTTGGGTGGCTGGCCGCCCGATAGTGGCGGATGGAGATCCGATCCATTTTGAGGGCTGGGTCTCATACGGCTGGCGGGATGCAGGAGGGAAACGAGTGCCCTGAGCCGCAGCAATATTGAAAGGCTTGACTGGCCTGTAGGCCTGGAAGATGTTAGGTTTTGGGAGGGAGCTGCTCTTCTGGCCTCACAATAATAAATAAAAACTTATCTTCTGGGCTCCTCTTTGGCTGGATTACCAGCTGAAACTATGCAGAGTGTGCACGGCCCACTTCCCTCCCAGTTGAGCCCTAAAATGGCAATCGGGGTTCTATATATGTAATAGGACTCCGATATTAAAAGGGCCTACCGTCTGACTCAGGCTGGCACTCCAGCCACGCAACGGTAGGCCCATGGGAATATAGCGTTGGCGGGAATTGGGTGGTAAATCATACGCCATCATTTCAGTACACTAACCCCCCCTCCCCCGATTCCACCGGGCAGGAGACCTCAGAATCTCTTCTATTGTGTTCTAATCTCCATATATATGGGTTAATATAATGAAGGCAGGTGAACAGTCAAGGGTACCTAACAGCCCTTCCATCTATGTCTAATTCAGTGGTTTTTCAACCTTCTCCGTGCGGTAGACCCCTTGGAAATAATGATATGCTCCTGGGAAGTCCCGTCCCACGTAAGGATGTCTTTTAATTTTTTTTGTTAGTTTCCCGCCCAACAGGCCAGCTGGATTGACAGGTTGGCCATCAGTCGGATGGGAGGAGAGGCAGGGAGAACATAGGAAATAGGAGCACGAGTAGGCTATACGGCCCCTCGAGCCTGCTTCGCCATTCAGTAAGATCATGGCTGATCTTTGACCTCAACTCCACTTTCCCACCCGATCCCCATATCCCTTGATTCCCCTAGTGTCCAAAAATCTATCCATCTCAGCCTTGAATATACAGAGCGGATGCCAGCAGTTAAATCTTAGATGGGGGGGTCGGGGGTCATGGGGTGTCAGGGGTCATTGGGGGGTTGGGGGTCATTGGGTGTCAGGGGTCATCAGGGGTGTCAGTCACTGGGGTGCCGGGGGTCATCAGGGGTTGGGGGTCACTGGGGAGGGTCGGAGATCGTGGGGGGGTCCGCGATCGTGGGGGGGATCGGAGATTGTGGGGGTTTGGAGATCGTGGGGGGGTGGGGTCAGTCGATCGCATGTGTGGGATCGCTGCAGGTAGGCTTGTTGGGCCTGGGGGAAACACTCCTGCTCCTCCGGGCCCCCAAGCTGTGCAATAAAGGCACTTACCTGCTGAGCCGGGCAATCTTGCCTCCTCTTATGTGGCCCACAGCCCCCTTAAAAGATTTTACTGATCGACCTGCCTCCTAAGACGGGTTTGTCGCCTGCCCCTCGAGCCGACTCTGTAAAAACCGGAAGTGGGCGGGTTGGAGTCGAGTTGGAGTCGGGTTTTAGTGTTTTACAATTTTTATCTTCCCACCCGCTCCCAACCCACCCATTCGTGGGGTTAAAATTTGGGCCCACTTGTTTCATCGAGCACCTGTGCTGAGTTAGATGATCTCAGCTGGTGCAGTGGTTGCCCTGCTAAAATTGATGTCAGTGCTCCTGAGTTACAGACATCTGTCAGGGTTCCTGCTCTTGATCGATATCTAGTGACTCCTAGCGATTGATTTTAACTTTGGGAGGACTTTGGGCAGGCAGCGGGTGGGGCGTGCATCCCTGCAGAGAGGACTGAGCCATTTTGAGGTCTGAGCCTCGTTTACATAATCCCTGCACGCTTACTGGCAGCTTGCCGGTTGGGGGGATTGGTAATTCTGGCGGCTCTGCTGGGTGGCCCAGTCGGTAAATTTCTTCCTCTGTGGGGGAAGGCAATCGTTGGAGACCCAGCAGTGGGCTGGAAAATTATTGTTGGGCTGGAAACATTTTGTGGGGCCAAGAGGAGGAAACATAGAAACATAGAAACATAGAAAATAGGAGCAAAAGTAGGCCATTCGGCCCTTCGGGCCTGCTCCGCCATTCAAAATGACCATGACTGATGGTTAACTCAGTACCCTGTTCCCGCTTTTTCCCCATATCCCTTGATCCCTTCAGTATTAAGAAATATATCTATCTCCTTCTTGAATACATCTAATGTCTTGGCCTCCACTGCCTTCTGTGGTAGAGAATTCCACAGGTTCATCACCCTCTGAGTGAAGAAATTTCTCCTCATCTCGGTTCTAAATGGCATACCCCGTATCCTGAGACTGTGACCCCTGGTTCTGGACCCCCCAGCCATAGGGAGCATCCTCCCTGCATCTAGTCTGTCTAGTCCTGTTAGAATTTTATATGTTTCGATGAGATCACCTCTAATTCTTCTAAACTCTAGTGAATATAGGCCTAGTCGACCCAATCTCTCCTCATACATCAGTCCTGCCATCCCAGGAATCAGTCGGTAAACCTTCGTTGCACTCCCTCCATGGCAAGGACGTCCTTCCTCAGATAAGGAGACCAAAATACTCCAGATGTGGTCTCACCAAGGCCCTGTATGGCTGCAGTAAGACATCCCTGCTCCTGTACTCAAATCCTCTTGCAATGAACACCTACATACCATTCGCCTTCCTAACTGTTTGCTGCACCTGAATGCTCGCTTTCCCGTACTGGGGAGAAACTAAAACTTACCTTTTCCTCAATGACCTGCAGCGGTCCCTTTAAGAACTGTTGCTTATGTTGCTCAATGTCATGTACACTCCACCCATTGAGAATGCAAAACTGCATTGGGGTCCTTAAAGTGGCATTTTTGGACTTGCTAATGCCTTGTTCCCGCCGGGAGGAGGCTATGAATATCACCCCCCGCCACACGCCAAACTCCACATGTGTAGAGATCAGGTGAAAACAGGATTGGACTCAGCAGTAATGCCGGCCAATGTCAGATCGATCAACGTCCACTATCTTTGCTGACACATGAAGAATGGCCACTTGAGTGAGATACGGGAAGGCTGTGTGGAGCAGCATATGTGCAAATGTAAGTGACTTCATGCGAGGAGGGAAGAAAATTGGGGGAGAAATATGTGTGTTAGAGAAAATCGATTCCCACACTACTGTGTTAGGGACTGAGGGCACATTGCAAGGTTAAGTCTAAAGTACATCTGCCCAAGGTTTCTAAAGACCTTACCATCCTGTTTATCTTGATTCCTGTGGAGTGCAGTATTCCAAAGGAAATGATAGGACTTGGTGTAAAAAATAAACAGACTATTGTGTTTTGTCACAGATTTGTTATCACTCTTCTACCGGCAAAGTATGAAGCAACTGCAATAGCCGCAGCAGAGAGGTCAACAGTTTCATTTTCAGGCTATCCAAAGGGAAAAAAACCATGCTGGAATTGGAAGGTAGCAGAATATGATAAAAGAGAAGGGTGTGGCAGAAGGGACAACTTGGGGCAAAAAGTACCAGTACTGTTAGCAGAGTTAGCACGAAATGGGGTGAAAAAGAAATCAATCATATTAACCCAGACCTGTATGCTAGGAAAACTGTCTCTTGTTGTTTTTCCCTATCTAGTCCATGAATGGCAATAACCATCTTCAGCTGCTTCATCAATGACATCATAAGGTCAGGCTACTTGCTGACAATTCTGCTGTGTTCAGCTCCATTTACAGAAGAACATCAGAAATAGGAGCAGGAGTAGGCCATACGGCCCCTCGAAAATGCTCCGTCATTCAATCAGATCATGGCTGATCTTCGACCTCAACTCCACTTTCCCACTCGATCCCCATATCCCTTGGTTCCCCTAGAGTTCAAAAATCTATCCATCTCATCCTTGAATATATTCAGTGACTCAGCATCCACAGCCCTCTGGGGTGAAGAATTCCAAAGATTCACAACCCTCTGCGTGAAGAAATTCCTCCTCATTTCAGTCTTGAATGGCCGACCCCATATCCTGCGATTATGCCCCCTAGTTCTAGACTCTCTAGCCAGGGGAAACAATCTCTCAGCATCTACCCTGTCAAGCCCCCTCATAATCTTATATGTTTCAATGAGATCACCTCTCATTCTTCTAAGCTTCAGAGAGTATAGGCCCATTCCACTCAACCTCTCGTCATAGGACAACCCTCTCATCCCAGGAATCCATCTAGTGAACCTTTGTTGCACCCCCTCTAAGGCAAGTATATCCTTCCTTAGATAAGGAGACCAAAACTGTACGCAGGTGAGGTCTCACCAACTGTAGTAAGACTTAATTACTCTTGTACTGCAACCCCCTTGCAATAAAGGACAACATGCCATTTGCTTTCCTAATTGCCTGCTGTATCTGCATACTAACTTTTTGTGTTTCTTGTACGAGGACATCCAAGTCTTTCTGAACACCAACATTTAATAGTTTCTCACCATTTACAAAATATTCAGTTTTTCTATTCTTCCTACCAAAGTGAATAACCTCACATTTCCCCACATTATACTCCATCTGCCACCTTCTTGCCCATTCACTTTTAACCTGTTTATATCCCTTTGCAGACTCTTTGTGTCCTCCTCACAGCTTACTTTCCCACCTAACTTTGTATCGTCAGCAAACTTGGATACATTACACTCGGTCCCTTCATCTAAGTCATTAATATAGATTGTAAAAAGCTGAGGCCCAAGCACTGATCCTTGCAGCACCCAACTAGTTACAGCCTGCCAACCTGACAATGACCCATTTATTTCTACTCTTGTCCTTCAACCAATCCTCTATCCATGCTAATATATTACTTCCAACCCCATGAGTCCTTAGCTTGTGTAACAACTTTTATGTGGCACCTTATCAAATGCCTTTTAAAAATCCAAATATATAAAAAACTCTAATAAATTTGTCAATTCCTCTGATAATAAAGCAGCCCATGCCAGCCTACACCAAGACCTGGATAACCTGTTAACACGTGTACAATGTAAATGTCAGAAAATGAGCATCTCTAACAAAAAAATGCACAGCCAACTCCTCCTGACTTTCAATGGCACCAGCAATGTCGAGTCACGACCCGTCAATATTCTGGGGGTCACCACTGACCATAAGCTTCACTGGTCCAGCCATATCAACAATGTGGCTACAAGAGCAAGGCAGAGGCTGGGTAGTCTGTGGCACCTATGGACCCTTCAAAGCTTATCTGCCATCGACAAAGATCAAGTCAGGAGTGTGATGGAATGCTCACTACTTGCCTGGATGCAGCCACAACAACACTCAACTACAGGAAGCACAGAAGCAACTCACCAAGCTTTCTTTGACAGCACCTCTCAGGCCTGTGACCTCTACCACTGAGAAGGATAAGAGGAGTAATGTCATTGGAACACCACCGCCTTCCAGTTCTCCTCCAGGTCACATATCATCTTGTCCTGGACATATATCACCATTTCTACGCTGTTGTTGGGTCAAAATCCTGGAGTTACCTACCTAACACCATCATAGGAGCACAATCAGCATAAGGACTGCAGTGGTTCAAGGAAAAGGTTCACCACCATCTTCTCAGGGTAACTGGGGGTGGCAATAAATGTGACCCAAAAACAAATGAAATAAAATGCCCTACCACAACCCTGACTGAAATAGGTCAACTTAGCAAAGATTATGGATTGAATCTAGAACATTCCGAGTCTTCCTGTCACAGAGGAGGCACAGTAGGTTCTGTAGACGAGAGCAGGAAGTTACAAAGGGACATTGACAGACTAAGCGAGTGGGCAAAACTGTGGCAGATGGAGTTCAATGTGTGAGGTCATCCACTTTGGAGCAGAGAAAGACAAATTAGAATATTTACTTAATGGTGAGAGACTAGGAAATGTGGAGGAGCCAAGGGAATTGGATGTCCATGCACACAAATCACTAAAAGCTAGCGCACAGTAATCAAAAAGGCTAATGGAATGTTGGCCTTTACCTCGAGGGGTTTGGAATACAAATGTGAGGAAGTGATGCTTCAGTTGTACAGAGTCTTGGTTAGACCCCATCTGGAGTACTGTGTTCAGTTTTGGGCACCGAACCTCAGGGACGATATTTTGGCCTTGGACAGGGTGCAGCACAGATTCACCAAAATGATGCAAGGTGTAAAAGGTTAAATTATGAGGTAATTTGCATAAACTTGGTTTGTATTCCCTTGAGTTCAGAAGGTCGAGGGGTGAACTAATCGAGGTGTTTAAAATGATAAAGGGATTTAGAATCATAGAATCATAGAAGTTTACAACATGGAAACAGGCCCTTCAGCCCAACATGTCCATGTCGCCCAGTTTATACCACTAAGCTAGTCCCAATTGCCTGCACTTGGCCCATATCCCTCTATACCCATCTTACCCATGTAAATAGGGTAAATACAGAGAAACTGTTTCCTTTGGTGAAAGAAAGAAGAAAAAGGGGGCATAATCTTAAAATTAGAGCTCGGCCATTCAGGAATGAAATCAGGAAGCATTTTTCACACAAAGGGTAGTGGAAATCTGGAACTCTCCCCCACAGGAGGCTGTGGTTACTAGCTCAATTGACATTTTGAAGACTGAGATTGATAGAATTTTGTTAGGTAAGGTTATTAAGGGATATGGAGCAAAGGTGGGTAAATGGAGTTGAAGTACAGATTAGCCATGATCTAATAGAGTGGCGGATCAGGCTCAAGGGGCTGAATGGTCTACTCCTCTTCCTATTTTTCTACATATACTCTCATTAACATGGCACTTTTATATAAAAAGTACAGGTAATAGGAGATAAGTGGCTCTACCGATTCCATAGAATGAAACCAATAGCAGACACATAAAAATGTGGGTCTATTAATGTCCCATTGATTAAGGGGTCAGATTCAGGAAAGTAAACACTCGGAGTTGGCCAATTTAGTTTTCACTGATGCAGCAACTCGGTTTCCAAATTCCATGGCGGAGACCAGCATTATCAGTACTTGATTCAAAAATAAAAGAGAGAGAGTAGAGGATGTCTCCCTAGACAGGAGGAAAACAACGCGACATTTTAAAAGGGCCCATTGTTTCTTTTTCTCTTTCCCTTTCCACCTAACGTAAAGAGGCTGCAAAGGGATATAGACAGGTTAAGTGAGTGGGCGAGAAGGTGACAGATAAAGTCTAATGTGGGGAAAAATGAAATTATCCACTTTGGTAGGAAGATTAGAAAAGCAGAAGGTTTTTTAAAAGGTGAGAGACTAAGAAATGTTGGTAGTCAGAGGGATTTTGGTGCCCTTGTACACGAATCACAGGAAGTTAATATGCAGGTGTAGCAGGCAATTCAAAAGGTAAATGGTATGTTAGCCTTTACTGCAAGGGGGTTGGAGTATAAGAGTAAGGAAGTTTTGCTGCAATTAGATAGGGTTCTGGTGAGACCACATCTGGAGCACTGTGTACAGTTTTAGTCTCCTTATCTAAGGAAGGATATACTTGCCTCAGAGAGGGTGCAACGAAGGTTCACTAGATTGATTCCTGGGATGGGAGGGTTGTCCTGAGGAGAGATTGTGTAGAATGGGTCTATATTCCTTGGAGTTTAGAAGAATGAGAGGTGATCTCATTGCAACGTATAAAATTCTTAGAGGGCTTGACAGGGTAGATGCTGAGAGACTATTTCCCCTGGCTGTAGAGTCTAGAATGAGGGGTCATAGTCTCAAGATAAGGGGTCGGCCATTTAGGACTGAGATCAGGAAAAATGTCTTCACTCAGAGGTTTGTGAATCTTTAGAATTCTCTACCCCAGCGGGCTGTGGATGCTCAGTCATTGAATATATTCAAGACTGAGATCAATAGATTTTTGGACACTAAGGGAATCAAGGGAATAAGTTCAGTCATGATCTGATTGAATGGCGGAGCAGGCTTGAGGGGCTGTATGGCCTACTCCTGCTCCTATTTCTTATCTTCTTATGTTCTAACAGCCTTAATTTCTGGAATCCTCAACAGCTCTTCCTTTCTTTTCCTCTCTGTTTACAGCATTCATTCCTGGAATCCTTAGTGGTCCAAAAAAAGGGGGATCAACTGAACCCTCCTCCCCATACAGGTCTGCTACTAGCATTAGGGTTGAAATTCCACTGAATGCTATTTTTAATATGCTGGTGAATGAGCTTGAGTAAAATCCTTACATGTATTTATTTAACCAGGTCATTAACCTATTTATTTTAGCAAACAGAAGAATTTTACAGACACAAGCTAACCAGCATGCTAAAAGTAACTTTCAGCCCAATTTCAACCCTGTTGAGATTTTTACCTAGTTTAGGGTGGGTGTGTGCACATAAGTGTGAACACTGATGTATGGCCCTCCCAATCCTAACCATCTTGAACAATGAATAAATATCATTTTTTATGTTTAGTAAACCCAGTCTCCATTCCTGCTTTCAGTCTACTGACACAATGTTGATGAACTGCTCTTTTTTGTTAGACTTTTTCCGCCAGAGCAAAAGAAAAAAAGAAGCTTTGCATTATAACCAGCAGACGCATGAGAGTTACTCACGTCAGAGGGAACACGTGTAAAGACGATCAATCACTAAAAGAATGTCTGCAACCTCCCAGGAGAGACCAGACAAACCAGCCAACATTTATTGGGAGGGTGGGGTGGGACAGGGAGACAAAAGCTTGGCTTTCAAAGTGCAATTGTTAATAAAACTTTTTTGAAACATTGCATTCCTTAAAGAGACAGCATCGCTCAGTTGGCATAAAAGGGCTGTAGCTTGACCTCTCCTGTTGTGCCTATTCAATGACTACAAATACTACACTGATCCTTAGTGCTTCTTTGTCTGTGTGTCTTCCATCCCCCACCAATTTGGGTTTTTAAAATGCTGCTAACCTTTTCCTATTTTATGTGTGCTGTATCCACAGAACGTGAATTTATACTGAAATTGTGAAAGTGATGCAAACAGAAAGCTTAAGCTGTGTCCATGAGACATTTTGTTGTAAGTTCAGTGCAGTGGATCCCTGTTATTCTCCCTATCAGTTTAGCATCTAGATAAGTGACGAGCAATGAAATGTGCCTATGTCAGAAATACATTTTAACCACAGCCCTGTCACGGATGCAAAGTACAATGTTTTGGACTGGATGACCTGCTTAAAACCAGAAACCAAACAAATGATTTTTAAAATGGAAGTTTTCACCTTTCCACTTTTGTGCCTCAATACTGCGGAGGGATTATTTATTCAGGTTATTAACGTATTACATTGATTTTCTTTTTTTAACATTTTACTTCTTTTTTCTACCAATTTCCCCCCTCCCCTCATAATCCCCTGAAGGCACTGACCCTTTGCTGGGGTTGCTGGAAGGCCTGGGACTTCTCGCCTCACCCTGTCTGGCTTCACTGCGACCCCATCCTAAAACCAGGGGACAGGGTCATTTAAACACCAAAGTACTGGCACTGTTGGGGTGCCCATCCCGAGGACCTGGTGGGATTTCAGAGCGGCACCTTGCTGCATCATCAGCAGGCATTTTGCCTACCTAAGAACAGCACTTCAAAAAAAAATTTATTGGCTGGAAAGTGCTCTCAGATGTCCTGAGGACATGACATATAAAAGCAAGTTCTTTTTTTTTTCTGTCACTACACTAGCAGCAGCTGCTACTTCAATGGCAGTGTTGTAAGATGAATGAACCGGTGCTATGAGATAGTTTGCCAGGCTCCTGTAGAAGCAGTAGCACTGAAATGGCAACGGAATGTTTGCCTCTGTGCTCAGCCCATCTGTATAGGCCAATGGTGCAGTTCTCACACTGTAAGCCTGTCCAGATCTTTCACAGCCATTTCAGAAGGTCCAGCAACCAGAAATGAATGTTGCTAACTATCAAATAACTGCACAAAGGCAAACTCGCACCAGCACAGTTGTTTGCCTGTTACCCTCGATGACGTAGGAATTCTCTCCGCAATATAAATGGGGTAGATTCCACAACTTTCAAAGCCAAGACTAATAATAGACTGAAAGTTTACCAGAATCCCACTGCTGCAGTCTATCTTTTAAGGGCCTACTTTAAAAAGGCTGCCTCAACTTCTCTGGTGTTTAAATGGGTAAAGGTAAAGCTTTGATTACAGCAGCATGCCTCACCATAAATGAGCATGCCATGGTGGCTCAGTAACTAAATTTGCTCCCCGGTGTGGTATTAAATCATACTGACCAAGAAGATTCCTGTTTTGGCCCCTGGTCTGTGCTGAGTTATCTGATCTCACCCAGGATCTGTATAATTTGCCTGTGCTCCAGGGTTCCTGCTCCTGATTACGATCCAAGGACCTCTGCAGAAAAAGTGCTTGCATGCAGAGATGTCAGATGAGGACTGAATTGGGCTCAGCTGTCATTCCCCCACACAGTAGAATTAGCTGGTGACACTCACAATTTAGCACACATGATGACCACTTGGATGAAGTACTTGAGGGCTGCCACTACTGTTGTGTAACGGTGCACCAGTGAGTTACAGCCTTCAGGAGAGGAAGGCAGGAAAGTGGACAAAGCTTAGAGGGGTGGTATTACTTTGCTCCCTAGTAACAATCATAGTAATAATCATAGTCGTGCTGGGATGGGAATAGATCACAAATAGTATTTGGTTTCTGGTATGTCTAAAGGAAACAAAAATCTCGAATACAAAACCTCAGACAGTTAGCAGGATAATCAGTGATTTGAAGGAGCTGATATAAATGGTATCAAGAGGAAACAATGTGCTTCTGAAGGGATTGAAGGATATGATGCAAAGGTTGGTAGATGGGATTGAGACCAATGAAAAGGGATGAGCTTGTGGGTTATGTGGTCTTTACCTGCTCCTGAAAATTCTTGTGTACTGATGATATTGTGATTCTTCCATTAAGAATTTGTTATTTTGAAATTCCTACTGTTTTCCATAAAAGGTCATTTAAAGCAGACTAACATGAAAATTATTGGTGGGAACCGTTTCTCTCATGGACATGGATTGATTAGGGAAAGCCGGAACGGAATTGTTAAAGGCTAGTTGTGTTTAACTAACCTGTTGAGGTAACAGAGAGGGTAGATGAGGGCAATGCAGTTGATGTGTGTATGGATTTTCAAAAGGCGTTTGATAAAGTACCGCATGGTAGGTTTATCATCAAGATTGCGGCCCATGGAATAAAGGGGGCAGTAGCAACATGGATACAGAATTGGCTAAGGGACAGGAAACAGAGAGTAGTGGTGAACAGTTGTTTTTCGGACTAGAGGGAGGTGTACAGTGGTGTTCTCCAGGGGCCAGTGCTGGGACCACTGCTTTTCTTGATATATATTAATGACTTGGACTGGGGTGTACATGGCACAATTTCAAAATTTGTAGATGACACAAAACTTGAAAGGCTGGTAAACAGTGAGGAGGATAGTGATAGACTTCGAGGATATAGACAGGCTGGTGGTGTGGGCGGACATGTGGCAGATGAAATTTAACGCAGAAAAATGCGAAGTGATACATTTCGGTAGGAAGAACGAGGAGAAGCAATATAAACTAGAGGGTACAGCTCTAAAAGGGGTACAGGAACGGAGCGATCTGGGGGTATATGTGCACAAATCATTGAAGGTGGCAGCGCAGGTTGAGAAAACAGTTATAAAGGCATATGGGATCCTGGGCTTTATAAATAGAGGCATAGAGTACAAAAGTACTCATGATGAACCTTTATAAAACCCTGGTTCGGCCACAACTGGAGTATTGTGTCCAGTTCTGGGCGCCACACTTTAGGAAAGATGTGAAGGCCTTAGAGAGGGTGCAGAAGAGATTTATTTGAATGAATCCAGGGATGAGGGACTTTAGTTACGTGGATAGACTGGAGAAGCTGGGGTTGTTCTCCTTGGAACAGAGAAGGTTGGGAGGAGATTTGATAGAGGTATTCAAAATCATGAAGGGTCTAGACAGAGTAGATAGAGAGAAACTGTTCCCGTTGGTGGAAGGGTCAAGAACCAGAGGACATAGATTTAAAATGATTGGCAAAAGGACCAAAGGTGACATGAGGAAAAACTATTTTACGCAGCCAGTGGTTAGGACCTGGAATGCACTGCCTGAGGGGGTGGTGGAGGCAGATTCAATCATGGCCTTCAAAAGGGAACTGCATAAGCACTTGAAAGGAAAAAAATTGCAGGGCTACGGGAATAGGGCGGGGGAGTGGGACTAGCTGGATTACTCTTACATAGAGCTGGCCCGGACTCGATGGGCCGAATGGCCTCCTTCCGTGCTGTAACCTTCCTATGATTCTAAGACACTGGAACCATCATAGTGGTCACTTACAAAGTAGACGGACTAAGATAATTGTTTCTACAGGTTCGCTGCTACCTGCATCTGAGTTTGTTTTCCAGGCAGCATGTATTATGGGGGTAGGCAGTGGTTAAAGTACTCTAGAACGATCCATTACACTCTTCTGTTTCTTACCTTATTGAGTGCTTAATAGTATTGTTTTCTTTTCTTAGTCTGGTCCCCATTCCCAAGTGCTGCTAGCAGCCTGGTGCACTAGTTCCATTAGGACTGGCAGATAAGCTGATTTCCTGAGGTCTATAGAAATATATGATGTTGTTGTCTAATTGTTTGAGTAAGATCACATCACATTTATTAGTTTTTATGGGTTGTTTTGTTTACAACCTATTGGAAATGGGAGGACTGGGAATTATACTAAAGCTTGTATCGGTTCAATTGAAACATTTGAGCAAATGCACTAACTGGATTTCCTTGAACATTCCTGCCACCGCATTTGCTGAATTGCTAAAGTTTGAGAATAAAATAGAGACTGAACTTGGAGTAGTGATGAGTTTTTCTTAATTTGAAAAATTACCCTGAGATTTACATTCAGAATTACAGAAGGCTGCAAAATGTTTGTCAAGGGACCAAATTAGGTACTAAAATTGTTTAAAATTCTGGGAGAGGAAATAGCCCACTAGAAAATAAACCTTATGTTCTCAGCACTCACATTTTGCCTCAAAAAATTCTAAATCCAGTGTTGCAAACTCTGCTGTTGTGTATTGCAATGAAAGTGATCCCAGTCATATGGGATTATCTGCACCTTAAATTATGATGAGTATGAGTCCCACTGTATTTTCAGTCTAGCTCCTTGTCTTCACATGGCATCAATATATTCAGAATGGTCAGCTCTTTTGGAGCTATGAATTGCTCAGAATGCTTTACCTACCCGAGCAACTATTCCTGGTTTCCCAGACAGCTCCAGTGCTGTTAGGAACACAGGAACATAGGAACAGGAGTAGGCCATTTAGCCCCTCGAGACTGTTCTGCCATTCCATGAGATCATGGCTGATCTGTGACCTAACTCCATATTCCCACCTTAGCCCCATATCCCTTAATACCTTTGGTTAACAAAAATCTATCAATCTCAGATTTAAAATTAACAATTGAGCTAGCATCATCTGCCGTTTGTGGAAGAGAGTTCCAAACCTCTACCACTCTCTGCATGTAGTGGTCTTTCCTAACTTCACTCCTGAAAGTCCTGGCTCTAATTTTTAGGCTATGTCCCCTAGCCCTAGGCTCCCCAACCAGTGGAAATATCTAACCTACCAGTTCCGCTACATATCTTGAAAACTTTAATCAAGTCATCCCTTAATCTTCTAAATTCCAGGGAATACAACCCCAGTTTGTGTAATCTCTCCTTGTAATTTAACCCTTGGAGCCCAGGTATGATTCTAATAAATCTACGCTGCACTCCCTCCAAAGCCAATATATCCTTCCTAAGGTGCGGTGCCCAGAACTGAACACAGTACTCCAGGTGCAGTCTAACCTGGGCTTTGTATAGCTGTAGCATAACTTCTACCCACTTGTATTCTAGTCCTCTAGATATAAAGGCCAGAATTTCATTGATTATTTTCTGTACCTGTTCATGACATTTTAATGATCTATGTACATGGACCCCTAAGTCTCTTTGGACCTCTACTGTTTCAAGCTTTTCACCATTTATAAATTAATCTGATCTATCCTTTTTCGGTCCAAAGTGGACACTTGACTACATTGAAATCTATTTGCCACAGTTTTGCCCATTCACTTAATCTATTAATATCTCTCTGTAATTTTATGCTTCCATCTACACTGCTTACAATGCTGCCTACCTTTGTGTCATCATCAAACTTGGATATGTGGCTCCCTATCCTGTAATCTAAGTCATTAATAAATACAGTGAATAGTTGAGACCCCAACACAGATCCCTGTGGGACACCACTAGTCACATCCTGCCAATTTGAGTATCTGCCCATTATCGCTACTCTCTGTCTTCTGCCGTTCAGCCAATTTCCTAAGCAGGTCAGTAATTTGCCCTCAATTCCATGAGCTTCAACTTTAGCTAACAGTCTCTTATGAGGGACATTATTGAATGCCTTCTGGACGTCCATATAAACAACATCCATAGACATTCCCCTGTCCACTACTTTAGACATCTCTTCAAAAAATACAATCAGTTTCGTCAGGCATGACCTAACCTTTACAAATCCATGATGGCTCTCACTGATCAGCTGAAAATTTTCAAGGTGTTCAGTCACTCTAGCCTTATTTATAGACTTTAGTAATTCCCCAACAACAGATGTTAGGCTGGTCTATAATTCCCTGCTTTCCCTCTCTCACCTTTATTAAATAGCAAAGTGACATGTGCAATTCTCATCAACTTCCTTTAAAACCCTGGGTTGGATCCTGGGGATTTGTCACTCTATAGTGCCGTTATTTTCTTCATTACTTTTAATTTACTTACGTTAATTATGGTGTGTCCCTGTCCCTGATTCAAAATTAGTTTCCTTGGGGTGTCCGGCATGCTATCCTCTTCCTCTACTGTAAATACTGATGCAGAGTAATTATTTAACATATCCGCCATTTCCTTATTTTCATTTACAATATCATCATTATCAGTTTTTAAGGGGCCCTCATTGCTCTTGATCACCCTCTTTTTCCTAATATAGTTGTAAAAATTTTTTGTGTTGATTTTGATTTCCCTTGCAAGTTTCTCTTCATACTCCCTTTTTATAGCTCTTGCTATCTGTTTTGTCACCCTTTGTTGTTCTTTGTATCTTTCCCAGTCATCAGGATCTGTGCTATTTTTTGCATTTTTGGATGCTTTTTCTTTTAGTTTTATGTTGTCCCTTACCTCTTTTGTCGTCTATGGCTGTTTTTTTTGGCAAGTGGAGCTCTTGCTCCTTTGGGGTATAAACTGGTTCTGTATCATGTTAAATTATTTTTTGAACACCTCCCACTGACCTTGTATCGTTTTACCCATTAACAGATTTGCCCAGTTTACTGTGGACCATCCCTGCCTCATCCCGTTGAAGTTGGCTTTACCTAAATTTAGAATTTTAGTCGCTGATACGGGTTTCTCCCTTTCAAACACAACATTGAACTTGATCATATTTTGATCGCTAATAGATAAATGTTCATGCATCGTTTGGCTGATTACTCATTATAAATCTAGCAATTTTATTTTAAATTCACAAGCTTTCGGAGGCTTCCTCCTTCCTCAGGTAAATGTACATTTACCTGAGGAAGGAGGAAGCCTCCGAAAGCTTGTGAATTTAAAATAAAATTGCTGGACTATAACTTGGTGTTGTAAAATTGTTTACAATTGTCAACCCCAGTCCATCACCGGCATCTCCACATCATTATAAATCTAATATGGCCTGCCCCCTTGTTGGTTCTAGGACATATTGCTACAGAAAGCTGTTCTGAACATACTCAAGAAATTCACTACCTTACTGACATGAGCTCGTCTGCTTATCCCAATGAATATTAAAGTTAAAATCTCCTATTAAATCCACTTTGCCTTTGCTACATGCTTGTCTAATCTCTGCATTTATAAATTCTGCCACTTCACAGCTGCTACCAGGGGGCCTTTACACATCTCCCACTAGAGTCATAAATCCTTTTCTATTTCTTAATTCTACCCATAAGGTCTCCACTGCCTGCGTACCTCTCATTGTATCCTCTCTTATCATTTAAGTAATTTCGTCCTTAATCACTATGGATGTCGAAAGCCCGTTCTAACCTTTCAGTAAAATATCAGCATGTTAATTAAACTACCAAAGAATATAGTTAAATATAATGGAAGGTTTCAGGGTGGGGTTATAGATTATGGGGAGATGGGGTCAAAAGTTATATAGGGCCAGGATTCCTTTTAACTGATTCCACTTTAACATCTGGATAGGCAGGATAGGTTTGTCATTGTTTCTGGCTCTGTATCAGCAAAGCAAATTAAAAACTGAACCCAAAAGGGCTTAGAAGATAAATGCACAATGTGGTGTGCTACTGAACTATAAAGATTAATAATGAACTGGGTTTGATTTCTGCATTTATATAGCACCTTTCATGACCTCAGGGAGTCCCAAAGCACTTTATAACCAACTAAGCACTTTTTGAAGTATAATCGCTGTTGTAATGTAGGAAACGCAGCAACCAATATTGCACAGAGCAAGCTCCCACAAGCAGCAATGTAATAATGGTGAGATAATCTGTTTTAGTGATGTTGGTTGAGGGATAAATGTTGGCCAGGACACTGGGGATAATTTCCCTGCTCTTCTTCAAAATAGTGCCTTGCGATCTTTTACGTCCACCTGAGAGGGCAGATGGGGCCTCATTTTAACGTTTCATCTGAACACGGCACCTCCAACAGTGCTGCACTCACTCAGTATTCCACTGGAATGTCAGCTTGGATTTTGTGCTCACATCCCTGGAGTGGGACTCTGATTCAGAGGCAAGAGTGCTATCAACTGAGCAAAGGAGGTGAATAATCAAGTGGTATTTCTTTTCCCATTTGCTATCCAATGACTCCTGCTGGAAAGTACACATGACTGGATATTAGGTAAGGAAAGAATTGGGCTTGACAGCTATGCCTTCCCTGGATGGTGAAGTAGTCCATTGACGCTTACTCTCTAGGTTCACAAAACAAAGCTTACTTGAGTGAGGGATCAGACGAATCTTGGCACCCATACTCCAGATTGAGTCAGCACCTTCAAAAGAAAGTAGGGATAAGGGGACAAAGTGGAAGGGGGGTGGGGGAAGGGGAAGGGTAAGGGGCACTGGTAAATGCTCAGCAGAGAAGCCATTTGGTGTTTTTACCGGATTTACCAATAAACCATGAATTGTCTGAAATTAAGTGAATAAAATGCCTCTAGTGTCAATTGTTGGACTCACACCTGGAGTTTCGATTTCCTAAACTGTGACTGTTTTCCATTCCCTCTTTGATGTTAAAGAGATTTGAAATCAATGCTACTCAGAAGTAAACACTTTCCATTATACATCACTTTAAGTTGAGAACTAAATTACTGGTTGTCATGACATATTCAGCTGAGTAATAATTCATATTTGGGTGAGTTCGTATCAAACTACACTGCATGCTGACAGCTTGCTTGTAACTTTGAACGTTGACGTGTAGTCATTCATCTCTTCATAATATTGGTCTGAATACAGTATTACGGTATGATATGTGAGAGCACACTTTGAGCACTGCCTGAAGAGCATTTAATCTGTATATTTCAGGGTAAGTGGAGCTCTTTTGTTTGGCATTCGTGAGGCTGTTTTTTTTAACACATAACTCCCTGGCAGTCCAACCACTTTCATTGTGTAGCAAACGGGAAGTACTCCATTTACACTAGTGTAACATGACACTGTACTAAAAATAACCCATCCATGGATTGTGCAGAGTCAGCAGTGCAGTACTTCCAGAATGACTGAAGTGGTGGCAATGGGGCACTTTTGGTAGTAACTATATCTAGGTAACAGAATTTACTCATGTGCTGTAGATAAAGTATCATTCATATTCCCAGATAGTGATTTACCACTGGTGGGTACTTGAAGTCTCTAGTGCAACATTTGAAAAAGAAAATGCCACATCTACCCCTAACAACTGGAAATCAACTGCTTAACTTTGGTTAATAATTTGCCTTGGTTTCTGGTGGACAAAGTAGCAAAAATAGAATGATGCAGACATGGAAGCCATAGCTTCGCCTCCCTAATGGTGTAGTAATTGAATGCACTGGTCAGTATACCATTCAGTCAAACAGATCAGGATGGTCCTAAGTTCGAATCCCTGTCTGTGCTAGTTTAGCTAACTGCAGCTACGGCATTGATTGGGGTACTACAATGGTCCTCAGTGCACCTTGGTTTGGGAGGAGAGAGGAAGAAATCAACCAGGTTTCCTGCTTGTTCACTAACCAGTAGCTCCTGCTGAAAATCACGTGTATGTAATGGTTGGCTAAGGACGGGATCACACTTGGCTGTGATATCACCTAAAAGCTTGCTGAGAATCACTGCCGAGGCTTACGCATTGAGAATGGCCATGTGGGTGAGGTATTAGAGGGCATCCAGTGTCTGTAGGCCAGCAAGCGATCAGCACCTCCAGAAAAGGAGGTGAGAAAAAGGGAATTAAAATGGAATGACAACAAAAGGAAGCCGTGCTTTTGGCTTTACGCTGTACATTGGGTAAGTTAATTTGTAGTTTGAACACTCCACACAGACACCTGACATAATTTAACATGATATGAATGATTATCATTTTTATACAGTATTGACTGAAAATACATAATATTCATGGTTCTCTTGGCATTTCTATCCCATAAACCTGAATAGGAAATTGATTTTCAATTCAAATGCAGTAGTCTTTTCAAAATATAGGATTACCAATAAAAATATTTCAAAATCACAATTTAAATCTTCATATGTTCACAGGTATTTGACTAGACCTGAAAAAAAATGTGTCTCTTCCAGCGAAGAAGCTATTGTGGCTTCTGATGAGGAGGTCACTGAGGAAGGAAAAAGGGAAGTTTCTTGCAAGTTTGAAAGAGTCAACCTCCCTAGTGCAGTCAAAAACTCACAAGAAAAGGGCACCAACAGTATTTTAATTAGATTTCACACAATGCAATTTTTCTTTTGCTCATTAACTGACACCGAGGTTACATAGGAGATGTAATGCCAAATAGTTTAATAGTTCCTGTTTCATCTCCTCTTCTGGCACTAAAGAGTGACAAATCCCCAGGACCAGATGATTTCCATCTCAGGGGTTTAAAGGATGTAGATGAGAACATTGCAGATGTCCTAACTACAATATTCCAAAGTTCTCTCAATTCAGGAACCAATCCTTTAGATTGGAAAATTGTACATTCCACTTCGCTATTTAATAAAGGTGAGAGAGGGAAATCAGGGAATTATAGACCAGTTAGCCTAACATCTGTTGTTGGGAAATTGCTAGAGTCTATAATTAAGGCTAGAGTGACTGAACACCTTGAAAATTTTCAGCTGATCAGAGAGAGCCATCATGGATTTGTAAAGAGTAGGTCATGCCTAACGAACCTGATTGAATTTTTTGAAGAGGTGTCTAAAGTAGTGGACAGGGGAATGTCTATGGATGTTGTTTATATGGACGTCCAGAAGGCATTCGATAATGTCCCTCATAAAAGACTGTTAGCTAAAGTTGAAGCTCATGGATTGGAGGGCAAATTATTGACCTGCTTAGGAAATTGGCTGAGTGGCAGAAGACAGAGAGTAGGGATAATGGGCAGGTACTCAAATTGGCAGGATGTGATTAGTGGTGTCCCACAGGGATCTGTTTTGGGGCCTCAACTATTTACTGTATTTATTAATGACTTAGATGACAGGATAGAGAGTCACATATCTAAGTTTACCGATGAAACAAAGATAGGCAGCATTGTAAGTAATGTAGATGGAAACTTAAAATTACAGAGAGATATTAATAGATTAAGTGAATGGGCAAAACTGTGGCAAATGAATTTCACCGTAGGCAAGTGTGAGGTCATCCACTTTGGACCTAAAAAGGATAGATCAGAGTATTTTATAAATGGTGAAAAGCTTGTAACAGTAGAGGTCCAAAGAGACTTAGGGGTCCATGTATATAGATCATTAAAATGTCATGGGCAGGTACAGAACATAATCAATGGAATGCTGGCCTTTATATTTAGAGGACTAGAATACAAGGGATATTGTACCTGGAGTACAGTGTTCAGTTCTGGGCACCACACCTTAGGAAGGATATATTGGCCTTGGCGGGAGTGCAGCATAGATTTACTAGAATGACACCTGGACTCCAAGGGTTAAATTACGAGGAGAGATTACACAAACTAGGGTTGTATTCCCTGGAATTTAGAAGATTAAGGGATGATTTGATCAAAGTTTTCAAGATATGAAGCGGAACTGATAGGGTAGATAGAGAGAAACTATTTCCACTGTTTGGGGAGTCTAGGACGAGGGGACATAGCCTAAAAATTAGAGCCAGGACTTTCAGGAGTGAAGTTAGAAAAGACCACTACACGCAAAGGGTGGTAGAAGTTTGGAACTCTCTTCCACAAATGGCAGTTGCTGCTAGCTCAATTGTTAATTTTAAATCTGAGATTGATAGTTTTTTGTTAACCAAAGGTATTAAGGGAAATGGAGCTAAGGGGGGTATATGGAGTTAGGTCTCAGATCAGCCATGATCTCATTGAATGACGGAACAGGCTCGAGGAGCTAAATGGCCTACCGCTGTTCCTATGTTCCTACATGTTGTTGGAGCTGTGATTTAAGACCTTGAGCATTTATAGGACATTTCTGCCAACTGCAGATCAGTGCATTCTTTCAAATAATCTTGTTTTACCTGCACTAATTTATTTCATAGAAAGGTTACAGCAAGGAAGGAGGCCATGCGGCCCATCGAGTCCGTGCCGGCTCTATGCAAGAGCAATCCAGCTAGTCCCACTCCCCCACCCTCTCGCCGCAGCCCTGCACATTTTTTCGTTTCAAGTATTTATCCAGTTCCATTTTGAAGGCCATGATTGAATCTGCCTCCACCACCCCCTCGAGCAGTGCATTCCAGATCCCAACCACTTGCTGCGTAAAAAAGCTTTTCCTCATGTCACCTTTGGTTCTTTTGCCAATCACCTTAAATCTATGCCCTCTGGTTCTTGACCCTTCTGCCAGTGTGAACAGTTTCTCTCTATCTTCTCTGTCTAGATCCTTCATGATTTTGAATGCCTCCTATCAAATCTCCTCTCAACCGTCTCTGTTCCAAGGACAACAATCCCAGCTTCTCCAGTCTATCCACTTAACTAAAGTCCCTCATCCCTGGAATCATTCTAGTAAATCTCTTCTGCACCCTTTCTAAGGCCTTCACATCCTTCCTAAAGTGCGGTGTCCAGAACTGGACACAATACTCCACTTGTGGTCGAACCAGTGTTTTATAAAGTGTTTTATAATTTATTTCAACCTGGGACCTTTGTGATCTGTGTGGTTTGGTCCCACCATGCAGTGTATCACCTACTGAGCCATTGGGGCCGCTTTTGATGGTGTTTGCTTCATAGGAACAATTAGATAATGGTAACATTTTGCTTGCACCCAGGATGTTCCCATAATGAGGTTTCCACTTGTAACTGTGGAGATTGCTGCATTTTTTATTGTCTGTTTACATAAGGAGCAAGAGCCTATGTCATGAATAATGCAACAAAGCTGAGAGTTTCATTCACTTGTTTGATTAAGAAAAACAGGCCTTGTCATGAGGAAAAGGCCAGTTAATGGGTTAGCGATTACACATGATTCAGTGAGTTTGAAGCAAAGATTTCTATCTCAGATTGTTCCATACCAATAAGCCTCTGAATACCAATGAAATCTAATTCTGCAGAGTCACTGGATTGTCTGGACTAATAAGTGAACGACAAGCAAATTCAGGGAACTGGAACATGGAATGCAAAACAATAAAATTTATGGGGTGGTGGGGGAAGGGGGAGCGGAGGGATTGTAGAAAGGGGGAAGGGATTATATTAGACACATTTAATAGTAAATTGCACAATGACATAAATTCTGATGAGTTGAAACTGACATTTCTGTTATCTTTATTGTTATTCCTTACAAAATATTTGACTTTCTAATTTAGGTAGGTTTGGTAATTCATCAGCACTCTGCTTTAACAAGTGGAGTTGAATTCTGGTGATGCTTTATGTAAGGTGTGTTTCTCTATAACTGGGGGATAGTTAGTTTTACAGCATTTCTTTTTAATGGTCTATTGTTATTACTTGAAAGTGCTATGCCTAACTGACATTGATAAAAAGATCAGTGTATGTTTTTAAAAAAAAAATCTGAATCTATTGAGAGATGTTTTGCTGTGTAGGGGCAATGCCACAATGTATGGGAGCTCTAACATGTTGTGCCATACTGTGACGGGATGCAGGTTTGTGTTTTTGGCTGTTTTTATATTGCATTTTAATGGGCTGTTAGGCCCACCGGTTCCTGACATGTGGGTCTCGCATAGCCGGCAGCAACTCCAGAGTAAACTTGCTGCATTCGCTAAGGGTTACACATGATTCAGTGAGTTTGAAGCAAGGACTTGTATCTCAGATTGTTCCAAATGAATAAGTCCCTGAATACCAATGAAATCTAATTCTACAGAGTCACTGGATTGTCTGGACTAATAAGCCAACCACACACAAATTCATGGAACTCAAGGATGGAACACAAAACAACCAAACTTGAAGGAGGACAGTTAAAGAAAAGGACGAAGCTGCGAGGAAGATCCATTTTTACCAACAATCTTAGCACGCTATTAAGAGCAATATAAAAGCAGCTATTGAATCTTCACGTGGTGAATTCCCAACCTTGATCATATTGTCACAGAGACCAGTTGAGCAGAGGCCTGGCATATCCTGTAGCGAGGGAGGGAAAGGCGGAAGGAGAATCCCTGACCGGGCTGCTCACTTTCCAGCATCCAGTTGCAGAGTAACATTGCAGTTTTGATTTCAGTGAAGTTATGCATCCTTAATTAAGTTTGTTCCATCAAAAGGATATTACTTCTTCAGAGACATATCTTTTTTTCCTTTTTCTTCCATTGTCTTTCACTTCTCGTCCTCTCCTGAGGGCATTGATTCATATTGAGTTCCGTAGCCATTGGCAGTCCCAACAAGCCATTGCGAAGGTGGTCATTCTGCCTGTGTGAGCTTAGACAGTGAAAATTTGTAGACTGTTCAATCATATAGAACATCACAACTGAAGTTGTTAAGCGCCTTGGGACTTTTTACTACATTAAAGGCACTTTATAAATGCAGGTTGTTGTTGTGTACTTAATCTATTCCTTCATTGTTGCTGGGTCAAAATCCTGGAACTCCCTACCTAACAGCACTGTGGGAGCCCCTTCACCACACGGACTGCAGCAGTTCAGGAAGGCGGCTCACCACCACCTTCTCAAGGGCAGCTAGGGATAGGCAATAAATGCTGGCCATACTAATGACGCCCATTTCCTAAGAATGAATAAATACAGGATGTTCCCACATGCACCCTTTCCAGCAGGATCACTGGATCCAGATTAGAAGTAGGAATCCTGGCTGATTTTTTTCTCCCCTCTCTATCCCAAGGATACTCTGGCCAACTATAGCATTCCCATTGCTGCCATATCTGAAATCTGTAAACAATTTTACAACACCAAGTTATAGTCCAGCAATTTTATTTTAAATTCACAAGCTTTCGGAGGCTTCCCCCTTCGTCAGGTGAGCGATGTGAAATGAAGTCCTCGAAATGAAATCGCATTTATAATTCACAGAACAATGCTTGGTGAGTACAGACAGTTTTTTCAACTGCCCGTTGCCAAGGCAATCAGTGTGCAGACAGACAGGTGTTACCTGCCAGGTCTCACAGAATATACAAATCACCAAAAAAAAACAACAAACAAAAAAAAACAGAGATAGAGAGGTAGAAACATAGAAAAGACAGCAACTGACCCGTTATATTAAAAACAGATAACATTTGTTCGCTGGTGGGGTAACGTGTAGCGTGACATGAACCCAAGATCCCGGTTGAGGCCGTCCTCATGGGTGCGGAACTTGGCTATCAATTTCTGCTCGACGATTTTGCGTTGTCGTGTGTCTTGAAGGCCGCCTTGGAGAAGGCGGCCTTCGAGACACACTGAAATCAGTTAACTCAGTGCAGGCCAGGGTTCAAACTTATCATCTTCCTGGTCTGTTAAGCTTAGTATCACATTGGGCAGTTACCCACTAAGTCATAAAGGGAGAGAAATTGGACTATTTTTGCATCCTGAAAAAATGTTAAAAGTTAGTTTATTCATCTATTAATGAGATCATTTCCAAAAATAATTTTGCAATAGATTTTAAATATTCAGATTACTTTATCGTTAACATTGCTTTTCCTGCCTCCCTTCATGCTATTTCCAAGCCAAGTGCTGTAAATGACACGGAGCCCACCGCTTCTGTCTCTGGGTCTTGAATCTTGGGAACCAGGGTCAGACCACATGTGGGAAGCTCCAATTTCCTCAGCCTGTCCACATTCAAAACGGCCGCTGTGTCTTGATAAATGAGGAGATGATTTAATTTTGAGTTGCTAGTGAGAGGCCAGAGTTCCACAGTAAATATTTGATCAAAGCTATCTATATTATTAAAAGTCAGTTATTGGCAATGTGTGTCAGTGTGATTGTAATATTGTAGTGAGCCATTAAAAGAAAAAAGAAAGACTTGCATTTATATAGCGCCTTTCACGACCTCAGGACGTCCCAAATCGCTTTACAGCCAATGAAGTAATTTTGAAGTGTAGTCACCATAGTAATGTAGGAAACATGGCAGCCAATTTGCGCACAGCAAGGTTCCACAAACCGCAATGTGATAATGACCAAATAATCTGTTTTAGTGATGTTGGTTGAGGGATAAATATTGACCAGGACACTGGGGAGAACTTCCCTGCTCTTCTTCAAAATAATGCCATGTGATCTTTTATGTCCATCTGAGAAGGCAGACAGGGTTTTGGATTAATGTCTCATCCGAAAAACCAATCAACCTGATGATTGAGTCATGCTAACCATGTGACACCACTGACCAACCAGATTCTGATCATTGGTCCATGTTAACCACTTGATACCACAGATCAACCAGATCGTAACATTGGTCCTCCCTAATCATGTGATACCATGGACTAAATAGTTGTTGGAAACAACATTTGAAGCGATTTTTTCATTCCGTGATAGCTCCCCCTTTGTTCCTCCATTAATCCTGCACTTATGGCAGTTTACCCACCCTTTCTGACCTTCCACTAGCAATTCTAAATGAAAACTGCCCCTCTTTTAGATGATTTAGTGTAAAAACAATTACAGTCATTTGACTTGAAAATGATACATGTTAAGTTAATAAAGGGCTAGAGAAGTGGCCTTATCATATCCATAAGAACAAAATAAAACAGTGACATTTCTCAATCTATGGTCATAAACACAAATGTCCTCTTGACTTTATTCAGCTAACAACATTCATCAAAACGATGGCCTCTGTGTTATCCTTATTCCTCATTATAACAGCAATAACGATTTATTTTACAAAGTTAACGAGCATAACCTTCTAAACACAGCTGTCTCTGGCTAAATTGAGAGCTGCAGGAGACAGGAACTATTTGACATACACCAATAAAGTGGGAAACAAGCTGTAACTATGCATTATTGATGGCAAAGCAACATAAAGAAATTGCTTTTGATCGTTATGCATAATTCATGGCAGCACATGGTGATTTCTCTACTTCCACCTCCATTTTCCTAGATAAAAGACTTTCCCATTCACTACCACCACCACCCCCAGTTCTCCACATCACCCACAATCTGGATAAAAATAACTTAATTATATATTAATGAGATAATACACTCATATGAATTTTGCTTTTCTGTCTGCAGCAAAGGATCTGTCAGGTAACTTAAGGCCTCTGGTTAGTGAGATCTGAGATATCCTTTTATGGACAAAGCACCAACATTAACGTAAAGTGTTGCAACTGGGATATATAATGAGAGCTCTGCGCATATGTGACATTCTGTGTTGTAACTTCAGGGGCAGTGGGTGTTTGTTTTTTAAAAAAAAGTGTTATTAAAGAGAATAATGTACACCTGGGAGTGATTACCGGGCAGGGATCTAATTGAGGGTTTGAATGGTTTCTATAGCGAATAATGGATACCTGAGGGTGATTATTGGGCAGGAAGAGTTCAGCTGATATATAGCAAATTACGCATAGCTGGGAGTTAGGAATCTAATAAAGGGGTTCATATAACACCATAAACCATGATGAGAGTGAAGCCTGAACAATTTCTAATGGTTCTCTGTACCCTGACATTCGATTAACACCTCAGAATCACTCCCCACTCATTCTTCCGACAACACAGTTGTTTGCATTGATGTAAGGGAAGTTTATACTGTTTTCCGTTAGCTTCCTGTGGCAGCAGTGACGTGAAAAGTGATCATATTTGTTCTGTGTGTCTCTAACATATGCCGATAGTCAGAGAAAATGTAATCAATGACTGCAAAATCATTACAGGCTTTTATTGAGAAATGATCTGCAGTTGGTTACCAGGATGACGCATGTCCAGTGTGTGTAACACTAGAATACTACTGCAGCTGTAGTTTCTTTTTCAAATTGCTTGTCACAAGGGGAAATCACACAGTACTCTGTAAAACTTAAATATATCAGTTCTGTAATCCTTCAGGCTTTTCTGACAAGATATTTCTTTATAGCATTTAACAATGGAGTAGATTTATCAGTGAATCAATACTAGTAAAGAAAGCTAGACACTGCAAAGAAATACTGATAAACAGATACCAGCCACAAGTACTGGGATACTGCTCATGGTCAATCTTAAATATTCCTTCTTTATATTTGAGATTCTCGTTAACTGAGATTGTTTCAAAATGCAGCTGCTTTCCCCCTTCCAATTTTCTCCCCTCCTGTAGACACTGACTCATACTGGGGTATGGTTCCACAGCTGTTGATTATCTTAATGTGTGAGCCCAGGCAGCCAGTGATGGTAAGTTATTCCAACTGGAGGGTTGGGGATGATCTTATAACAGAGCTATCCTACCCGCATCAAATGCCCCACGCACCTGCAGCAGGCGTTACTGCATAGTGAACAGGAATGGAGATTATGGCTGATCTTTTGTTACTAGCCCAGAGAGCAATTGTAGCAACAACAACTTGCATTTATATTGCACCTTTAACATAGTAAAACATCCCAAGGCACTATACAGGAGTGTTATCAAACAAAGTTTGACACCGAGCAACATAAGGTGCTATTAGCATAGGTGACCAAAAGCTTGGTCGAACAAATAGGTTTTGAGGAGCGTCTTAAAGGAGGAGAGAGAGGTAGAGAGGCAGAGAGGTTTAGGGAGGGAATTCCAGAACTTAGGGCATGGCCACCAATGGTGGAGTGATGAAAATCGGGGATGCGCAAGAGGTAAGAATTGGAGGAGCGCAGAGATCTCGGAGGGTTGTAGGACTGGAGGAGGTCACAGAGATAGGGAGGGGAGAGGCTATGGAGGTAGTTGAGGATCAGCTAACTTGGAACAGACCAGCTACGGAACTTCCTCGTCTCTATAGCTCTGCAGTACACCAGGCAATGCTTTTACCAGCTGACCCTTCAGGGAAGCATTCCCATTCATTATTGCCCTGAATCCTTTCCTTTGTGGTCATACAGTATAAGATAATCAACGGTCAGGTTTAGTCTCAATCCAGTTCAGTCTTTCGGGCGCTCCAGTTGTACCTTTAATTTGTATAATGTAGTATAACAGCAATAATCTCAGTTGTCAGGAGTTACTTTAACAATGAACACATTGAACCTTTACACTTAATCAGTATGGACCCCAAACTCTGCCAACAGAAGCAATTTATACAGCACCTGTATATTTATACAGCACTTGGACATTTGGACAGTTACATGGGGAAGATGGGTATCGAGGGATATGGGCCAAGTGCAGGCAATTGGGACTAGCTTAGTGGTATAAACTGGGCGACATGGACATGTTGGGCCGAAGGGCCTGTTTCCATGTTGTAACTTCTATGATTCTATGATTCTATAAACAGGAAGCCTTCATCTGGATCTTGTAATTACAACTGTTATATTGCAAAGTGGCACAAATCTGTAGTTTATGATATCTTCTGTGTTATGATTGTTCAACTAAATGTTATTTATGATTGATTCAGTTGGCTGTCAGTCATACTGTAGCGACAAAAGAAAAGCTGCGCATGCTAGAAATCAGAAATAAAAATGGAAAATGCTAGAAACAGAAAGCAGGTCAATCAACATCTGGAAGAGATAAGATAGATTAATATTTCAGGTGGAACCATTTGTCATGGATTGGTTTAAAGAAAATGCCAATCACATTGTTATTAACCATCCTGAATTTCCGCAGGTTAAGTGGTGCACTCTCAGTGTAAGTCAACTAGGAATGGAGCATGGCCGCAGGGGAATTGGCTCGGATCTGGATATGCCCAGGACACGGGTTTCTGTGGGGGCCTGGTTGGGGCAGAAATTCCGTCTGTCCCGATCATCGAGTTACATCGAAACTACAGCACAGATACAGGCCATTCGGCCCAACCAATCTAGGCTGGGGTTTATGCGCCACATGAGCTTCCTCGTTTCCTACTTCATCTATACCCTTCTATTCCTTTCTCCCCCATGTGCTATCTAACTTTCCCTTAAATGCATTTATGCTTTTTGCCTCAATTACTCCTTGTGGTAGCGTATTCCACATTCTTCCACTCTCTGGGTAAAGAAGTTTCTCCTGAATTCCCTATTGGATTTATTAGCGACTATTTTATATTTATGACCTCTAGTTTTAGACTTCCCCACAAGTGGAAACATTTTCTTTACGTCTATCCTATCAAACTCTTTCATTATCTTAAAGACCTCTATCAGCCTCATCCCTCAGCCTTCCTTTTTCTAGAGAAAAGTGCCCCAGCCTGTTCAGCCAGTCCTGATATGGCCCATATGATCATGGCCCATAGCTTTGGAGGGGGCGTGGTTGTAGGAGGGAAATCTCACACTGGAAATTTCTTCGGCTCCGGCCTCCTTAATGCTGTCATCTGGACGCCAGGCTGAACCATGTCTGCCCAGCAGCAGTAGTGGGGCCCACTTAAGGTCCAGGCACGGGCCCTGGCTATATCTCCAATCAAAATGTTGGCTCCATTTGTAATATTGGCCTCCTTATAAAGCAAGCCAATTGCGTACATAAATATTTTTTGTCATCAGTGGCAACAGGCAGATCATTAACAGTTTGCTGCTGCCACTTTTCTCAATCAAGATGCACCCATAGTGGCACAGGTGCCTACTGCTGCTATTTAGATCAAAAGACTCTGCCCTGGATACTCTGGCAGGTCACTGGCACCCGTTCTGCCGTAATTCTGCTGGCGAGTGGGCCAGGGATTTTCAACCCAAATAAGTTCAGAATGTAAATGTCTGAGTGAGAAGAGGTTAAACAAATAAGTCTGACACATATCTGACTTGCATCTATCTTTCCTGAGTTACAATATCACCCACATTGATTTAACGTAAGCTATCTTTTAATGTTTTGGGGAGAAGATTTCTCCGTTTCATTTAAGTTGCTTTTTCTTCCCTATCCCTGTCCTGATGCAATGCATGATTTTTAAAAATTCATTCTTGGGATGTTGGAATCATTGGCAAAGCTGGCGTTTATTGCTGATCTCTAGTTTCCCTTCAGAAGGTGGTGGTGGGCTTCCTTCTTGAACTGCTGCCGTCTGTGATTCCACAGAACCTGCTCCAAGCCTTCTGCTATTACTGCTTTGTAACTGGCAGTAGGAGAAAAAAAACAAGAATGGTGAGGTGGGACTCACTCTCCAATATTCTCCTCATTCTTATGAGGAGCACCATATGTCCACTCATTGGGGTCGAATATAAGCTTGGGTGAACTTTGGGCAGGCAGGCGCGCAATTGCACTACCCGTCGCCTGCCCGCCAGAAGTCCCCGCTGAGAGGCCTGAGCCATGTTTTGGGCTGGGCTCCATTTGTATTGGACTGGTGAATTATTCCAATGCCCACAGGCAGCTCCTTAACTGGTGCAGCGGGAGAATTCCGCTGGTTAGGCCGCTCAACAACTGGCACCAATGGATCCCGATTTGCGTACTATCATGAGATTCCCACTGGAAACAGGCAGGCGCTGAGGTCGCCTTTCTCAGGATTGGGAACGTAAATGGGACAGTAAGGTCGGCGTTGCAATTTTGTGGCCGCTTTCGCCCCGTTGAAGAGCCCATTTTCTCCTTTCCCTGCCTGGTGGCCCAGTGGAAATTAAGAAGTGACAATGTGGGCACCAGTGCACCAGTAGGCTGCAATGCATCCTAGTATGCCTGTATCATCCATTTTACGGTGTAAAGACAGGACAAGCCTCTGTAGCACATGGAACGTCGTGAGGTGGTTTCTTCAAAACATAAACAGGTGCCCCTGCTAATCCTGGACACTGTGTGCTGCAATTCTGTTGCGACTGTAGTGAGCTCAGCTTGCAGCCCACTGACACAGGACCACTGCTGGTCTGTATGAACCTTCCTCTGACATCAGGAACTTAAAGTCAAAAATACAATTTAGAAGTGACTGTGTACGCACAAGACCACAAATTTTAACTAAGTGCCTGATCTTGCACATGCACAGTTGCTTCATTACTCCCACAGGTGTTTTGAATTCAGTCCTGCAATGAAAACAGGCCAAACTCAGCAATCAACATATAAACAAGACATAAATGATACATTCAACAATAAATCCAGTCAGACCTGTGTTAAATTTAGATTAACACTGAAGGTTTTGAAGTCAGTGACCAGGGAGCATAGATTTAAAGTAATTGGCAGAAGGATTAGATGGGAGCGGAGGAGAAACTTTTTCACCCAGAGGGTGGTGGGGGTCTGGAACTCACTGCCTGAAAGGGTGGTAGAGGCAGAAACCCTCAACTCATTTAAAAAGTACTTGGATGTGCACATGAAGTGCCGTAACCTACAGGGCTGTGGATCAAGTGCTGGAAAGTGGGATTAAGCTGGATAGCTCATTTTCGGCCGGAACAGACACGATGGCCACCTTCTCTGCCGTAAATTTCTATGATTCTATGATTTTTATATGCAGCCTATTAGAACTGTTAAAGCGGGCAGTGCCCCTTTAAAACTCTTGTTCTATTTGCATGATCTTATTACTGGTTATTTGAATGTGGGGTTGACTGCAACGTAGAGATTGCTTGAGGCTAATAGTACATGCTAGCTGCAACTTGCATTAAATATTGATTGTATTAGCTGTCAGGAAGCTAATGCCCTGCAGTCCCTGATATTTGGTGAACAGTCTTGACCGTTTAGTCCATCAGGGCTCATTAGAGGGTGGAAAGACTGAAGCACTGAGCTGATCGATAGGTGTCTTTTGGGCTTTAGGAAGATTGGGTCAGTAAAAAAAAAATCAATTTTTTCTTTATTGATTTGAAAGATACATACCATCAAAAGGAAGAATTAAACATCAGTTTAGCTGATGTGAAAAGTCTAGGAAATAAAGTTCTATCATCAACAGGCATCATAGATTTCTTGCGTACATCTTTATTTCTCTTTTTGAACATGTTAGTGCAAATGATGTCTTCAGCTTTATTTACATATGATATCTAATTATTCCCTAAATGGCCAGCAGGATATGATCCGCATGGCTGAGTGTATTTTTCTCCTCAGTCAATCGCTTGAATTTAACCCTCTTTCACCCAAAGATTTTTCAATACGGTTGCCTGGTTTGCAGAATCTACACTGGGCTCTGCAGCCCCGATATAATTCATCCAAAAATGAGTAAATAAAAAGACTTGAGGGGAAACAGTCCAAGTTTTCAAATTGTTGAGCAGGAGAGAAGTTACAAAATAGAGGGGAGAGGGGATGCGGGAGGTGGGCAATCGAATCTGAAGAGGCAGTTAAGGACCCACAAATTGAGTTAAAGTTGAGGGTTAAGAGGGTAATTTTGCAAGGTTTTGCTTCCAGAGTGGAGCCTTGTCTGTGGCAAGCAAATCAGGGCTAAGATGTTGTAGCTCTATCTCTACAACTGCGCTCACTGCTAGTAAGGCTGCGCACTGGGAATGGATCCTCACCCAACTGTCCCTGAATGCCCCCATTTTGCCAAGGTGGCAAAAATAGGCTTGAGTTGGCCCTTGGACCAGGCTCACCTGTCAACTCCAATTTGAAACACTTTCCCAAAGACTGTGGTTGGTAGACCTTGGCTAGGGAGTGTAGAGCCTGGCAAGACAGCAGCTTTTAAAGGGCTGCAGTTCCCTATTAAACAGGAAGTTGTGGCAGAAAAGTGGATTCATTGTTCGTAGTAGTGCAATAGGTGACTTTGCTCCCTTTGTTGCTGAAGAGTTGGAGGTTCTGCTGCAGGCGTTGCATCAAAGGTGTGCTTGGTGATATTTCTACAGCCAGATTGCACCTAACTGTTATTTGAGTACAAATCCTTTCTGTTCATATCAGCTATGGGGTTGATATGAAGAGCCCCGATGCCCATATGGGTGCCATCTTTGATGCTTTGCACTCAAAGGAACCCTACCACCTGGTAAAAGCTCTGTACCCTGTCCAGTTGATAACTCTTTCTCACAGAAAAAGTGTAAACGTTTTTCCACTAGCCAACATAGCATTTGTCACTCACTTGATACATGAGTACATGCATATTAGCTGATGTGGCAGATGTCCTTCACAGTGGCTTGGAAAGATTCAGTAGCATGAAGGCTTCATGCTGCAGTAACCTTCACTGTACAGAAAGAGTCATACCTGTTGCAGATGCTGTCTAACTACCATAATGCAGCAGATGCTACAACACTATGTTGTGAAGTGGATCAGGGCTTGTCTGACATGTTCAGGTATGTGTGTTGGGGTTCTGCAAATGTGGGTCTGGAGGAGTGATGGATATAGGCAAAACACCTCAGGTGTCATTGCACCGGCATCTACTGTGCCCTCATGAACTCATCATCTTCACTGAAATCATGCAGTGCTACGGAGCTCCCAAAGGAAGATCCATCCTCAGCACTTTGTAAGGTGCTATTTAAATGGCACCAGCAACTAAGGATAACAAAAGAAATCATTAGCCTTTACTGCTGCTCCAGATAACTCAGCATAGACTGGGGAGTAAAGCTGGGACTTTTCTGATCTTTAGGACTCAGCTACTCATTGTACAAACTTGCTGACCAATTAGGAGAGCTGGTCCTTGCTTTCTCATGTCCTTAAATAAACCTTTTCCAACAGAACTTCTCCTCAGAGGATTGTTGAATGTCTTGTAAGATATTTTCTACATCTATATATGCACCACAGGGGTCAGTTCTGTAGATGGTTTTGCAGCTAAATTATTAATTGCACCCTTGTGCTACAAGCTCATTATTTCTTAACATAGTCTCAATTTGTTTCTCTCAAGTTTAAATTAATAAAAGTTTGCTTTGCCACTAATACCAGATCTATTACAGCCAGAAGTGCAACCATGCATAAATAGTTGGGAGAGATAGCAGGGTAATCGTGAGATTTGGACAAGTGGTACAGTGTTGATACTCCCCTGAAAGGGTGCAGGATTCTTTGGGATTCTCACGAACAAAGGTGGGTGCAATAATACAGTGCTATGGAATCATTCATGAGGGTATTCGGGAACTCTCCCGATTTTCCATGTGGCCAATTCGCCGCCCCCCACTCCCCCTGTCTTTCATGGCCGTTCCTGAAGCAGCCTGAAAATTCTCCAATATCACAAGAATATGTCTTTAAAAATGAAGGCAAGCTTTCGGTCCCTTTCCCCATTGGCATACCTCTTTCCTCATCCCAATAGCAGCAGAGGCTTTATGATCATGTTTGGAGCTGACCTCATCTGCTAGGCCAATCATGCATCATTTGGATATTGAAAACTGATTTGCTAGAAGTTGGCCATTGAGGATCGATGATCTCACTGGTGCCAATAGGGATGTGCTGTTAAGCTAGATCTAGCTCTGGCCAGTCGAATATAGGAAGCTAAGAGAGGAGGTGGGTTAGGTTCAACTGCACAGTTTTCAGATTATAAAAGTGTAAGAAATAAACAAAAATAAATACAGAACAAATGTAAAAAAATATAAATAGTATTTAGCAATAGATACTGACTTCCCAGGTTGTGATTACATTGGATGATTACTAGACTTGACCTATTATCTTAACCTTTACAGAAATGGTGGCCAATAACTTAGCATAAATTGGAGACTAAACCTGGAACCTTCTGGGTCCATATGACTCAGCTACTCACTGCAGTCCTGTGTAGATCTTTCTTATTTTATTTATTCTGGTCAATAGTAATGAATAGTAATAAAAATGATTTTTTACTCTGTGATGAACTGTTTCTGCTGGTTTCAGTGGAATTATGTCATTGTAGTAGCTTATTTTCAGATCTTACCTCTCATCTCTGAAAGACTGCAGTAAATAGACCATTAGATGGGTGATGGGCCAACTCACCTGTATTCAGATATTTTCTTTAACATGTATTAACAAACTAAAGTAGTACGTGGCACCTTAAAGGTGCATTTCTCCATTATTTTCTTATAAGAGACAAATATTCTAAAATATTAACCAAATTATTAGAGATTACTGAAAACAACACGACTTGTGTCCACCTCTGGAAAGTATATCTTCCTGAACTGGCCTGTTTTTTGCTTTCCAGTGGGAAAATTCCCTCTTATGATACCTTTCTTCATTTGTCCATCACATTCAGTCCATTGGATCCATTTGATTTGGAAATTGTTATGAATTAAAGTTTCCAAATTAGTTTTTTTTCCACACCAATTTTTCTGGCGATGTTTCTCTCCTCTCCCCTTACCTTTATTGCCTGAATACATTGAGCCTGGGGTACCATTCCACAGACACTAGGGTTCACCCAAGAGGTCTTTATTCATATGTGAGCCTTGAGAGTAAGTATCAGCAGGCTATTTGAGCACAGGCTTTTTGATCACAGCTGAGTCTGATTCAGTCCACAATTGATGCCCACAAATGTGCACTTCTAGCAACTGACACTGGATACTGGACCAATTTTCCTCTCATGAACGGTGCACTGAAGCCAACTGTAGTGTCCTTACTGCTGCCCCATCTGAGATTAGCAAATTTAACATCGACTGCAGATTGAATCTTGGACCTTCCTGGTCTGTATGATTCAACTACTTACTGGTTTAACTCATTAAGCCTTCAGGGAAGCTGCAAAGTTTGCCAACAGTTTTTGCCATTGATTTACATTCAGAAATGATAGGGGCAATTTTGATCTGATTACCGTCCCATTCATGCTGAAAAGCGAGGTAGTGAGCAGACAAAAAAATTTAAAAATACTAACACCCGCAGGTTGCCTGAGGCCCGCTTGACTTGATTTTCGAACGGGCCTCAAAATGAGGGGCCAGCACACCCGTCCACAACAGGTGGGAGATTTATTAAAATACAAATGAAAGTTCTTTCTTTCTTTATGTAAATCAGAGATCTAAGCCAGTAGTAAGATCCTGACACAATTCATGGTTTTCGTTGGCCATTTACTAGACGTAGATCACCTAACCCGAGGCCCTTAAAGGGACCACTGGAGGTGATTTTTGTGGACCCTCCTGGCCCCAGATAAAATGTCCAGCACACTACTGGTTCCCTCCTCCCCAGATTGTCTTACCCACACTCCCCCCCCCCCCCCAACTTGAGTGAAAGCTCTGGCTCGGGTCCACCAAAGAGCAGTCGGATTTCCCAAACCCCCAACCCTCCAAAACGGTGAGCTGCCTGTCAGAACTCATTGAGCACTGGCAGCTCGTCAATCACATTCAAATGAAGCCAACTATGGAAATAGTTTGGGCCTCTTGCTGGTGCTATTGGGCGGGCAGTGGGACTGCGCGGCCCACTGGTTGCCTGATGTGTGCTCTAAATGATGGTATGGATGACAGGAAACAGAGAGTAGTGGTGAACGGTTCTTTATCGGGCTGGAGGGAGGTGTACAGTGGTGTTCCCCAGGGGTCAGTTCTGGGACCACGGCTTTTCTTGATATATACTAATGACTTGGACTTGGGTGTACAGGGCACAATTTCAAAATTTGCAGATGACACAAAACTTGGAAGGCTGGTAAACAGTGAGGAGGATAGTGATAGACTTCAAGAGGATATGGACAGGCTGGTGGCGTGGCGGACACGGGGCAGATGAAATTTAACGCAGAAAAATGCGAGGTGATGCATTTCGGTAGCAAAAATTAGGAGAGGCAATATAAATTAAAGGGTACAATTCTAAAAGGGGTGCAGGAACAGAGAGATCTGAGAGTATATGTACACAAAATCATTGAAGGTGGCAGGGCAGGTTGTGAAAGCAGTTAAAAAAGCATACGGGATCAAAAGTAAGGGAGTCATGATGAACCTTTATAAAACATTGATTTGGCCACAACTGGAGTATTGTGTCCAGCTCTGGGCACCGCACTTTAGGAAAGATGTGAAGGCCTTAGAGAGGGTGCAGAAGTGATTTACTAGAATGATTCCAGGGATTAGGGCCTTTAATTACGTGGATAGATTGGAGAAGCTGGGGTTGTTCTCCTTGGAACAGAGAAGGTTGCGAGGAGATTTGATAGAGGTATTCAAAATCATGAAGGGTCTACAATTGTAAACAATTTTACAACACCAAGTTATAGTCCAGCAATTTTATTTTAAATTCACAAGCTTTCGGAGGCTTCCTCCTTCGTCAGGTGAACGATGTGAAAAAGGAGGAAGGAGGAAGGAGGAAGCCTCCGAAAGCTTGTGAATTTAAAATAAAATTGCTGGACTATAACTTGGTGTTGTAAAATTGTTTACAATTGTCAACCCCAGTCCATCACCGGCATCTCCACATCATGAAGGGTCTAGACAGAGTAGATAGAGAGAAACTGTTCCCATTAGCTGAAGGGTCAAGAACCAGAGAGCATAAATTTAAGGTGATTGGTAAAAGAACCAAAGGTGACATGAGGAAAAACTTTTTTTTACACAGCGAGTGGTTAGGATCTGGAATGCACGGTCCAAGAGGGTGGTGGAGGCAGATTCGAGCATGGCCTTCAAAAGGGAACTGGATAAGCACTTGAAAGGAAAAAATTTGCAGGGCTACGGGGAAAGGGCGGGGAATGAGACTAGCTGGATTGCTCTTGCATAGAACTGGCGCAGACTCGATGGGCCGAATTTTTTTTTTTATTCGTTCACAGGATGTGGGCATCGCTGGCAAGGCCAGCATTTATTGCCCATCCCTAATTGCCCTTGAGAAGGTGGTGGTGAGCCTCCTTCTTGAACCGCTGCAGTCCGTGTGGTGACGGTTCTCCCACAGTGCTATTAGGTAGGGAATTCCAGGATTTTGACCTAGCGACGATGAAGGAACGGCGATATATTTCCAAGTCGGGATGGTGTGTGACTTGGAGGGGGACGTGCAGGTGGTGTTGTTCCCATGTGCCTGCTGCCCTTGTCCTTCTAGGTGATAGAGGTCGCGGGTTTGGGAGGTACTGTCAAAGAAGCTTTGGCGAGTTGCTGCAGTGCATCCTGTGGATGGTACAGACTGCAGCCACAGTGCGCCAGTGGTGAAGGGAGTGAATGTTTAGGGTGGTGAATGTGGTGCCAATTAAGCGGGTTGCTTTGTCCTGGATGGTGTCGAGCTTCTTGAGTGTAGTTGGAGCTGCACTCATCCAGGCAAGTGGAGAGTATTCCATCACACTCCTGACTTTTCTTTTTATTCGTTCATGGGATGTGGGCGTCGCTGGCAAGGCCGGTATTTATTGCCCATCCCTAATTGCCCTTGAGAAGGTGGTGGTGAGCCGCCTTCTTGAACCGCTGCAGTCTGTGTGGTGAAGGTTTTCCCACAGTGCTGTTAGGAAGGGAGTTCCAGGATTTTGACCCAGCGACGATGAAGGAACGGCGATATATTTCCAAGTCGGGATGGTGTGTGACTTGGAGGGGAACGTGCAGGTGGTGTTGTTCCCATGTGCCTGCTGCTCTTGTCCTTCTAGGTGGTAGAGATCGCGGGTTTGGGAGGTGCTGTTGAAGAAGCCTTGGTGAGTTGCTGCAGTGCATCCTGTGGAAAGTACACACTGCAGCCACAGTGCGTCGGTGGTGAAGGGAGTGAATGTTTAGGGTGGTGGATGGGGTGCCAATCAAGCGGGCTGCTTTGTCCTGGATGGTGTCGAGCTTCTTGAGTGTTGTTGGAGCTGCACTCATCCAGGCAAGTGGACAGTATTCCATCACACTCTTGACTTGTGCCTTGTAGATGGTGGAAAGGCTTTGGGGAGTCAGGAGGTGAGTCACTCGCCGCAGAATACCCAGCATCTGACCTGCTCGTGTAGCCACATTATTTATATGGCTGGTCCAGTTAAGTTTCTGGTCAATGGTGATCCCCAGGATGTTGATGGTGGGGGATTCGGCGATGGTAATGCTGTTGAATGTCAAGGGGAGGTGGTTAGACTCTCTCTTATTGGAGATGGTTATTGCCTGGCACTTGTCTGGAGCGAATGTTACTTACCACTTATCAGCCCATGCCTGGATGTTGTCCAGGTCTTGCTGCATGCGGGCTCGGACTGCTTCATTATCTGAGGGGTTGCGAATGGAACTGAACACTGTGCAATCAATCCTGACTTGTGCCTTTTAGATGGCGGAAAGGCTTTGGGGAGTCAGGAGGTGAGTCACTCGCCGCAGAATACCCAGCCTCTGACCTTCTCTTGTAGCCACAGTATTTATGTGGCTGGTCCAGTTAAGTTTCTGGTCAATGGTGACCCTCAGGAATGAATGACCTCCTTCTGTGCTGTAACCTTTCTATGATTCTATTATTCTATGTTCAGTACCTTCATCACTCTGCTTCTGTGCATGTGCATTAAAGGTTGAGTTTTGAGGTCATTCGGATCTATACATATCTTTTCTGTGTTTCGACATCCAATGTTGTTTTTTTTGAGGGGCTGTCAGCCTCGAATCTTTCCTCATGTCTCCAGCCAGTAGTATAGACTGCTGATCTACTTCCTTACTACCTTTAGCAGAGCACATGAGAACAGCCCCGTGATGATTCTTCTTCTAGCTTCAGTTTGGTTTATTACATCAGCATTGTGGCTGAGTCTGTGGCAGATTGACAAGAAGCCTTACGTAAAAGGATGATTTTATTTTTGGACCATGGCACACACAAAAAACATTGCTATGCTTAATAGTCTTCAAACTAAACTACTTAGTGATCCTTGTAGCGTTTCTGTTTGCTTGATATAAAGTGCCCACTTACCTAAGCCCAGAGAAGGTTTAGGGATCCCCAAATTGTGGATGGGATATTGCTGGAGTTTAACCAGCTGAGACTGTACAGCTTATTATCACAGAGAATTGTTAAGTTTCTCACTGCCTGTCCAACTAGGAGCACCCTATCTGCTAAGGAAACAGCTTGCAAGGTTGTAAAGAGCTGAGTAGGAAGAATTCCAGTCTCCAGTGACAGGTCTACCCTTGCAGATACCATCAATGAGCCAGGAGGCTGGTGAGATATCAACATGGATACTGGAAACCTGCCTGACCCTGGTATAGGGTTACTAGATCAAGCCAGAGGAATGACTTGGTTCATTTTGGAGCCAAGTTGACCCCAAAGAAACCCCGGTTAACTTCCTCATTAATAGGGTGATGAATTATACAAGTATTTGGTGGATCCTATTCATTATGGGCTCAATCAGTTTCTAGCTTGACAGGTAGACTGCTTGAAGTTCAAATATTCTGTTCACAGGAAACAAATGCCTTCCTTGAAAGCCCTCGTAGAGATCTTCCCTTTCTGTTCACCAGCTCCCCATTTCGTGCTGATAAATTTTTGACATGCCCTCCCAATGTGACACCCACTAACAAATCAAATTGGTATTTTCCCATGTACACTTTAAGTTGCTGAGCTAGTATTTTTCTTGTGGTATCTGGATAAAAAAAAGGTGAAGAATATCTCCTTGTGACTTTTAAAAAAAAAAGAGAAAGAATATAAAGGAGATAAATTCCCTTGGCTGTTCCGCTGGACTCTGATTAGAACCCATTTGGAGTACTGCAGTCAGTTCTGGGCACTGCACCTGAGGAAGGATATATTGGCCTTGGAGGGGGTGCAGCACAGATTCACCAGAATAATATCAGGACTAAAAGGGTTAAATTGTGAGGACAGGCTGCTTAGACTAGACTTGTATTCCCTTGAATATAGAAGATTAAGGGGTGATCTAATTAAGGTGTTTAAGATGATTAAGGGAGTTGATAGGGTGAAACTATTTCCTCTGGTGGGAAAGTCGAGAACAAGGGGACAGAACCTTAAAATTAGAGCTAGACTATTCAGGGCTGATGTCAGGAAACACTTCTTCAAACAAAGGGTAATGGCAATCTGGAACTCTCTCCCCCAAAAAGCTGTTGAGGCTAGGTCAGTTGAAAATTTCAAAACCACGATTGATAGACTTTTGTTAGGCAAGGGTATTGAGGATTACGGAATCAATGCAGTGAATAGAGTTAAGATACAGATCAGCCATGATCTAACTGAATGGTGGAACAGGCTCGAGGGGCTGAATGGCCTACCCTTGTTCCTATGACTCCTGCCATTACTCCAATGGAATCGATCGGAAAAATGCTGGGTCCTGACCTTATTTGGGAAATCCTGCTCGGCCTTGTGCAACGTTGAACCTTCACCCGCTTCTGACAAGGCCAATGACGTGGACCTCCAAAGGTGGGGAGAATCTTTTTTTGGGGGGCTAAGGTTGGGGGACTGCATGGGCTCCAGGGGGTGACTGGGCAACTCCCACCCACTCCCACTCCCGATGGCAACTCGGAGCCAAAGTTTCCAGCAGTATGGGGCAGGCGAGCACCAGAGATGTACCTGTAGTGATGCGGGTGCCTGCCGACCCTATGCTGATGAGGTGCGCTCCCATTGACCCCGCACACTGGTTGGATATGCACTGTCGGCAGGCAAAGATACCCGTCAGAAGCAAAGAGCTGGAATGTTATTCTTTAAGTGTATAGAGGTCTCTAGTGGCAGGTTGGTTTTGAATTTACGGAACAGATCTGAAATTGACAAACAAATCATCGAGGAAAAGATATCGTAGTTTTATCCATAGTTACATTACACTGCAATTTGATGACGAAATCGGACAACAAATTGGCTTACTGTCAAGATTCTTGGCAGAGATAATAAGGGAGGAAGCAAATACATAGCGACGAGTTATAAAATGCTTCTAATAAAGTATCGCCACCTCACCATTCTCGAACTCCACAGCCCTGTTTTAACTTGGGGCAGGAGTACAGCGTGCAGATACCGGGGCCGGTGGGAAGCGCCCATGATGGCGCCAGTGTGAGGCCTGGGCCATTTTAACTCCCGGGCCTTATTACCATGTTCCAGTATGGACTCCCACTTGAAGCCCGTGGGAATTTCAAGGTGGCCGGTGGACGGGAAAGGGATTTTGTATGGCAGCAGGCCGCGCCGGGGACCCAAGAGAATGATCCCCAGCATAACGTACGGGGTTGGAGAGGTCAGGAGTCAATCGCAGTTGAGGGTGGGGGAGGGAAGCCTGGAGAAAGGGGAGGCCCAAGGTTTACTTGTGGAGCCTGGAGGAGCACTCCTGCTCCACCTGGCCCACAAGGAAACCAAAATTAAACATACCTGGGCCGCTTCTGGAGCCAATCCTGCCTCCCGCCAGGTTTGACTGGCGCAGGGCATCACTGCCACGATCGGGGTCCAAATTACGTCATCGGACCCTGATATTTAAATATCAATGTGGCCTCCTCAAGCCTCCAGTGGGCGGCCACTACACTGCTCAAAACCCATCAGTTAAAATGATGGCAACTGCGAACACGTCGGGAACGCAGTGCCTGACCGCCATTATAACAATCTGCCAGCCCTGTTCCCGCCAAGCAGGCAGAGTTAAAATTGGCCCTTATGTAACTTTAAAATTTTAACTTTAATAGATAAAGAGATCAAAATTATTTAGACAGTGATGCCTATTAAAGAATAGGGAATGGTTTCTGTCACCTTCTTGCCATAACAATACTGGATGCAAGTCCCGAAACAAAATATTGTTATTGAAAAATACAACTTGGGCACTTTGATCAGAAATAAAATGTGTGTAATATGATGTATGAATGAGCCCTGCAGGATTATAGTAGAATTTCTGGACTAAAATATAATAATGTGCTTCCCTGATGGTGTAGTTGGTAAATTCACTGCACACCGGGGAGGGGAATTTTGACTTTGTGCGATAGTGTAAATCTTCCATTGAAGTCAATGGATATAAAAATCGAGAGAGATATAAAATGAGCTGCCAAGTCGCTAGCACCCATTTTAAACCATTGCACAAAGTCAAAATTACCCCGTGAGACTGAGCCATACAAACCAAGACAGTCCCAAGTTTGACTACTGAGTTCACTGTTCTTAGCCAGGGAAGCTACAACCAGTTTGGGGAGGGGGAGATTTTGCCAGGGACTCCACTCATTGCTATCCAGTGATTCTTCATGGGGTGCATGTACATGGGCATTGGGTAAGGACAGGATTGGGGTTAACTTGTTATATTGCCCATGGTTGAACAGCCTTCTGACCTCACACATGAAGAATGATCACCAGGACAATGTACCTGAGGGTATCCATCGAGCCGAACCCCAGAGTGAGTCAATGCCTTTAGGAAAGAGAAGGATAAAAATTGGAGGGACCAAAAAGATAAATAAAATGAAACAATATTAAACCTGAAGCTCTCTGAACATTCTCACTCATTGTTTGGAAATAGGAATGGAACTGTTATTGCCTGGAAGCCCTTCAGAGATTACCATGAATAAATAATATTCCTTGGTTCTGTGCTCTCTCTAATTTATCCTTTTGACATTCAGTATTACAGAATCAGAGAAGAAATAGACAGAGTGCAGTCTATACAGAGGCTTACTGCCAAGCCGATTTAGTCCTAGTAGGCCAATCTATTTTCGTCAGTTAATTATTGTCACAAAGGCTTTCTTCTGGAATTTTCTATGATTGTTACTGTTGTTGTTAAAAAAAAGAAATGTGTGCAAAGTGACTACTCGGTGATCTTTGGACAATTTAACAATTTGCCTGATTTCACCCATGGATATGTGAAACAGACTGCCAGTAAAAGTGATGCTTCTTCACTACGCATTGTTCACACTCCATGGGAGGAAATTGGGTCTGGTTCATATTCCTGGGGGGAAAAAGAAAATCACAAATTTAAGAGGTTTGTGATGCCATGGCACTATAGCATCAAAAGTGTTTCCTACTCTATTTAAGGCAAGCCTGCTTTCGAGGCTACCGTTCATATTTTCCTAGCCTCTGGCAAAATGTTCCATGTGTTTTTCACCTGTCTTCTTAGACACCTTCATTCAATTGATGCCCCAGGATGCCTCCACCTATAGTGTCTGCCATGTGAGGCATGTTATCTCTCTCTACAGATATGGGAGTGACAGTGGAGGGCACAGAGCACCTCTTGGGCAGTTTGATCTTCCAGGCATCCCTCTGCTGCCACTTTAAAAAAAATTTGTTCATGGGATATGGGCGTCACTGGGAAGGCCAGCATTTATTGCCCATTCCTAATTGCCCTTGAGAAGGTGGTGGTGAGCCTCTAAATACATCAGCTTGCAGGATTCCTGGTAGCAAATTCTCTGGTTCCAATATAGGGTGTACAGTAAGAGAAAATGTAATAATAATGTGACCATTTTATTCCCATTTCCCATGGACATGCTTATGAGAGCTTTCTGGGGTATTTCAAATCCTAGATGGTGACAGGAATAAGTATTTTGTAATTAATTGCCGTTTACAACAATGATTTCCAAAATCTCCTGGCATGACAAGGCAGGAAACTTTTTGTTTGTGCAAACATGTTATTCATAAACCTTGCTCACGCAGTTCTAATTATCACCATATTCGCAGTGTGCAAGCTACAAATGCGTCTGTTTATGATAGGGTGAGATGAACTAAGGTGGGAGGAGGCTCGCGTGGAGCATAATCACCAGCATAGACCTGTTGGGTCGAATGGCCTGTTTCTGTGCTGTAAAATTCTATGTGATATATTACCAAATTTGGGCTACCCTGCCTATTAGTGTAGTGTGCAATGGGCAGCTGAGTACATCAAAATAGAAGTTAAAAACTGTAAATGCTGGAAATCTGTAATAAAGTCGGTAAATGTGAAAATTAAGGGTCTCACCCAAAATATGAAACTTTTTTTTTCTTTTCCAAGCTGCTCTTATAATGCAGCCCAGGCCTTGGGAGAGCAAGCTGGCTCCCCCATATGTACCTTTGTAATGCTCAGTTGGGTTTTCCTGTAAACTGATCGCTCTTTGGGGGAGAGGTCACTGTTCTGCACATGTGTTGACTGGCTGTGACATTGTGGCCTGTGCACATGTGCAGTGTAGTTACATCACAGCATCGCATCACAGCATCACTTTAAGGGGAACAGCAACAATCATAGTGATGATTTCATTACGTTGCATTATGACGCCTCTGCTGCTGCAGAAATTGCTGACACCGGGGAGACTGGTAGCAGTAAGGAAGACTCCATTTAAAAACAGGCCTCACCTGGCCACCAACCTTACAAAATCTAGTCGGTTTATTTTAATGTGGCTCCCGACTGCACGAGGCCCACACTAAAGTAGTTGTCAAGCAAAAATCAATGTAAAAGCAGCCATATATGCATTTGCAGAATTCTGTGTTTTTTTTTCCTGAAAAATGAGCTGTTCTGCCCTGAAGAGTGGCTGCCTCCAGGTTTCCTCTGCTGTCAGTGGGCTAATATTCACAGATAAGGCACAGTTTCAGCCAGGTCTTATCTCTGAACAACATACAGTATTTTAAAAGAAAACTGCTTCTCCTGAACACGTCTGTTCTGGAGTCCAGTCAGTCACCCCAAATAAGTTATTGGAAAAAAAATAGATCATACCGCACATGATGATGTAATCCCCTTTTATTCCCCCCCCCTCCCGCCCCATTTCATGGAGACAACACTTTTGAGAATAGATGATATGAGAGCATTTTACAATGGTGTCCCCCCACTGCCAGCCTAGGAACCCATAGCGGAGTCCACTAACTCACAGTTCTGGCTGACAGGCTGATCAGACCACAACGTACGTGCTAGGTTTACCAAGTCCTAATTTTTAAATGGATTCTCTGCCGACCCACGAGTGAAAGTCATTGTCAGTGATAGGTTTGGTCACAAAAAAAAATGTCTGACTATAAATCCTTGCATATAAGATTAGCAGCATAGGTCAGTGTTTGGGAATTGAAATTGGAGTGGTCATCTTGTACGTGAACCACCGTAATGGATGGTACTGTAGCTCCCTCAGGGAAGCACAATCAACTGTTCCTACCCCCAGTCTGACTCTCCTGTCTGCTCTGGGCACTCCAGTGCTGCTCCTTTCTTTCTAACTCCCAGACACCTACTTTATTTCCTCCTACTCCTGCTTCTCCCTCTCAAACTCCTGCTTCCTGTGCGCACCGATGGTGATGTGTAGAACAGTTGCATGGCTCATACTTATTGGGGTGCCTTATCTTTGGGTCACAGATTTTTCCTTTAGGTTTTTGGCTGGAGAGTTGAGGGTCATCTAATACATGAATTGCCTCATATGCCTATATGGGTACGGTAGCATAGTGGTTATGTTACTGGACTAATAATCCGGAGTCATGAGTTCAAATCTCGCCACATAAGAACATAAGAAATAGGAGCAGGAGTAGGCCAATCGGCCCCTTGAGCCTGCTCCGCCATTCAATAAGATCATAGCTGATCTGATCCCAACCTCAAATCTAAATTCATGTCCAATTTCCTGCCCGCTCCCCGTAACCCCTAATTCCCTTTACTTCGACTTCTGCCATGGCAGCTGAGGAATTTAAATTAAATTAATTAAATAAAATCTGGAATTAAAATAGTAGTATCAGTAATGGTGGCCATGAAACTACTGGATTGTCGTAAAAACCCATTTGGTTCACTCATGTCCTTTAGGGAAGGAAACCTGCTGTCCTTACCTGGTCTGGCCGATATGTGACTCCAGACCCACAGCAATGTGGTTGATTCTTAAATGCCCTCTGAAATGGTCTAGCAAGCCACTCAGTTGTAAAATCTCTCTATAAAAGTCATAATAACAATAAGAATAAAACTGGATGGACCACTAGGCACCGGACATGACAAAGGCAAACTAAGCCCAGTTGACCCTGCAAAGTTCTCCTCACGAAAATCTGGGGACTTGTGCCAAAATTGGAAGAGCTGTCCCACAGACCAGTCAAGCAACAGCCTGACATAGCCATACTCACCTTTCAGCCAACATCCCAGACTCTTCCATCACCATCCCTGGGTATGTCCTGTCCCACCGGCAGGACAGACCGACCAGAGGTGGCGGTACAGTGACATACAGTCAGGAGGGAGTGGCCCTGGGAGTCCTCAACATTGACTCTGGACCCCATAAAATCTCATAGCATCAGGTCAAACATGGGCAAGGAAAACTCCTGCTGATTACCACCTACCGTCCTCCCTCAGCTGATGAATCAGTCCTCCTCCATGTTGAACACCACTTGGTGGAAGCACTGAGGGTAGCAAGGGCACAGAATGCACTCTGGGTGGGGGACTTCAATGTCCATCACCAACAGTGATCTCGGTAGCACCACTACTGGCCGAGTCCTGAGGACATAGCTGCCAGACTGGGCTTGCGGCAGGTGGTGAGCGAACCAACACGAGGGAAAAACCTACTTGACCTCGTCCTCACCAATCTACCTGTCGCAAATGCATCACTCCGTAACAGTATTGGTAGGAGTGACCACCACACAGTCCTTGTGGAGATGAAGTCCCGTCTTCGCACTGAGGACACCATCCAACGTGTTGTGTGGCACTACCACTGTGCTAAATGGGATAGATTCAGAACCGATCTAGCAGCTCAAAACTGGGTATTCATGAGGCGCTGTGGGCCATCAGCAGCAGCGAAAATGTATTCCAGCACAATCTGTAACCTCATGGCCCGGCATATTCCTCACTCTACCATTACCAACAAGCCAGGGGATCAACCCTGGTTCAATGAGAAGTGTAGAAGAGCATGCCAGGAGCAGCACCAGGCGTGCCTAAAAATGAGGTGCCAACCTGGTGAAGCTATAACTCAGGACTACATGCATGCTAAACAGCGGAAGCAACATGCTATAGACAGAGCTAAGTGATTCCACAACCAACGGATCAGATCAAAGCTCTGCAGTCCTGCCACATCCAGTCGTGAATGGTTCTGGACAATTAAACAACGAACGGGAGGAGGAGGCTCTGTAAACATCCCCATCCTCAATGATGGCAGAGTCCAGCACGTGAGTGCAAGAGACAAGGCTGAAGCTTTTGCAACCATCTTCATCCAGAAGTGCCGAGTAGATGATCCATCTTGGCCTCCTCCCGATATCCCCACCATCACAGAAGCCAGTCTTCAGCCAATTTGATTCACTCCACGTGATATCAAGAAACAGCTGAGTGCACTGGATACACCAAAGGCTATGGGCCCTGACAACATCCCGGCTGTAGTGCTGAAGACTTGTGCTCCAGAACTAGCTGCGCCTCTAGCCAAGCTGTTCCAGTACAGCTACAACACTGGCATCTACCCGACAATGTGGAAAATTGTCCTGGTATGTCCTGTCCACAAAACGCAGGACAAATCCAATCCGGCCAATTACCGCCCTATCAGTCTACTCTCAATCATCGGCAAAGTGATGGAAGGTGTCGTCGACAGTGCTATCAAGCGGCACTTACTCACCAATAACCTGCTCACCGATGCTCAGTTTGGGTTCCGCCAGGACTACTCGGCTCCAGACCTCATTACAGCCTGGGTCCAAACATGGACAAAAGAGCTGAATTCCAGAGGTGAGGTGAGAGTGACTGCCCTTGACATCAAGGCAGCATTTGACAGAGTGTGGCACCAAGGAGCCCTCGTAAAATTGATGTCAATGGGAATCAGGGGGAAAACTCTCCAGTGGCTGGTGTCATACCCAGCACAAAGGAAGATGGTAGTGGTTGTTGGAGGCCAATCATCTCAGCCCCAGCGCATTGCTGCAGGAGTTCCTCAGGGCAGTGTCTTAGGCCCAACCATCTTCAGCTGCTTCATCAATGACCTTCCCTCCATCATAAAGGTCAGAAATGGGAATGTTCGCTGATGATTGCACAGTTTTCAGTTCCATTCGCAACCCCTCAGATAATGAAGCAGTCCGAGCCCGCATGCAGTAAGACCTGGACAACATCCAGGCTTGGGCTGATAAGTGGCAAGTAACATTCGCGCCAGACAAGTGCCAGGCAATGACCATCACCAACAAGAGAGAGTCTAACCACCTCCCCTTGACATTCAACGGAATTAGCATCGCCGAATCCCCCACCATCAACATCCTGGGGGTCACCATTGACCAGAAACTTAACTGGACCAGCCATATAAATAATGTGGCTACAAGAGCAGGTCAGAGGCTGGGTATTCTGCAGCGAGTGACTCACCTCCTGACTCCCCAAAGCCTTTCCACCATCTACAAGGCACAAGTCAGGAGTGTGATGGAATACTGTCCACTTGCCTGGATGAGTGCAGCTCCAACAACACTCAAGAAGCTCGACAGCATCCAGGACAAAGCAGCCTGCTTGATTGGCACCCCTTCCACCACCCTAAACATTCACTCCCTTCACCACCGGCGCACTGTGGCTGCAGTGTGTACCATCCACAGGATGCACTGCAGCAATTCGCCAAGGCTTCTTCGACAGCACCTCCCAAACCCGTGACCTCTACCACCTAGAAGGACAAGAGCAGCAGGCACAATGGGAACAACACCACCTGCACGTTCCCCTCCAAGTCACACACCATCCCGACTTGGAAATATATCGCCGTTCCTTCATCGTCGCTGGGTCAAAATCCTGGAAGTCCCTTCCTAACAGCACTGTGGGAGAACCTTCACCACACGGACTGCAGCGGTTCAAGAAGGCGGATCACCACCACCTTCTCAAGGGCAATTAGGGATGGGCAATAAATGCTGGCCTCACCAGCGACATCCACGTCCCATGAACGAATAATAAAAAAAATGTTTACACTGTATATAAATTTAGGAAATGAAAATTGAGACAATAAAGATTTGTACCTTTAGTAGGTAGCAGTTACACAAAACAATTATTGATTAAATGAGGAACAGAAAAGGATAGTACTTATCAGGTTATCACTTTTGCAATACAAAATATAGCAACTTATCACATCTCCAGGATGCTGCCCCAAACCACTTCACAATCAATTAATTACTTTCTCAAGTACAGTCACTGTTGTTACGTAGGCAGACCCACTTTGAGTACAGCTAGGTCCCATAAACAGCAAATAACATGAAAGTTAATCTCTTTTCGGTGGTGGTAGTTCAGGGAAGAATCTTGGCCAAGACAGTGAGAGGAAAAAGTGCCACCTTGGCTCAGTTGGTAGATTCTTTCCTCTGAGTCAGAAGGTTGTGGGTTCCAAATTCATTCCAAGATTTGAGCACATAATCTAGGCTGGGGCTTCAGTACGGCACTAAGGGAGTTTTGCATTGTCAGAAGTGCCGTCTTTTAGTTGAGATGTTAAACCAAGACCTTGTTTGCCTGATCCGGTGGATGTTAAAGATCTCAAGGCACCACATAGAAACATAGAAAATAGTAGCAGGAGTAGGCCATTCGGCCCTTCAAGCCTGCTCCGCCATTCAATATGATCATGGCTGATCCTCTGTCTCAATACCATATTCCTGCTCTCTCCCCATACCCCATGATGCCTTTTGTGTCTAGAAATCTATCTAGCTCTATCTTAAATATATTCAGTGACTTGGCCTCCACAGCCTTCTGTGGTAGAGAATTCTACACGTTCACCACCCTCTGAGTGAAGAAATTTCTCCTCATCTCAGTCCTAAATGTCCTACCCTGTATCCTGAGACGGTGACCCCCCTCGTTCTGGACCCCCCAGCCAGGGGAAACATCCTCCCTGCATCCAGTCTGTCTAGCCCTGTCAGAATTTTATATGTTTAAATCAGATCCCCTCTCATTCTTCTAAATTCAAATGAATACAGGCCGAGTCGACCCAATCTCTCCTCATACGACAGTCCTGCATCCCAGGAATCAGTCTGGTGAACCTTCGCTGCACTCCCTCTTTGGCAAGTATATCCTTTCTTGGGTAAGGAGACCAAAACTGCACCAAGACCCTGTATAAGTGCAGTAAGACATCCTTGCTCCTATTCTCAAATCCTCTTGCAATGAAGGCCAAAATACCATTTGCCTTCCTAACTGCTATGAAGAAGAGCATGGAGTTCACCCTGTGCACTGGTCAACTGGTGTTGAGGTGTTCCCTTAACCAAAAGCAGATTAACTGGTTATTCATCTCATATACTGTTTGTGAACCTTGCTTTGTGCAAAATGCTGGAGACGCACAGGAGGCCAGTCAGCACCTGTAAGAAGGAACCCTTCAACAGAATTGTCAGCTATGATGTAGATCCCATCTGAAAAGTTAAGATGCTGACTGATCTGTTTCAATTCTGGCATTTACTGTTTTTCATTACAGGAGTCAAACATTCAGTTTCTATTTACCTCTTGCAATCACTGTTAGGAGCTGGAAAACAGGACTGGAGAAAGGCACCGTTCAGAAAACAGGCCAGAGATCTGACTCATGAAGAAGTTGTAAATAATAGGCTGGTAGGCTTCCCTCATCCGTGAGTCTTCTTATAGTTATTTATAACCGCCTGTCATTAGATCCCAGTGAATTAAGAGCTTGCATTGGAAGAGCAGCTGAGGCTGGCTGTGAATTGAATGTAGCAAAAACATTGCCCCCACCCAAAGTGCAATAAATGCTTAAGGAGGAATTTACAAGGTCAGCTTCTATTGGCCAGAAGATGTTGATATTTGACCATCTTTCCTTGTGTGCCAGTTTTTTTTCTCTTTGCAACAGGGAACAGCTGTGCAGCACATGGTCTGATTTGCAGCAAAATTGGATTAGAGCCTTGTAATCTGCAGCAACTAAAAACACTGTCAGGCCGCGAGTCGTAAATTTTACCTTTCTCAGGCAATTTAGCAGCTTGTGGGGCCTATACGGTGCTTATTATTTTAGTAGCCATGGTAACTAAATGTTTTTGTCTCTGGTACTTAAAACTTTGACCCTAAAACAGAGGGTGCCCACCCTGAAGAAGTTAGAATTGAACAGGACTTGTATGTACACTCATGGGGAGGAGGGAGGTTAGGGGTGTTTGTAGACATAACAAACATACAGGGCTCACATTACTTCACTGGCAATCATTATAGTTGTGGTGTCCCACAAATTTTTTAAACGTTAAAATGATTTTTTTTAAGTATTGAATTTTAGTTGCCCTATTAGCTTATTAGGTAAAGCCATCACTTGGTGTACTATTGAGCCACATGGACCAAGAAGGCCTCAGGGTGCTCTGATTTGCCTCAGCACTCTCTGGTCTAGGAACGTGAAAGAAATCAGCCAGGGTTTTTGCTGTCAGAAGACAACAGGTGTTGACAGCAGGTTTGGACTTGGCTGCGGTTCCTCCCCTCCCCTCCCCTCATGGGCGAGTAGACTGCTGATACTCACTGCCTAGGCTCATGTATGAAGATTGTCGCTTGCATAAAGGAACAGGTGGGCTGCCAGCATCCATTGAACCCTAGCCCAGCATGAATCAGTGCTTTTAGGAGAGGAGAGAAAAATATAAATCTAATATTGATTACTGAGCTCAGGTTTCCCATTGAAATCATTCCATTGTATTTAAATTCCTTTTAAACAGGATTTTGAAGACACGGGAAGCTTTGTGTTTGTCCTCTTGGAATGTTTCAGGTAAATACCACCCTCCTCTCATCCCCTGGCCTGTACTTGTGCAACTCGCTGGGAGTGTTTTAATAGTGGTTAGCACTGATGCATTTTCCACTATGCTGCTAATTTTGTTAGTTTGTGCCATGAAATTTTGTGACATCGCCATATGAATATTGTTGTAAAGTGAGGACTGCAGAAATAAAACTCTGTCCTGTTTGTACTTTACCAAGCTTTGACCTGCTTCAAATGCTAGTTCGTCAGACAAGCAATATGACTTCGGTGAAAGTGCCTTGAACTTTCTCAGCCTGAATAAACACAAAAGAAGTGAATGTGTTCTAACTGTTGTTTTTAAGTTGTCAAGAACAAAACTTTATTCTGTTATATGTACTACTTAAGGAAAAATCACAGGGATTAATACTTAATATAACGGCATTTAACAAAATTGCTTCTATGTTCCAAACCTCATTTTTTGTATTTGGTGTGTCTTATCTCATCAGTGTTACTGTGCTTTTTGTATTTAACTAGGTCTGCTTAGGTGCAGTTATACTACATGCACCAGTATAACACAATACCCACATGGTGTAACGCAAGATTGTGAGACCCAATTATACCGTCAGCTGCGCATCACCTCTGACCAGAGGAAATTCTGCATCTTAATACTAGATATATTTTAATATTAGCAGAGAGGTGACAAACCAGCTTTCTGCTAACATGAAAAGGGTTAAAGATAATGGGGTGACTTTCAACTGCCAGCCACCTGTTTTTTGCCTGAAAAATGTGTGGCTTGCAGATGAAAATTGGGGGTCACCTCAGCTGTCCCACTGACGGCCAAGGCTGGCTTGATGCAGTCTGTAAATGGCTGAGCAGCATGCCTGGCTGTTTTGGGCATAACGCTGTTTAAATATTCAAATCGGGCTCCAATGCAATTTTCAGGAACAAATGGGCAGTGTGTGCACCATGCATATCCCATGCACCGTGCATGTTCTGCCCACTTGTACTAGTTGGTGAGTGGCCATAACAGCAATCCTTAAAGGGGGTCACTGGAGGCCGCTCAGGAAAAGGCACAGAAACCTTTTTGGGAGGCGTTTGTGAGCCAGGAGGAACATAAGAATAGGAGTAGGCCATTAATCTCCTTGAGCCTGTTACACCATTCTATTTGATCATGGTTGATCTGTACCTCAACTCCATTTACCCGCCTTTGTTCCATTTCCCTTGTTACCCTTACCCAACAAAAATCTATCTATCTCAGTCTTGAAAATTTCAATTGTCCTACATCCACAGTCCTTTGGGGAAGAGAGCTTCAGATTTCCACTACCCATTTTCTGAAAAAGTCCTTCCTGATTTAACTCCTAAATGGTCTAGCTATAATTTTAAAATTGTGCCCCCTTGTTCTGGAGTCCCCCACCAGAGGAAATAGTTTCTCTGTATCTACTCTATCGAATTCCTTTATCACTTTAAACGCCTTAATTAGATTACCCCTCGATCTTCGAAATCAAGGGAATACAAGCCAAGTTTATGCAGTCTGTCCTCATAAATTAAACCTTTAAACCCCGGTATCATTCTGGTAAATCTTCGCTGTAAACCCTCCAGGTCCAATATATCTTTCCTGAGGCGCGGTGCCTAAAACTGAACACAGTTGGGTTCTGACCAAGGCTCTGTACAAGTGAATCATAAATTCCTCTCCCTTTGTATTCCAGCCCCGTTGAGATAAAGGGCAACATTCCATTAGCCTTTTTGATTACTTTTTGTTCCTCTGCACTAGTTTTTGGTGATCTGCGTACATGGACACCTAAATCCCTTTGCTCTCCCACAGTTCCTAGTCTCTCGCCATTAAGAAAATATTCTAATTTGTCCTTCTTAGATCCAAAGTGGATGACCTCACACTTCTCCATATTGAACTCCACGCCCACTCCTTAATCTGCCTGTGTCCCTTTATAACTCCTGCTCCCATCTACACAAGTGGCTAGAAGCAGGTCCTAACTGCATTATCTGCTGAGATCAGCTAACTAAACAAAGACTGGAGGCCATAGATGGAACTTCATGATCTGTATGTCTCAGTACCACACAGATCAGAAACTGTCACCCTTGATCTATTTGGAATATTAAAAACTGTTGGAGCCGGGCTGGAGGGTGGAATTAGGCTAGGTTGCTTATGGCGTGAAAAACACTGGTGCTAACTTGATGAGCCAAATAGCATACTTCTGTGTTGTAACATATATATATATATATATAAAACACCACACCGCATAGTGTATTTTCCTTCTAATTTATTGAGGATACTTCAAGCCTTAGCTGTAACTAAGAAAGTCTAATGTCTCACAGAAACAATAGAGCAGAGGATCCATTTATATGATGACATCGGCAGTATATATTATCCTACATTAAATAAAAACAAGGGTTTAAGATACTGTTAAAACAGGCTAACTGTTTATTACTGTGGTACCCTGCCAGAAGTCCAGAATATCAGTTAGGAACATAGGAACATGGGAATTTCTAGAGGAAAAACAACCAAGGTCCATCTACTACCTACCTTCTACCATCCTGGCAGTCGCATGATACAACAATAATGGAGCTGTTGACTAATCATGGCAACCAATTAGTCTGTAGCGGACCCAGATCATAGGCGAGGAGAACCCGCCAGTGGTGGAAAGCTTTGGAAACCATAGATTCTGTTCCTCTTAAGCATGCTACACTTACCATAAGTCATGTTTCAATTATTCATATATACTGTGTCCCAAACTATTATTTTCTGGAAGAAATCTATAAAATTTGCATTTGAATGAATGAACATATTCTGCTTCCACTGTTGCCCTAGGGAGCCTATTCTATAGATTTACCACTTGCTCTCAATATTTCTGCAGGTTAGTTTTGAATTTACCACCCTTCAAGCACAGGCTGTGTCCTCTGCTTTTATTGTTCTGGACAAAATGAAACAGTTTGTCATAGTCTACATTTTCTAGTCCTTTTAGAATCCTAAAACAGGAATCATATCTTTTCTTTTCCAGTGAGAACATGCACAATTCACGTAATCGCTCCTCATAACCAAATCCTTACATCCCCTCAATCATTCTGGTTGCCCCATCTTAATTCTGTGCCATTTTCCTTCATGGCCTTAAATACTCTTTTCTACTTCTTTATGAGTTATATTTAATAGTCCCGTTCAACCAGGCAGGAGGAGAGCCTTTAAGCATCGGTCCATTGTATTCAGAATCACCTCCTTGAAGGGACTCCATAGTTTCTCCACTCCCCTAGCCATATTCAAATCTAAGGAATCTTACGACACCAGGTTATAGTCCAGCAGTTTTATTTGAAAATCACAAGCTTTCGGAGCTTACCTCCTTCGTCAGGTGAGTGAGTGAAGGGTTCACCCTTCACTCACTCACCTGACGAAGGAGGTAAGCTCCGAAAGCTTGTGATTTTCAAATGAAACTGTTGGACTATAACCTGGTGTCGTAAGATTCCTTACATTTGTCCACCCCAGTCCATCACCGGCATCTCCACATCATATTCAAATCTGCCAGACGCACTCTGACAAGACTTCTCAAGCAAAACTAACACTCAGTGAGAGATATTCAACATGATTTTCCTCAGCTTAGTCAAAGGACCACCTGCAGGACTGAACATTTCTGACATTTCGATTGTGCAGGTGCACAGTACACTATTTCGCCATAGCCCAGTTGACCTCACTCACTCAAGCCATTTACTTTGTGATGTACACTGTGTGTTTTCTTTTCTAACAAAGATACGTAAAGACAGGAGCATGAAAAACAAAATGTACCAAAAATACGTGCACAGCGAAGGTATGTGAGAGAAAAAACGACTGTGAATAGAAATACAACCCAAAAAAAAAGCTGTATTACATTTCTCCCTTCTGAAGGTGTTTTCTCACGTTGGGGGTGCAATGCCCGCGGCTGCCTCACACAGTAACTCTTCTCACAAATTGTGAACTTGTGAGATTCCAATTTTTATGCAAGAAAGAACGCAGACAGCAGCGGCTAGTCACGGTTTAAAAATGGAAAGTGCTGTGTGCTAGGCTAATACTTCCAGTAGTTTAGATTGATACCTCTGACGAATTGATAGAAAAGGAGATTACTGCTTTGGATCTAATGAATACGATCGTAGATTTGAAATAATGGACGTCACTGTAGCAGTGTGAAGCTGCATATTTTCAAAAGGTAGATATGCAGAGTTACATTGCATTATCATGTTCACAAAAAATTCTTTTATCCACTATTCTGATGAACACGTTAACACATTTAATGTTAATCGATTATTAAGGAAGTAGTAGCAGGGCATTTGGAGACTCAAAATAAAATCAAGGAGAGTCAACATGGTTTTATGAAAGGGAAATCGTGTTTGACAAATTTATTAGAGTTCTTTAAGGAAGCAACAAGCAGGCTGGATAAAGGGGAACCAGTAGATGTAGTCTATTTGGATTTCCAAAAGGCATTCGATAAGGTGCCACATAAAAGATTACTGCACAAGATAAGAGCTCATGGTGTTGGGGGTAATATTCTGGCATAGGTAGAGGATTGGCTAACGAACAGAAAACAGAGAGTCGGGATAAAAGGGTCATTTTCAAAATGGCAGTCTGTAACTAGTGGAGTGCCTCAGGGATCAGTGCTGGGGCCTCAACTATTTACAATCTGTATCAATGACTTGGATGAAGGAAGCGAGTGTATTGTGGCCAAATTTGCTGATGATACAAAGATAGGTGGAAAAATAAGTTGTGAGGAGGACACAAAGCATCTGCAAAGGGATATAGATAGGTTAAGCGAGTGGGCAAAAATTTGGCAGATGGAATATAATGTGGGAAAATGTGAAGTCATCCACTTTGGTAGGAAGAATAAAAAAGCAAAATGTATAAATGGAGAAAGACTACAGAATGCTGTGGTACAGAGGGATTTGGGTGTCCTCGTACATGAAACACAAAAAGTTAGCATACAGGTGCAGCAGGTAATCCGGAAGGCAAATGGAATATTGGACTTTATTTCAAGGGGGATGGAGTATAAAAGCAGGGAAGTCTTGCTACAACTGTACAGGGTGCTGGTGAGACCACACCTAGAATACTGCATACAGTTTTGGTGCCCTTATTTAAGAAAGGATATACTTGCATTGGAGGCAGTTCAGAGAAGGTTCACTAAGTTGATACCGGGTATGGAAGAGTTTTCTTTTGAGGAAAGATTGAGCAGGTTGGGCCTATACTCACTGGAGTTTAGAAGAATGAGAGGAGATCTTATTGAAACATATAAGATTCTGAGGGGGTTTGACAGGGTAAAGGCTGAGAGGTTGTTTCCCCTTATGGGAGTATCTAAAAATGGGTGGCATAGTCTCAGAATAAGGGGTTGCCCATTTAAGACGGAGATGAGGAGGAATTTCTTCTCTCAGAGGGTTTGGAATTCTTTGCTCCAAAGAGCGGTGGAGGCCGAGTCACTGAATATATTCAAGGCTGAGTTAGACATATTTTTGATTAGCAAGGGAGTCAAAGGATATGGGGAACAGGCGGGAGAGTGGAGTTGAGGCCAGAATCAGATCAGCCATGATCTCATTGAATGGCGGAGCAGGCTCGAAGGGCCAAATAGCCTACTCTTGCTCCTATCTCTTATGTTCTTATGTTTATGTTCACACTTGTTAGCCCGGGTCTAGTACTTCCTGCACTGCAAAGAATAGAGCATTTGAGTCATGAGAGACAAAGTACACTCATGGGATCTGAAGTGGAACTTCAAAGGCTTTAAATAAATAAATCACCTCTCCCAACTATCCTTTCTTCATTTGTGACTGTAGACAGTGAGGGCTGAATTTTCCTCCATTGTGCTGCCCAGTGCCCAAAACTGGGTGCAATAATGGTGGAAAAGTCAGGAAAATGGGGCAGCCTCCCCACTGCAATCTTGATTTCCCGCCCCTGCCAGGATCACCGCTGGCTGCCTTTTCCTCACCCTCCGCATGTAGATGTTGGCTGGTGGGGGTGGGGCATGAAGCCAAACCTCCCATTCTGTCAGCCCTGTTCCCACCGCAGTCCGAGATCACGTGGTGGAAGGTGGCGGTAGGCCCGGGGTAGTAGCAGTGTGCACCAAGGAAGAGGTCCTAGTAGAGACCTCTTCGCCCTCCATTTTTACCTCCACTCCCTTACATTGTGTACACCTTGCTCCCTGCCGAGGCCCACAAGAATGCAGCTCCTGTCATCTTCGGGGCTCTTCTGCTCCTTTAAGCTCCATTACTACCAGGGATGCTGCGGCAGCACAACCAGAGTTTCCTTTGTGTCACTGGCGGGCTCCCTCTTTGTGGCGAGAATCTATCCCTGAACCCGCCATGCATGAGTAATGGACCCTAACTCAGGAAAATTGGTTGGGGTTGCTGTGGTGTCAGAGGGATGGGCGCAATTCCCACTCGAATGGAATACTGGTGCAAAGAGGAAAATCCAGGCCTGAATATCTGGGGCATCACTCCCCAATCATTGGTCTCACTCGAGATGTAGACATATGTCTTTTCCAGGTACAGTGAAGAGGAAGAAGAGGCAGAGACCTGTTACATCAGGTCTCCATTAACTAGTCTAGGATGCTTAAATATGTGTAGAGCTACGTTGAGCTACATCCCAGTGACTGTGTCAAGCAAAAGCTGACGAGACAGTTCTGTTTTCTAGAAGGTAGTCATCTTACTGCTTTTTAAACTTGGTTCCACGTTGTTTCAGCTTTGGTACAACAAGGAAGCTGCACCATACTGATGAAACAACTGCAGTAAAACTGGTCCAAAACATAAGCATCTTTCAGGGTGCATTGCAACTAACAAGTAAATAAGGTGAAAGCCAAAATATCTCAACTCTACGAGAAGTGAAACGCCACCGTAGAAACAGCCCACTGGAAGTCCAATCATCAGACACACAATACAAACCATCTCACAATAAACAGTAGGATGTGAATACACAGAATGCCATGTTTATACAGGTCATTCTGGAGTTTGCTTGAGAAGTGCTGTCAATTTGTAGAAAACAGTTTTGTTTGAAACAAGTTTTCTACTTAGCAAATGAGACGACTTTGTTCCAGTGTCCTGTGCCATGGAACAATTTTCCATGTGACTACTTTCGGAAATCAGTTGGAGTGGTATGATTGGCTAAATGCCGGGGGCTCAAACTTACTTGTGGTGAATCAGAATTGAGCATGTCTTAACGAGATGCTCTAATGTGTGATCTGGTGACAACCTATTGACTTATTTGGTATGTTCACAGCAGTGGAGAATTCTCCAGTACCTTTTGGGCCTGAAGGGCAGATTTTTTTTGAAGTTGCAAAGGAAAAGCTAAGTAGCAGAAACTGATTTAAGAGTAATATATTAAGAGTAGTAATCATGAAGATTATCTTTTCTCAGTTCCTTGATATATGATTGAGATTCCTTCTTTACTGCTTATTGGAGATTGCTTTGTGGAAGGTTTTGAATTAGACATACATTCCAGGAGGGTCGCAAGTTCAATTCATCGTCGTTGCTGAGTCAGCGGTGGTGCTCTAATTGGCCTCAGCTCCTCTGGGCTAGTGAAGGAAACATAAGAGTTCCGTCAACTGATCGTTACACAATTACCCCTGTTTTAAAGTGTGCGTGTGTGCGTGCAACCTTTCAGGTGAGGACAAGATTCAGTTCAGCAGTGATACTGTCATGGTCCAATATCTTGCTGACACTCGGGCTAAAATTCCAATTGGCCTGCTCCAGTGGTTCAATTGAGGCAAGGTGGAATTCACAGCCACCCATATTCCAGGACAATGGCCTCCATCCCAAACAAGCAAGCGGCCTCAAAAATTGTTTTCTTTAAATAGCTAGTTAAATCGCTCCCCCCACCCCCCCCTTGCCCGGGGGGCCAGTGCTGTAGAGGGCAAGCACCAGAGTTTCCAGCAGCATGGGACATGTGGGCACCAGAGAGTGGCACTTGCATCTGCCTTCCCACTTGTAAATAAGGTGCCCTCGCACACTCCAGCTGGGTCAATTCTGGATGGTATATCAGGTGCGATTCTGGAGTAACTCCAGGGATCGATTCCTGAGGAATTTCAGAGCCAGTGTATTTGAAGGTGCAATAAAAATTGCATTCAGTATTGAATACAAGACCTTTTCAGGTTGTAGAAGGATAGCTTCCAACTGTCCTTGTTTCAACCTTGGTCCTAACACATACAATACAGTTCTACCTGGCCTGTCACATGATCTGTCGAGGTGAGATGGGGTAAGTGGGTAAATTAAGGTAAAAAGTTGTCTTTCCACATGATGGGTTAGGCTCAGATTTATCTCAATTTACATTAACAACAACAGAACTGATTAGAGAGAGCACTTAGACTAAATTACTCATCAGCTGCATAAATCTTTCTAATGAAATTTGTTGTTTAGTTGAGTCTCTGTGTAATATGATTGTCAATTTATTGGTCAATGCCTATTTTCATCTTCCTTGTTGGTTAAGTATTTAAAGCTAACAAATTGCTGTGTGCAGTATTAAATACAAAGATAAATGTAATCTTGTACAAGTTCATATATTTCAAAGCAGAAGAAGGAATTGCACAATTTGGATAATTACATTGAGTACTAAAGTAAATAGGGGATTTCAAGCCAAGTATTAAAGAAGAAATTTTAAAAATAAATTGGTACTTAGAACAAACTAAATACAAATAATTGGGGAAAACACCAGATTATTTTTAACATTATGTTTAAAAATACTTAAAAATTTTGGGGAATATCTTTGTTTGTGAGCAGCATCAGGGAGATCGACTAAAACCTCTTTTCAGGCAGCTGCATCCTGTTGAATTGGATTTGTACGGTAGTGCAAGGAGAGGAACCTGATCTGTTTTATTAGTTAATTAATAGCCTGAACCCTGTTTTCTAAGCGAGTGATCCAGGAACGGGTACAGTATAAGGTCTCAGCAGGTTATTAAACAATGAATTATTCATTCAGCTTTGCAGCAGGTGTACTCCGCTTGTTTTATAAACAAAGACTATGGCTGACTTAACGTGCTGTGTATAAATGGTGCTTGCTACTTGTATTTGTTATTCAGACGGCTCCATACTGATGCATTTTAATTTGGGATTGATAGTTCTGTCAAGGAAGCAGATTGAAAGCATTTTACTTGAAACTAAATTAGTAAGTACAGTTGTTTTTATTGCTGAATAACAGAATACTTTCAATACAGAAACTGATTCAATGCTTCTTAATTCATAAGTTTCACAGAAACATATCTAATTGTCTCCTGAATCAGTCTATTTATCCTTCTGAAGGTGTCGACTCTCGCTGAGATACAGTTTCATGAGTCCTGATCATTCTCTCGTACCTTGTCCAAGTGGCCATTTTTTATCTGTGAACCTAGACAGCAAGTGTTGGCAGAGTATTCAACCGTGGGCCCATCACAGTCGAGCTTGATCTTGTCCTCAGCCAACGACAACACATTCACACTTTCCAGCAGGGATTACTGAATAGCAATCAGGAGAAGGAAGCTTGACTAACTTAATGTCCCTACAGTCACCTTGGCTGAAATCAACTGACTCAGTGGAGAGGAATTAAGCCTGGAACCTTCCAGTCAGTGTGGATTAGTTACACACAGTCTTTATTATCTGAGCCATCAGGGAACCGCCTCTTGAACGCATTTATAATGTTTTTTTACTGGTCTTCCACAAGTATGTTGCCCTTTGAGTGGAAAAGTTTCACCTGACTTCTTTCTTGCTCTTATTTACATAATTTTTAAGTTGCAGCTCTTGATATTCAATCCCTTCATATCAGTGTGCAGTTTGCCTGGATCTATTTTGTCAGTCCCTTTATAATCTTGAAAATTGTAATATCTTATTATAAATGGACCATATAATACTCCATCTACCAGTCACATCATTAATAATATGGATTCACTTGTGTCATAAAGGTTTATAACATACTGTGCTATCTCCTGGTAATCATCTGTTATCACTTGATAAACTCGTAATTCTTAATCCTTCAGGGTGGGCAAAATGCTTCATTGACCTGAACCACCATTGCCATTGATGTCCGCCATAATGCCTGTTCCAGGGAAAATAAAGAATAAAGCTTCACCACATCAGCTTCATTGTAGATATCACAAAAATAGTATATTGGAGTGATGATAAGATAGTCAACTCCATTTTAGAATGAGATGATAGATGCTCTTGCAGCTCATAACATCATCTTATCTCCAAGATAAGATTACTGCCTGGTAATGACACCCGAGTGACCATTATTCCCCACAGGATATGCATTCACTGGTGTCACTCCTCAAGGATCAGAGGCTGGTCTGAGAGGTGATCATTGAGTATTGAACACTTTCACAAATCAAAAATAGACCCAGGTTACAATGGAATCTTGTTGTATCCATCCCAGACCAATTCCTGCTATTTTATATCCTTGTAATAATGTTATAGTGTTAGCTTCACCTAGTGGTAGCACTATCACCTTTTGAGTTAGAAGATTGAAGGTTCATACCCCACTCCAGGATTTGAGCATATAATCTACTCTGACAGATAACTCTGAAGGAGTGCTGCATTATTGGACATGCTGGGAGGAATTTTAACACCCCAGGATGGGTGGGAGAGGGGCGGGGGTTAAAATTCCAAAAATCGAATACCTGACCCCAACTGTTTTAGCGGTGGCAGGTTGGGGAACGGGTGACTTACCTGCTATCGAAGGGCGGGTCCGTAATTTAAATATTCCAATGAGGCTGCGTGCCTTGAATTTTAACAGGCTTTTGGATTTAACGCCTGCGGGCTTGGTTTCCCAGGCCGTGGGAAACCCGGCAGCAGGTGGGAGGTGAGAAAGGCCAGATCCAGCAGGTAAATGTTTTTCCAGCACTGCTTGTGGGCGAGGAGGAGCAGGAGTGCTTCCCCCCGGCCCACCAAGCAAACCTGCTTCCCACCTCGTGATTGGCTGACCCGCCCAAACACCACGATTGGCCAACCCCCCCCCCCCCCCCCCCCCGCGATCCAATCTTCCTCTTGGCCCACGATTCTCCCCCCCCACCCCGACCCCAGATCTCCCCCGGCCTCTGATTCCCCCCCCCCCCGACCTCCGATCTCCCCGGCCTCCGATGTTCCTCCCCTCCCACCTCCAATCTTCCCAAGGCCTCCGACGCCCCCCCCCCCCACCTCCCCAAGGCCTCCTTTCCCCCCTCCAATCTCCCACCCCCTACCCTTTTCCAATCTCCCCAAGGCCTCCGATCCTCTCCCAGTTTTGGATCCCCCCACCGGCCTTTCCAATCTCTCCGAGATCTTTTTGATCCCTCCCTGGCCTTTCTGATCTTTCCGTCCCACTTCTCCGCCCCTCGGCTACAGCCTGGGGCTGCAGGCCTTCCCACCTGCCAGCCAGCCTCTCAATCTGGCCGGCTGCCGTCCGGGAAACAGAGACAAAAAATTTAAATTAGGTCCTGCCATTAAATTCGGCAGGACCTCTGGGTTACTCGCATTTCCAGGTTTCCCGGCTGCGATGACCCCCGCCCCCCACCCGTTCCCTCCTCGCCTCTCCGTAAATATCAGGGCCGCTGTTTTCTGGATGAGATGTTAAATCAAAAGCTCGTTTACCTGTTCAGCTGAACGGAAAATTTGAAGAAGAGCACACACATCAGCGGCGATCAGGGCGGAGGGGAGCAGTGGCAATCGGGATGGAGGGTAGCATCGGCGATCAGGGAAGGGAGGGTCGCAGGGGCGATTAGAAGGGGCGGGGTCCAGGTCGCGATCGAAGGTGGGGTGTGGGATGTGAATGGTGAGCTGCAGCGCCGCGCAGTTTTAATCACATTAAGGTAAGTAATTTCAACAAACTTACCTTTTTGGTCAAATGTAAGGAGTCTTACAACACCAGGTTATAGTCCAACAGCTTTATTTGAAATCACAAGCTTTCGGAGGCTTCCTCCTTCGTCAGGTGGTGGCCTGCAGCGGTCCCTTTGAGGACTGCCAGTTAGGCCGCATGTAGATATGGTTTTCCTGAATACAGCTGGCGCTGGCTGCCTCAGGGCAAACCAATATTGCAGAAGGGGGCATCAAATAGGTGTCAGACCCCTTATTTGCATATGCAAAGGGCCTAATGTCTGTTTTTTTGACTATATTTGGCTATTTTTTTGGCTATACCAATATGGCGGGTGGCCACTTCCGGCTCGTAATGAGGCTCGTGTGTCTCCTGCCCATCACTGTGGAGGCTAGGCGCTCGTTTATCGAAGTTCTAAGCCAAAGCCTCATCCGAAAGACAGAACACCCTCCGCGTTGCAGTGAAGTGTCAACCTAGATTACGCACTCATGTCCTGGAGTGGGGATTGAACCCGCAATCTTCTGACTCAAGGCAAGGGTGAGCCATGCTGGCAAATGAGCAATTGGGGAAGCAAAAAAGGAGATTAGAAAGGATAAAAGATGGCATGACGATAGACCGGCAGATAGCATAAAGAGAATTAGTAAAAGATGTTATAAACACAAACACGTTAAAAAAAAAGCTTGAAAAAGGGCAGGAGATGAAAAAAGAAATCTTATGGAGGATGAAGGATCGGCAGATATATAAAATGATTAAAATAAAAACAGAAAATGCTGGAAATGCTCAGCAGGTCAGGTGGCTTCGGTGGAGGGAGAAACAGAGTTAATTTTTCAGGTCGATGGCCTTTCATCAGGGTTCGGATTTCTTGCATCCGCAGTATTACTTTGCCTCGGTTTTCACAGAAGAGTGTGATAGTGGGAATGAAAGGGTACAAGAGGAGAAGATCGAGCAACTAGATAGGATAACTATAGACAAGGAAATAGGACCAAAAAAAATTGGTGTAATTCAAAGTAGAAAAGGCATAGCGCCCTGATGGCAAGCATCCCAGAATGTTAAAGGAAGTCAGAGAGGAAATAGCAGCGGCCCTGAACGCAAACTTCTAAATGTCCTTGTATATGGAAGGTATACTAGAAGACTGGAGAACTGACAGTGCAACATCTCTGCTCAAAAAGGGCGAAAGAGACAACCAACTAATTGTAGACTAGTCAGCCTAACAATTGTACTGGGTAAGCAGCCATAATACGGGATAAAATTAACACACATTGAGAAAGACATGGGTAAATTAAAGACAGCCAGCACGGATTTGTATTGGTAAGGAAAATACAGTGGATGTTGTGTATATGGATTTTCAAAGGATGTTTAGTAAGCTGCTGCATTGGAGGCTTGTTAATCATAGAATCATAGAATCATAGAAGTTACAACATGGAAACAGGCCCTTCGGCCCAACATGTCCATGTCGCCCTGTTTATGCCACTAAGCTAGTCCCAATTTCCTGCACTTGGCCCATATCCCTCTATACCCATCTTACCCATGTAACTGTCCAAATGCTTTTTAAAAGACAAAATTGTACCCGCCTCTACTACTGCCTCTGGCAGCTCGTTCCAGACACTCACCACCCTTTGAGTGAAAAAATTGCCCCTCTGGACCCTTTTGTATCGCTCCCCTCTCACCTTAAATCTATGCCCCCTCGTTATAGACTCCCCTACCTTTGGGAAAAGATTTTGACTATCTACCTTATCTATGCCCCTCATTATTTTATAGACTTCTATAAGATCACCCCTTAACCTCCTACTCTCCAGGGAAAAAAGTCCCAGTCTGTCTAACCTCTCCCTATATGTCAAACCATCAAGTCCCGGTAGCATCCTAGTAAATCTTTTCTGCACTCTTTCTAGTTTAATAATATCCTTTCTATAATAGGGTGACCAGAACTGTACACAGTATTCCAAGTGTGGCCTCACCAATGCCCTGTACAACTTCAACAAGACATCCCAACTCCTGCATTCAATGTTCTGACCAATGAAACCAAGCATGCCGAATGCCTTCTTCACCACCCTATCCACCTGTGACTCCACTTTCAAGGAGCTATGAACCTGTACTCCTAGATCTCTTTGTTCTATAACTCTCCCCAATGCCCTACCATTAACGGAGTAGGTCCTGGCCCGATTCGATCTACCAAAATGCATCACCTCACATTTATCTAAATTAAACTCCATCTGCCATTCATCGGCCCACTGGCCCAATTTATCAAGATCCCGTTGCAATCCTAGATAACCTTCTTCACTGTCCACAATGCCACCAATCTTGGTGTCATCTGCAAACTTACTAACCATGCCTCCTAAATTCTCATCCAAATCATTAATATAAATAACAAATAACAGCGGACCCAGCACCGATCCCTGAGGCACACCGCTGGTCACAGGCATCCAGTTTGAAAAACAACCCTCTACAACCACCCTCTGTCTTCTGTCGTCAAGCCAATTTTGTATCCAATTGGCTACCTCACCTTGGATCCCATGAGATTTAACCTTATGTAACAACCTACCATGCGGTACCTTGTCAAAGGCTTTGCTGAAGTCCATGTAGACCACGTCTACTGCACAGCCCTCGTCTATCTTCTTGGTTACCCCTTCAAAAAACTCAATCAAATTCGTGAGACATGATTTTCCTCTCACAAAACCATGCTGACTGTTCCTAATTAGTCCCTGCCTCTCCAAATGCCTGTAGATCCTGTCCCTCAGAATACCCTCTAACAACATACCCACTACAGATGTCAGGCTCACCGGCCTGTAGTTCCCAGGCTTCTCCCTGCCGCCCTTCTTAAACAAAGGCACAACATTTGCTACCCTCCAATCTTCAGGCACCTCACCTGTAGCGGTGGATGATTCAAATATCTCTGCTAGGGGACCCGCAATTTCCTCCCTAACCTCCCATAACGTCCTGGGATACATTTCATCAGGTCCCGGAGATTTATCTACCTTGATGCGCGTTAAGACTTCCAGCACCTCCCTCTCTGTAATACGTACACTCCTCAAGACATCACTATTTATTTCCCCAAGTTCCCTAACATCCATGCCTTTCTCAACCGTAAATACCGATGTGAAATATTCATTCAGGATCTCACCCAATACCATGTACCTTAATAAAATTAAGGTATATGGTATTAAAGGGACAGCCTGGATAGGAAGTTAGTTAAATGACAGAAAACAAAGAGTCATGGATGGTTTTTGGACTGAAAGGATTTAATAGTAGTGTCCCCGAGGGTCAGTGCTGTGAACTTTGTTTTTTTCAACACATAAATGAACAGCACTTGGGTAAAGCAAAATTTGCAGACTGTGCAGAAAATAGAGATTGTGGTCAAGAGGACTGTAAATGACGTACATTGACAGGTGAGTAAAGAGGGCAGATAGATATCAGATGAAAGTTAATGGAAAGAAATGTGAGTTGATCCATTTTGGGAGGAAATATACACTAAATGGTAAAATTTAAAAATCAGTAGAGGAGCAGTGAGACTTAGGGGTTCAAATACCAAAATCTTTAAAAGTTGAAGGACAAGTTGATAAACCTGTAGAAAAGCATTTGGAATCCTAGGTTTAGAAGGAGAGGCACAGTGTACAAAAGCAAACAAGTAATGCTATACCTTTGCAAATAGGTCACATTTAGAATAGTAGCCTAGAAATTCTGGTGTCACTGTTGCACTGCTGGACATGCACTCGGTTTCTGCCTGTTTGTCTGGCCTCGCTGTGACCCCCATCCCAAATACCAGGGACGGTGTCATTTTTATATTAGGCCTGTGCCAGTATATTCTTGGGGCTGCCAGGGCTTAAATTTCTTTCCCTGCTGCTCTCATGCTAGTGGGTCCGCTGTACGAATGGCAATCAATCTCTCTTGGATCGATTATCATTTGAATAACGCATTTACGGACCTATGCACAGTCTGACATGGCAAGTACATCTGTTCCACGCAAGCATATTTTACAATGGCCCTACGTGAGATGTAACTGTTTGGGATTTCAAGGGGAGCCCCCAAACGTGACATCAGGACAGAGAAATTGTTGATAGGGTGAGGTGAAGTAAGGTGGGAGGAGGCTTGTGGGGAGCATAAACACCAGCATAGACCAGTTGGGCCGAATGGCATGTTTCTGTGCTGTAAAATTCTATGTAATGCCCATCCTTCGCCATTGGAATTGGTTATAGCTGCCGGAGAGGAGCAACAGGTCAGTGGAAACAGGTTCTGCAACAAATTTCTACCCCTCTGTTGTTACCTTTCATGCCTCCAGAAGCCCAGAATTTCAAGGATATTCAGTGGCGGAGCCAGTGGGGAGGGTCATGGCCCTCCCAATCATTTTGAGGTCGGACAAACGCGCCTTTGGAGAACTGCCTCCATTTCACTCCCAGGAACCTCTGTCACCCATCTTCAGCCTCCAGGTTCAGCCTGCAAGTCTATGCGCTTTCCAGCTCAGCCTTCGGATGAAGTTTGTTGGCATTCCCTAGCTTGGTACCCTTCATGCCAAGACGGCCAAATCTCGAGTTTGACCTCGGCCCCCTCCACGGTTACCCAAACCTAGCTCTACCACTAAGGCTATTGTGTCTAGTTTTGAGCACCATACTTTATTAAGGACATTAAGAACATAAGAAATAGGAGCAGGAGTAGGCCACACGGCCCCTCGAGCCTGCTCCACCACTCAATCAGATCATGGCTGATCTTTGACCCTCAATTCCACTTTCTCGTCCTATCCCCATATTCCTTGATTCACCTTTTACCCAAAAATCTATCGATCTCAGTCTTGAATATACTCAATGACTGAGCATCCACAGCCCTCTGGGATAGAAAATTCCAATGATTCACCACCCTCTGAGTGAAGAAATTTTTCCTCATCTCAGTCCTAAATGAGACTATGACCCCTAGTTCTGGACTCTCCAGCAAGGGGAAACAGCCTCTCAGCATCTACCCTGTCAGGCCCTTTAAGAATATTACATGTTTCAATGAGATCTTCTCTCATTCTTCTAAACTCCAGACAGTATAGGCCCATTCTACACAATCTCTCCGCATTGGACAACCCTCTCATCCCAGGAATCAATCTAATGAACCTTCGTTGCACCCCCTCTAAGGCAAGTATATCATTCCTTAGGTAACGAGACTAAAACTGTACACGGTGTGGTGTGGTCTCACCAGAGCCCTATATAATTGCAGCAAGGCCTCCTTACATAGGAACATAGGAACAGGTGTAGGCCATTTAGTCCCTTGAGCCTTTTCCGTCATTCAGTGAGATCATGGCTGACCTGTGACCTAAGTCCATATACCCGCCTTAATCCCATATCCCAGAATACCTTTGGTTAACAAAAATCTATCAATCTCAGATTTAAAATTAACAGTTGAGCTAGCATCAACTGCCCTTTGCGGAAGAGCATTCCAAACTTCTACCTCCCTTACTCTTATACTCCAACCCCCTTGCAATAAAAGCTAACATATCATTTGCCTTCCTAATTGCTTGCTGTTAACTTTTTATGATTCATGTACAAGGACGCCCAAATCCCTCTGACTACCAACATTTCTGAGTCTCTCACTTTTAAAAAAATATTCTGCTTTTCTATTCTTCGTCCCAAAGTGGATAATTTCACATTTCCCCACATTATACTCCATCTGCCACTTTCTCGCCCACTCACTTAACCTGTATATATATTCCTTTGCAGCCTCTTTGTCCTCGTCACAGCTTACTTTTCCACCTAGCTTTGTATCGTCAGCAATCTTGGATATATTACACTCGGTTCCCTCATCTAAGTCATTGATGTAGATTGTAAATAGCTGAGGCCCAAGCACTGATCCCTGCGGCACCCCACTAGTTACAACCTGCCAATCCGAAAATGACCCATTTATTCCTACTCTCTGTTTTCTGTCCGTTAACCAATCCTCAATCCATGCTAATATATTAACCCCACTCCCATGAGCCCTAATCTTGTGTAACAACCTCTTGTGTGGCACCTTATCGAATGCCTTTTGAAAAGTCCTGATGTAGCCCCATAAAAGAAATTTACAAAGATAATACCGCAAATGTGAAGCTTTAGTTATGAGGAGAGACTAGATAAACTGGAGCTATTTTCATTAGAATGAAGAAGGTTAAGAGGAGATCCGATGTAGGTATTCAAATCCTAACGGTTTTCATGAGGTAAATTGGGAAAAGCTATTTCCACTGGTTGGTGAATTTTTAACCAGAGGGCATAAAGTTAAGCCCATTGCCAAAATAATGAAGGGTGAGGTTAAGAGAATTGGTTTTTTTTATGCAGAGGGTTGTTGTTTCATGGAATGTCCTACAAGAAATAATGGTGAAAGCAGAATTTGTAATAGTTTTTAAAAGAGAAGTGGAAGAATATTTGAAAAAGAAAATCTTAAAAGTGTATGGGTAAAGGGCAGGGAAATGGGACTAAGCTGACAACTCTTTTAAAGAACCAACACTGGCACAATGGGTTGAATGGGCTCCTTCTGTGCTGTAAAATTCTATAATTCTACCTATTGTGAGTTGAATTTATATTAATTTGTCAAACCCAGATTATGTATATTTGTAGTCCTCAGCACCCTTCGCACCATACCTTTGTATCCTTCGGTTGTTCTTTTCAGCCCAAGTTGTGGTAGGGGTGCCCCAATTTTCCACAATGTCTGTTTACTGCGGAGAGGGATAAATCACCTTATGTTCCCATGTTTTATTGCTGTCCGTTAACTCCTGGAGGTCAGTGCTCAGATGTGAATATAGGAAGAGGGCAGGTTCAGATTCATTGGAGGTGCACCCCACTATTGAATAGCATGTCAACACTTTCTAGGCTCACACTTGAAGAACAACCATTTGGGTAGAGTACTGGAAGGGTGCCAGCATCTATGAAACATTATCAGAGCATGAGTTACTATCCTCGGGAGCAAGAGATAACATTGGGGAGTGGAAAAAATGATCATCTTACCCTTTTATTCTCATATATGAAAGAAACTGATTGATATTGCAGTGGAAGGTGGGGAAGCAGGCTCATTAAGTGACAGCTATGAGATATAACATTCTACTTTGGTGAAAAAAATGACGTCTGGTTCAGCTGAGACCTAAATGGTATTGGCTAATCTCTCCTCTACCCCACAGTACCTGAAGAAGACTATTATTACCTGGGTAACAAAAGGAAAAATAAAGGATAACATAATAGGGAGAAAATTTTAGTGTTCACTTTTTTAACAGATTGACCTAATAATACGTAGAAGTGCCTTTCTGAAAATTAACCGCACAGGCAACAATGAATGAGTGAACGAGGCTGCAGGGAGCAGGAGACTCTCATTTCCATCCATGATTTATAACATATGGTTTGTAATTTTGCAATTAGAATTGACAGTGAAGAATTAAGTCAGGCAGCAAGCAAAAATATTTGGGGACAAATGACAAAATAATGAGGATAACTGGATCCTGAGGTGAAGCATTTTCTCCTGTGGATAGTTTGCTCTCTCCAGAACCATCCACATTTGAGTGAACAATTTGACTTCTGCTCCTCTAGGGTCTAACTGCTGTTCTAATGTAGTAAAACACTTAGTGCTGCCAATACAGCGTCAACTCATTGCCACTTAATCCAGCCTATCAACTCAAGTACCCACAAAGCCTATTACTGGAGTTGTTTCATCAAGTGTGTTGCTTCATGTTAGCTTATACATCTCATTATGTCAGCTCCCTCGCTGTAGCTTCTGGCTGAGAATTGAACCAAGACTTGGCAAGCAGCCATTTGGCTCAGTACCAGCTAGGAGCACGCTGTACTCTAATTAACTCCTTGCTCCTGACCATTCTCTAAGGCTGTGTGGGCTTGTTCCGATAATACCATGAGCACTGAGTGGCAAATGCTTGTGTTAGGAAAGATTAATACTGCAGTCGATATTATACATCATTTTAGGTGGAATACATGATTGTGCAGGCAGCTAGATAGCCTCCCTTATACTAATTACTGTCACCAAAATCAATTTTGTTTGAGATTTTTATAATATTAATGGTTATCCCGTGGTGTTACTCTTAGTAATTTGGAGGGTATCCTGTTTATAAGGAAAGGATAATTATATCGTGTATCCCACAATGTATCAATCTGCTGCTGAAGTATAATTGTGTGTACACGGTGTGTCCTTTTATGAGCTCAGTATCTAATTACAATGCCTTTCTGAGGCCAGTTAGAAGCTAATTGCTTTTTTTTTGCAGATTCTGAGGTCAATTAGAGGTCAGAATAAACTAGCAGGGAAAAGCTGGCTTTTTAAATACATTTCATTACAAAATGTGACACCTGAAGCACATTGAATACACTTCACAACTTTAATATATGTTGGCAGATCTGCTGTAGCATTGCTTATGGTATGTCAGATGACACGTTGCTATAGTCCTTATATTATTCTGCTGCCAAGGTGGATCTTTGTCTCCTTAAGTACACAAAGTCTAATGGTTGCTAAGTATACACAGGTTCAAATCCAGCAGCGTTTAATCATTGTTTGGTCAGGGAACTTTACAGATTGCAAAGTGCTGGTAAGGTGCAGTCTGTAGGTCAGAAGAACCCAGGTAGCTGGCTTTCTTTTGCTTTGTTAAGTGTGATTACTAACTCCAATCAGCCAGTACAGACATTGAGTCCTGTATCAATAAATCATATCATGCAAATTGTTGTCTTATTTGCACTTTTTTCATATAATGGCGTAAAAAATAGATAAAAGAATTGGCAAGAAGCGCATACCCCAACTGGGTGGCCCGAGACCAGCCCAAAATTGTGCCTCAGGCCTCAGGCCTCATTCACATTTTCCGGACAAGCTGCCAGTGCCTGTCGTTCTTTCACAGATAGCTCGCCCATTTGAAGAAGACGAATTTCGGGCCACTTGCCTCACCGGCAGCAGCCTCCAGGTGAGTCCTGGGGAGTGGAAATGACAATGGTGGGGGGTGGCAGAATGGGGCAGCAATGATCAGGATACCGTGGAGTCAGGGAAGCACCTGCTCCTCCTGGCTCCACAGGAACGATTTTTCAAAAGTTTTAAACTTACCTTATGTTAGTTGCCATGGCGGCCCCTGAAGACCTGGCTCCTGTTACGCTCATCCTAATGCAATTTCTGCCCGGTGGGGCCTAAAACAGACTATAGGCCTGTTACTTACATATGTAAGGGGCCTAGACATGTTTTAGGCAGCTATGAGGGACACCTGAAAAATGGTCAGATCCAATTTCGAATGGTCCCTGGAATTGGGCCTTGTTGCGTCCATTTTACGCCTGTAAAGCAGATGCATAGAAGTCCAATATCTACCCCAATATCTCTTACTCCCATTTACTGTCTTACCATGATTGCTTGAATGTGTATTTGTTATTAAAGGGTCATGGTAAAGTATCTTGCAAGTAGATACTATTTTGCGTATTTGTATTTCATTTTATTTACAAAATATTGATGTAACTATTGGACCTAGGTTGTAACGTACCTCTTGTTAAATCATCAGAACTAACGCAGATCAAGTCTGGACAGTAATATTAAAGATAAGGTTTGTTTAAAAAGAGAATGGTGTTTGGCCAGTGTTGGTTTGGGTGTGGAGATTGTGGGGGTGGGGAATGGAGCAGATGGTAGCTAGTCCTCCAAGCTGCTAATAAAGAGAATGTTGGGTTTGGGATTACAGTGTATTGTGTGCTACACAATCCTTTGATTTTAAATATTAAACTTATGTCATTTGCCACCTTGGTGCACCTCCATCTAAAGTTGCAGATTTATGCTTGAGGATAAGTAGGGTGATATAGGTCGAGGAGCTGGTAACGTGGCCAGGAGTAAAATCCTGGATACTATTTCTTGTCCATAGAAACCTGTGATTGCTTTGTATTCCTAAGAACCGTACAGTGTTATTCTCACATTTTATATTCTTGAATGAGGACAAAGTCAGTGGGGGTGATTTTAGGAGGCAAATGCGGGTGCGTTGAGGGCGCTGGGATTCCGAAAATCGCGCAAATCCCATTCGGGTTCGGAAGCTGTCTCCTACCCGCTGGCTCCCGAGTTTCCCAGGGACCAACCTGCGTGCACGCGGGCAACCCGGAACTGGAAGTCCCGCCCGCAATTAAAGCCGGTGGGATGACAGTTAAAGAGCCAAATGTACCTCATTGAGGTACTTAAGGCACTTTACCTGTGATATGTGAAATGATTAGAAAGATTTTTAACTTTACCTGGGTGGCTTGCCCACCGCCTCTGATTCACGCCTGGTGAAACCAGACATGAAGGGCTGGATCAGGGAGAAAGAAACTAAATAAATTAAATAAAAAAACACGCAATGAAGTGAAAACACTAAATGCACCTACCTTTGAAACCTGCTCCAATGTCCAATGTCTCCCGCTCCGATCTCGCCCGCTCCCCCCTCCGATCTCGCCTGCCCCCGCCCCCTCCGATCTCGCCCGCCCCCGCCCCCTCCGATCTCGCCCGCCCCCGCCCCCTCCGATCTCGCCCGCCCCCGCCCCCTCCGATCTCGCCCGCCCCCGCCCCCTCCGATCTCGCCCGCCCCCGCCCCCTCCGATCTCGCCCGCCCCCGCCCCCTCCGATCTCGCCCGCCCCTGCCCCCTCCGCCCCCCCCACCCCCGCTGCCAACCCGCTTCCCCGCTAATATCGGGGCCAGTGTTTGTATGCATGTATTGAATTGCCACCATTTTGAGCCAAGAAAATCTTCGAAACTGCTCTCTCTCTAGGTAAGGTTGGAACATAAATAAACCCAGACTCCTGCATCCCTTCACATCTGGTTACAAAGTGATATTAATAAAGATTTAACATTTCAGGTCGTTGATGGTTCATCAGAACAGATCAGAAAAATTGTTTTTCTTTAACTTTGTACACTGAGATGAATATATTCCTTCAATAGTTATGCCTCTGTTTATAAATTAATGTTAGGTCTGACCATATAACAATTTCACCATTTTGAATTGAGAGAGGTCCCTATAGAAATATATAAGATGCAAAGTTGAATGGAAATGCTCAAAAATGATACCTCGATTGAACAACTCACTGTCTCGATCTCATATATGAAAAAGGGCCACTTGGACAAGGTAGCAGAGTGCTGCCATCTCCTATCGAATCATATCCCAGCACCTTCAGGAAGGGAGAAAATGGAAACTGTGTTCAAATATTAGTTATTTCAGCATCCAAATCCAAAGCCGAGTTCCTTTTGCTTCTCAGATCTGCGATGCTCATTCCCTGCACAGATTCAAGCCTCTTTTTTTTCACAAAAGCTCAGTTTGGACCTCCATCTATAGAATGAAAATCTAATTTTCATCTTGGCTTTGCCTGTCCTTCTGTCCATTCGTTCATTTATTTTCTGCAACAGTATCTCATCATCTCTTTAACTCACCGAACATCGTCACAAAGGCTTCTGGTCAAATCTTGACATACTGAAAAACTGAGATTGGAGAATGGTGCCATTCAATGAGCTGCCTTCATTCTAAAATTTAGCTATTTGTGTTGAAATGTCATGGCAATCCAGATAATTACTTCTGATGATTGTGAACATTGCTTGTGTAACTTTAGCACTCCTGCAACCTTGATTGGAAGAAAAGCCTCATACAAAAAGTGTTTTGACAAAGCAGTAAGTAGTTTTTTGAAAGTTCATATATATCTTTTAAAATTCAGTTTCATTTCTGTTTGTTGCAAAGGGTTCGCTGATATAATGTTCTCTTTTTATGAATAAATGGCAGTTGGGATTGGGACCTATTAAAGCTACAGTCAGGATCTAGATTGATTCCTGGGATGAGAGGGGTGTCCAATAAGGAGATATTGAGTAGAATGGGCCTATGCTTTCTGGAGTTTAGAAGAATGAGAGGTGATCTCATTGAAACATACAAGATGCTGAGAGGTTATTTCCCATGGCTGGAGAGTCTAGAACTAGGGGGCATGGTCTCAGGATAAGGGATCGGCCAATTAAGACTGAGATGAGGAGGAATTTCTTCATACAGAGGGCTGTGAATCTTTGGAATTCTCTATCCCAGAGGGCTGTGGATGCTGAGTCGTTGAATTTGTTCAAGGCTGAGAGAGAGAGATTTTTGGACTCTAGGGGAATCAAGGGATATGGGGAATGGGCAGGAAAGTGGAGTTAAGGTCGAAGATCAGCCATGATCTTATTGAATGGTGGAGCAAGCTCGAGGGGCCGTATGGCCCACTCCTGCTCCTATTTCTTATGTTCTTATGATCTGTCAAAGAAAACAATCAACTTTACAGCTTATTATTTGTGTCAGTGTATGGAAATCCAGTTGCATCTGGAAATCCTGCATTAAAATTAGATTTAAATTTAACTCTTAAAATCTTGATATTTGTCATGGCTCTCATTAGTTAGGAAGACTTTATTTTTTTTCATTTTCATAGGAACGTAGTGGGCCATTCAACCTCTCTAGCTGGTTCCGCCATTCAGTTAGATCATGGCTGATCTGCACCTCAACTCCATTTACCCGCCTTTGCTCCATATCCCTTGATATTCTTATCCACTTCGGAAGGAAAAACAGAAAGGCAGAGTATTATATAAATGGTGATAGATTGGGAAATGTTGATGTACAAAGGGACCTGGATGTCCTTGTATACCAGTCACTGAAAGCAAACATGCAGGTGCAGCAAGCAGTTAGGAAGGCAAATTGTATGTTGGCCTTCATTGCAAGACGATTTGAGTACAGGAGCAAGGATGTCTTACTGCAGTTATACAGGGCCTTGGTGAGACCACACCTGGAGTATTGTGTGCAGTTTTGGTCTCCTTACCTAAGAACATAAGAACATAAGAAATAGGAGCAGGAGTAGGCCAATCGGCCCCTCGAGCCTGCTCCGCCATTCAATAAGATCATGGCTGATCTGATCCCAACCACAAATCTAAAGAACACAAGAAGTAGGAGCAGGACCCGGCCACTCAGCCCCTGGGCCCTCTCCGCCACCCACAGGGCCTTGACCGATCCGAACTCAGCTTCATATCCAATTTCCTGCCCACTTCCCATAACCCCTAATTCCCTTTACTTCCAGGAAACTGTCTATTTCTGTTTTAAATTTATCTAATGATGTAGCTTCCACAGCTTCCTGGGGCAGCAAATTCCACAGACCTACTACCCTCTGAGTGAAGAAGTTTCTCCTCATCTCAGTTTTGAAAGAGCAGCCCCTTATTCTAAGATTATGCCCCCGAGTTCTAGTTTCACCCATCTTTGGGAACATCCTTACCGCATCCACCCGATCAAGCCCCTTCACAATCTTATATGTTTCAATAAGATCGCCTCTCATTCTTCTGAACTCCAATGAGTAGAGTCCCAATCTACTCAACCTCTCCTCATATGTCCACCCCCTCATCCCCGGGATTAACCGAGTGAACCTTCTTTGTACTGCCTCGAGAGCATGTCTTTTCTTAAGTGTGGACACCAAAACTGTATGCAGTATTCCAGGTGCGGTCTCACCAATACCCTATATAACTGCAGCAATACCTCCCTGTTTTTATATTCTATCCCCCTAGCAATAAAAGCCAACATTCCATTGGCCTTCTTGATCACCTGCTGCACCTACATACTAACTTTTTGATTTTCTTGCACTAGGACCCCCAGATCCCTTTGTACTGCAGTACTTTCCAGTTTCTCGCCATTAAGATAATAACTTGCTCTCTGATTTTTCCTGCCAAAGTGCATAACCTCACATTTTCCAATATTATATTGCATCTGCCAAATCTCCGCCCACTCACCCAGCCTGTCTATATCCCCTTGTAGGTTTTTTATGTCCTCCTCACTCTCTACTTTCCTTCCCATCTTTGTATCATCTGCAAATTTTGATATGTTGCACTCGGTCCCCTCCTCCAAATCATTAATATAGATTGTAAAGAGCTGGGGACCCAGCACCGACCCCTGTGGAACACCACTGGTTACTGGTTGCCAGTCCGAGAATGAACCATTTATCCCAACTCTCTGCTTCCTGTTAGATAACCAATCCTCCACCCATGCCAGAATATTACCCCCAATCCCGTGATTTTTTATCTTAAGCAATAATCTTTTATGTGGCACCTTGTCGAATGCCTTCTGGAAGTCCAAATACACTACGTCCACTGGTTCCCCTTTATCCACCCTGTACGTTATGTCCTCAAAGAACTCAAACAAATTTGTCAGACATGACTTCCCCTTCATAAAGCCATGCTGACTTTGTCCTATTAAATTATGCTTATCTAAATGTTCCGATACTGTCTCCTTAATAATAGACTCCAAAATTTTACCCACCACAGATGTTAGGCTAACTGGTCTATAATTTCCAGCCTTCTGCCTATTACCCTTTTTAAATAACAGTGTTACATTAGCAGTTTTCCAATCTGCTGGGACCTTTCCTGAATCCAGGGAATTTTGGAAAATTATTACCAAAGCATCCACAATCCCTACTGCCACTTCCCTCAAGACCCTAGGATGGAAGCCATCAGGTCCAGGGGATTTATCCGCTTTGAGTCCCATGATTCTACTGAGTACCATCTCCTCAGTGATTTTAATCGTATTTAGCTCCTCCCCCCCTAGAGCCCCCTGTTTGTCCAGTGTTGGGATATTCTTAGTGTCCTCTACCGTAAAGACTGAAACAAAATATTTGTTCAGCATTTTTGCCATCTCCATGTTTCCCACCATTAATTTCCCGGTCTCATCCTCTAAGGGACCTACGTTTGCCTTAGCCACCCTTTTTCTTTTTATATAACTATAGAAACTCTTGCTATCTGTTTTTATATTTTTTGCTAATTTATTTTCATAATCTATCTTCCCTTTCTTAATCAATCCTTTCGTTACTTTTTGCTGTCTTTTGAAGACTTCCCAATCTTCTATCCTCCCACTAACTTTGGCTACCTTATATGTCCTTGTTTTTAGTCGGATACTATCCTTGATTTCTTTACTTAGCCACGGATGGCTATCATTTCTTTTACACCCTTTTTTCCTCAGTGAAATATATATTTTTTGACAGTTGTAAAATAACTCCTTAACTGAACACCACTGCTCATGTACCGTCTTAACCTTTCATCTATTTTCCCAGTCCACTTTAATCAATTCCGCTCTCATACCATCATAGTCTCCTTTATTCAAGCTCAGTACGCTTGTTTGAGAACCAACCTTCTCACCCTCTAATTGGATATGGAATGTAACCATGTTATGGTCACTCATTCCAAGGGGATCCTTAACTAGGACATTATTAATTAATCCTGACTCATTACACAGGACCAGGTCCAAGGTTGCCTGCCCCCTTGTAGGATCAGTTACATACTGCTCAAGAAATCCATCCCTAATGCACTCAATGAACTCTTCCTCAAGGCTGCCCTGCCCAATTTGATTTGTCCAGTTAATATGATAGTTAAAATCCCCCATAATTATAGCTGTTCCCTTGTTACATGCCCCGACTATTTCCTGATTAATACTTCTTCCAGCAGAGTTGCAACTATTAGGAGGCCTATATACTATCCCCACTAGTGTTTTTTCCCCTTATTATTCCTTATCTCTACCCAAACTGTTTCATTATCTTGATCCTTTGTCCCAATATCCTTTCTCTGTATTACAGTGATTCCTTCCTTTATTAACATAGCCACCCCACCTCCCCTTCCTTCCTGCCTGTCCTTCTAGATTGTTAAATACCCTGGCATATTTAATTCCCAGTCGTTGTCACCCTGCAGCCATGTTTCTGTAATGGCCACAAGATCATACCCATACGTAGTTATTTGTGCCGTTAACTCGTCCATTTTGTTACGAATGCTACGTGCATTCAAATAAAGAACTTTCAAATCTGTTTTGTGACACTTAGTTCCTGCTTTTTCCTTTTTTAACACTTTACCTATTACTCCATACCTTCTGTCCCTTCCTGATATGCTTTCCTCTGTCTCCCTGCTCAGGTTCACAACCCCCTGCCACTTTAGTTTAAACCCTCCCCAACAGCACTAGCAAACACTCCCCCTAGGACAGCGGTCCCGGCCCTGCCCAGGTGCAGACCATCCGGTTTGTACTGGTCCCACCTTCCCCAGAACCAGTTCCAGTGTCCCAGGAATTTGAATCCCTCCCCCTTGCACCATTCCTCTAGCCACGTATGCATTTGAAATATCTTCCTATTTCTACTCTGACGAGCACGTGGCACTGGCAGCAATCCGGAGATTACTACCTTTGAGGTCCTATTTTTTAATTTACCTCCTAACTCCCTATATTCTGCTTTTAGGACCTCATCCCCTTTTTTACCGAAATCGTTGGTGCCTATGTGCACCACGACAGCTGGCTGTTCGCCCTCTCCATCCAAAATGTTCTGTAGCCGCTCCGAGACTTCCTTCACCCTTGCACAAGGAAGGCAACACACCATCCTGGAGTCTCGGTTGCGGCCGCAGAAATGCCTATCTATTCCCCTTACAATTGAGTCCCCTATTACTATAGCTCTTCCACTCTTTTTCCTCCCAGCCTGTGCAGCAGAGCCACCCATGGTGCCAGGAAGTTGGCTGCTGCTGCCTTCCCCTGATAAGTCATCCCCCCCAACAGCATCCAAAGTGGTATATCAGCTTGAGAGGGGGATGGCCACAGGGGACCCCTGCACTATCTGCCTGCACCTCTTACTCTGCCTGGTGGTCACCCATTCACTTCCTGCCTGTACACCCTTTACCTGCGGTGTGACCAACTCGCTAAACGTGCTATCCACGAGTTTCTCTGCATCGCGGATGCTCCACAGTGAGTCCACCCGCAGCTCCAGCCCCGAGATACGATCGGTCAGTAGCTGCAGGTGGACACACTTCCTGTACACATGGTCGGCAGGGACACTGGCAGTGTCCATGACTTCCCACATCTTGCAGGAGGGGCATATCACGGGTGCGAGGTCTGCTGCCATGACTTGCCTTAGCTTCGTTACCCCTTTTAAATTACGTTGAAATTTGAAAATGTTAACTATACTCGGGACCTAGGTTCACTAAAAAAAACACTACCTGCTATAAAACCTGCAGATCTTCCCTTTCTTATTACTTTACTTACAGTAAAATGGTAGAAATACTCACCTCAACCTACTCACCAATCAGCTGCCTCCCCTGTGCCGCGTTATTTTCTGACTGGTGACGTCACCCCGAACTCTGCCGCTGGTCTCAGAGTGTCGGGCTCAGGGTAAGCCTCGCATTTTATACCTCCGATCCGATCCGATCCGATCCGATCCGATCCGATCCGATCCGATCCGATCCCGCTCCGGTCTCTGGTCTCGGCGATTCTCCCTCTCTCGGGCCTCGCCTTTTATACCTCCGATCCGATCCGATCCGATCCGATCCCGCTCCGGTCTCTGGTCTCGGCGATTCTCCCTCTCTCGGGCCTCACCTTTTATACCTCCGATCCGATCCGATCCCTCTCCGGTCTCTGGTCTCGGTGATTCTCCCTCTCTCGGGCCTCGCCTTTTATACCTCCGATCCGATCCGATCCCTCTCCGGTCTCTGGTCTCGGTGATTCTCCCTCTCTCGGGCCTCGCCTTTTATACCTCCGATCCGATCCGATCCGATCCCGCTCCGGTCTCTGGTCTCGGTGATTCTCCCGCTCTCGGGCCTCGCCTTTTATACCTCCGATCCGATCCGATCCCGCTCCGGTCTCTGGTCTCGGTGATTCTCCCGCTCTCGGGCCTCGCCTTTTATACCTCCGATCCGATCCGATCCCGCTCCGGTCTCTGGTCTCGGTGATTCTCCCGCTCTCGGGCCTCACCTTTTATACTCCGATCCGATCCCGCTCCGGTCTCTGGTCTCGGTGATTCTCCCTCTCTCGGGCCTCGCCTTTTATACTCCGATCCGATCCGATCCCGCTCCGGTCTCTGGTCTCGGTGATTCTCCCTCTCTCGGGCCTCGCCTTTTATACTCCGATCCGATCCGATCCCGCTCCGGTCTCTGGTCTCGGTGATTCTCCCGCTCTCGGGCCTCGCCTTTTATACCTCCGATCCGATCCCGCTCCGGTCTCTGGTCTCGGTGATTCTCCCGCTCTCGGGCCTCGCCTTTTATACTCCGATCCGATCCCGCTCCGGTCTCTGGTCTCGGTGATTCTCCCGCTCTCGGGCCTCGCCTTTTATACTCCGATCCGATCCGATCCCTCTCCGGTCTCTGGTCTCGGTGATTCTCCCGCTCTCGGGCCTCGCCTTTTATACTCCGATCCGATCCCTCTCCGGTCTCTGGTCTCGGTGATTCTCCCGCTCTCGGGCCTCACCTTTTATACCTCCGATCCGATCCGATCCTGCTCCGGTCTCTGGTCTCGGTGATTCTCCCGCTCTCGGGCCTCGCCTTTTATACCTCCGATCCGATCCCGCTCCGGTCTCTGGTCTCGGTGATCCTCCCGCTCTCGGGCCTCGCCTTTTATACTTCCGATCCGATCCGATCCGATCCCGCTCCGGTCTCTGGTCTCGGTGATTCTCCCGCTCTCGGGCCTCGCCTTTTATTCCTCCGATCCGATCCGATCCCGCTCCGGTCTCTGGTCTCGGTGATTCTCCCGCTCTCGGGCCTCGCCTTTTATACCTCCGATCCGATCCCGCTCCGGTCCCTGGTCTCGGTGATTCTCCCGCTCTCGGGCCTCGCCTTTTATACTCCGATCCGATCCCGCTCCGGTCTCTGGTCTCGGTGATTCTCCCGCTCTCGGGCCTCGCCTTTTATACTCCGATCCGATCCCGCTCCGGTCTCTGGTCTCGGTGATTCTCCCGCTCTCGGGCCTCGCCTTTTATACCTCCGATCCGATCCGATCCCGCTCCGGTCCCTGGTCTCGGTGATTCTCCCGCTCTCGGGCCTCGCCTTTTATACTCCGATCCGATCCCGCTCCGGTCTCTGGTCTCGGTGATTCTCCCGCTCTCGGGCCTCGCCTTTTATACCTCCGATCCGATCCCGCTCCGGTCTCTGGTCTCGGTGATTCTCCCGCTCTCGGGCCTCGCCTTTTATACTCCGATCCGATCCGATCCCGCTCCGGTCTCCGGTCTCGGTGATTCTCCCGCTCTCGGGCCTCGCCTTTTATACCTCCGATCCGATCCCACTCCGGTCTCTGGTCTCGGTGATATACTTGCCATAGAGGGAGTGCAACAAAGGTTCATCAGACTGATTCCTGGGATGGCAGGACTGTCGTATGAGGAGAGATTGGGTCGACTCGGCCTGTATTCACTCAAGTTTAGAAGAATGAGAGGGGATCTCTTTGAAATATATAAAATTCTGACAAGGCTAGATGACTGGATGCAGGGAGGATGTTTCCCTTGCTGGGGGGTCCAGAACGAGTGGTCACGGTTTTAGGATATGGGGTAGGACATTAGGACTGAGATGAGGAGAAATCTCTTCACTCAGAGGGCGGTGAACCTGTGGAATTCTCTACCACAGAAGGCTGTGGAGGCCAAGTCACTGAATATATTTAAGAAGGAGATAGATGGATTTCTGGAAACAGAAGGCATCAAGGGGTATGGGGAGAGAACGGGAATATGGTATTGAGATAGAGGATCATCCATGATCATACTGAATGGCGGAGCAGGCTCGAAGGGCCGAATGGCCTACTCCTGCTCCTATTTTCTATGTTTCTATGCTTCTAGCAAAAATCTATCGATTTCCGTCTTGAAGATTTCAATTGGCCCAGCATCCACAGCCTTTTGGGGGAGAAAGTTCCAGGTTTCCATTACCCTTCAACCAAACATCACTAAAACAGATTATCTGGTCATTATCATGTTGCTATTATGGGACCTGTGCGCATATTGGTTGCCGTGTTTCCCTATATTACAACAGTGACTACATTTCATTGGCTGTAAAACACTTTGGGATGTCCTGAAGCTGTGAAAGGCGCTATATAAATGCAAGTCTTTCTTTTCCTTTTCTTTTCTTACCCTTTGTGTGAAAAAATACTTCTTGATTTTACTCCTAAACAGCCTATCTCTAAGTTTTTCTATTACGCTCCCTTGTTCTGGTTCCCCCCACCAGAGGAAATAATTTCTCTGTATCTACCCTATTGAATCCCTTTTTCCTTTTAAAAACCTCGATTAGCTCACCCCTCAACATTCTAAACTCAATGGAACACAAGCCAAGTTTATGCAACCTGTCCTCATAATTTAAATCCTTTAAGCCCTGGTATCATTCTGGTGAATCTGCCCTGTACCATCTCCAAATCCAATATGTCTTTCCTGAGGTTCAGTGCCCAAAACTGAATGCAGTACTCCAGATGGGGTCTGACCAAGGGTAAGCAGGCAGAGGAAACACTTTGGGTAGAATTAAGAAACAGCAAAGGATGCAAGACTCTGATAATAGTTGCCTACAGACCTCCTGACATTAGTGATGTAGTAGCAGGATGCATAGTAGCAAAAGCAAAGCGGTTATTAGGGGAGATTTTAATCTGCACATAGACTGGGAGAAGCAGGACAGCGTAAGTCGTAAAGGCAGCAAATTTTTAGAGTATATTCAGGACAGTTTTCTGGAACAATATGTTTTAGAACTAATTTAGTGATGAGTGATGAGCTAAAATTAGTTAACAGTCTGATGGTAAGGGCACATCTTGCTAACAGTGACCATAACCTGATCAAAATTTGATGTTAAGTTTGAGAGGGAGAAGGGAGAGTCACAAACCAAGGTTTTAAACTTAAGTAAGGTTGATTTCGAAGGAACATAAGAACAAAAGTAGGCCAATCAGCCCCTTGAGCCTGGTCCGCCATTCTCTTAGATCATGGCTGATTTGTACCTTAACTTCATTTACCCACCTTAGCTCCATGTCTATACCCTTACCGAACAAAAATCTATTGGTCTCAGTCTTGAAAGCTCTAATTGTCCCAGTATCCACAGCCTTTTGGGTGAGAGAATTGCTGATTCTTACTACCCTTTATATGAAAAAGTGCTTCCTGATTTCCCTCCTAAAGCACCTAGCTCTAATTTTAAGATTATGTCCCTTCGTTCTTGATTCCCCCATCAGAGGAAATGGATTCTCTGTATCTACCATATTGAATCCTTTTAACATTTTAAATACCTCGATCAGATTACCCCCAATCTTCTATACTCAAGGGAATACAACCCAAGTTTATGCAACCTGTCCTCATAATTTAACTCTCTAAGCCCCGTTATCGTTTTGGTGAATCTGTGCTGCATTCTTTCCATGGCTAATATATCTTTCCTCAGGTGCAGTGCCCAAAACTAAATACAGTACTCTACATGGGGTCTGATTGAGCATTACTTCCTTCCCCATTGTAATCGAGCATCCATGAGATAAAGGCCAACATGCCATTATCCTTTTTGATTGCTTTTTGTACCTATCTACTGGCTTTTAATGATTTGTGTATTTGGACCCTCAAATCTCTTTGCTCCTCTACCGTTCCTAATTTTTCACCATTTAGAAAATACTCCGATTTATCTTTCTTAGGTCCAAAGTGGACCTCATACTTGCCCAAATTAAACTCCACCTGCCATAGTTTTGCCCACTCACTTAATCAGTCTATATCCCTTTGCAGTTTCTTTCTCCCATCTGAAGGGATGAAATATAAACTGACCACAGTAAACTGGGCTGAACTGTTAACAGGTAAACCTACAATCAAATAGTGGGAGATATTCAATGGCGTATTTGGTATGATACAAGATCAGTACATATACCAGTTTCTTGAAGAGTTCACACAATTCTAGGGATGTCCCTAGGAACACGGAAATGTGCAGAACCGAAAGAGACCGCTGTGGTCCATCTGTCCGTCTGTTTCATATATTCACCACTACCTATATAAAGGTGTTAAATTTAAATTGTCTGTCTTGAAACACTGCCACTTTTGTGTTTAAGCAGGAATCAGTGGGTCATATATTGTCATATATTCTTTGATTGTCATGCCCTGAGTGGGCTTATATGGTATCAGCATAACTGTCCCATCATTGTCACAGTCAACATTAAGATTGTGTGTGCTTTATTGTAAGGAAGACAGAAGAACAAAAATGCATTGTATATCCTGACTATTTTCAAAATGTGAACTCAGAAATTCAATCTTTGATCCAACGCATCAATAAATGTTATCTGTGCAGACCTTATAAAGTTGCCTAAGCGCCCTAGTGACTCATTGAGTAAGTGCATCATGTGAAGTTGGGTATGGAGCCATACAGATAATAAGATCCCAAGTTTGATCCCCAGTGTGTGCTGAGTTTGCTGATCTCAGTCAGTGTGTCAGTAGGGAGTGCTAGAATTGACTTCAGTACCCCTCACTTAGGTAAGAAAAAAATTCAGTCGATGTGGTTGCAAGACCTGAATGCCAGAGGAGGAGAGTAGCTGCCCTCAGCATTGAGGCAGTATTTGACTGAGTATGGTATCAAGGAGGCCTAGCAAAACTGTCCAGTGGCTCGAGTCATACCTGATACAAAGGAAGATGGTCATGATTGTCAGAGGCCAGTCATTGCAGCCCCAGGACGTCACTGCAGGAGTTCCTCAGGGAAGCCTCCTCGGCTCAACCATCCTCAGCTGCTTCATTAATGACCTATCCTCAGTCATAAGGCCAGGATTGGGATTATAAACTGACAGTTCCACAGTGTTCAGCTCCATTCTCAACTTCTCTGATTTTGCCAGCCTACAGCAGGACCTAGATAACATACAGGCTGGCACCTCCCTCTCCTGCAACCTCTACCACTAGGCGGCCTTCAGCTGCCTAGGCCCTAAGCACTGGAATTCCCTCCCTAAACCTCTCCGCCTCTACCTCTTTCTCCTCCTTTAAGATACTCCTTAAAATGTACCTCGGGTCACCTGTCCTAATATCTCCTTATGTGGCTTGGTGTTAAATTTTGCTTGATAAAGCTCCTGTGAAGTGCCTTGGGATGTTTTATTACGTTAAAGGCGCTATATAAATGCAAGTTGTTGTTGTTGTTGAGAAGGACAAGTAGCAATGTTGTTGGAACACTATCAACTCCCACGTTCTCCTCCAACTCACACACCGTCCTGACTTGGACATATATCACCATTCCTTCACAGTCACTGGAATTCATATCCATTGTGGGTACACCATTGGCAGAAGGACTGCTGCAGTCCATAGATAAGGGCCACCACCACTATCACAGGGCAATAACGGTTGAGCAATAAATACTACCTTGCCAGAGCCACTCACATCTTGAGGACAAATTTAAAAAAAATACATGTGCAGATGTCAAGTGAGGACAGAATCAGGCTTATTGGTGAAAATTTTAACTCCTGGGTGGGAAAGCGGCTACACATCCACTGCAGAATGTGTTTCTTCCAGTAATTCCATCTAGAGCAGATTGAGTTTTGTATATTAGTTCATGTTGGTTTGAATTTGGAGAACAGCCATTGGAATACAGTACACTGGGCTTTCCTCTCTTAGATCACATCGCTTTGGACTGCGTCCAAAATAACCCATTGCTTTAGATTATATCCGGGAGAACATGCAGTTTTGAAGTGTGTCCATTGAAATCTATTGCTTTGGAGCAGCTGCGCTGGAATGTTTTGTTCAGGATTATGTCTGTTGTATCGCATTGCCTTGGAATGTATCCAGTTAAATGCATTCCTGCTTGGATTGTGTCCAGTCCAATGAATTGCGTTGGAATACATTGCTCTGGCGAATGTCCAGAGCAACACGTTTGCCGTGGGATGAGCCCATTGAAAGATAAACTGCTAATAGTTTCCATTAAACACAATGGGCACTGGCAAATGGCCTTGGCAGTCAAAACAATGGAGTGTGGCATGTATCCATTGGAGGACAATCGCAGCTGAAACACAAAACTTGAGTGCAGCTCTGCTAAGGCATGTTAGCAGGTAGCCTCCAAAGGTACTCAATACGTTTGGTTAGTTCAGAAAGCTGGTGTAGAAAAAAATCTATGAATGTAAGTTAGTTAAATGGACACTGCTCATTCAGGGCATGCCTACATTCTTTTTCTTTTTCGCAATTTTCTCTCTTCCTCCTCACCTAAAGGTGCTGACTCCCTTACTGAGATATGGCTCCACAGGTACTGGTGACCCTCCAATACTCTCATCCAAGTCGTCATCATTTAGCCTTAACAGTGTGTGCCGGCCTGTTTCCTGACTGTAGACAATATCACAGTCGAGCTCGGGCCTATCCTCACGTGTGCATTTCCAGCAAGGGTCGACGTATAGCAATCATGATTGGGAGCCCTGCCTGATTTTCCCTTCCTTAACCCAGGGGAACTGCCTACACCTGCCCCGATTGAGGTCAGCTAACTCAGAGTAAACCAGAGATTGAACCTGTAACATTATTTACCCCCCGCCCCTTCAGTTTTTATCTTCCTTTGTTAACTTTGCTGGGTATGATTCCACGGATGCCAACCATCATTTGGTACCTTACCCAAGTAGCCATTCTTCTTCAATGAATGTCAGCCGGCCATTAGGTTTTACACACTAACTTTCAAAAGGGAATTGAATGTATACTTAAAAAGGAAAAAATTGGAGGGCTATGGTTTAAAAGCAGGGGAGTGGGACTAATTGGATAACTCTTTCAAAGAGCCAGCACAGGCACAATGGGCCGAATGGCCGCCTCCTGAGCCGTATGATTCTATGATTCGAGAAATTCCAACTGCAGTTGACTCAGCACACTTACTGGGTCATCCATAGAGTTGCAGAAAGCAGCAACAGATTGGTAGACTCAGGAAAAACAGGGGCCTCGATTTTAAGTAGTGATGGGATTGGTGCGTGCAGGGGGCCTGGGCGACCGACAACCTCGCATGCCGAGGTCCGGAGAGATTTTGACTCCTGGGCCTCAGTTAAATATTCCGGCCCTGACTTCTGCCAGAATCCGGCAGGTCCCCAGCAGTCAGGTCAGTGGTGACAGAAGGGGGTGGGGTGGGGGTGGGGGCGCGGGGGGGGGGGGGTGGTGTTCCAGAGGTGATTGCAATTGAGGAAGGCTGGGGGGTTGCCTGGGGCAAGGGAGGCATTTCTGCTTCTTCTGACCCACAAGGAAACTTAATTTTTTTTTTAAACTTACCTTGCTGGGCCTCTTCTGACCCTCGATCCAGCTCCTGGCAGGATCCCCCGCTCAGGCCTCAGGTTGAAATCGCAGATCGGGCCCCAATGACATCATGGGAGCCTGACCTGTACATTTAAAGAGGATCTGGCCGGCTTGGGGCAGGATTGCAGTCGGTCAGATCAGGCGGGAAAGGAGTGAGTAAGGCCCCTGCTCCATTTTAACGAGTTAAAATCGTAGCCAGTGTGTCTGCTGCTGACAGATTTGAGAAGAACAGTAAGCTTACATTTAATAGTGGAGTCAACTGAGTGGGAGCCCTGCTTTGGAAGTCAACAGCAGTGTAAAAACACTTCTAAAGTGTATGTGACCATCAGTCATGCTTCTCAAAAATCAACAAAGAGCCATCAATAACTTTAACTTTTTATTTATTCTATCTGTTTTTTCCACGAATGTAATGATGTTGTTTGAAATATATATTACATAGAATTACATAGAATTTACAGCACATAAACAGGCCATTTGGTGTAACTGGTCCATGCCAGTGTTTATGCTCCACTCAAGCCTCCTCCCACCCTAATTCACCCAACCCTATCAGCATAACCTTCTAGTTATCGGTTTTCTTTTTTGCCACTGTGATCTGTAAAAGCTTAAGCCTTTCAATGTAGAAAGTTTAATTATTGTACTAGATTTGCAGCTTCTTAGCTCCATCGATAGAGTGCGGCAAACATGGATTTAGATTCCGGCTACTGCGATAAACATTCATATATGGGGATCCAGGAAGGGGGGTGATTTTCAGTGGTGTCCAGCCAGTCTGCAAACTGGGCTGCCTTGTGCTAGGCTTCATTTCGGTGGGAGAAAGAATTTTCAGAAAGACCAAGCCTGCCTCCTGATGGCTAATGTGGAGAGATGCATTGAATGGAATGGAATTGCATAGAAATTACAACATGGAAACAGACCATTTGGCCCAACTAATCCCCAATGGTGTTCGTCCTGCACACGAGCAGTTGTCGTAATCCCATGTGCCTGCCCTGTTCCCATATCCCCTTGTCCCCTTACCCTTGACGGTGGTCATGATTCTTATTGCCCTGCTACTGGTGTAAAATGGTCAATAAAGAGCATCACTGGGGTATATGGCAAAGGGAATATGAAAGGGAGAAAATGCTTTAAAAATAATTCCATTTGCAGCAGAAATGTGCTACAGTTATTTATTGGAGGATACGTTATCCTCTCATGCTTCCTGAATTTTGTCCCCTTTGTAATCTCTCTTGATCATGCATTCTTTACCTGTGGCCAAGAAGGTGCACACAGAGTAGGCCCTTGTTTTGTGATGATACCTCTAATAATGTTCCGTTCCACACTGCTTTGTGCTTCTCCACAGCAAAGTGGGGCTGAACCTGTGTCCTATCATAGCTATGTCACAGTGAGACGCAGGGATGATTTTCAACTGACACCGCCGGTTTCACGCCTGAAAATGGGTGGCTGGCAGTTGTAAATCGCAAGGGGAGCACCTCAGCCGCCCCATTCATGCCAACATACAACCATACAAAAATGACGGGCAGGAAAAGACCAACTGGCCCATCAAGCATGACCCACACTCATGATGCCTGAAGCATCAAGACTAGACACTTCCTCCCCCCTACCCCCCCACCACCCCCCTACCACCCCCCTGGGAGAAGCAAAACTACAGAAAAAAGAACTCAAGACCAATATAGCAGAAACGAGATCTGAAAAATTCTGCTGCGATGCCCTCAGGTGATCGAAATCATTCCAGGAGACCATTCATATGATAACTGTTAATCCACTTACCTTTTATATGATGCGATCTCTACCCCAATCAAGTCCCAACCAGTCCAGCTCCCTTTTGAAGGCGTGTAGAGAGTCAGCACCCACCACACCAGCCGGCAATGTGTTCCACAGGGCTCACTACTCTCTGGGAAATTAAAAACCATCTAACATCTAGTTCACTCCTACTCTTGCATAGTTCAAATGCATGTTCCATGGCCCTCCCCAATCTGTCAAATTGAAATAATCTATCAATCGGCACGCAATCCACTCCTTACATTATTTTGTATACCTTTATCAGGTCACCGCTAATGCTGTGCTGCTCTAAAGTCAATAGACCCAGCTCTTTAAGCCTATCTGAGTTACAAAGATTTTTTAAGCTAGGAATCATTCTTGTAGCTCTCCTCTGAATCATTTCCAAGACCACTAAATCACCCACCATGTGAGAGGACCAAAACTGGGTGCAGTACTCCAGATGCGGTCTAACCAGTGACCTGTATAATGACAGAATGGTGTCCTTTCATTTGTACTGAATAGTTCTATTAATAGAACCCAATACCTTGTTTGCTTTGGCTATGGCTTCTCTGCATTGGTCGTGAATCTTGAGGAACACCGAGATCCTTTTCTCTCTCAACCACTTTCAGTATCGTTCCCTGTAAATGATAAGTATATTCTGTGTTGGCCTTTCCTACCTGCATCATGCTGCAAAATCCAATAATGATGCAATTTTCAGGCGGGGCCTGTAAATAGGCGAGTAGCATGCCCACCTTTTTCAATATGCAAATCGGGGTCCTATGCTAGTTGTTTTTTTTTAATCGTTCATGGGATGTGGGCGTCGCTGGCGAGGCTGGCATTTATTGCCCATCCCTAATATTGTAGGACCCTGATTGCAATTTTGAGGTACAAATGGATGGAGTGTGCACCGTGCACACCCCACCAATTTGTAACAGGCGTTGAGTGGCCTAGCCAACGGTCTTTGAAGTAGCTACTAAAGACCGTTCAAAAAAAAACAGCAGAAGAAATTTCCAGGATTTTACCTCCTGGGCCCACACAGGAAACTTTGGCCCTTGTGAGGCAACCCCTGGATTGCCTCTTTCCACCAGGCCCGACCTGCCATCTGTTTCAGCATGGCAGCTGGCTGAATTCCCGCCTTCCTATCGTTTGGTGCCCGCAGCTCGCCCGCGCCATTTGAATGAGGCCCGAAGCCGAAATTGGGTGGGTGGCATGTCACACACAGGAAGTCAATCAGCATCTGACAGACAAAGAAAGTTCAATGTTTCATTAGAACAGTGGCTTCATATAACTGATAATTAGTAAGCACCTGGTTTAACTGGCTGGAGAACAGATGTACTTATGGATTATGCTTTTGTTTCTTTACAGAAATACTTGTCAGAATAGATGTCTGCCTTTGCTCAGTGGTAGCAACTCGCCTCTAAGTCACAAGAAAGAACTTGCATTATAAAGCGCCTTTCACACCCTCAGAATATCCCAAGGAGCTTCACAGACAATGAATTACTTTTGAAGCATAATCACTGTTGTGATGTAGGGAAATGCGGCAGCCAGTTTGTGCACAGCATGGTCCCACACGCAGCAATGAGATAAATGACCAGATCATCTCTTTTAGTGATGTTGGTTGAGGGATACACATTGGCCACAACACTGGGAGAACTCCCCTACTTTTCTTCATATGGCTTCATGGGGTTTTATACCTCCACTTGAGAGTTCAGCATCTCATGTGAAAGACAGTAGCTCCGTCAGTGCTGTACTGAAGTTTCAGTCTAAATTATGCACTCATTTCCCTGGAGTGGGGCTTGAACCCACTACCCAACTGAGCAATGAGAGTGCTACCATGGAGCCCACTCTGAAGGTTATTAACAGTGGAAACAAGCTTGTTGCAAACTATGTGATAATAGCCATAGTTCTTCAAAGTTCCAACTGCACATCTAATTACTGAGTTACAGTGAATATCTGCGATCATTTTTTTTATTGTTGTGAAGTTTGACTTCTTTGTGTGCTAGAATGCAGCAGGGATTGTGAGAGGCACTCATTCCTGGAGTTAATGTGTGTTTATTCTGGCTTGCAGCCAATCATACTCTGAGATTTCAACATGATATGATTTAATATAGTTCAGCTTAGTCTAATATACACCAATTAATGGGCACCCTGTATCTGGCAGTTGTTTGTTAAGAGGATTGTTACTCAGGCACTGATTCTGTTCCCTTGATTTTTTTGCTTAAAGGGAGTGACTGGATAAAACAAATATTTTGCTTACCGTAGGGTGACCCTATTAAGAAGTTTCTGTTATCACACAAACTGTGAATCAATTAAATTTTGTTCAATTACATTTGTAAGCTGTCAGACATCCCAGCAATCTATTGGTCATGAAGGTTAAGGTTTAATCAGGTTGAACTCTGCAAGCTCAATGCTATTTGTTGCAAACTCATCCATTAGAACATAAGAAATAGGAGCAGGAGTAGGCCATACAGCCCCTCGAGCCTGCTCCGTCATTCAACAAGATCATGGCTGATCTTCGACCTCAACTCCACTTTCCCGCCTGATCCCCATATCCCTTGATTCCCTTAGAGTCCAAAAATCTATTATACTCAGCATCCACAGCCCTTTGGGGTAGAGAATTCCAAAGATTCACAACCCTCTAAGTGAAGAAATTTCTCCTCAACTCAGTCCTAAATGGCTGACCCCTTATCCTGAGACTATGCCCCCTAGTTCCAGACTCTCCAGCCAGTTTGTTAACCGTTGTTGAGGCAGTCATTTTCTTAGCGACTATCCACAATGATTGCAAGAATTATTGAGTTATGAAGAAAGATTAAGGATGTTGGTCTTGTTTATGAAGCAAATGGGGAGACCTTGAGTAGAAAGGGAATTCAGATAAAACTGAGAGACTGGGTACTCTGCAAAGAGAAGGCTCACCTCCTGAACTTTCAAAGCCGCTCCACCGTCTACAATCATTCAAGTCAGGAGTGTGATGGAATACTCACCACGTGCCTGCATGGGTGCAACACAACAACACTCAAGAGGTTTGATACCATCCAGGACAGAGCAATTTGCTTGATCAGTGCCTCTGCTACTGGACTCATATCCACCCCTTCCACCACCAGTGCTCTGTGGCTGCAGTATGAATGATCTACAGGATGCACTGCAGCAACTCACCAAGCTTACTTCATAAGCAACTCAAACAGCAAAATACTGAACAGAAAATGCTAGAAACACTCAGCAGATCAGGCCCATCCCCCTACTATGGTAAACAGGGCCCTGGACCGTGTCAGTCCCATTTCCTGCACTTCCGCCTTCACCTCTTCTCCTCCCTCCCAGAACAATAATAGGGTCCTCCTTGTCTTCGCATTCTCCACCACCATCCTCCATCATTTCCACTACCTGCAATGTGAACACACCTTCCTCTCCCATCACCTTCCACCATTCCGAAGTGACTCTTGCCTCTGATAACCTGATCCACTCCTCCATCATGCCAAACAACTGCACTCCTTATCCCAGCACCTTCCCATACAAGCACACGAGATGCAGCATCCAACCTTTTACCTTCTCCCATTCCACCATCCAGGACCCCAAACATATCTTCTGGATGAGTCAGCGATTTACTTGTACTTCTTTTAACTTAGTATACTGTATTCACTGTTCATAATGCGGTCTTCTCTACATCTAGATGACCAAATGCAGTTGGGTGATTACTTTACTGAACACCTCTGTTCTGTCCGCAAATGTGACCTTGAGATTTCAGTCGCTTGACACTTTAATCCTGTACTATTCCAATGAAGCTCAATGCAAGCTTGAGGAACAATGCCTCATCTTTCTACCAGGTATTTTGCAGTCCTCTGGCCTTAACATTGACATTAACAACTTCAGACCTTAACCACAGCTCCCATTTTCTCTCGGACAGCAAGAGCTGGTAATGTAGCATGGGTGCAACCTGTGCTTCTGGGAATGGGGGAGGTGTGGGCTGGTGGAATCATAGAATGGTTACGGCACAGAAGGAGGCCATGCGGCCCATCGAGCCTGCGCCGGGTCTCTGCAAGAGCAATCCAGCTAGTCCCACTCCCCCGATGTTTCCCAGTAGCCCTGCAAATTTTTCTTCTTCAGGTATCTATCTAATTCCTTTTTGAAAGCCACAATTGACCCTGCTTCCACCACTCTTTCGGGTAGTGCATTCCAGATCCTAACTACTCGCTGCGTAAAAATGTTTTTCCTCGTGTCGCCTTTGGTTCTTTTGCCAATCACCTTAAACCTGTGTGTCCTCTGGTTCGCGACCTTTCCGCCAGTGGGAACAGTTTTTCTTTATTTACTTTGTCTGGACCCTTCATGATTTTGAACACCTCTATCAAATCTCCTCACAACCTTCTCTGCTGTAAGGAGAACAGTCCCAGCTTTTCCAGTCTATCCACGTAACTGAGGTCCCTCATCCCTCATTGTGGTAAATCTTTCCTGCACCCTCTCTAAGGCCTTCACATCCTTCCTGGTGCTTGAGATGGGGATCCCCTATGGGTACACGATTGGCGAAGTGGTCTACACCGCTGGTGTCACCTGCCTTTATCTTCCACCATACTCCTGGGCCACTGGAGCCTTCTCCGTTTTGCCAGAATTTTCATGCTTCTTTCACCCTCTGCTATTCTGCTGTAGCTATGTACACATCCTCTGGGACTCAGATCTTTTATTTCTCTAATTTCTTTCATTATTGCCTCCTTTTGTCACACAATTATTACTTCTGGCATTTAATTATCTCCTGTCTTCCACATAATCACAGATCATTCTTTTTTTTCTCCTCACCGCTTTTTTCCCTGGTCTCTGTTGCTCCTTATAAGCTGTTCATCTGTAACATCTCCCGATTCTGACAAAAGTTCATCGACCTGAAACATTAACCCCTCCTTTCCCTCTCCACAGATGCTGACTGACCTGCTGAGTGTTTTTAACATTTTCTGTTTTGTGACAGTAGTTCTATCCCTGTGACCTCTACCACCAAGCAGGACAAGAGCAGCAATGTCATGAAACACCATCACCTCCAAATTTCCATCCAAGTCACACACCATCTTGACTTGCACATATCTTGCCATTCCTTCACCATGGCTGGATCAAAATCCTGGAATTCCCTACCTAAAACCATTGTGGGACACCCTCTGTGCAAGGACTGCAGGAGAAGGCCCACCACCATTTTCTCAGGGCATGGGATAGGGATGGGCAATATGCAGCATTACCAGTGTCGCCCAAAGCGCAAGAACAAATGAAAAAAAATTACCAGGAAAATTCCATGAAGTATGCAGTATAATTGAATTCAAGTGACAATTAGATGCGTCTCTGCAGAGAAGAGGGATTGAGTGATATGGTGAGAAGATAAAAACAGAAAATGCTGGAAATACTCAGCAAGTCAGGCAGCATCTGTGGAGAAAGAAACAGAGTTAACATTTCAGGTCGATGACCCTTCATCAGAACTCAATATTTCAGATTTGCAGCATTCGTAGTGTTTTGCTTTTGCTCTGGTGAGAAGATAAGTGGGTGGGGGTCATCTACCAAAAAAGGGGTAGGCTAGTTGGAGCTAATGGCCTTTCACTGTTTCTGAAAACTTTAATGTTCTTATTTTTAAAGCATACAGCTTGACATCAAATGAAAACTATAGACTCGGTAACAATGGAGTTTGTATGGGTTTTACTTTTAAATAAGGCAGCCTATCATTGGGTACCGATTAGGTACCGGGGTAATTGTAACCTAGCCTGTCCAACGGGAAACCGATGCGATTGGATTGGCTGCCTGTTTTACACCCTGCCCGATTTTAAATCGAGCAAGGTGTAAATCGGATGGCTGATCTGATCCCGGCAGTTTCTCGCCGGGCGGGTTAGGTTAAAATTGCCTCCCTGGTTTTGTAACCAGGGAGGCAATCTTGTAGGTGTATTAACATTGCGTGGTGCTAAAAACTGGTGTCACACCCAAACACATTTCCTGTTTTTGCTTTTTTTGAATGAAGGAAATTGAACACACAGTTGCATCATGATGCACAGTTGGTGCCATGGTTGAAGTAATGCAATTGAGCAGTTGCCCCAATGATGAGAGCTGCCCTGCTGTGAATGCAAGATAACCCAGGGGTCGAGGTTCTCACTCTGGGTGCAAAATGAAAATTAGATGGAAGTATATGGGTGGGGTCTTGTGTTTGGATTATCTTCTGAGGTATTAGCAGTTTAGGGGACATTGTAGCATCAAAAGATTTAAACGTTTAACATGTTTTACATTACTGGACTGCTAAAGCTTGCTGTCTCAGCTGTCTGTAAGGGTCCTGCGTGGCCTGACACTGACCGTTCTTAGTCTAGTTATTAGAGGATGCAAGTCCACAGCAGAAAACTGCCCCTAATTTGGATCATCATTGACAACTTTACTCAGAAAGGCCACAGGAATGGCTTTGGTGGGAAATGGAAAGTCCACATACTGCATGTGACCTTTCTATGCAGCATTAGCAACTCTGAATTAATTTCAAGACACTTTCACATTGGGTTTGAGTACTGAGATAAATAAATAGAAGTTACAGCATGGAAACAAGCCGTTTGGCCCAACCAATCTGTCGGGATTCACCCTTAGAGCCCTGTGATGTCTGTGCATCGCACTTCCCTTATTATATGCTTCAATTCTTAAAAAGACCCATTGGAGACATTGGAGGTATTGGAGGTGTCAGTCTTGGCTTAGTGGTAGCTCCCTCGTCTGAGTTAGAAGGTTGTATTTTCAAGCCCCACTCCGGAGACAAGCACATAATCTCCAGTGCAGTACGGAGGGAACGCTGCACTGTTGGAACTTCTGTCTTTCACGAGATGTTAAACCGAGCTCTGTCTGCTCTCTCATGGATGTAAAAGATCCAAAGGCATTATTCGAAAAAGTGCAGGGGAGCTCTCCTGGTATACTGGCCGATATTTATCCCTGAACCAACATCACTAAAACAGATTATCTGGTCATTACCTCATTGCTGTTCATGAGACCTTGTTCACAAATTGGCTGCTGCGTTTCCCTGCATTACAACAGTGATTACACCTCAAAAGTACTTTGTTGGTTGTAAAGTGCTGTGGGGTGTCCTAAGGGCATAAAAGACACTATATAAATGCAAGTTCTTTCTATCTATCTACTATTTGCCTTGAATCGTGGCTGCACATATAGGAATGGGGACCCCAAAGCTGACATATTGGAAACAACTTTTAAGATATTTGTAATTAAATTCAACCTGAAATTTGCCTTTGCATGTGTCATACTGGTGTAAATCAAGCTTTTTAACATTATTTGATGTAGTGGAACCTGGGAATCAATGTATTGTCAATCCATACATCTGTGCTTTTGTTTTATTTAACCTATTTTGCTGGATGCCGCAAGCACTTAAACCCACAGGACCAGCTCTGCACATTTAACATGCTGCAGCCGGAGGTCCGTATTCTAACCGATTATTGACTTTTATTTTCATGGGTCTATGATGCTGTTTGTTCTCTGCAGATTGGGATGTTTATATTTATGGTACCACTCTTGGCTCTGAGGCAGAAAGTTGTGGGTTCAAACCCCACTTTTGAATTTGAGCACATAAACTAAGCTGACACTGCAGTGCGGTACTGAGGGAGCCTCCATTGTCAGTGGCGTTGTCATTTGGATGAGATGTTTTACTGTCTGCCTGTTCCGGTCGTCCCCTTCGCACTACTCAAAATAGATCAGGGAGTTCTCTCAGTGCCCTGGCCAATATTCGTCACTCAATCAAAATTGCCCAAAAAACCAATTAAATGGTCATTCTTCTCATTGTTGCTTGTTGGATCTTGCTGTATGCAAAATGCATACGAGTGACAGCTTAGTCCAAATATATGCAAAATACATTTGCCTACATAACAGTCACTGCACTCAAAAAGTAATTCATTAAATGAAGCACTTTGAGATATTTCTGAGAGTCATGATGAGATGCTATTTGAACACAAGTCTTCAGAGGTAACTTTGACTTGAGGCGACAGTCTAAAATGAACGATATCGGATCAGCCCATTGTCATCAATGGAAATGAAAACCAGGAGAAATGTATAACAGGCGTCTGATCTGATATTGCCTGTTTTACACTATTGCCCCCTTTATTTTTAATTACTCTTAAAACCATGTAGTACAGTTTTTGGAGAGTGATGCATGTTGAGGTCCAAGGTTATGTATTGGGACTGTTGCTTTTATAGCTTGTTAATGGGAAAGAGCTGACTATAGCTTCAAGCTGTGTGTGGTCAGACAGAGCAAATGAATGTGATTGCGAGAAGCATTTCATAAAGAGCGGAGTTAACCTACAGGGTCTTGTGCCTCACAGAGAACTGACATCTGAGCACTTTCCAACAGCACGGGGAGAGCTAATGCACTAAGCTGTGCAATTAGAAGCCTCAGAGGAATTTTTGGAAGACCTACAGTAGGTGAATAATTATAATTGTGAGCTGCATTGCAGTACTCTGTGACAGGGTTTGCTGCCTTACTGCTCTTGGCCGCATGACATAGCACAGCAGGCAGAAAGGTGCATGAGACTGCAGGGTGTTGATTGGGAACCAACAGCCCATGGAATTCCTCACCTGTTAATATACAAACCACCATTTCCTCAGTGTTCTGTTATCATGAAAATGTAGCTTTGAGTTAAAGTAGTATTGTCACCTCCTCAGAAAGTAATGAAGCATATTTATGGCCCCTTTATAACTTTGATCTCAAAGGCATTTCCAATGCTAGCACTGGGACTGGAGGTATGAGAACCAATTCTAAAGGTAGTTTTACAGGCACCACCAGAGGCAGTAGTGGCATCAAGTGTAAATGCTGCCAAACTAGCACGGGCCACCATTTTCTCTGGCCTGCCTGGGTGGGCTCAGCACTTCATTCAACTGGATGGGTGAACAAATAAGAGAGCAACCAGATTGTACTGTGATTTAAAAGTAAAATGATCACATTATAGAGATAATTCCAATGATTTATTTGGTAATGTTATTACATAGAATTAGGTAAAATTTACAACACAGAAACAGGCCATTTGGCCCAACTGGTCTGTATTGGTGTTTATGCTCCACACGAGCCTCCTCCCACTCCACTTTATCTAAATTATCCTTCTATTCCTTTCTCCCTCATGTACTTATTTAACATCTCCTTAAATGCATCTATGCTATATGCATCAGTTACTCCATGTGGTAGCAAGTTCCACATTCTGACCACTCTCTGGGTAAAGAAGTTTCTCCTGAATTCTTTATTGGATTAATTAGTGACTATCTTATAATTATGGCCCTAGTTTTGGACTCCCCCATAAGTGGAAACATCTTTACATCTACTCTACAAACCTCTTCATAATTCTAAAGACCTCTATTAGGACACCCCTCGGCCTTCTCTTTTCTCGAAAAAAGAGCCCCAGTCTGTTCAGTCCTTCCTGATAGTTATAATCTCAGTTCTGGTATCATCCTTGTAAATTTTTTTTGTATCCTCTCCAATTCCTCTATATAATTTTTGTAATATGGAGACCAGAGCTGTGCACAGTACTCCAAGTGTGGTCTAACCAAGGTTCTATATAAATTTAACATAACTTCTCTGCTTTTCAATTCTGTTCCTCTAGAAATGTACCTCAGTGCTTTGTTTGCATTTTTTCAGGCCTTGTTGACCTGCGTCATTACTTTTAATGATTTGTGAATCTGTATCCCTGGATCCTTTTGCTCCTCCATCCCACTTAGACTCTTGAGGATTCTTATTGAAATATGAATATGCACAAATAGATGGAGCCACAGGGGAATGATGAAGAATTACTTTAGATCCCAAATATGAGACAGACAACAACTGGAAACAAAAATTGTAGGTTACTGTCAAACAGCACACATCTTCAACAAGGTTACAACTGAAGCAAGATGCTCAGCTACTCATTCTGCCCTCCCAACCCAAAATTACAGAAATGTAACTGTTAAACATATGTGTGTACACCTGCAGGCTTTAAACAAAGCACTGATCAACTGAGTTAGTTGATCTCAGCCAGAGTAGTAATAGGGCAAAGCAAGTGGCCTTGGATCCCTGAACTAAAGAGGAACAATTCATGCTCCTAATCGCTGTCCAGGGATTGCTGGAAAGTGCATTAGCATAGATGTCATATGAGAACAAGATTGGGCTTGATTGTGATGTTCCCACAGTAGAATAGCCTGCCAACGCATGTCTTGGCTCATATATGAATAATGGTCCCTTAAACGAGGAACCAAAGGATGGGCGCCACCCACTGAACTGTACGATAAGAGTCAGTGGGGCTGATTTTACGCCTGTAAACAGGGTGGTAGCGAGACAAAAATCGGGAAGAAAAAGCTACCCATTTATCACTGGAGGTCCGCCCAAATTGATTTTTGGGCGGACCTCGATTTAGGCGGCTGCGTTCCTGCCGGAAACAGGCGGGAGCTTGATTAAAATATTCAAATGAGGTGAACTGACGTCAGGACGCCTAGGCCATTTTCATGTTCATCTCCACTGCCACTGCTGCCTCCCCAAACTACCCACAAATCATGGGCGGCACAAGTCGGGATGGGACCATTACAGCAATATTTAAAGGGATCCTTAGCTGCCGACAGCTGGAAGCAGGGCTGGCACTCATTTTTTCTTCAATTTCTGGACAGTTTTGAGTCTTGAATGCTTCCATAAGTTCGTCTCAATGGGCTTTCCATTGATGGCCTGATGCCTTATTGCACCTCAAGGATACCCTTCAGTTTTGCTTGAAACTGCTGTGACCACAAGAATGGAATGAATTAACAGGTCATTGCAATATCTATTTGAAGAATGTGGTTAACAAATTAAGAGTAAACTATGCGCTGGTTCAAACATTAGCCCTGCTTGAATTCTCCAGACAAATTCAACATCAACGATGGTAATAAAGTTCCGCCAGGCATGTGTGTGCATTCCTGGTTTATACTCCAATGGAGATGATGAACAGATGTGCAAAATTCATGAGTCCTTCTGTTTCTTGCGTTTTGGGGCCTAACTTTATATTCATCGGTTTATTTTATTATCTTTGTTTCTACTAGCCCCCCCACCCCCAACATTCCAATCAAACTGTAACATGTATCTTCCCCAACCAAATTACCACGTTAATGACCTGCCTCCACTAATGCCTCTGAGGCTCTTAGACCCTGCTCCGAGCTTCTGTACCTTTTGGGTCCTCCTCCCAGCTTTCTGTTGTGTCCTCCCTTCTGTTATGTTTTCAAATCCCCTCCCCGCAAAGCCCCTCCCTCTGCAGTCCATTACTTCTGAGTTCCTCTCCTGCCCAATGTGCCTTTGAGTTGCTCTTTTGCCCAGTGTACTTCTGAGACCCCTCCTGCCCATTGGGCCTCAGACTCCCCCTCTGGCTCAGTATTCTTCTGAGTCACTCCCCTCTCCCATGTGCTTTTGATTTCTCCTCCTGCCCAGTGTGTCTCAGAGTTCTTCTTTTCCCCAGTGTTCCTGGAGTCCCGCTCCTACCCAATGTCTCTGAGTCTCCCTCTTGTCCCATGTACTCCTTGAGTCCTCCTCCTGTCAGTGTGCTTTCGAGTTCCCTCCTTGCTCAGTGTGCCTCACAGTCCCCTTCTGTCACCTATGTTCCGTATTTCTCCTCTTGCCTAGTTTACCTAGAAATTCTCTTCTCGCCCAGTATGCCTGAGTCCATTAGGTCCCATTGCTCCTGGATCCTCCTCTTTTCTAGTTTCTTAATATGCCTCTGAGTCCCCTTCCTGTCTGATGCACTTCCATGCGTTCAGAGTTACTCTTGCCACCCTGACAAGAGTGATTCAGTGAATGCTACTGGAAGGTGCAGCTATCCTGACAGTACGACATGGGTCTGCAGCCCAAAGTCCCCACATAGTGAATTTCTGGTTTCAAATGTGCTCCCATTCAGAGGCACCAAATGGCAATTCTACAAAGAGAAGCACAGAGGGAGAAAAAAAAAATCAGAGGTTGTGTGCCCTTGCTTTAATGACTTGTTTTGGAGTTGAACCAGCAGTAATGCCAGAACACATCTTCAGCCCATGGTCTAAGGCAGGAAGGATGCAGGGTGCAGAGAGATTTGGGGAGGGGGGGGGGGTTGAATACAAATATTAAAAAGTCTGTTGCCATTGAAACAATTGCCATGTTAAATAGTGTTGTATAGATTAATGTTTGTCGTTACTTGTCTCAAAAACCAGCAGAGACCCCATTTGTGCAGATGATATTTTGTTTATTATTTTGATTGTGGTTTCTACATTGGGATATGGAGGCTGTTTAGTTAAAATACCAAAAGATGTACAGGAGAATAGAGTGACTTTACCATGATCAGCAGTTTTTTTTCTAGTTATTAATGCTGTAACTTGCATTGGCTTCATAAAGAATTCATTTTATGGAACATTACCTAAGAAAATAGCAAAGAATGTCTGTCTTCTCTAAATTCCTTGTCAGTTAAAGATTTGTGTACAGTGTCTAGATCTGCCGCTTACACTATGTTTTCCATAGATTGAGTTGAAAATGTGAAATATGCACTGCACATTTTAACTGCTACTGTAATATGCAATTAGCTTCTGGAGGGGGTCATCTTGCTGTGAGTGTGCAATAAGGCATACAGTCAGCAGGTCCCCGATATAGTCTGCTGCTGCTGCTACTATTTTCTATTCACAGTGGTAAGGAATTTGTTAAAATATATAAATGGGCTTAATCCGAATTCTTCCGAGGTAGGTATGGGGTTTCATTGGGTTAAAGCCTAAAGTCGGGAGTCCCAGTTATGAATCATATAGTATATGTTGCGATTTGTTCACTTCAATCCAGTGTAGGTTTTAGTCATTATTAATTCATTCTTTCCCAGACCCTCCAAACTGTAGAACTCTTTGGGGTAGAAGTTCGTGTTGGGGGTAGCGCGAAACGGGAGCTAGCGAATCGGCAACCCGTTTAACTCCACTCGATTTTCTTTTCCACAGTGGAACGGGTGGAGTGTAAAACGGGCTGCCGATTCGCTAGCTCCAGTTTTGCACCACCGCCCTAAAAGAATTTCTACCCCTTTATCTCCCCTTCCCTGTACAGCCTACAGCCATTTAAAACTGAAACTTGATGCTACCTCACCACTTTTTAATTTATCTCACCTTCTCTCCCACTCTCGGAATATTGCACTATTGGCCTTGACCCTTCAATTAAAAAAAAGTTGAGAGGCAATAGTAAATATTTTATGATAATTTGGTAAGGAAGCCGTAGACATACCCACATAATAGGTGAACAGGGATGAACTTATTTTTCAGGAGGCAGTTTAACATGAACCATAACATTAATAAAATCACATTAAACAGATCTCATCTTTTGAATTTGATTGTTTCAGCCTTGTGGACTAATAGGTAAACTATTAAATACAAATATACTAAATTTTCTGTTTGATGTATTCTTACCTTCCTGCAACATTTAAACTGAGGTATTTAATAATTCAACTAAAGGAAATGGTCACAGGCATGAAGAAAAGCTGACGGCCTTATTCACTGGAGAGTTCTAGAACAAGGCTGAAGCCTCTGAAGATGCTGCTTAGCCAAATGAACATGTAGGATTTATTTTCATTGATCGCCTCACACATGATGGCACGTATTGCTTTCGTGCCTGTAAAAATAATAGCCTGGAAATTACAGTGAGCAATGTTATCATATGAATGCTTAATGGCACTTATATCAAATGCCTCTCTGCTATTTTAACAGGAACATTAACCTGCAGGTTAGTGCCTCACTTAAAATAGCAGGGAGAAGAATTTGGTACAACAACAATAAGTGTTTATTCCATAACATCACTGACCACATTTTGCCGTAATGTCATTTTATGTAAACAGTGCAGCATGGAGCCTCGCTAGAAGTAAGTGTGAAGAGCAGAACCTGGTTCCGTATTGTAGTTGTATCTTCAACTTGTGTTGGTGTCTAGGCAAGCTCCAAGACAACAGTGCAGTCTTGCAATTTTTGCTCTAAAAAAGAAAAGTAAACTGACTCAGAAGGTTGTCTGTAGGATTAAAATGTGAAAGAAAAATACACATTTTTCAAGTTATAACATGGTCTATCTTCACCTCCACACACAGGACTTACTTTATCTCATTAAAGGCCACTTTCAAAGGCTCAGTCAGTAAATGCATCATCCAATATGATACTCAACCATATAAGCCAGGTAGGTACCAGGCTTGATTCCTCAATCTCTGCTGAGTTAGCTGTTCTCAGTTAAAGTAGTGATAGTGTGCTACATTGGGCCGCAGTGCCTCGAGTGCACATGATGATCACAGGCACGAACCTGTGAAGTTGACTGTTTCTTCAGATATTTGGTGCATCGGTTGTTTAAAGCAGGAATTTACCTTGGGTTGTTTCGGTTACTGGTAACTATTATTCTTTCACTATGAGACATAAATCTGGGGACATTTCATATATTTGCTGTTCTTGAGGCTGTTTAAAAAAATTTAGAAACATAGATGAAGGGCCAAGGAATGGAGCATTAGGCATGACCAAGATTGAAAAGAGAAAAAGAGAAGGCTAGATAAATCTTGTAGACTGTAGGAGGAAGGAAACACTGAAGGAGACAAGGAATTCCTGGGAAAGAATGAATTGAAGTAAAAGATGGGTCTTTAAGCATTGTGCTGATGCTGGGAGGACAACAAACATGGAGGGCAGTGTAGTCGGAGCTTAGGAGGAAGAAGAGAGGTAAATTCAGAGGAATTGAATAAGTCGAGGAAGATTGATCAAATATCCAAAACTTGCTGTGGGCATACATACTGGTAATATATATTCACTTTTATAACATGTTAGGGTACATATTCTAAGTTCTCACCTTGCCCACTGTCTGTATGTATCAGAAGATTGCAGGCACCATGTTCACAATTAGCTGATGCGTGCTGGCGGCGGGTGAGGACTCGCAAAATCTATCCCTTTGTCTGCCTCCTGCATACCTCAACAAACTGTCGAGGATTATTCTGTTTTATAAGGGTCTGGTTAAATGCTAGAATACTTCAGCTGTTTGATTCACTTTAAACTTTGCCCTTTTGATTATTTGTTGTTATTATTATTATTTGCCCATCCCCGAGGTCATACTGATGATTTACTCCCAGGTCAACACCCCCACCCCCACTCTCCATCGATTTGAAAAGAGAAATATTCTGTTATGAGGATTGGGGATCTTTATTGTATTTTTTTAATTGAATTTCATTTAGCTTGGAGTCAAATTAGTTCTCACTTGCATAAATTTAAGGAAAATGATCACACTGAAGCATAAAAGATGCAAGGCAAATGTAAAAAAGGGTCACCATCATATTTGTAAAGAAACATTTCTTCCAGTTTTCAGTTACAAATGCTACAGGCAGTTCTGTAGAATATATACAGAGGAATTTGCTTCTGTGTTTGTGCCTCTTTATTAGACAAATGTGTGCAAACAGCTTGAATTCTTGTCACTTTCCAGTGGAATTTCTTAATCGCCAGTGAGCAGGAATGAGACAGAGATTCCAAGATTTACTGTTTTTGGCTAGGAGCTAGCCTATAAATAGAATGGAGACATACTGGTTTGGGTTGACTTGAGACTGCCCCAATTCATTTTACTTCGAACCTTGTCAACCGATCAAATAGAGATCAATCTGGGCTGAATTCAAACCAGGTCACAGAAGAGAAGGACCACTTTCAAAAAAGCTAGAATTGAGAGAACTAGGTGGTGCAGTGAGTACACCAGTCTTTTATTCTAGTTTGAATTTAGCCCTGACGGATAGAATTAAGCTCCCCCTTTTTCTGGTGGCTGTAAAGGTCCTAAGTGACAATGTCAAGCACATAATGGACGTGCATCTGCAGCATAAAAAATAATACAGTTGCCACCTGGCTGTTTTTCACTGGCACAGGTTTTTTTTTCATGCCAACCTAGGAAATTAACAAAAGCTAACTAACGGGTTCAAAAATGGGGACGTTGCCCCAACATAAAAAAAACTAACAGCTCAAAAGCAGCCTAAATATAAGCCTTATGAGATGTGAAGGCAAGGAGTTAGAGAAGTGCAATGGGACACAAGCTTGCCATAACTTAAACTGCAGATAAACACTTACTCATTACTAAAAAAGCACATTTGCAGCAGTGGTGGGTTTAGAAATTACAGAAAGGGGGTGTATGGCTGAAGGCATGAGATTTATTTTTTAAGGGGTCTGGAGGTATGCCTCCTCCCAAACAAAAAATTGTTTTCTGACACCTGATTTGGCGTATTCCCTGTCATTTTGAAGCCCACTATAATTCTGAGTGTAAAATTAAGTGAACCTCATCACCACTATAACCCTGCTCACCATTTTATTTCAAAGCTGACTTTTAGCAGCTCATTTGTTGCATATTAATTTCTCACCTAAACACCAAACACTCGTGTAATGGTGGCTCTCAAAAGCCATTTTAATTTCATCTACTTCAAGTTCATGTGCAACTAAAAATAGGAAAAAGTGTCTGATTAATTGGGTCTGCCAGTCTTCAGCCCTGTCGTCCAATGGGGATGATTGGTTTTGACAGACTTCAGTCCCACATTCCAACCAATTTTGTTGGCTCTGACAGCCTCCCGTGCTGCCTTCCATCTGATCTGATTGGTTGATACCGACAATCTCCAATCCCAATAAAAAAAAGCTGATTTTTCTTTTGAAACGCTGACAAGCTGACGCAGGGGTCAGAACAATGCCTCTCAGCTTAAAGTGCTGACGATTGCCATGTATGCAGATAGAGACTAGTTGCTGGTTGCATGCTGTGTTCATTGGAGATTGGAGTTGGACTCGCAGTTAGGGGTCACGTGCTGCAACAGGAAGTATGCCTGTTCAGTAAAACCCCCAGAGAAACAACACCACCCCATTAATAATATATTCTCTGTCTTCCATTTTCACATTGCATATACACCCTCATCCCCATATGCAAACCCACCCCTCCAACCACATTGTTCCCTTCCCACACCCCCACACACATCCATCCCCATGCACGCAGCCACAGTCCGACATATGCACACACACCTCCATCCCCTTACACACACACACACACACCTCCATCCCCTTACACACACACACACACACACACACGCACACAGCAGATATGGGGGTACAGCTCATAAAAGAGTGCAGTTTCTGTAACAGCATCAGTTGTGGTGGTTAGCTAAACATGGAGATAGAAGCTGTTGCCATTCACTATTTGCTCACTAAATTGCTTTTTAGATTTTTTTTTCAACAGAAGCTTATTAACTTCTATAGAATTCTAACAATTGTCTCTGTGCCAATTTCAGGTCAGTTTCATAAATTTGAAATGCCTGGAAATCAGTGATTTCCATGTGTGTACCTGATCCCGAGGAGTAGGACCCTGTTTGGATTATTCAAATAAATAAGACCCCATATTCAGACAAAAAGAAGCAAAGGTGCTTTGCAGCAATCCTGTATTAACCATGTGTGGGTAATTGCTAGTCACTAACACCAAAATATTCAGATCCACTGTTGCTTGGTGTCCCTCCTGCTAAGCATGTATGATGCTTTTTTATCCTTTGTTCCTGCTTTATATATTGGAACATGTCATTTATTTTCATCACCAGCCTGTCACAGCTGCAAACTTTTGCTTTGTGCTCACTGAGAGCATTGCAGCAAATACAGTGCAAGGCCCATAGTTTCATCATATAATTGGACTAAGCGATAGCGTTGGGAAGAATTAGTTCTGTCATAATGCATTGGTAGGATTTAAGCACTCATTTTATATCGCAAATGTTTATGTCTATTCAGAAGTAAACAGGAAAATGTATAATTTAAGTTGGCCTGAGTCGCTTTGTGGCCTGTAGCACTAAAGGTATAAGAGGCTTAAAATGATGAGAAATGGTGACTGATGGTTTTTTCCCCAAGAACAGGAGACATTTACTGTCATGTCAAAGCTATATTGGCAAATGGCGAGTTGCGGTAATTACCTTAACAGCTGGTAGTGCCATTTTTAACTAATTGACAGAGAATGACATTAATATGTTGCACTGCATGCCCTTGTTCCTGCTGGTTTTAAACATGGCAGTTTCCCATTATCACTTCAGATTCGAAGCACATGCACTGAGTTTCTGTTTTGGGCCTGTTGTGGGAAAAATCACCACTCGGAGTCAGACTTAAAGATTCAACATGCAGTTTATTGGACAAAGTACTTTGGGAGAAGAACTGGATACTCCGCAGTACCGCAACTACCTCCTCAACTTCAAAATGGTTGTCATGCTTTTTTATACCTTTGACATACAGATTTTCAGTAGCTTTTACATCATTAATCTTGATTACACACATTAACCAATTAAGCCCGCATGGCAACAACGGACTGCTTACACATTAACCAATTAAGTTAGAACAACTGTTATCGCCTTAAGACAGTATGCCTTTGTTTCACGCAGTCTGGTTCTATAGTTTTATCAGTTCGTTGTGAAATGTCTTTTGTATTCCCAGACTGTAAGTCAGTTTTGGAATGTACAAACTCAGCGCTTCTAACTGTCTTTCCCACAGTCACAGAATCCATTTTGTTTAGTAGTGTCCATTTTGTTAGTAGTCAAGCGTTATATTTAAGCTTTAATTAGGGTTAGTCTAATCTACACAAAGCGCATTTCAGTGTGGTTTTAGGGTAAAGACCACCGCCATGTACCCAATAGTCACTTCATCATTGCCTTTAACCCAACAGCCCAAATTTTACTCTAACAGGCCCAACTCACTTCCTCCTGGATGTATATGTACAGCGTAAGGCCATAACGGTAGCTTCTTTAAGAACTGGAAATGTTACACTAGAACAAGATGGAATGTCCTAGGTTAGTGTGTTGTGTAGGGCAGTGCAGAGGCAGCATTAACCTGCATCTCATCAACCTGTACCTGATCTGGTGTTTCTAAATATGATACTGGATAATATAAGAGGCCTACTTAACATGCTGAAGTTGCAGCCCAAAGATATCATTCAGCACCGCAACGTAATTTTAACTTCACAAATCAGGAGGCCAGCATGGCACCAAAGTTGCCAGTGAAACCTAGCAAGAGGCAGCAGAGAAGTGGCCAAGGTAAGTATTTTTTCTTAAATTTCTGTGAGAATTCCTTGTGGGCTGGGAGGAGAAATGCACCTCTGAGCTCCACAAGGGCCTCCCTATCCCAGCTTTTCCTCTCCCTCCCAGCATTGACATCTGTTAGTAACCCCCCCCCCCCAGCACTAACCGTATGCCGGCCACCTTTCCCTTGGGTGCCTGACCTAGCTCCCGCCCCAATTCCCGCTCACGCCCGCCAGCATTGCTGCTGGCTTCGAGTGGGAGACATTTCAGTGCAATTTAAATGAAGCCTGGGGTTAAAATTGCTCAGTTTTAACCGCTCCACCCTTGCCGGCTGTGCCTTCAGCTGCCATGGCCTTAAGCTCTGGAATTCCCTCCTTAAACCTCTCTGCTTCTCTATCTCCCTCTCACCTCCTTTAAGATGCTTCTTAAAGTCTACCTTTTTGATCAAGCTTTTGGTCGCCTGTCCTAATATCTCCTTATGTGGCTTGGTGTCAAATTTTGTTCGATAATGCTCCTGTGAAATGTCTTGGGACATTTTTACTACGTTAAAGGCGCTACATAAATGCAAATTGTTGTTGCTGTTGTTGACTAAGCTCACAAATAAGAAAGAACCACTTGGATGATTAACTGAAGGGAGTTGGTTGAATGGTACTCCAGTGTGAATCAGTGTCTTTCCAAATCCTATTCCAATGCTCTTCTGGCTGGCCTCCCATCTTCCACCTGCCATAAATTTGAGCTCATCCAAAATTCTGCTGCCTGCATCTTAACCAAGTCCTGCTTACCCGTCACCCTTGTGCTCGCTGGTCTACATTGGCTCCTGGTCCATCAATGCTTCAAATTTAAAATTGCCATGTTCAAATCTCTCCATAGCCTCGCCTCTCCCTATGTCTGTAAACTCCTCCAGTCCTATAGCCCTCTGAGAACTCTGCGTTCCTGCAAGTCTGGCATCTTTCACATCATGCAATTCTTTCACCCCACCATTGGTGGCCGTGCCTTCTGCCATCTAGGCCCTAAGCTCAGGAATTCCCTCCCTAAACCTCTCCTCCTCTCCACCTCTCTCTCCTCCTTTAAGACCCGCCTTAAAACCTATCTCCTTATAGCTCCTTCTTTGGCTCAGTGTCAATTTCTGTCTGATTACGCTCCTGTGGTGCACTTTGGGATGATTTCCTACGTTAAGGGTGCTATATAAATGCAAATCGTTGTTGTCTTCTAGAGAGGAGGAGAGAAAACTGGGGGCGGGGGGGGGTGGAATCTAAAGTTTCAAAGAGCAAATAGCACTGAATTTATTGCCGACTTCATACTGCAGCTGTAAGTTCAGATTTGCTGTGAATCAGCAGCTGAGCCACTGCAAATGGCCGTATGCATGAGATGCAGAGTTATTATGTGATCAGAGTTTGAGATTGCAAGAAAATAGTCTCAACCGTGACCAACAATGCAACTCTGCATACCGTACATATGACTGTGATGGTTCAGCTGTAGGTTTGCAGCAAGTGTGAAGCTGCAATGCTAGTGTGAAAAAAGCCATAAATTCAGTAGCTTGGGATGTTTATAGAAGAGTTTGGCTCTTCTACTCAGAAACCATAAAACCACTTTCAATTCGGTGATCATTACATAATATAATTACACTCACACTGGATCAGGTCCAGTAACTCTGGAAGTCGGCCAGTATACACAGCTGTTAGACTTGTAGGCTGTCAGAAAGTCAATAAATCGTTATTAATGATAACAATTTTGATTTGTATTCTTGCGTAATGGTGAAACAAAAAAAAATCCTGGTGTCATTCCTATTGCTGCGTTGTTCTCATTCCTGTTCAAGAACATCCTGTGTCTGTAGGATGTGCCTAGGTTTTTGCAATGTCTGCAAGTCTTTTAGAAACACACTGCCTGAAGAGCTGCATCTGTGTTTTCTGTCATTCCTGGAATGGTTTATATGCCCTTTTCAACACTGTTAATGTAAAGAGACAGGATCCCTTTCATTGTCTCAAATAGCCTTTGCAAGCATTTCTTCTTTAAAAAATGTTTTCCCCTGACCAATTTCCTCCTGTCCTTTTCTGAAGATGCTGTTCCTTTGCAGAACCTTGTCCCATTGACCATTCTTTAGGTGTGAGAGTAGACAGTGAGCATCACCAAGACATTCGATCATGGCAAGGAATCTCACAAGCAAGATCCTAATTTCATGCCCGGCGGCCAAGGATCACAAAACTCCGGCAATCAGGAGAGGGAATTTGGCTCATATTTTTTGAAGCCTCCCTTGAACAGTGGTAGCTCTGTTACTCCTTTCCCAACTGAGATTATCTAACCCAGCATCAAACCTAGCACCTTCCTGGTCTCTGACTCAGTAGCAGACCTGGCAATGCACTGCCAACTGAGTAATTGGGGGGAATTCTTTTCAAGTACTACTGATATTCAACCCAGGATGTTGAAGGTAATTTATATTTAAAGGAAAATATGGCATCAGTATGGACAGTTGAAATTTCTGGTGTTTAGTCTGAGCTGCCTCAATGACTCCTGATTTCATCACCTTAAAGTTTGAAGTGATTACTCATATTGACAAATGTCATATTGTTATTGGGATTGACCAAATAAGGTCACAGTGATTTTAAAAAATGACTTGTTATTGCAATGCTTCTTGTACATTCTGTGCAGCCAGTGTAGGTCCCGATACAAAGTACAAACTTTCACTTGAGTGCAGTGAAAGAAAGACTTGCATTTCTATTACACTTTTCACAACCTCAGGACATCCCAAAGCGCACCACAGCCAATTAAATACTTTTGAAGTGTTGCAATGTAGGAAACAAGGCTGACAATTTTGGCACAGCAAGCTCCCACAAACAGTAACAACAGCAACTTAGTAAAACGTTCCAAGGTGCAATGAGATAATGACTAGACTAGATAATCTGTTTTTAGGTATTGATTGAGGGATAAATGTTGGCCAGGACACTGGGAGAACTTCCCTGCTCTTTTTTGAATAGTGCCATGGGATCTTTTACGTCCACCTGAAAGGGAAGATGGGGCTTCGGCAGTGATGAGGAACTTACCATAGCATACAAATGGGCATGCAGAGGCAGTGGTATTAACTTGGCTTATACATGAAAAAAACGAATAATGACACAAACTGAGCAAGCAGATTGACTGAGAGATGATACTAAAGGATCACATTAACTGAGGGATCATGCTGAAGATCTTACTAATTGAACGACCACACTAACTGATGAGTCACAGTGATGAGATAAAGTTAATATTCACCGAGATAGACAGGGATAAGTTAAGGACAGGCAGCGTGGATTTGTTAAAGGCAAGCACTGTCTGATAAATCTAACAGCGAATGTATTGATAAAGGAAATACAGTGGATGTTGTATATGTGGATTTTCAAAAGGCACTTGACAAGGTGTTGCATAGGGGGCTGGTTGATATAATAAAATATGATATTAAAGAGAGAGTGGCAGCATGGGTAGAAAGTTGGTTAAAGAACAGAAAAGAGGGTAATGAATGTTTTTCGGATTGGAAAGGTGTAAACAGTGTTGTCTTCAGGTCAATTTTGGGATCATTGCTCTTTTCAATATATAAATAATCAGCATTTGGGTGAAGCAAAATTTGCAGACAATGCCAAAATAGAGATATGGTCAACTGTGAAGAGGATTGTAGATGACTTCAGGAGGACATTGACAGGTTAGTAGATTGGGCAGATAGATATCAAATGAAAGTTAATGCAAAAAAATGTGTGGTGATACATTTTGGGAGGACAAATGTAAGGAGTCTTACAACACCAGGTTATAGTCCAACAGCTTTATTTGAAATCACAAGCTTTCGGAGCTTTCCTCCTTCGTCAGCTAAGTCACCTGACGAAGGAGGAAAGCTCCAAAAGCTTGTGATTTCAAATAAAGCTGTTGGACTATAACCTGGTGTTGTAAGACTCCTTACATATGTCCACCCCAGTCCATCACCGGCATCTCCACATTTTGGGAGGAAGAAAAAAGAGAGGAAATATATGCAAAATGGTACAGCTTTAAAAGGAGTGTGGTTCAGATACACAATTTCTTCTCCCACATTAAAAGTGGGAGAACAAATTGATAAAGCTAGAAAAAAACCTATGGAATCCTATGTTTTATTAATAGAGGCATAGCGTACTATATATAAATCAATGGTTAGGCTGCAGTTAGACTATTATGTTCGGTTTTGGGAGACTTACTTTCGGAAAGGATATCAAGACCATAAAGAAGGTGCAGTGGAGATGCAGGAGTGTGATGGAATACTCTCCACTTGCCTGGATGAGTACAGCTCCAACAACACTCAAGAAGCTCGACACCATCCAGGACAAAGCAGCCCGCTTGATTGGCACCCCATCCACCACCCTAAACATTCACTCCCTTCACAACTGGCGCACAGTGGCTGCAGTCTGTACCATCCACAGGATGCACTGCAGCAACTCGCCAAGGCTTCTTCAACAGCAACTCCCAAACCTGCGACCTCTACCACCTAGAAGCACAAGGGCAGCAGGCACATGGGAACAACACCACCTTCACGTTCCCCTCCAAGTCACACACCATCCTGACTTAGAAATATATCGCCGTTCCTTCATCGTCGCTGGGTCAAAATCCTGGAACTCCCTACCTAGCAGCACTGTGGGAGAACCGTCACCACACGGACTGCAGTCGTTCAAGAAGGCGGCTCACCACCACCTTCTCAAGGGGAATTAGGGATGGGCAATAAATGCTGGCCTCCCCAGTGACGCCCACATCCCATGAACGAATAAAAAATACAATGATACCATGAATGAGAGGCTTTAGTTATGAGGAGAGACTAGAGAAAAAGGTGCTCTTTTCATTAAAACAAAGAAGATTAAGAGGAGATTTAAAAGAGGTATTCAAAATTATAAGGGCTTTTGATAAAGTTCCAAATACCATCGGTTGATGAGTAGGTAACTAGAAAGCATAAATTTAAGATCATTGCCAAAAGAATGAAGGGAGAGGTTAAGAGAAACTTTTTATTACACAGAAGCTTGTTAGGGACATGTAATAATCTACCAGAAAAAGAATAATAGCTTTTAAAAGTGAAGTGGAAAAATAGTTGCGAAACCAAAGAAAAAGAGCATGGGGAAATGGCAGCAGAATGGGACTGAGTAGATAGCTCCTTCAGAGCCAGGATAGGTGCGACAGACCAAATAGCTTCCTACTGTGCTGTTCAATTCTATGATACTATGAGCTGATGGATCACAATAACTGAGAGGTCACAATAACTGTGAGATCACAATAACTGAGAGATCACTAACTGTAAGATCACATTAACTGAGAGTTCACACGAACTAAGAGTTCATGTTAACTGTGAGATCACATTAACAGATCACATTAACTGAGAGTTCACACGAACTAAGAGTTCACGTTAACTGTGAGATCACATTAACAGATCACATTAACTGAGAGATCACAGTAACTGAGCAATCACACTAACTGGGAATATCATGCTTCTTTTGCCTATAGCACATTATCAATATAAAAGCATTTACTGATAGGCTGATACATCGAGGGTAAAAGGATTTATGAAGTGAAAAGGTGTTATTGGAAATGTTGGTAACACAGGACCGTGGGTACAGTGAGTGTTGGGAGAAGTAGTTAACTCTGTGTAGGATAAAGAAATATTGTCAAAGCTTAAGATGATATGATGTGTGGTGGTAGTACAGTGTCAGTGAATACATGACTTTACCAAAATATAATGATAAAACTAATTTGGGTAGCAAGTAGTTTAAAGTAAGATTTGGGTAGTTTTTATTTGTCTCATTGTTGCCATGGTTGAGAGTGCAGGGACCATTTATTGCTGTAGTTTAGGGCTCCTGTCTTCAGTGTCTTCATTTGGTGTCAGTGTGGTTACCAAGGAAACATTTGTTATTTGGTGCGTGACTTACAGCAGTTCGTGGACAAAAGGAGAAAACAGCTGCTCTCCGTTTTGAAATTCAGACTGTTCTGGGATACCCATGTAAGGAATGAAAGTAGTTCTGTGAAAACCAGCCAAGAGGGATGTTATTTCATCGACTGAAGAGTGCGGCCGAGTATTGCATTCTGGGGCTGAGAGTGGTAGACGATATTAAAACAGTGATTCCTTTCCTGAATTTAGAATGTGATACCAGTCAAAAAATAGAAAGGGGGTACATTTCTAAGGGGGTTTTCCCTCTCATCCTCCATCACGCTGTTTTTCTGGCGTTTCTGCGCCTTTTCCGCCTAAATTATGGTGGGCGAGCAGGAGAACCTTCGCTGGAAATTCACCCCCTATCCTTTAGCTCCCCTGGCGGCTTGGTTGATAATTACACTGGTGACTTGGACTGGTACCAGACAGATCAGGTCAAAGTTCAGTCTGTACTGAGTTAGCTGATCTCAGTGAGTCCAGCAGTAGGGGATGCTGTAATTGGCCTTAACACTCCTGGGCTAAGGAAGAGTCAAATCAGCCAGGTTTCCTACTTCTGATTGCTATCCTGCTAGAAATAGCGCATGTGCAGATAATGGGCAAGGGCAGGATCAGGTTTCGTTGTGGTCTGCCCTATAGTTGAATAGTTGCCCACATTCACTGCATTAGCTCATGCCTGAAGAGGGACCACTCAGGGGAAGTATGGAAGGACACCTCAGGCCCATGGAACCCTGCTCCAATATGAATCAGAACCTTCAGGAGATGAAGGGCGTAAACCTAGAAGGAGGAGATGGGGAAGCAGCAACTAAAATTTAAAAATCCAACAACTCGACAACTTAGTCGGTCTACTTTATACATGGAGCTAATGCTTTCAATAGGAAATAAAGTAGTCTGTGTTAAAAATACTGTAATCGTGCTATTTTACTCATTCGCTGAGCCTGTGGCAGACAGGATTCCCCTTTGTACTATTTTCTCCGATTGAAAATAATAGTAACAGGACTGTATATGCAAAAGTTAGGCTTCCCGGGGCAAGGCGTAGATTTCCTGTTCCTTTGATTGTCAATCAGTGAGTATTTTGGGATGCATTGCGAAAAAACACTTTTATATTGCCGCAGTTTTAGTTTGGATTCCAGGAGAATGGTGTCCGGTGGTCAAATCCCAGCACCTACACCACTAAATGCATCTGTCTTATTCTGCAAGTGGAATCATAGGCCGGGAATTTCCTTGGAGCTGCTGCTGATCGGTTGACGTAACTTCACCAGAAACCCTGGTCAGTTGCTGCTTCCCATCTCCTCCTTCTAAGTTTACGCCCTTCATCTCCTGAAGGTTCTGATTCATATTGGAGAAGGGTTCCATGGGCCTGAGTGGTCCCTCTTCAGGCATGAGCGGATGCAGTGAATGTGGGCAACTATTCAATGATGTGAGATTTTTGCAAATGCAGGTGGCGGGGGAACCCGGGGCAGCAGTCGACCAAACTTTCTTTGTGGGGCCCGGGGTAGCACTCCTGCTCCTCCTGATCCCACAAAGATAAAATTTGTACTTACCTTTTGGGGCCCCTGCTTCTGGTCTGACTGCTTCTACCAAGCGTCTGCATCAGTAGGCCATTAAAATGGCTTAGGTGTCCTATCTAAGTGATAGGACCTCGATTTGCATATATTTAGGATGCCGCGGCCTGAGTAAAGCGAGCACCACAACTGCCCTGGGAAACAGCGGCGTTAAACTGGCAGAAACACTGCGGTAAGTGTACGACTTGGATTTTAACTCTCATTCCACCTGGTTACTGCTGCGGAGGGAGTTAAGATTCTCCCTATAAGATAGGGAGGTGGATGCTCTGTAAACATCCCCATCCTCAATGATGGCAGAGTCCAGCACGTTAGTGCAAAAGACAAGGCTGAAGCATTTGCAACAATCTTCAGCCAGAAGTGCCGAGTGGATGATCCATCTCGGCCTCCTCCCAATATCCCCACCATCACAGAAGTCAGTCTTCAGCTAATTTGATTCACTCCACGTGATACCAAGAAATGGTTGAGTGCACTGGATACAGCAAAGGCTATGGGCCCCAACAACATCCCGGCTGTAGTGCTGAAGACCTGTGCTCCAGAACTAGCCGCACCTCTCGCCAAACTGTTCCAGTACAGCTACAACACTGGCATCTACCCGACAATATGGAAAATTGCCCAGGTATGTCCTGTCCACAAAAAGCAGGACAAATCCAATCCGGCCAATTAACGCCCCATCAGTCTACTCTCAATCATCAGCAAAGTGATGGAAGGTGTCGTCGACAGTGCTATCAAGCGGCACTTACTCACCGATGCTCAGTTTGGGTTCCACCAGGACTACTTGGCTCCAGACCTCATTACAGCCTTGGTCCAAACATGGACAAAGGAGCTGAATTCCAGAGGTGAGGTGAGAGTGACTGCCCTTGACATCAAGGCAGCATTTGACCGAGTGTGGCACCAAGGAGCCCTAGTAAAATTGAAGTCAATGGGAATCAGGGGGAAAACTCTCCAGTGGCTGGAGTCATACATAGCACAACGGAAGATGGTAGTGGTTGTTGGAGGTCAATCATCTCAGCCCCAGGTCATTGCTGCAGGAGTTCCTCAGGGCAGTGTCTTAGGCCCAACCATCTTCAGCTGCTTCATCAATGACCTTCCCTCCATCGTAAGGTCAGAAATGGGGATGTTCGCTGATGATTGCACAGTGTTCAGTTCTATTCGCAATCCCTAAGATAATGAAGCAGTCCGAGCCCACATGCAGCAAGACCTGGACAACATCCAGGCTTGGGCTGATAAGTGGCAAGCAACATTCGTGCCAGACAAGTGCCAGGCAATGACCATCTCCAACAAGAAAGAGTCTAACCACCTCCCCTTGATATTCAACGGCATTACCATCGCCGAATCCCCCACCATCAACATCCTTGGGTTCACCATTTACCAGAAACTTAACTGGACCAGCCACATAAATACTGTGGCTGCAAGAGCAGGTCAGAGGCTGGGTATTCTGCAGCAAGTGACTCACCTCCTGACTCCCCAAAGCCTTTCCACCATCTACAAGGCACAAGTCAGGAGTGGATGGAATACCCTCCACTTGCCTGGATGAGTGCAGCTCCAACAACACTCAAGAAGCTCAACACCATCCAGGACAAAGCAGTCCCCTGGATTGGCAACCCATCCACCACCCTAAACATTCGCTCCCTTCACCACCGGTGCACCGTGGCTACAGTGTGTACCATCCACAGGGTGCACTGCAGCAACTCGCCAAGGCTTCTTCGACAGCACCTCCCAAACCCGCGACCTCTACCACCTAGAAGGACAAGGGCAGCACGCACATGGGAACAACACCACCTGCACGTTCCCCTCCAAGTCACACACCATCCCAACTTGGAAATATATCGTCGTTCCTTCATCGTCACTGGGTCAAAATCCTGGAACTCCCTTCCTAACAGCACTGTGGGAGAACCTTCACCACACGGACTGCAGCGGTTCAAGAAGGCGGCTCACCACCACCTTCTCAAGGGCAATTAGGGATGGGCAATAAATGCTGGCCATGCCAGCGACGCCTACATCCCAAAAACGCATTTAAAAAAAAAGGAAAGTCCTTGGAATGACACTGACTCTGCTGCTATAACTTTGCTGGGACTGCAGCAGAAAACTCCATTCTTATAAGTAAAGGGTGCACACCATGGAGCTTTATACCCCATAGATAAAGACTGAATCAGTATTCCCGTTAATTTGCTTATATCTCAAGCCATGAATACTAGCAGATCTTGATATTCTAATTTAGGATTTATCCACCAATTAGGTGTCTTTCAAAAAGTCCAGGCCCAGGAAATTCAAACAGGACAAACCAGTGATAAACATAGAATTGAGTTGCCTGGGTTTTGCTAGTCACAGTGCCAGAGCATGTGGGTCAGATATTGTCCATGGATGGTAGTTTGGTCAACTATGAAGTAGGGAAGGTTGTCAGGTTTGTGATCACTAGAGCATTTACATTGATGCCAGCTGTAAAATCAATAGGAAATCCAGAAAGTAAATGAGGCAGAGTGTACCCTGAAAGGGTCAGGTTGATTTGGCCCGTATTATCTCAGGTAAGACCAAGGTAGACCAACCCCTCAATTTTCTGCACCAAGGGAGACCATGGGGGTAATTTTAACACCCAAGAACGGGTGGGTTGAGGGCGAGTGGGAGGTTAAAATAATAACTTTTTGGAGCGGGTCCGCATTCCTGCTCCAACACGCCCACCTCTGGGTTTAACCCAGGCAGGTTTGTGTGCGTGTGCACAGTAGACACCAGGAAGCCCTGCCCCCACTTAAAGCCGGCGTGCCGATACTTAAAGGAGCAATGTACCTCATTGAGATACTTGAGGTATTTAATATTTTGTGCATTGGAAAACTGAAATGAATTTAACCTTACCTGTTTGGGTTTCCCATTGCTTTCGATTCACGTCAGGTGAAAGCAGACGGGAAGGGCCGGATCCATGAGGTGAGTGTCTCTATTGCACTGCTTGTGGGCCCGGAGGAGCGGGAGTGCTTCATCCAGGCCTAACAAGCTCAACTGGCCGACAGGACCCCCACGATCGGCCGACATCCCCCCCCCCCGATGCTGGCTGCCTCTCCCCACCTTTCCCCAATGCTGGCTGGACCCACCGGTGTTGTCCACGTCCCCTCACCTCCCCCACCTCCGATTTTTTACCAAGTCCGATGATCTCTCTCTCCCTCCCGTGCCCCCGTTCCCTCTGATTTGCAGCTCCTTTCACTGCCGACAGGCAGCCAGCCTGTCAATCTGGCTGCCTGGTGCGTGGGAAACCCGAAAGCTCAAATACTCACTTCAATTGAGTTGCGATCGCAGATTGCGACGCGCTCAATTAGTTTCCGGCTTCCCCACGCGAATATCTACGGACGCGTGGGGTACCTGGCTCGGATTGAAAATCATGCCCCATACCCCTCTACTGCCTGCCCTGAAAGAGAAAGTATCTTTTGATTACCTGCACTGAAAGAGAGTGTAACTCAATTATCTGCACTGAAGGAGACGGTAGCCCTTGATTACCCGCACTGAGGGAGATTATAGCCTTCTATTACTTGCATGAAAGAGAATGTACCCCTTGATTACCCGCACTGTAAGAGACTGTGGGGGGGATTTTAACCCCTGAGGATGGGCTGGGGTTGCGGGGGGAGTTAAAATTTCAAAACTCTGAAATCCAATGCCAACTGGCTTCCAACTTTTGGTTTTAACGGAGGCGGGCGACTAACCTGCTCTTGAGAGGCAGGTCAGTTATTTAAATATGTTAATGAGGCTGCGTGCCTCCATTTTTAACTGACTTTTACTCGGGAAACCCGGCAGCTGAAGGGAGGTGAGAACGGCCAGATCCAGCAGGTAAGTGCCTTTCCAGCACAGAGAAAAACAATTCAAATGAGGTCCTGCCATTAAATTCGGCAGGACCTCCGTATTACACACATTTCCGGGTTTCCTGGCCACTACAGCCCCCCTGTCCCCCCTTCCCCACCCCCCAACCTCCCAGTAAATATTGGGACCTGTAACTCAATTATCTGCACCGAGGGAGACCGTCCCTCTCTATTACCTGTACTGGGGGACAATTTACCTCTCAATTAATTATTTGTACTTCTTCGTAACCAGTTACAGAATGGCATTGGCATGAAAGTAAGTTGACTGTCTGTTGAAGTATGTTACATGCAAGGCAAGTATAAAACGCAAAGAGGCAGTGGAAAAATTGTTTCTTAAAAAATGCTAGCAACAATCCTAATCCCATATGATCCAATGATCTAATGATCATACGAGAGCTTCACCATTGCTTACGGGTTACAGCAAACCAGCTATTTATAATCTGCAGAATCCCTACCTACCTCATCGAGGTGTTGTAAGGCCTTTCTACTAATTAGGAATAAAAATGGATTTATTTTCCTGCTGGAGAACATTGCAAAATTGATCATTTCTTGGCAGAGATTGTTGTTCAAAAAAACGTCAAAAATGGATTGCCACATTGCTGGCTACAGAAATATTTTAAAAAGTAGAATACAAAAGGTAAAAATGTCACAGAATTAAAATATAAGAGCCTAAAGATGACTGTCGGCAGTATTAGCTTATGAACTCTCATTTCATTCATACGGCCTTCCTCTTTTCACTATTTTAATAGAGGTGTTAACCTATTTATTTGAAGTCAGTGAACCTCTTTGCTAAAATACTAGACAGAGGAATAATACACAAAAGCATTAAGCATCTATTTGCTGAAGTCGGCAACAGTAATTTCTACACTAAAAATGTTAAAAAAGGTTGAAGTTATCTTTTCGAGCTCTGTGACAAAAAAGAAGGATCTTTGTCTAAGGTTTAGCTTGCTATTGGCTCCATTAATTTTGTTGCAGTTGTTAAGGAGTTAAAAACCAGTTTCACTCACAGATATTTGTGAGCGAAACTCACAGAGAGCAGCTTGCATGAGGGATGAACTGAGCCACAAAATTCAAATACAAACATATTGGTTGATTTATTCAGATATGTGTCTGATTGGCAATTTTTTTGAATTTAGCAAACAGCTATTTAAATAATTGCTTGACTCTAGTTACTGTTTTTGGGAAGATTTATTAGTCTGTACTTTTCAAATCAATGAATTCGATCTGAAGCCTTTGAATAGAGGTTGTCTGATTGGAACCTCTGCAGAGAATAAGATAAAGCAGACAACTTCTGTAGTTAGTGAGGAAAGAATTTTAAAAAACTACATAAGAAATAGATTACAGTTATGGTTTTAGCACTAAGAGTTGTAAACCATTTATTATTTCCTGCTACATGAGAAGCTCGTATCATATATCAACTACAATAAATATATATTGTGTTTCTGTTACTATTTGCTTGCTCTTTTATTGTTTGAAAAGTTTGTTTGGCAGTTAAAGCACAAAACGAGTGTGGTGTTGTAATGATTCTTTGGAAAAGATTTTTTTGTTCATTATCCTACTTTACCTGGATATCGGGGCAAGTGCAAACATTCTCAAGGATGTAGGGATGAGGGTTCACCTACAAGATTAGTCTGAAACATAGAAATCAAAATATCCCGAATGAAAAGGGTAAAAGAATCATAAAACCTAACAGACTAATTTTCTATACTTCTGAAAGCACTGCCGCAAATAGGGTGAAATGTTGAGTTTTGTGGGTGTTTTTTTAATCCATTTGATCTGTTCACTTTTTTGCCATTTTTCTTTTTTAAATTCTCCTTTGTCTGGCATTGTATAGTGTGGTTTTGGTATCTTACTTGAACTACAATACTTCGGTTTAAAAAAACACTTTAAATAGTTGGCGTAAAACATTTTGGAGGAAATGTCAATGTTTCTCATGTCCAGCTAGTCGAGTTTCCTCTGCCATGTGGAACCTCATTCTCTGTCATTTAGGGTCTGTTGTGGAGCTTCCTGCCAAAGGCAACAGCTGGAGGAGATATGTAACAAAATTCCCATATTTAACTTCACAATGTTTTGTTTGAGTTTATGATGGGAACATTGTAAAAAGAAGCAGGAGCCTGTTTTATTATTTTAACACAATTGTATATGTAGGCTATTTTTAACATGTGGTCATTTTACTGGTTTACTATTTAAAATTAACCCTGTGTAGGAGGTTGGTGTGTGCATGTGCCTTAGAGTGATTAAACCATTGGGATAAGCTTTCATCGTCACTGCCCGGGCTGCAATCCAGTGGATCGGATCGCCCGCCTGTTACAGATGTCGCCTGATTTTTGTCCCGTTGAAATCAATGGCAAAGAAAATCGAGCAGATTCTATAAAAGGCAGGTGATCCGCTCCGCTGGATTATCACCCGGGCAGTGAAGACCAAAATTTACCACTGCGAATATTCTTCCCTCCCAGTGGGGGAATGACTGGTTTCAACTTCGTGGCTCCTTTTACACTTGGCGTTTCCGTAGTTCGAATGATGACAAAGTGACATCCCCACATTTACATTGCTGAAACTGGCACCCTTATCCGAACAGCAGAATCGTAGACCCACATTTTTGTGAGTCTATGATTCTGCCGTTGGCATAATAGAGCCTGGAAAAGATTGGAAAATCATTGTGTGGTACATTACGAGCTTGAATCCACTCTCTACCTCTCTGTGTAACTCTGTACTCCCCCTTTACCCCATTTCGAATTTGAAGCCATTAAAACACGGAAATGCAGGGGAGGAGTGAAATATTACAGCACACCAATGTCATCCTCTGAGTGCACAGACTTTCCTACAAGTCCGAGCATTGAGCTCTGCCTGTTGTAGCGAACACTGCATTGTGCCCATTGCTTTTGTTTTGACAAGCCTGCAGAACTGGCTCAATTTTGTGCAGCACTCTTGCCTATATGTTCAAAAATTTAAGGAAAACAATGGGATTAATTTTTGTTTTGAGAGATCCCTTTGCAGAGCTTAATGCCCCTGAGTGGATCTTGAGTGCTCCACCCATGATTTTCTGTCCAGGAGCACTGAAGACAAAATTTACCCCATTGATTTTTAAAAGTGAGGAAAGTTTGTCTAATAAAAGCATGTTGTCATTATTAAAGAGCAAAGTAGATTTTTTTTAACAAAAGCAAAATATTGTGGATGCTGGAAATCCGAAATAAAAACAGAAAACACTGGAAATGCTCTGCAGGTCAGGGCTAGATTTTTCAAAGGCTCTTGCCCTTTCTCATGTTCACCATCATTCCAGTGTCTTAATTGCTGCTTTGTTTACCTCAGAGTAATAGTGTATGCAGACAAATCAACTTATCAAACTGAAATCTCATGACTAAGCTGAGGCATTGGTGCTCATTCTAAGAATACAGGATTTTACCAACCATTTACCAGTGGAGGTTGCATAACAACAGAGGAACAATATTTTGTTATTCTAAGAACACAATAACAAGCATGGAATAGACCATACACAGTCTATCCTATCATGGGCTCTACCCAACCATTTAATCTCCTGAGAGAGTGTTCTACATAAATTCTTCCTGGCCCCCAAAGGAAATCAAGCAAAACTCCAGAACATTCATCCATCCTCATATTTCTACTATTCAACCCTGACCTTCTGCCCTCCACAGACAACATTCCCTCTCCCAGCCCTAGAAACACAGGAACCTCCATCATGCCCCATGGAGTATTTCATCATTTCTGTTTATACCTATCCCAATAAACTCTGATTCTGTTCCCCATTAGATATTTATCTGGCTCCTCTTTATCCCATGTGTATTGTTGCCCATATTCTTTGTGAATCAACATTAAAAAAAAGCAAGGGGCTCACTTATATATTCTTGAAAATTGTATGTGAATCTTAGACTCTAGCCTGTAACTGTGAAGTAAGACCAAAATTAAATAGCAAGAGACTGTGCAGCCCCATTATGATGGATTCAGACTGGAAGCTGCGGATGAAATGCAAGGGGGTGTTAAATCCACACATAACTATGAGTGTTTTACAGTTTGTGATCTAATTGGGCACTTCGTGTAATCAACTAATTAAAGAACGCAGGTCATTAAACTCCTTCAGTGTTTAGTGGCAATGTCAGTAATTACCTGGAGGGATCGCGCAGGGGCTTATCTGCACAGTTTTAAATTAATGATGTTACCATTTCTCTTGTTTATGCAATGCATGCTTAATCCATCGACTGGAAAACCAACAACAAGGAGCAGCTGCAGGACCAGCAGCTGAACTGTGAATGTGACATTACAGCCCAAGGGGGGGGGGGGCGGAGATTTGATTGTGTTATGTATGGAAATATGCTCAGAAAGGCAGGATTTCCCAAAGCAATACCACCGGTAATATAGCTCGATTTTTGTTTTATAAATTTACAGCAATTCTCAGCTGTCTTGATGGCTCACTTGGTAAATGCACTGCCTGCTGTGGTACTGAGCAGGAAGGTCTCAGGCTCATTCCGAGTTAAATAATTCCACTCAGACCAGCTTCAATCCCTGGTCTACTCCCGAGTTAAATGATGCCAGGCAGAAGCGCAGCAGGTGCACAATAACTGCCCTCATTAGCCCGTGAGGTAGGGTGGTAAAAAAAATATGCAGGATTCCCGCTCCTGATCCGTTCCAGTGACTCCGACAGGAACATGTATGAATATGGATGTCTCGAATGCACCTGCAGGCTGCCAATTACATCAGCAGATATCAGAGTAGCTGCTCAGTACAGCAGAATGAGAGAAAATAACAAATACAATGTTAAAAGTAAAAAACAATTTATTTCTACCTCACATGTATCCAGAGGTGGATTTATTGAAGAATATTTGTACTCCTTGGATTATTTGTTAATACATTTTTTGCTGGCTTAATGTAACTCTTAATGACCCAGGGACTAAGTTCTTGAAATGTTTCTTGCTCGGGATGTGCAGTGCTCGCCTGCCTGTATAGGTAATTAAGTAGTACAGTCTGCCTCCATTGATGGAGGTGTCATCACCATTTTCCCGGAGGTCCAGTTCTGTGCTGTAAAAAGGTTTTGTAATACTTGCATTAGGACTGTCCAAGTGACATCAGGTAATATATACATAATAAATATTTGTTACTGTGGTAACAACATAAATATCAGTTGCCTTATGAATGTCAGATGTGCTTAGATATATGTATGGATTATTTCACAGAGAATTTATGTTGTACAGTTCTTACGCCAAGCCCCTGAGTAATGTCCAGTATTGAACTGTTTGAGTTCCAAGATTGATGAGGCCTAATACACTACTAACTGTTCACTTATTATCTCTTGGGCCTGATTTCTGATGCCCTGTTTTTCAGAAGGTCATTCCCGTTTTTTTCACTCACATTGATTACATGGCATATTTAGTGATGTCCTTTCACCACTGCGGATGGCACTTTACAAAGATAACATCTGATATACGTGGAATTTTTAACATATTCTTGTTTGCATTATGGGGAAGTCACAGGCCCTACAAAAAAAATGGATCATCGCTGAGTCTCAACATGTTAAACACATTGGGGCAAGCTGTTGTCACTGAGATGTTCCATTCGAAAATCCTCCCCATTCAGTAGAACGTAAATCTGAATCAAGTTGACTGTGGCTTTTTTGGAATAGAAAAATAACATTCTTTGTGGCATGGCTGACGCACCTAATCAAAGCTGCACACACTCTTTGACCTTGACCATCAGGGACACACAAGATACCAGGCACAAATAAAGCCTTTTTCTGCATGTCTTTATCAACACCATCCTTGGACATGAGTGCACTGTGGGACCTAATCTGAGAGAGGATCATGCCTGTAAATAATTGATGAGTACTTTGGGGCAAAAAATGTAAGTGTATGGGGCTCAGAGCTTTCACAAGCACCATTGAAAATTAGCCTCTTGATATTGCAATACCACTAATCTTGTGAAAGTGCTAAATTTACCTGCTGTGGTTCAGGGGGCTCATTTGTTTCAGTACATGAGTCTCGCAAAGGCACATCAGCATGTGTCAGCAATGATGTGTTTGTTAACTAAACTGTTACTTGCAGATCATATGATATATTTCTTTAAATTTCAAAGTACTTATAAACTAAAGTGGCATCAAATCCTAGAGATTGACGTAGGTCTGCCCTCTATATCCACAGGTTATTTTGTGAGAAGTTTCTTCAGTTGAAATGAATAAAAGGATGCACTTTTATTTCGTAATTAAGGCAAAATGTGCACAATTTGCTGAATTATAGCAGAGACTAAATATATAAGAACATAAGAAGTAGGAGCAGGAGTAGGCCAATCGGCCCTTCGAGCCTGCTCCGCCATTCAATAAGATCATGGCTGATCTGATCCTAACCTCAAATCTAAAGAACGCAAGAAGTAGGAGCAGGACCCGGCCACTCAGCCCCTGGGCCCGCTCTGCCACCCACAGGGCCTTGACCGATCCGAACTCAGCTTCATGTCCAATTTCCTGCCCGCTCCCCGTAACCCCTAATTCCCTTTACTTCCAGGAAACTGTCTATTTCTGTTCTAAATTTATTTAATGATGTAGCTTCCACAGCTTCCTGGGGCAGCAAATTCCACAGACCTACTACCCTCTGAGTGAAGAAGTTTCTCCTCATCTCAGTTTTGAAAGAGCAGCCCCTTATTCTAAGATTATGCCCCCTAGTTCTAGTTTCACCCATCATTGGGAACATCATTACCGCATCCACCCGATCAAGCCCCTTCACAATCTTATATGTTTCAATAAGATCGCCTCTCATTCTTCTGAACTCCAATGAGTAGAGTCCCAATCTACTCAACCTCTCCTCATATGTCCACCCCCTCATCCCCGGGATTAGCCGAATGAATATATATTAATAAACCGGAGAAAATAAATTAATTTTGCGATAAGCAGTAAAGTTTCTAATGCAGTTTTTCCTACCAATGCATTTCGGTAGGAAAAATGAGGACAGGCAATATAAACTAGAGGGCACAATTCTAAAAGGGGTCGAGGAACAGAGGGATCTGGGGGTGTATGTGCATAAATCATTGAAGGTGGCAGGGCAGGTTGAGAAAGTGGTTAAAAAAGCATATGGGGTCCTGGGCTTTATAAATCGAGGCATAGAGTACAAAAGCAAGGAAGTCATGATGAACCTTTATAAAACACTGGTTTGGCCACAACTGGAGTATTGTGTCCAGTTCTGGGCACCGCACTTTAGGAAGGATGTGAAGATTTACTAGAATGATTCCAGGGATGAGGGACTTAAATTACTTGGATAGACTGGAGAAACTGGGATTGTTGTCCTTGGAACAGAGAAGGTTGAGAGGAGGTGTTCAAAATCATGAACGGTCTAGACAGAGTGGATAGAGAGAAACTGTTCCCATTGGCGGAAGGGTCAAGAATCAGAGGGCATAGATTTAAGGTGATTGGCAAAAGAACCAAAGGTGATATGAGGAAAAGCTTTTTTACACAGCAAGTGGTTAGGATCTGGGATGCACTGCCCGAGGGAGTGGTGGAGGCAGATTCAATCATGGCCTTCAAAAGGGAACTGGGTAAGTACTTGAAACAAAAATATGTGCAGGGCTACGTGGATAGGGTGGGGGAGTGGGACTAGCTGGATTGCTCATCATAGAGCCGGCGCGGACTCAGTGGGCCGAATGGCCTCCTTCCGTGCTGTAACCTTCTATGATTCTATGATTGTGATCCCCCATATAATGTTTATCTCTTCTTGCTTGCTTATGTCTCCCCATTAATAAAGTTGACATGTTAAAAGACAACGGGGCCAATTTTGGTATCCGGCGTACACTGGATGGACGGTGGTCTGCTCTGCCTATCCAATGACATCAGCGTGAGGCACGATCCATTTTCTTGGCTACTTCTGGCCCCAACAAAAATCACGTAAAAAGCTTTCTGTAAACTTTTTTGGAGCAGCCTGCATCAGTTCCTTTGAGGACCGCTAGTTCCACAACTGTTTTAGGATCCCGATTTAAATATATTAATGAGGCTCCCGCTTGTTTTGGGCTGGAGCGCTGGCTGTCTAAATTAAGGCCTGCTTGAAAATCACATCAGTGGTTGGGCCTTGGGTGGCAAGTGAGCAACAGTTACTTTTACATTTTCATCTTGCTACCATCCCATTCACGCTGAAAAACAGGGTGGTAGTGAGTCAAAATTCTCTCATGTTACTTTATCTTAGAAGGTGGAACATTTCAATTCTGCCTTTTTTTGTTGCTACTTTCCCATTATGATTTCCCCCCCCCCCCCACTCCATTTCCTAAAGGAACTGATTCCATCAACCCTCTGGTGCTTCACACAAGTGGCCATTTTTCATGTGTAAGCCTAGATGGTGAATTATGCCTTATCAGTTTGACTGCGGGGAGACAATATATCCAAGTTTAATTCTGATACTCACACAATATCTATACACATATACTTTCCAGCTAGGGTCTCTAAGGATCAATCTTGCAACGTTACTGACTGCATAGCTCAATACCACATAGGGCAGTACAGTCACCAACTGAGCCATCAGGGGAGCTAATTCTGTCTCTTTAAATCATTCAGGACCACGATAACAAATCCAACATAACCTAATAAAGAAGCATTTTCTTTTTCCCTTTTTGAGATGAGAGATTGAATAGTGAGGATAAAGAAATATCCTGTAACTCTGGAAATGACTCTGACTCTTCTCAATAATGCTGACAGTCAGAGATATGAGAATATTTTTGCTATTCTTTGGTCAAAAACATGTGCAGAGCTTGAAAGCTCTAAAGACCATTCAGCTTTGACAGGGCCAAATATATTGGACACAGATCTTGAGGAGGTCGGTCTCCAATTAATTCCCGACCAGATAGCTTACCAATATTTGACATGGAGATACAAACTGATACAAAAGATATTTGAAAAATGTGGGAAACATATTACACAGTGGGGAAGATTCCCTCTATGTGATATGTGTAACAAAATTGTACAGCCGTTTTGAAAGAACAATTTATAATGTTTACTAATTGTGATCAAAATTTGTCATAACTGTTTGTCTAATAGCATACAATAGAAGTGGATGCTAATGTTTTATTACTAATGAAATACAGAGATAGATTTTCAATTTGCAGCCTGGATATAAAACTGACTCTGCAGATTTACTGCCCGCCTATTATAGAAACCACCCCATTTTCATTATCATTGATTTCAATAGGCAACCGATCGGCCATGGCAGGTTTACGCCAAGGTGGCAAGTTGAAAATCTATCCCACCCTCTCTATCTGACCAAGCACATCAGCTAATTATTTCATCAGGATGATTTCTGCCTATCGACAGTTGATGGCACACATGAAAAATGGACACTTAGCCCAGGTAACTGAGAGTGCCCAGAGCGTGTGGAACCAGTCAATGCCTTCTGGAGAGGAGGAGAGGGGAGAATATTGGGGAAAAATAAGAGGAGGAAAAATGTTCAAAAGGAAAACAAATAAAAGAAATGCAAGAATCTTAAAAGTTTTGTCAATGTTTGTCAAGCGATTCACTGAATATACTGTGAGAAATCTATGAAGTAGTCCTGTATTGCATTGTCGCCTTTCTGATGCTATGTTAAACCGAGTCCCCATCTGTCCTCTTAAGGTGGATGCAAAAGATCCTACAGCAGCAATTGCAGAAGAGAAAGTGAATTCTCCCGGTGTCCTGACCAATATTTATCCCTCAACCAATATCACTGAAACAGATTATCTGGTCATTTATCTCATTGTTGTTTGTGTACAAATTGGCTGCCACGTTTCCCTACATTACAACAGTGACCACACTTCAAAAAGTACTTAATTGGCCATGAAGCTCTTTGGGACATCCTGAGGCCATGAAAGTTGCTTTATAAATGCAAGTTCTTTCTTACTTCTAATTCATACAATTTTATTTAGTCAGTTGTAAGCTGCAGTATTTATGCAAGCGTTAAGCTTTGGTAGTTTTATGACAGCTTTTCTCTGTGGATTATCTTACAGCTTTAACTGAGAGGATTTGGCAAGGTGCCCGTCGCTGTCAGCAGGGAGGGTCATAGGTCAAGGCATGCAGTAAAGTAAGCTGTGACATATAAATTGCTGCTTGACGGTACGACTATGTAAAGTGACTCCTTAATTGTTTTATTGTTGGTTAGTAGGCATTTCTGGGTTTAATAAGACAACAACTAGAAAACAGCCTCATGTGGCTTTAACAGTTTTCCTAAACTGGGCAGCTAAACTCTAGACCTGTACCAGCAGCTTTACACATGGTCTTATTGTAAGTCATTGAACACCGGATTGGAAACAAACTCATTTAGTACTAATATTCAAAAATGATGACAAGTCAATTCCAGGAAACTTATTAGTTTTACATCAATAATTGGTAAAATAATGGAATACGTGATCAGGTTCAAACATGAGAATTACCTTAGAGAGTGGCAGCTAACAGAAGGAAAAGATCCTGTCTAACCAACCTCTTTTTTGAGTAGATAACCTATCAAGTGGACTGTGGTAAACCATATAATATGGTGGCCTAGCTTTTATGATCAGCATTACTGAAACATCAGTATTAACTTGTTTATGGTAAATGGGTTATGACTGGTGCTAAAACAGTGCCATTTGGAAAACCTAGACTTCCAGAAAGCTTTTGACAGTGTTCCTCAGGAAAGGATGTTATAAATAGTGGACAATCCAAGGTTAAACCTAAAACCTATATCACACAAAGTCAAAATTACCCCAGTGGGGCATCACTGGTTCACATTTCCTGCTTCTAACTTAGCTCTTAACTCTATGCCTTAGTTTACAAACAACACATTCACAGAATTATTCAAATCAACAGACAATGGAAAATATCAGTTGCCTCCCTGCAGGAGGGTTTAATTTCCTTTGGTAGAACTTTGCTTGTTATTTTGTGTAAAATTCCTTTGTGCACCTTTTTAACGCCGTCGTTAACGCATTTAAAATCAACAAGTTAATGACCGCGTGTAAATAGTGCGAAAAATAAATAATACCTGTATCCGTTAAGCAGTGTGGTGGCAGAGGAAATTGAGCCCCTGGAGAGGCAAAGTTGGAGGGGTAGTTGCCCAGGGTTCAGGCACATGTTAATGGTGCTGTGTAAATGTAAGATCTTTCTTTAATAACAGAAGGGTCAAAATCATGCCCACACACACTCACATGTTCCTAGCAAACAGAAATGAATGTTTCAGAGGTAGTGCACCCAAAGTTGTCGCATTTACTCTGGCACGGAATGCTACAGCCCTACACAGCTGTTTAGGTATTGACAGTTTTTCAACACTGTTAATAAAAGTGACAGAAGACCTCCAGCTTGTTGTAAACAGGTTGTAACTGCCTCCATTTGGACTAAGACACACGCTGTCATATGCAAAGAGCTGCTCTTTATTCATTCTAACATTTAATCATAGAGAAAATGACCTCCTGACACCAGGTTTGATTATAACCTCCGCCCCTTCCTCCTTCTTTTAATATATTTTCTCTGTTCCAATGTTTTTAATTATCAACAGTGGGAGTTCTGACAGTTTTTAGTGTACACAACATCAGGAACCCGTTGAGGTCCCTTGAGAACCAAAGGATTTAAAAAACAATGTTTCTAAGAGAATGCTGGTTAAAAACACCCCTAAATGACTAAGGAATGACTTGAGATTAGAACTAATGCTGCCGTTAATGCTTTTGTTGCACAATATAAGACATTAAAAATGCATACAGTGAAAAACCTGGCAAAACACAAAGTATCATTTTTCAATAACACTATCCTTCGACAGAACAAGAGCACATTACATTTTCTTGATAGCCTCTCTCTGCGAACAGGTCAGTGGGTGTATAAGTGTCCAGTAAAGAATTTATGAACTGAAACAACAATATTCAAACGTGAAAGGATGGCTCCAAATATGTAGCTATCGTACCAAATTAGAAATCTGAGCTGACCCCAGGTGTGCTTGTAAATAATCAATACCACAAAAATGGGCAAAGATTCATTCTTTGCTCTCCATTTCAATAACTGGAGTGAATTCAAAGCATTCTAATGAAAGAAAAGCAAGAAAAAACTTGCATTTATATCACTCCTTTTACATCCTCAGGATGTACCAAAGCGCTTTGCAGCCAATAAAGTATTTTTTAAAAATGTAGTCACTGTTGTTATGCAGGCAAACGCAGTGGCTAATTTGCGCACAGCAAGGGCTCACCAACAGCAATGAGATAAAGACCAGATAGTAGGGGCAGTTTTCATGTGTGTGTGTGGCAAACGGGCAGGCGGGGTGTGCACGGTGGCTGCCTGGAGAAGTCAGTGTGGGGCCCGGTCGATTTTCGTGGTCGTCCCTCGTCATAATGCAGTTGGTGAGCTGCCAGTGTGCAGCACACTCCGCGTAGGCAACTCACCAATTCGGAGGAGGGAAATCCGGTGTTGTGGCCGCTCGTCAAGGGCCTGCAGCAGCAGCTTAAAGTTGATGTGCATTTAGTGTCAAGAACATATAGCAGCAATGCTGTGGGGCAGCAAGCAACATGAACCTACAGCAGTAACTCCATAAGATCTGATCAGGTGGAAGAGACAGAAATGATTGCCAGAAAAATGTCTCCAAAAGCTCCATTAATTTTTACCTGACAGCAGCTGAGGATCACTTTAATTATCACTGGAAATGGCAGCTTCCCAAATTCTACAGCTCATGAAAGGTGGGCAGGAGCAGGAACTGGAGGTAGTCAGGTGTACAGAGATGAAAATGGTGTCGGCATTTAAGTGTTGTCACATGACCCCTTATTTGCATGTATGCATGAGGCTCCCACCTGTTTCAGTTGGGAGCTCTGGTTGCCAGGATGCAGATCTGCCCAAAAAAGGGAACGGATGTCAACGGAGCAATAAATCCGTGTGACTATCTGTCGCTTGATTTTGGTTCTGCACCCATTCTGCTTTTGTGTGCAAACTGGGTGGCAGTAAGAGTGAAAATCACCCCAATCTCTTCCTTTTGGCGTTGGTTGAGGGATAACTGTTGACAAGGACACTGGGAGAACTGCCCTACTTCAAATAGCACCTAAAGATCTTTTCTATCCACCTGTGAGAACAGTCAGGGCTTTGGTTTAACTTCTCATCTGAAAGATTGTACCTCTTGACAGGGCAGCACTTCCTCAGTACTGCGCTGATTAGGGATAAATTTAACTTTGGGCGATGGTGTAAAACGGGTAATATCGAATCAGCCGCCTGTTACACAATGGAAGGAAAAAACGGGCGGTGTGCGTAATGGGCGGCCATTTCGATATCGCCCATTTTTACATCATTGCCCAAAATTAATGTTACCCCCATTATGTGCTGAAGTCTCTGGAGCGGGACTTGAACCCATGACCTTCATGAACCAGAGGCAAGAATGCTAACACTGAGCCAAGGCTGACACCCAAGATCTAAAAATTAATTTATATTTCACAGGGCCACATCAGATACATATCACAATTACATGAGATTAATTATTGCTCAATTCGTAGTGACAGGGGCTGGGATTTTCTGCTACGGTTATGCTGTTGGCTTACCACGCACCTCCATCCATTCCAGGATTTTCTACCAGAATAGACATGGAGATGTAGCATCTACTATAATATGGGCGGTCGTATTCAAATTAGACACAAAAGACAGGAATATGTTCCCGCTATCCAGGTTGCTATGGCGGTGGGGCGTTGGTATTAAATTTAAAGGGCTGCCTTAGATTACATAATTGATTGTAGGGTGATTGATTGCATAGGCTATGGTGGCATTTTTTTAACAGTTTTAAAAAGTTGAGGTCAATCCCAGGGATTGCTGGCCACCCAATGCTGTGGCAGGGTGTCTGTGGCTCTGTTGCAGCCATTTCCTCCCCTCTTCCAGGTGGGCTCCCTGACAGAGGCAAAAATCCCACCAAGGGCCAGCCCGAAATATATCAATTATCCTGACCACAGAAAATGGTCTGGGGTGGGCGATCAAAGTGGACAGAACTCCCACCCTCCTGAAGTTGTGCTGGGATTTAGAAGTCCGGGTCTGAAATGGGCGCTGTATTGAAATGAGGTCTGTGCACATTTCACGTGGCCGCCTTTGCCCTGCTAAATTGGTTATTGCTGCCACAGTTTTATGCCTCCGGCATGGGCGTAACAAAGTTGAATTTAGACCCCGGTTTTCCCACATTATGAGACACAGAGTAATAGGAATAATAGACTTCTGTTTTAATAATAAGACTTTGCTGTCCAGTTTACACTTAAGAAATTTCCAAATATACCTCTCAAACAAAAGCAACAAAGTTATGCAAAACCTTTATAAATCACTGGTTAGTCCTCAGCTGGAGTATTGTGTTCAATTATGGGCACCACCCTTTAGGAAGGATGTCATGGCCTTGGACAGGGTGCAGAGAAGATTTACCAGAATGGTACCAGAGATGATGGAATTCAGTTTTGTGGAGAGACTAGAGAAGCTAGAAGCAGGGGGAAAACTCTCCAGTGGCTGGAGTCATACCTAGTACAAAGGAAGATGGTAGTGGTTGTTGGAGGCCAAGCATCTCAGCCCCAGGGCATTGCTGCAGGAGTTCCTCAGGGCAGTGTCCTGGGCCCAACCATCTTCAGCTGCTTCATCAATGACCTTCCCTCCATCATAAGGTCAGAAATGGGGATGTTCGCTGATGACTGCACAGTGTTCAGTTCCATTCGCAACCCCTCAGATAATGAAGCAGTCCGAGCCCGCATGCAGCAAGACCTGGACAACATCCAGGCTTGGGCTGATAAGTGGCAAGTAACATTCGCGCCAGATAAGTGCCAGGCAATGACCATCTCCAACAAGAGACAGTCTAACCACCTCCCCTTGACATTCAACGGCATTACCATCGCCGAATCCCCCACCATCAACATCCTGGGGGTCACCATTGACCAGAAACTTAACTGGACCAGCCATATAAATACTGTGGCTACGAGAGCAGGTCAGAGGCTGGGTATTCTGCGGCGAGTGACTCACCTCCTGACTCCCCAAAGCCTTTCCACCATCTACAAGGCACAAGTCAGGAGTGTGATGGAATACTCTCCACTTGCCTGGATGAGTGCAGCTCCAACAACACTCAAGAAGCTCGACACCATCCAAGATAAAGCAGCCCGCTTGATTGGCACCCCATCCACCACCCTAAACATTCACTCCCTTCACCACCGGCGCACTGTGGCTGCAGTGTGCACCATCCACAGGATGCACTGCAGCAACTCGCCAAGGCTTCTTCGACAGCACCTCCCAAACCCGCGACCTCTACCACCTAGAAGGACAAGGGCAGCAGGCACATGGGAACAACACCACCTGCACGTTCCCCTCCAAGTCACACATCATCCCGACTTGGAAATATATCGCCGTTCCTTCATTGTCGCTGGGTCAAAATCCTGGAACTCCCTTCCTAACAGCACTGTGGGAGAACCGTCACCACACGGACTGCAGCGGTTCAAGAAGGCGGCTCACCACCACCTTCTCAAGGGCAATTAGGGATGGGCAATAAATGCTGGCCTTGCCAGCGACGCCCACATCCCGTGAACGAATAAAAAAAAAGCTGGGGTTGTTCTCCTTGGAGCAGAGAAGGTTAAGGGGAGGTACAACAGAGGTGTTCAAAATTATGAGGGGTTTTGATAGAGTAGATAGGGAGAAACTGTTCACACTGGCAAGTGGGTTGATAACCAGAGGTCATAGATTTAAAATAATTGGCAAAAGAACTGGAGGGGAAATGAGGAGACATTGCACAGGCACGATGGGCTGAATGGCCTCCTTCTGTGCTGTATGATTCTACTATGATTCTATAAACATCGTACTGTCCCAACTTCCCTAAGTACAACATTGCTGCATCACAAACCACAGAAGCACTGACACTTCCATATCTCATTGATTGAAGAGTGATACTGGCAATGGCTGTTGACAAGGCCGCAGCCTGCAACTCAGAGTATCCTCACGTCTCTGGCTGAAGGATACTGAAAGGAGTTTAAGAGACTGCAGGATCAAAACAATTTGTGACACTGGGGATCTCCCCTCCTCCCAAATCAATGTTACTCTGTAAGTCATAGGCAGAGAGAACATAAACCCCAATCTGCGTCAAGTATAACCATGGTGGATCTTTCCCTTTGGCTTTAGGATGTGATATGAACTGAAGTTTATTTTCATTTATTTTGTCTTTCAGCTGTATGAACTGGACGATGATCCAAAGAGGAAGGAATTTCTGGATGATCTATTCAGTTTTATGCAAAAAAGGGGTGAGTACAGCTGTAAGGAGGCTGTGTTTGTGTGTCTGTGTTTCTGTCTTATTCTGTGACTTTGTGCTTGGATTGCCTGGATTAGCAACAATGCCTGCTCTCATAGAGACAGCTAAATCCTAAAAGGATGTCATAGTGTCCTGGGGTGGGTGCCGATGCTTTATTGTACTATCACTCCCTCTCTACCCAGTCTCAGTCTCATTTAAGAGACGATTTGCCTCCCCAGCCCCTATGCACACATCTGTCTGCTGTATTTTTGCTGGGCCCTTGTTGGGATTCATTCCTGCGTCAGGAAGTCTGCTTCAGGGAGGGGAGGGAAATTGGGGGCAGTTGAATACATTTTTTTTTGCCAAAATTGGGACAGCGGTAGTGTAATTGATCTCCTTTTAAAAAGGATTTACATCTCCCTCCAGAGGCTTTATGCAAACTAAAATAATGAAACAATATTAATAAATCTAAGAAAGTCACTTTGTTTTCCAACATGTTGACTTGTTAGCTGATTAAATCTAAGATTTCAGTCATAGTTATTGAGGAACTCTGTGCAATGTTGTATTGTGAAATATTGGTATTTAGATGTTAAAAGTGCAAAAATCGTCAACAGCAGATAAGCAGCGAGGTGAGAGCTTCATTGGTGTGTGGGTGTATGTGGTTGTATGTGGTTGTGTGTGATTACCTCACACACCTGAGGGAAAATAGAAGTCATTTTGAATGTCAAATGTTGAGTTATTGTGAGGTAATCATTTGTAATAAGGAGCTTGATTGTTTTGTATATAAGAAAATCTTCTAACCTAATTTGCATTGACTGCTGCAGCAAATAGATTTTGGCTTCTCTGGTAAGAGATAGAAAAATATTGTTTTCTTTCTTTTACCACCCCCCTCCTCCCCCCCCCCCACCCCCACCCCCACCCTCACCTCCTGATAGCATTGACTCTTTACTAGGGTGAAATTTTCAGGGCACTGGTCGTCCTCCAGTTCCATTCAAGATCAGATCAGCCATGATCTTATTGAATGGCGGAGCAGGCTCGAGGGGCCGATTGGCCTACTCCTGCTCCTATTTCTTATGTTCTTATGTTCTTAAGTAGTCATTCTTCATACGTGAGCCTATTTGGTGAGGGTCCGCAAGCCATTTGACTGCATACGGCATTATTTTTTAGCCTGATGCCACCCTCACCTGACGTTCAAATATCTAAATTTCCAGCAAGGATCGGCAGATAGTGGAATAAAAACAAAGTGCTGGGAAACACTCAGCAGGTCAGGCAGCAGTAGATAATGGTCAGCAGTAGAAATCCTGCATGATTTTTCCCTTCCCAGTCTAGGGTTGTTGAGACAATTGTTGCACCTCTACTGCTACCTTAGCTAAGATAGAAGAACAATAGAAATTTACAGCTCAGAAGAAGGCCATTCAGTGTATCGTGTCTGTGTTGGTTCTTTGCCAGAGCAATCCAAAACTAATTCTATTCCACTACCCCTCCCCCCCACCCCATTGCCACTTGTATCTTCTTCTGCTTCAAATATTTATCTGTTTCCCTTAAAAGATGCATGGAGTTAAATTCAGAATTGCCCACTTTTGGGTGCCCTCCCGGTCCAGCGTTAGTAACCCCCACGCAAAAATGGTGAGGTCCGAAGAGCCCCAGATATTGGGCCTCAGACCTCATCATCATCATGAAGATGGCACTGCAGGAGGAGTTAGGTGCTAGTGCAGCGGCTCACAGGTAAATGCTTGAACTCAGGATCGGGGATTGGGGACTTCGGTGTCGGGACCCTGGGGCAGGAGGGAGGGATCGGGGGCCTCGGGCAGGGATCGGAGGCCTTGGGCTTGCTGTTGGGGGGGCCGTGGGCAGGGATCGGGGGCCGCGGGCAGGGTTTGGAGAACCTGGGCTTGCTGTCGGGGAGGTAGATCAGGGGTCTCGAAGTGCATGGTGGTCAGGATCACGGGGTGGGGTGGGTAGGGAGGGAGATCATAAGGCCTGATTGTCGGGGCCTTTAAGAACCGTTGGTTAGGCTACTCTGGGCCCTGGAAAATCTGAGTGGAACATGCTCGGGAAATGCTTCGCCCAGTTTACATCAAATTTGGCAAAAGGGTCCTAAAGCAGACATTAAGCCCCTTAAATAAAGGGGCAGGCATCCCAGACACTTGGCAGCCAGTGCACATCCAGGGGGAGATTGAGTGTATGAGATCTTACCTGGAAATTAGTCCCCCAACTATAATTTTTTGCCCAAAAAATGGCCGCGATGGGAATCAATTCCTCCCCCCGCACTCCCATTTTCAGGGAATTATGTACTTGAACCCCTAGGTCTTGCTGTTCATCTACACCCTTTAGCATCTTTCCATTCCTTGCATTTAATCCCAAAATGTATTATCTCACAGTTATCAATTCATTCTGCTATGCTGTTTGCCAAACTCGCTACTCATGTTATCAGCAAATTTTATGTGCTTCTATAACCAGGTTCAGATTATATATAAAGGAGAACAAAAGTGTACTGAGCACTAACTCCTGGGGAACACTTCGAACCTGTCTCCAATCCAAGCAACAACCCCCATTAATCCTAACTGTTTGTCCATTGACCAACTTTCTACCATTCTGCGACATTTCTTCTTGTTTCACACGCCTGAATTTTTTCATCATAAAAATTTGGTCGACGGACAAAACTTATTGTGTGTCGCCTGAATGTCCATATACACTACATCCCCTGAATTCCCTTTGTTTATGCAATCAGTCACTCCTTTAAAAAAAACTCTATCAAACATGATTCGCCTTTCACAAATCCGTGCCAGCTCTCCTTGATTAACCTCATGCATTTTTAAATGTTCACTAATTTTATCTCAGATTAAGGATTGCAGGAATTTGTCAACGAATGATGTTAGACTAACTGATCTATAGTTACTAGTTTATCCTTCATGCCTTATTGAACAAAGGTGCTACGTCAGCTACTCTCCAATCCGAGCACAGTTTGCACATTTAAGGAGGGTTGAAAACTTTTAGCCGAGCCTCTGCTGTTTGCTGTCTGGTTTCTTTCATCAGACTAGGATGCATGCCATCAGGGCTCGATGACCAATCCACCTTAAATCGTTCTAATTTTTTTAGAACCAAATCTTCTATTACCTCTAAGAAATGTTCCATATTATCCTCTAGTACACCTAGGGATAGATTTCTCCTTCATGTGGTTTTCAGGCGGCCGGCCGGCACGCTGGTGAGAGGCCCGATCCATTTTGAGGACTGGGCCCTCATTAGCATATGTCTGGCAGGCTGTAGGTGGATAACGAGTGACCCCCGGGGCAGCCCGCTGGCCTCCAGGCTCAGAAAAATGTAGGTCCTTGGGAAGGGGGCCTGTTCTCGGGATAGGAGCGAATCTGTTAAGGCAGCGGCCAAAGTTGTTTTTTTAGAACCTAGTGGAAGACTCCTGCTCTTACTAGCCCAACAAAAATAAATAAAAATTTACCTTCTGGGCTTCCAAGAGTTAAATTATGAAGAGAGATTACATAAACTAGGCTTGTATTTCCTGGAATACATAAGGTTAAGGGGTGAAATGATTGAGGTTTTTAGGATTTTGAAAGGAATTGATAAGGTAGATAGAGAGAAACTTTTTCCGCTGGTGGGGGAGTCTAGGACAAGGGGACATAACCTTAAAATCAGAGCCAGGCCATTCAGGAGCGAAGTTAGGAAATATTTCTTCACACAAAGGGTGATAGAAATGTGGAATTCTCTCCCACAAAAAGCAGTAGATGCTAGCTCAATTAATAATTTTAAATCTGAGATCAATAGACTTTTGCTAGCCAAGGATATTAAGGGATATGGAGCCAAGGTGGGTGGATGGAGTTAGAATACCGATCAGCCATGATCTCATTGAATAGTGGAACAGGTTTAAGGGCCTGAATGACCTACTCCTATTCCTATGTCCCTATGTTCTCTTTCGCTGAACCGCCAGTTCAAACTGTGCAGGGTGTGCACGGAGGACTCTCTGCTCAGTTGAGTCCTAAAATGGTAATCAGGGTACTATTTACGTCATAGACCCTGATTTGTGTATTAAAAGATCCTACCACCTGACTCAGGTGGGCGTTCCAGCCGCCCAGTGGTAGACCCCTGTGAATATAGTGTCGGCCACACCATTGACAGTTGCAGGGTGGTAAGTCGTATCTCACTATTTTCGGGGTGCTATCTCCCCATTTCCGTCAGGCGGGAAGCGGTAAAATTTCCACCTCTACATTCTCATTTCCACCATCATTTGTGAAAAGCAATGCAAAATATTGGTTTAATATCTTCGTCGTACCTTCATCCTCCGCAATTAGACTCTCTCCTTCATCCCTGAGTGGTCCTGTCCTCTTTTCTACTATTATTTTACTTTTTATATGATTTAAAAGGCCTTTTTTTTCTCTTTTATATTATCTGTTAGAAACATAGAAAATAGGACCAAGAGTAGGCCATTCGGCCCTTCGGGCCCACTTCACTATTTAAAATGATCATGGCTGATCGTCTAACTCAGTACCCTGTTCCCGCTTTTTCCCGATATCCCTTGATCCCATTAGCATTAAGAAATATATCTATCTCCTTCTTGAATACATCTAATGACTTGGCCTCCACTGCCTTCTGTGGTAGAGAATTCCACAGGTTCACCACCCTCTGAGAGAAGAAATTTCTCCTCATCTCAGTTCTAAATGGCATACCCCGTATCCTGAGACTGTGACTCCTGGTACTGGACACCCCAGCCATCGGGAACACCCTCCCTGTATCTACTCTGTCTAGTCCTAAAGTTAGCCTTTTTTCATGTTCCCTTTTAACCCTTCTAATCCTACTCACCTCTCCACTACACTTTCTATATTCCTCATGACTATCTTTAATATTGTTAGCCCTCATTTTGTGGCATGTTTTTTTTGAAGTTTCAGATTAGTTTTAATCTCTCAATTCATCTATGGTGTTCTATTCTTTGATGCACTCCTTTTTGCCTTAAAGGAATATATTTATTTTGTACTGTATCCATCTCTTATTTGTAGATTTCCGACTCCTGATCCATCAACCTGTTTGCTTATTTTTCCACGCAACTATTTTGGGCCAGATCCCTTCTTATCTCGCTGAACTTTGCCTTTGTTCAATTTAGGAACTCTTATCTTTGACTCTTCATTATCCTTCTCTATTCTTACATTGAACCTAACTGTGGTGTGCTTGCTATTTCCCAATTGTTCTCCTACTCTCACATCGGTTCTTTCCCCACTTTATTTCCCAGCTCTAAATCCAACAATACATTTTGCCTGTTTGGGCTAGAAACATACTGATCTAGAAAGCGATGATGTGGAGATGCCGGTGATGGACTGGGGTTGACAATTGTAAACAATTTTACAACACCAAGTTATAGTCCAGCAATTTTATTTTAAATTCACAAGCTTTCGGAGGCTTCCTCCTTCGTCAGGTAAATGTTCAGGAGCTCCTTGAAGCCTACGCATTTATACATCACAGAACAATACATGGTGTTTACAGACTGCCCCTGCAACTGCCCGTTGCCAAGGCAATCACCGTGTTCAGACAGAGAGGTGTCACCTGCAGAACCCCCGAATACACATTCAACAAAAAAACAAACAGGAAAAAAAAAACAGAGAGAGGCAGAAACATCCGGAAGGCAGAGAAAGCCAGCAAATGACCCATTATATTAAAAACAGATAACATTTGTTCGCTGGTGGGGTAACGTGTAGCGTGACATGAACCCAAGATCCCGGTTGAGGCCGTCCTCATGGGTGCGGAACTTGGCTATCAATTTCTGCTCGACGATTTTGTCGTGTGTCTCGAAGGCCGCCTTGGAGTACGCTTACCCGAAGGTCGGTGGATGAATGTCCATGACTGCTGAAGTGTTCCCCGACTGGGAGGGAACCCTCCTGTTTGGCGATTGTTGCGCGGTGTCCGTTCATCCGTTGTTGCAGCGTCTGCATGGTCTCGCCAATGTACCATGCTCTGGGGCATCCTTTCCTGCAACGTATGAGGTAGACAACGTTGGCCGAGTCACAGGAGTATGAACCATGCACCTGGTGGGTGGTGTCTTCTCGTGTGATGGTGGTATCTGTGTCGATGATCTGGCATGTCTTGCAGAGGTTACCGTGGCAGGGTTGTGTGGTGTCGTGGACGCTGTTCTCTTGAAAGCTAGGTAATTTGCTGCGAACGATGGTCTGTTTGAGGTTGGGTGGCTGTTTAAAGGCGAGTAGTGGAGGTGTGGGGATGGCCATAGCGAGGTGTTTGTCCTCATTGATGACATGTTGAAGGCTGCGGAGAACATGGCGTAGTTTCTCCGCTCCGGGGAAGTACTGGACGACAAAGGGTACTCTGTTGGTTGCGTCCCGTGTTGGTCTCCTGAGGAGGTCTATGCGATTTTTTGCTGTGGCCCGTCGGAACTGTCGATCGATGAGTCGAGCGTCATATCCCGTTCTTACTAGGGCGTCTTTCAGCGTCTGTAGGTGTCCATCGCGTTCCTCCTCGTCTGAGCAGACCCTGTGTATTCGCAGGGCCTGTCCATAGGGGATGGCCTCTTTGACGTGGTTAGGGTGGAAGCTGGAAAAGTGGAGCATCGTGAAGTTGTCCGTGGGCTTGCGGTAGAGTGAGGTGCTGAGGTGCCCGTCTTTGATGGAGATTCGTGTGTCCAAGAAAGAAACTGATTCTGAGGAGTAGTCCATGGTGAGCTTGATGGTGGGATGGAACTTGTTGATGTTATCGTGTAGTCTCTTTAGTGATTCCTTGCCGTGGGTCCATAGAAAGAAAATGTCGTCGATGTATCTGGTGTATAGTGTTGGTTGGAGGTCTTGTGCAGTGAAGAAGTCCTGCTCGAACTTGTGCATGAAAATGTTGGCGTATTGGGGTGCGAATTTGGTCCCCATGGCTGTTCCGTGAGTTTGGGTAAAGAACTGGTTATCGAAGGTGAAGACATTGTGATCCAGGATGAAGCGGATGAGTTGTAGGATGGCTTCCGGAGATTGGCTGTTGTTGGTGTTGAGTATTGATGCTGTCGCAGCGATGCCGTCATCGTGGGGGATACTGGTGTATAGTGCCGAGACGTCCATCGTGGTGAGAAGTGTTCCTGGTTCAACTGGTCCGTGGGTACTGAGTTTTTGTAGGAAGTCTGTAGTGTCTAGAAAGCAGTCTTGAATGCATTCTAAAACGAGTTCCCATATTGTCCACATGCATTATCTTTACTCCAGTCGATCTTGGGATGGTTAAAATCATCCAATGTTATTGCCCTGTTGTTTTAACATATCTCTTTGAACTGCCTTTAGATCTCCCCCTCTATCCCATTTCCACCGTTTGCTGGCCTGTAATGCACACTGGGAATTGTATCATTTCCCTTCCTATTTCTTAATTCTATTCATATGGATTCTGTCTTAACAGATTTCCCTGGGACACCCTCAAATTCTGGCTTGTCATAGAATCCTTTACTAACACTGCCACCCAACCCCCTTTTTTCTCTTCCTAACTCTCCTGAAAATGTTAGAACCAAGAATATTCCGTTCACAGTCCTATTCAACCCTAAGGCACGTCATGGTTATTAGCTGTTGCATCATATCTCCATAGTTATTAATGCTTCTAACTCTCCATTTTTGTTTTGAGTGCTTTGTGTTTTCATATGTTTGCTACTTAATCCTAGTTCCCTTGCCCCTTCCATAACAGAATTTTTATCTCTTGCTACCTCAAAGCTTCCTTCACTCCCTTCCTCTTCTGATAATATTTTCACACTATTTATTTCAGCTAAACCTTTTGCTTCGATTCCAACAACTTTATTAATCCTTCTCTTTCTCTCTCTCCCTTTTCATGTCAAATCTAGACTTTCCCTATCCTCCTGCCATAGTTTAAATTCTCCCCCACTCCTCTATCATCTCTATAAGGACATTGATGCTGCTTTAGTTGAAATGAAGGTCGTTCCTTCGGTATAGCCTTCCCTTGTTCCAGAACTCGCTCCAATGCACCCAAAATATGAACCCTTCCCTCCTGCACCAGCCTTGCAGCCTCACATTGACCTTTCTAATCTTCCTCTCCTTAACTTGACTAGTGTGTGGCACAGGAAGCGATCTGGAGATTCCCATCCTTGAGGTCTTGTTTTTCAACCTAGTGCCTAATTCCTTAAACTCCCTCTGCAAGATATCAAATGTACTTCTATCTATGTCATTGGCTCCAACCTGGACCTTGACTTATGGGTGCTCTGCCTCCCTTCCCAGAAATGTTTTCACCTATTCTGTGGTGTCCTTCACCCTGGCACCAGGAAGACAACATACCATTTGAAACCTCCAGTCATGACCGGATAAAAGGCCATCTATTCCCCTGACTATTGATCTCCCACTACTGCATTCTCCTTTTCTTGTAGTCTACCTGTCTTTCACTTCCTGGGTAGTCACTTGCTCCACTGTACTACAATGTTGCTTAGAACCACCCTGCTCTGAATCACTCACTTTCCATCTCACACTTGTTTAATACAATGTATCTATTGACAGTTTCAGTAACTATGGGGTTCCCTGCACCTGTGAGTCCTGTCTCCCTGCAGATGGTAACCCACTTCTCATTTTCTAACTATCCCTGTGTCTTGACCTCTCGAGCACAGCCTCTTCGGTAACCGCATTTTGGAGAGTACGATTCAGAAACCCCTTAACCTCTATGATACTGCGGAGTTTGGCCAATTGCTGTTCAAACACGGAGATTCTCTGCTCCAGAGATTCAATTTTGAAACACTTAGTGCAAACACACTGCCCCGGAAATACACTGATATCTGACGGTCCACATATTGTATTCCACACACATCATGAGGGTTCCTTGCACTGCCACTCTTCCACGCCGAAGTTAAAAATGTGCCTGAATTCCCACTAGCACCAAACTGTCACAAGAATCAAACTCCGCTTACTTACTTCACACAAATAATATAGAAAGAAAAACTACATGTCCAGCTGCACCCCTAGGCTGAACTCTACATAGTCCACTGGCCTCTCACAGCACAAAACTTAAGCTTGAGACCAACTAACTTAGCATAGACTTAGAATTGAACTTTAGACCTTCCTGATCTGCATGCCTCGGATGCTTATCGCCTTAAACAGTGGAGCTATCAGAAGAGTGGTTTTAATATTTCAATTATTTTTATTATTTTCCCTTTCAAAGTTGCACAGCCTCTACACATAGTCAAGTAAAACTGCTTCAGTGTCCTCTGTCTCTGTTAAGTTAAGTCTTATTCCTATTCCTTTACTGTCCATGATTTAGCAGTTACTTGGAAGGAATTCATTTTCATCACACACTTACTGCACCATTTCCTAGTTTAATTCTCCTAACTACTCTTAGGACCCCAAAACAGTTTTTCCTCCCTTTTACAAATCTTCAGGATTTTAAAATCCAAATTCGATGCCATATAATCGCTACTTCTGATATACCTCATTTCTTTTCAAATAGTCTTTTCAAAAAACCTAAAATGAGTGAATGTGGCTTGGTTGTGAATTTGGTTTCGTGCTCATCACTGATTCATACACCCCTCCCCCTCATTGATTTTCCTTTTCGAAGCCTCCTTTTGTAAAAGCTAGGTTATGGGTCAGTGAGTACTAGCAATTCCTTGGTGCCTTGCTCAAATGGACTTCTTCACACGTGAGTCTGGACAGTAAGTATTGACAGGTGTACGTACTGCAGGCCATTCGACTGTGGAGGATATTGCAGCTAAGCCACATCCTGTTCTTGTACAATGTCCACACGCTGCATTGGAGGAAAATCAGACAGCGTTTCCATTGCATCAGATATGTTTACATGTATGTGACAACTGTGTGATAAAGAATGTTTTTGATACTTGAAAGGAGAGACATCAGAAGCGTGGGATAATGCATCTGCAGCACTTCACAGAACTTAAAACTACCTGAAACAAGAAGCATGAGTAAATAAACACATTTCTTCTGTTACATGCAATAAAAACAGCACTGATGATGGAGACGGCTATTGTGTTTTGGAACAACATCATGAAAGAGCTGCAAATTTGATTGCATTTTCCATTTCCTGGGCTTAAAAGTTCTTTTTTTACAATTTCATGTGAGTTTTTAATAGTAACGCACATACTGCTTTTTAAACTGCGCTCCATGTTTGTCTAATCTTTTTTTGTTGAAATAGTACTGGAGGGCAGGCTCAGAGCAAAGAGGAAGGCGACATCCTGGAATTATGTTCCACTGGCAAGGTGCAATTAATTTTCAGTTTTATGGTGCTCCAGACAGATTTGCTCCTTTTCCCACAGAATAAGCATCTGTTATGTCTGACTGCTTCACACTATAACGGAAATTTAGACTTAACACAGTGAAAGCTGCAGCTCTTGCCAAGGAGACTGACTTATGAATAGGAGCTGTCAGAATATTAAAAGATGAAAATCAATTAAAATATTGGCTTCCTGATAAACTGTAACACAACATTTAATTTTATTTAATTTTTTCCATTTATGTTTTCTCAACTATACTACTCGCTGTCCTTTAGTCTCCTTTCTTCATCTGACAGGACAGGTAACCAGGCTGAGCAACAGGTTAGGATTTGACCAGTTCTAGGAAGAGTCATTAAATATTGCCATTTTTAAGCCTGCAGCTGGCTGAAATAGGTCTAACAATGCTACTGTTAATATTATTAAGGGGATATAGACAGGCTAAGTGAGTGGGAAAGAACATGGCAGATGGAATATAATGTGGAAAAATGTGAAGTTATGAACTTTGGTAGGAAAAACAGAAATCCAGAGTATTTTTTAAATGGTGAGAGACTGGGAAACGTTGATGTTCAAAGGGACCTGGGTGTCCTTGTACATGAATCACTGAAAGCTAACACGCAGGTGCAGCAAGCAATTAGGAAGGCAAATGGTATGTTGGCCTTTATTACAAGAGGATTTTAGTACAGGAGTAAAGATGTCTTACTGCAATTATGTAGGGCCTTGGTGAGACCACACCTGGAGTATTGTATACAATTTTGGTCTCCTTAACTACGAAAGGAGATACTTGCCATAAAGAGAGTGCAACAAAGGTTCACCAGACTGATTCCTGGGATGGTGGGATTGTCGTATGAGGAGAGATTGAGCAGACTTTTTTAAAATTCATTCATGGGATGTGGGCGTCGCTGGCGAGGCCGGCATTTATTGCCCATCTCTAATTGCCCTTGAGAAGGTGGTGGTGAGCCGCCTTTTTGAACCGCTGCAGTCCGTGTGGTGACAGTTCTCCCACAGTGCTGTTAGGAAGGGAGTTCCAGGATTTTGACCCAGCGACGATGAAGGAACGGCGATATATTTCCAAGTTGGGATGATGTGTGACTTGGAGGGGAACGAGCAGGTGGTGTTGTTCCCATGTGCCTGCTGCTCTTGTCCTTCTAGGTGGTAGAGGTCGCGGGTTTGGGAGGTGCTGTCGAAGAAGCCTTGGCGAGTTGCTGCAGTGCATCCTGTGGATGGTACAGACTGCAGCCACAGTGCGCCGGTGGTGAAGGGAGTGAATGTTTAGGGTGGTGGATGGGGTGCCAATCAAGCGGGCTGCTTTATCTTGGATGGTGTCGAGCTTCTTGAGTGTTGTTGGAGCTGCACTCATCCAGGCAAGTGGAGAGTATTCCATCACACTCCTGACTTGTGCCTTGTAGATGGTGGAAAGGCTTTGGGGAGTTAGGAGGTGAGTCACTCGCCACAGAATACCCAGCCTCTGACCTGCTCTCGTAGCCACAGTATTTATATGGCTGGTCCAGTTAAGTTTCTGGTCAATGGTGACCCCCAGGATGTTGATGGTGGGGGATTCGGCGATGGTAATGCCGTTGAATGTCAAGGGGAGGTGGTTAGACTCTCTCTTGTTGGAGATGGTCATTGCCTGGCACTTATATGGCGCGAATGTTGCTTGCCACTTATGAGCCCAAGCCTGGATGTTGTCCAGGTCCTGCTGCATGTGGGCTCGGACTGCTTCATTATTTGAGGGGTTGCGAATGGAACTGAACACTGTGCAATCATCAGCGAACATCCCCATTTCTGACCTTATGATGGAGGGAAGGTCATTGATGAAGCAGCTGTAGATGGTTGGGCCTGGGACACTGCTCTGAGGAACTCCTGCAGCAATGTCCTGGGGCTGAGATGATCGGCCTCCAACAACCACTACCATCTTCCTTTATGCTAGTTATGACTCCAGCCACTGGAGAGTTTTCCCCCTGATTCCCATTGACTTCAATTTTACTAGGGCTCCTTGGTGCCACACTCAGTCAAATGCTGGCTTGATGTCAAGGGCAGTCACTCTCACCTCACCTCTGGAATTCAGCTCTCTTGTCCATGTTTGGACCAAGGCTGTAATGAGGTCTGGAGCCGAGTGGTTCTGGTGGAACCCAAACTGAGCATCGGTCAGCAGGTTATTGGTGAGTAAGTGCCACTTGATAGCACTGTCGACGACACCTTCCATCACTTTGCTGATGATTGAGAGTAGACTGATGGGGTGATAATTGGCCGGATTGGATTTGTCCTGCTTTTTGTGGACAGGACATACCTGGGCAATTTTCCACATTGTCGGGTAGATGCCAGTGTTGTAGCTGTACTGGAACAGTTTGGCTAGAGGCGCGGCTAGTTCTGGAGCACATGTCTTCAGCACTACAGCCGGGATGTTGTTGGAGCCCATAGCCTTTGCTGTATCCGGTGCACTCAACCGTTTCTTGATATCACGTGGAGTGAATCGAATTGGCTGAAGACTGGCTTCTGTGATGGTGGGGATATCGGGAGGAGTCCGAGATGGATCATCCACTCGGCACTTCTGGCTGAAGATGGTTGCAAACGCTTCAGACTTGTCTTTTGCAGTCACGTAGTGGACTCCACCATCATTGAAGATGGGGATGTTTGTAGAGCCTCCTCCTCCCATTAGTTGTTTAATTGTCTACCACCATTCACGATTGGATGTGGCAGGACTGCAGAGCTTTGATCTGATCCGTTGGTTGTGGAATCGCTTAGCTCTGTCTATAGCATGTTGCTTCTGCTGTTTAGGACTACATGCTTCTGCATGTAGTCCTGAGTTGTAGCTTCACCAGATTGGCACCTCATTTTGAGGTACGCCTGGTGCTGCTCCTGGCATGCTCTTCTACACTCCTCATTGAACCAGGGTTGGAGTTCAGAAGAATGAGAGGCGATCTTATTGAAACATATAAGATTGTGAAGGGGCTTGATAGGGTGGATGCGGTAAGGATGTTCCCAAGGATGGGTGAAACTAGAACTAGGGGGCATAATCTTAGAATAAGGGGCTGCTCTTTCAAAACTGAGATGAGGAGAAACTTCTTCACTCAGAGGGTAGTAGGTCTGTGGAATTTGCTGCCCCAGGAAGCTGTGGAAGCTGCATCATTAAATAAATTTAAAACAGAAATAGACAGTTTCCTAGAAGTAAAGGGAATTAGGGGTTACGGGGAGCGGGCAGGAAATTGGACATGAATTTAGATTTGAGGTTTGGATCAGATCAGCCATGATCTTATTGAATGGCGGAGCAGGCTTGAGGGGCCGATTGGCCTAATCCTGCTCCTATTTCTTATGTTCTTATGATCCCCTGGCTTATTGGTAATGGTAGAGTGAGGAATATGCTGGGCCATGAGGTTACAGATTGTGCTGGAATACAATTCTGCTGCTGCTGATGGCCCACAGCGCCTCATGGATGCCCAGTTTTGAGCTGCTAGATCTTTTCTGAATCTATCCCATTTAGCACGGTGGTAGTGCCACACAACACATTGGATGGTGTCCTCAGTGCGAAGACGGGACTTCGTCTCCACGAGGACTGTGCGGTGGTCACTCCTACCAATACTGTCATGGACAGATGCATTTGCGACAGGTCGATTGGTGAGAACGAGGTCAAGTAAGTTTTTCCCTCGTGTTGGTTCGCTCACCACCTGCCGCAAGCCCAGTCTGGCAGCTATGTCCTTCAGGACTCGGCCAGCTTGGTCAGTAGTGGTGCTACCGAGCCACTCTTGGTGATGGACATTGAAGTCCCCCACCCAGAGTACATTTTGTGCCCTTGCTACCCTCAGTGCTTCCTCAACATGGAGGAAGACTGATTCATCAGCTGAGGGAGGACGATAGGTGGTAATCAGCAGGAGGTTTCCTTGCCCATGTTTGACCTGATGCCATGAGATTTCATGGGGTCCAGAGTCAATGTTGAGGACTCCCAGGGCCACTCCCTCCTGACTGTATATCACTGTACTGCCATCTCTGGTGGGTCTGTCCTGCCGGTGGGACAGGACATACCCAGGGATGGTGATGGAAGAGTCTGGGACGTTGGTTGAAAGGTATGATTCTGTGAGTATGGCTATGTCAGGCTGTTGCTTGACTAGTCTGTGGGACAGCTCTCCCAATTTTGGTACAAGTCCCCAGATGTTAGTGAGGAGGACTTTACAGGGTCGACTGGGCTTGGTTTGCCGTTGTCGTGTCTGGTGCCTAGTGGTCCGTCCGGTTTTATTCTTATTATGACTTTTCGTAGCGAGCTTTTACAACTGAGTGGCTTGCTAGGCCAATTCAGAGGGCAATTAAGAATCAACCACATTGCTGTGGGTCTGGAGTCACATATAGGCCAGACCGGGTAAGGACGGCAGGTTTCCTTCCCTAAAGGACATTCGTGAACCAGATGGGTTTTTACGCCAATCCGATTGTTTCGTGGCCATCATTACTGATACTAGTATTTTAATTCCAGATTTTTATTTAATTGATTGAATTTAAATTCACCAGCTGCCGTGGCAGGATTTGAACTCATGACTCTGGATTTTTTTTTTAGTCCAGGCCTCTGGATTACTAGTCCAGTAACATAACCACTATGTTACCGTTCCCATGGCTAGGCCTGTATTCTCTCGAGTTTAGAAGAATGAGAGGTAATCTCATTGAAACATACAAAATTCTTACGTGGCTCGATAGGGTAGACGTAGGGAGGATGTTTCCCCTGGCTGGGGAGTATCGAACCAGGGGTCACAGTCTCAGAATAAGGGGTAGGCCATTTAGGACTGAGAAGAGGAGAAGTTTCTTCACTCAAATGGTTTTGAATCTTTGGGATTCTCTACCCCAGAGGGCTGTGGAGGCTCAGTCATTGAGTACATTCAAAACAGAGATCGATAGATTTCTAGATATTAAAGGCATCAAGGGATATGGGGATAGTTCAGGAAAATGGCATTGAGGTAGAAGATCAGCCATGATCTTGTTGAATGGCGGAGCAGGCTCGAGGGGCCGGATGGCCTACTCCTGCTCCTATTTCTTATGTTCTCATTTTATTAATACCCTATTTATATTCAAAAGTCATGATTGAGGCTGTACTGTTCTGGCCACAGACCTTCCCAGGTGGTGGAAGAAGATCCCTGTTGGTCAACAATGTGAAAATTATATTGCTGGCCGATATGGGCTGACTAAAAACACAACCGATTGTGGCCAAAAAGAAAATTCCAGCTCTGAAAGCAAGTGGTGCTAGCAGCCCCCATTCACCTGAAAGCAGGAAACAAGACCATCTCCTAATGTGTTTTTCTCCATCTCCGGAGGCAAATACGTCACTACCTATGAAGGCATGTCCGAAATATAAATGTGGTATAAAATAGCACCCTTCACAGAATGCATTCAATTTGTTTTTCTGGCTCATTGTGTTGAAAGTGATAACTCTGGAGATTTGAATATCTTTTTTATAGCCTGTGCCAGTAGCAGTCATTCCAAGGTCAGGGATAATGTGGGACCAGATGGGATGGGCACCTCCCACCCTCCCTCTTTGATTTAAGCCCAGGCTAGAGGAAGACCTACATACAACACAAAGCACCAGTGTCATTTTACCATTTGGAAAACTATCTGCATAGTCTCTCTGAGAAAGGTTTTTATACTGAGGCCATTAATATTCAATGCCAGAATGTGCTGTGAGCTCAATCTACAGAAAAGTGGATTATGAGAACCATTTCATTTCTAGCTGTGAGTATAAAAACATATTGCCCATCCTATCCGCCTGAGTTGTATTTCAATCTGGGTGGGGACAGAATAGTGTTCTAATCCAATGTGTCACAAATTTGCGAGCTCTGAAGTCAGTTTACATTGAGTACATAGTACAAAGCTGCTTTAATTGGCCACTATTTGGAACTAATGTGGCAGTCTCGCTCAGTGTGGCGAGTATGAAAATCTGCTGTTTGGTGGAGATGCTATTCCAAAGTTGAGGTTAAGGCACATTGTTTGGGCAGATTAGTGGGAACTTTACTGTACATTTAAACAGTGGTTATATTTAACCAGGCAATTCTTGAGACTAACCATGGGTGCCCAAAGCAAGAAAATACCTTCTTCCTCACCACAGACACTTCCCCAAAGTGATGAATACAAACATTCACCCAGTTTTTGTACACAAAAAAGACCATGGTAGTTCGATAAAGCTCTAACATATTCTCAGTGAGTGCAGCCAACTGCTTTTACCTGTGCAGTTGATTTCCATATCTTTTTTTATTCTATCTGGAAGTTAAGCTCATGATCTGATCTGTTCTTTCCTGATGGTAAAAGTTGATTGAAGACCATCAAACCCTTATAAATGAATGCTTCCAAACAGTACTACATAGAAGTAAATGGAAACAATGGATTCTTATTTGACAAGTCAGGCTTTTTTTACCTGATTTTCATTTTAGAAAGTTCCTGACACACCTCTCGAAAACAAGACTGTCCAGTATAATATTGGATGTGTATCAACTCTAACTTGGCATGTATGGCTATTGCTGCATTCACAAAACCTTTCATCTAGGGATTGGAAGGAAGGCCGAGAACAAAAAAAAACTTAAGGGGAGGTAATTTTAACTTTTGGCAATAGTGTAAAATGGGCGACAATGGATCAGCTGCCCATTAGATACCTTGCTTGATTTTCCATTCCCTGAAATCAATGGAATGGAAAATCAGCCAAGGTGTATGACGGGTGGCTGATCCGATATCATTCGTTTCGCTCTATCGCCAAAAGTTAAAATTACTCCCAAGGAATGGGAGATAATGGAGAACAGAAAGAATGAATATTAATTGTTTTAACAACAACTTTTTGTACATCATACTTTAATTTGGCGTTGATTCATCTAGCAATGCACAACAAAATACTGCCTTGATGGCTAGCTCCCCCAGTAGTTTAGTGGACATATGCATTGTGTGAGGTAGTGCTAATTCATCCAGATCAGAAGGTCCCAGGGTTCGATTTTGATCTGCATCAAATTAACTGATTCCAGTCGGGGCAGCAATTGGGGAACCACAACTGGTCTCAGCTAGGAACTAGAGTACCCAGTCCTGATTGTTATCCAGTGACCCAGTACTGGAAACTCTGCATGTGTGGTTGCTGAGTGAGGACAGGCTCGGGCTCCACTCTGATGCCATCCACAGTTAAGTAGCCTGCTGAAACTCACCAGTAGGTCTCACGTGTGAATAATGCCTATTTAAGTGAGGTGGCACAGAGCTGCTGGCATCTGTGGAGCTGTACCCCATGCCCTAGCCTGAATCACTGCTTTCAGGACAGGAGCAGAGACAATTGGAGAATGTAAAACACTACTATCACTGACTGAAACAACATTCTACTGCTAGAGACTTTTGTTTTTCCATCATTTAACAATTTCACATGAGTTATGCTAACAGGCATTAAAAAAGAAGCAGCAATATGAATGATGATGTTTATTAGTGCGCCTTCATCTTCTTGGATTGAGGGTATAACCTCTCTGTTACTCTGCTTCCATTGATTCATCCCTCACATGTTCAAAGAAGCAGTAACGGAAATATTGCAAAGCCAAGCATTTCCACATGATGGCTGTTTGCTTTCAGAGGGAGGCAGCAATAATTGATGAAAATAAAAGGCTTCACCTAAGGTTGCAGAGAATTGATTTTCTAGTAGAAATGTACAGTACACTATAGGTCTGAAACAAACCGCACAATGTGGCTGAAACACTTGAGCGAGCGGGAGCTAAAAGCGGCTTTTCTGATTGGAATTTTGTTTTCGAGTTTTCTGCCCTCCTCTTCTGAAGACGCCAAATGTACTGCTGGCTTACAATTCCATGGGTGTCAGCTGCTCTCTGGTACCTCAATCTTCTTCATGTGTATGAGCCAGGACAGTTATTATAAGTAGGTTATTCACCTAGGGGGGCTATTGCAGCTCAAACCAATCCTGCCCTCAGCTTACCTCTACATATACATTTTCCAGCATAAGCCAATGAACAGCAATCTGGAATTGGAAGGTTGGCAGATTTTCCACCTGCCAAGCTGAGCGTTGCCGAGGACAATTGTAGAGCCCTAATTGCGGCCCCAACTGAAATTAGTTAGTTCAACACAGGCCAGGAATTGAATCATTGGCAGTAGGTAGTGCAGTGGGTTAGTTATTGGTCTGTCACCTCTGGGATCTGGGGTAAATCCAGCCCAGACTGATGTGACGAATAACTCTTCCGGTCGTTGGATGTAATGGTCCTGAGCGAACAATGTGGACAGTCTTAATCCAATTCCTGGCGGCCAACACAAAACTGCCCCTAATTCAGCACTAATAGACAATTGCACTCAGAAAGGCCTCAGAATAGCTGGTGTTAAAAATGGAAACATGTAACATTGTTGTAATAGGACACTCTTCGAGGGTTTGGGCTGAGGCACATTGCTGGGGAAGAGTGGAGGGAGCTTAACTCTGCGTCTGGGCGTACTTGCTGCTATTCCTGAGTTGGGAATACTTGTTGCTGATACTGGGCACCCAAACTGTTGTGCTCCTCAACATTAACATTTCCTCACTTTAATGAGCACAAAATTCAAAAACAAATATTAATTTAGACCTTCTTGAACTCTGTGGATCAGTACCACATCTTGCATTTACACACTTAGCCATTGGGTAAATGTCACTTCCTGGCTCTCTTTCTCTGCAAATTTTCTCACCCTCCTCCTGATCTCCTGAAGCCATTGACTCCTTGCTGGGTACTGTTCCAAGAGGTGCTGGGCTCCCAGGGTAGCACACACTAAGGGGTCATTATTCATTTATGAACCTGGACAATGTCAACAGGATATTCAACTGCAGGAGCATCACAGCCAAGTCCAATCCTGATGTCCAAACATAGGTACTTCCAACGGGCCCGTTGGATTATGCTCAGCCATAGGAACCCTGACTGGGGGTTTTCATCTCCCTAAACCAAGGACTGAGGCCAAGTGTCATCTGAAATCAGCCAACTCAGCACAGGCCAGGGACTAAATCTGGGCCCCTTCTGATCTGTGTGGCTCAGTTCCACACTCCACAGTGGACTTATCAATTGAGCCACCAAAGGAGTTCTCACCTTTCAGGTAATTAGATGCAAAGAGAAAGGAGTAAAAAAAATGGAAGAATTGTCAGAATAATGGGAGCTTGCAGCAAGTGAATGTGGTTTGCAAATGATGTAGCATTTATCGCCAGTCATTGTGAACCTGTCACTTGTGCTGGCAAGGCCTGTGCTTTCACTTCGCTGACTTATGACCAGTTGAAAGTAGGAAGAGACAGACTGAAAACACTGTTCTGGTCTCTAAAAGAAACTGCCCGTTTAGGGCCTTTTACTAAATGTAGTTTGTGACTGATGGAATTCAGACACGGCCCTGACCAGGAATAGTGTTGACATAGAAATCTGTGTTTCATTTGAATTAGTGACATACAGCTGACTGCACCTAAATCCTGTAAATAAATGTTCCTGTTAAATAAAATTTAATAATTACACAAATAGGCCAGTTATATTTTGTACAGTTTGCATCATTGCAAAGCAGTTTCAGCTCTGCGTTGACAAAATTGTGTTTGTATTTCAGATTTGAAATCACCCAGAGTGCACTTAAATAGAGATGTAGCTTCAGTTTCACAAGTGCTGTGATGGTAACTGCGGCTTGGTGGCAAGTGAAGCTTAAAAATCTCCCAAATGGTCCAATGAACAATCGCTTCTTTGCTAAAATTAAGTGATTGGAAATTAATTTTAAAAGTTTGCCTGGAATGTTTTAAACCTCACTTTGCACCAGCTACAGTGATTCTTCACCTGGCATAAATCAGTAGCAGTGAGAGATTGCCTCATGTAGAAGTGAGATTATCCCGTCGAGTAGTGAGAGACTACCTCCTGTATTCATGAGACTAAGTCTTGTAGTAGTGGGATTACCTCCTGTAGTAGTGAGTATACCTCCTGCAATCATGAGATTACCTCCTGTAAAGTGACAGACTACCTCTTGTGAGATTACCTCCTGTAGTAGTGAAATTACCTCCTGTAGTAGTGAGACTATCTCCCGTAGTAGCGCGATTACCTCCTGTAGTAGTGAGTATACCTTCTGTAGTGGTGACAGACTACTGCTTCTGAGATTACCTCCTGTAGTAGTGACAGACTAACACTTGTGAGGTTACCTCCTGTAGTAGTGAAATTACCTCTTGGAGTAGTGAGATTACCTCTTGTGGTAGTGAGAGACTATCTCTTGGAGGTAGCGTCATCTATCCACCTTGAAATCTATTTAGGTTACTTCAAATTGTTTTGCATATCGTAACATTATAGTAGTTACATCACAGAAGTAGGCCATTCGGCCCATCAAGCCAGTGCCGGCTCTTTGAAAGAGTTATCCAATTAGTCCCACTCCCTTGCGCTTTCCCCATAGCCTGTAAATTTTTTCCCTTCAAGTATTTATCCAATTCTCTTTTGAAAGTTATTATTGAATCTGCTTCCACCACCCTTTCAGGCAGTGCATTCCAGATCATTACAACTCCCTGCGTAAAAAAATGTTTCCTCATGTCGCTTCTGATTCTTTTGCCTATCTCCTTAAATCTGTGTCCTCTGGTTACCGACCCTTCTGCCACTGGAAACAGTTTCTCCTTATTTACTCTCTCAAAACCGTTCATGATTTTGAACACCTCTATCAAATCTCCTCTTAACCCTCTGTGCTCTGTGGAGAACAACCCCAACTTCTCCAGTCTCCACATAACTGAAGTCCCTCATTCCTGGTACCATTCTAGTAAATCTCTTCTGCCCCCTCTCTAAGGCCTTGACATCCTTCCTAAAGTGTAGTGCCCAGAATTGAATACAATACTCTAGCTGAGGCCTAACCAGTGTTTTACAAAGGTTTAGCATAACTTCCTTACTTTTGTACTGTATACCTCTGTTAATAAAGCCCAGGATCCCATATGCTTTTTAACAGCCTTCTCAACATGTCCTGCCACATTCAAAGATTTGTGTACATACACCCCCAGGTCTCTCTGTTCCTGTACCCCCTTTAAAATTGTACTATTTTGTTTATATTGCCTCTCCTCATTCTTCCTATCAAAATATATCACTTCACTCTTCTCTGTGTTAAATTTAATCTGCCATGTGTCTGCCCATTTCACCAGTCTGCCTATGTCCTCCTGAAGTCTGTTACTATCCTCCACATTATTTACTACATTCCCAAGCTTCATGTCATCTGCAAACTTTGAAATTATGCTCTGTATACCCAAGTCCAGGCCATATCAAAAAGAGCATTGTTCCTAATGCTGACCCCGGGGAACACCACTGTATACTTCCCTCCAGTCTGAAAAACAACCATTCACCACTACTCTCTGCTTTCTGTCCCTTAGCCAATTTTGTATCCACGCTGCCACTGTCCCTTTAATCCCATGGGCTTTACTTTTGCTTATAAGTTTGTTATGTGGTACTTTATCAAATGCCTTTTGATAGCCCAGAAACACATCAACCTCACTACCCTCATCAACCCTCTCCAATACCTCTTCAAAGAACTCATTCAAGTTAGTCAAACATAATTTTCCTTTCACAAATCCGTGCTGACTTTCATTTATTAGTTCATACATTTCCAACTGCCAATTAATTTTGTCCCGGATTATTGTCTCTAAAAGTTTCCCCACCACTGACGTTAGGCTGACTGACCTGTAATTGCCGGATTTATCCTTCTCCCCTTTTTTGAATGGGGTGTGACATTTGCAATCCTCTGGTCCTCCAGCACTGTCCGCATATCTAAGGAGGATTGGAAGATTGTGGCCAGAGCCTCCATAATTTCCACCCTTACTTCCCTCAGTAACCTAGGACGCATCCCATCTGGACCGGGTGACTTTTCTACTTTGAGTACTGCCAACCTTTTAAGTACTGCCTCTTACATTTATCATCTATTCAAAATGTATAGAACTGGCCTATAAATTAAAGTTAAAACATTCAAAATGCTGTCCTGTGATTCATGGGACAGTGGCGGATAAAATATAAATATTGCAGCAGGCTTGGAACAAGAGTTAGGATTGTGCCAGCACAGGCACCAATGGTGGTTGATTCAAGAAGAAAATCGATGCTTTTGCATGCTGAGTTATCAGTGACCTCTGCACCTTATGCAACAGGAGTCTTTGCTAGAATTTCATTAGCTTCTACAGTTATGGTGATGTCCCAAGTGCTTCCTTCTCTGATTTATTCCTTCGAAACATTTATAAAATGTTAGTGTTTTGATGTGGTAGAACATTCCTTGATTATTCTGCAAAAATAGTACACAAAGAATTGCTCTGTCAGACTTATTAAACCTTAACGCAACATCACTCTGACATATACTGTAATCGGTTATCAGGATTGTAGATAGATAAGTTTTGAGGCAGAGGGATGGATTCAATGGACTGAATAGCTGTTTCACATTCTTGCCTTTTCTTACATTCCTTATGTTCCAAGATAGTCTTGAATTTTATTTCAAGTTGGAACATTCCCTTTTCAGAGAATGGAATTTTATTAACGTGAAGCATCTTCCGTATTCCAGGGGAAAACCAATTCTGATTAAAGGCTGAGATGCTCCTCTCATCTGCCATGGGTAAATGAAAGCTTGCCTGATAGTTAGCCTCCAGGGCCCAGAGGTGCTGTGGCCAATTATGGTGACCCCCCCCCCGCCCGCCCACCCACTGCTGGCCAAGGTGGGAAGAAATATATTTTGAGCAGCTGCTGTTGCATTTTGTACATGTTTATAAAACATATCCTTGTTGTAAATAGGGGCTGCAGCCTTCATTTCACTCTCACCCCCCGATCTTCCCCTCTTTCCCCCCCCCCCCACCCCGATCTTCAGCGCCCTCCACTCTCTGTTCCAGCGCTGAATGACCTCTCTCTCTCTCTCTTCCCCCCCTCCCCTCACCCTCCCGTCGGCGTTGCAGCTCCTGTCGGCAGCCAGCCTGTCAATTTTTTTATTCGGGTTTGCCACACGCACCTTCACTGCCAACCCGCCACCATTTCAAAATTGAGCCCATTGTATCAATTGCAGTGCCATAGAGTGTTAAGTTGTAGGTCTCTGTGATCAGAGTTCCTAATTTTAGCCAAGTTGTATGGGAGAGTCATAAAGCAGAGACCAGTTGCTAACCATAAGGAGTGAGAGAATAACCTGTTGGCCGAATTGCCCTGCATATTTCCATACTTCCATGATTTTCTTCCCTCCTCTCCTGAAGCTTCTAATATGGTTCCATGGACAGCATCAGCTCTCTGATATCTCATCTAAGCTGCCATTCTTTACGTGTGAGCTTGGACAATGAATTGATAGGCTACTTTACTATAGAAGGCATCACGATTCTCTTTTGGGATCTAGCCTCCTGAGTCTACCTGCAACAGTTCCACACTGTGCAGTACACTGACCAACTGAACCAAAGCAGTAGCACTACAGTTTAATAAGACGTGAAACTGAATTTTAAAACAGTTGGCCTATACTTTGTCACAGAGCTAATTAAAACTTTCCTCAATTTCACATCCTTGAAGTAAACATATTGGTATTTTCACACAGAAGCTAGTCAATAAAGTCTTTGTATCTGGAGTCTTTTTTTAATGTGTGTCTATAAAAAAGAGCCAACATGCCTAATATCTGTGCGTTCTCAATATGCAAGAATGGCTGACAACCTGTTCACCAACAATTTGTCAGTGAAAGCAGAATGTTAGTCACAGCTCTGTGGATATGATTGGGTGGGGAGAGGAGGGGTGCTATTTATCAAGCCTACAAATGACACACTAATGAATTATAAATTGACGGCCATTCTATCAGAGACAGTGATTGTTTAGTGTGCTGGAATTTTCTGGGTCAGTTCCTGAGACCTATATATCACCAGACACAACCCAAGAAAAGATTGTCTATGATAAAATAACAAACCTGTGAGTACAGGATGTAATAAAAGAAGCCTTTGCAGGCACGGAGAGAGAGAAACCACAAGACTGTGCTTATTCCTGAGGAAGCAAGCAGAAGAGGCCCATTGGATATAACAAGGCAGTGCGAAGAGAGGAAGTCATAAATGTAACTGTGGGACATTATTTCAAATGAGAGAAGGCCTGGACTTCCATTCCTTAGCCTTTTAAAGCTAGTTTCAGATAATTAAAGGATGTAAATATGCATGGGAAAGGAGCTGGAAGTGACCACTCAGAGCAGCTGCTGCCTCTGATAAACATCTTGCGTGTCTCAATTTGATATATAGTCAGGAGTTATCCCAATAATATGAATTTGTGGTATTAAGGGTGGGTTCAGTGACGAGGAACAATTATTTTGAGGGTTGGTATCACAGGTGATAACGCATTTGGGTCTTCATGGATGTAAGGCTTCATTTTTTTTTAACAAGCACATTTGCTGTTTGCTTAATTGTACAACAGTAAACCCTCTAACCCCGTAACAGTGGATGATCGACTCATTAGCAATACAGGAGCATGATCCTTGCTTTGATTTGGAATTCAAATCTTCCTTATTGCAGTAGATAAGAGAATTATTTCATGATATTTTGATGTAGGGGGTTGCAGTGTATGCTTAACACTGTTGGAAAACATTCAAGGCAGTGTATCTCAGCTACATAAACCTGGTTTTAAAAAAAGAATCAGAGACTAAAGGAGTGAACTTCCTTGCCGTTTTCAGCACTTTAGTGGTGTATGAATGGTATAGGAAATTTTATAAGCGAGAAAAATTGGGTAGGAATCGTTGCTGCCAATTGTGCGTCTTGAAAACGTTTCCTCCAAATTCCCTCACTCCTTCTGATCCTTCGCACAATACACCCAGCAGGAGCTCCTCCGAGCCCCACAAAAATAACCTGGGCCTCTCTTGCTTGGGCTCCCCCCACCTGCAATCATGACATCGCACCTGGACTTAGCTTGCTGTCAGCCTAAGACCTCTGGTCCGCCCGATATTAGGTTGGCCTGAATCCGGCAAGCCGCATTGGGACGCCGGTTTGGCATCTGCAGCCTTTCCGGATCCATTTAATTGTGGCTGGGGCCTCAAAATGGCTCTGGCCCCCCCGGGGAATGACCGGGCTGCTGGCGTGTTCCGCCTGCGCAACTGGTCAGAAATTAAGATCGACTGTCCAGTCTGTACGTCTCAGGGTAGTGCATTTAGTCACAGAGCCGTTAGCAGGCTGCTCACGCTCTAATGTTCCATTCTCAATGAACATCCATCAAAGTTCATCGCGTTTTAAATTGTACAAATCCCCAAGTGTTAAATTACAAAATCCTATGAGTGGCATTTAATAAAAAGACACCCTTTCGTGAACATTCATTTCACTCAGCTGAACAATTTTTTCTAGGTTTCATCTATGTAACTGCTTCTGAAGGTCTCATGTGGTGTTGTAACTGAAAACAAGTATTACAATTGCCAAAAGACTATATTAGTTTAAGTGACCTGAACCTTCAAACAAATACTTTATTAATTTGAACTAGTTTATTCAATCGAAACAAACTGCAAGACAGCTCTATAGTTACAACTGGTACAGATTTTGGAATTACAGTAACAGATACTAAGTACTTCAGCTGTCATTTGGAATTAGCCATTGCACTGTATCATCAACTTTGATCCAGTAATTTGCTAGAGTTATAATTACTGTTAAGATTACTATTAAAGAGCAAGTTCAGTTTCTCAACCTAAAACTTGCTTACATCAGGAATGAATCTTTCCAGTGTTACTAATTGATCCCAGAACTGATGATTTGGGCGTAAGTGGTTTAAAAAAAATCATCTCCTGCTCTTCTCCCTTCCTGTCCTGAAGGCATTGACTTTTGCTGGAGTATGATTCCACTGACACTGCCAGCCCTCCAGTACCTCCCCCAAATGCCCATTTTTTTATGTGTGAGCCTGGGCAGTGATTGTCAGCAGACCTTTTGGCCACAGAGAGCAACACAGCCAAATACGATCCTGTCCTCACCCGAAGTTCACTTGTATATTTTCCAGAAGAGATACTGGATAGCAATCAAGACACAGGAACTGTGGCTTTTTCCCTCCCTAGCCTAGAGCATGGAGGCCAATTGTAGCCCCCCCAATTGCTGCACTAGCTTAGATCAGCTGACTGAACATAGACCTGGAATTGAATTGGGGTCATAGGAAGGATTGTGGAAAGACACCCACATGTGGCCAGCCAACCTGAATACCACACAGGTGCAGTCAGACCCAATGCCCAATGATGGAGCTGTTTTTCTACATTAAAGGTGCTATATAAATGCAAATTGTTGTTGTTGTTGATAGAGCACACCAGTATGCACATGCAGGAGTTGTCACTGCCCACTGGCCAAGTGAAGTGTGAGAAGAGGTCAGTAAGTCAATTAGCTCGTGGCCCACGGACTGCCTAGGGACATGGATCTGGGGGGTAGGGCGGGTTGGACTCAGAATGACCCCAGACCAGTGATGGGACTGGGATATGGAGGAGCTACTGGGTCTCTTTGGGAATGAACTTGTACAGGGCAGCCAGCTGGACCTGGGGCTGAGGCTTTTTTGTGGTCTCGGGGTTAGGGAGTAGTGGGATGGTGCTGCTGGGAAGCAAAATCTCAGTATTGAAGGAGCACGGACGAACCTTCTGTACATGCGGGGTAATGGTACTTCTGGTCTGTATGACTTAGTACTAAACCAGGCAGTGCCTTTATCCATGAAGTAAAAAAAAGAATCTTTGTGCCAATTTACAAATCTCTCTGGCCTTATCCCATCAATCTCTGAAACCTCCTCCAAGCCTATGGTCCTCTGACTCTGACCTCTTGTGCATCTCCTCTTCCTTATTTGGTGGCAGAGCTTTCAGCTGTCCAGATTCTACTCTCTGGAACTTCCTCCCTAAACGTCTTCCCCTTTAACAGCCTTCTTAAAATCTTTTCAACCATGCATTCAGTAAACTCTCCCAATATCCCCACTATAGCTTGGTCCATTCTTTCCTATATGAAGTGTCTTGGAATGTTTTATACGTTAAATGCACTATACAAATGCAGATCGTTGTTGCTTTTGAGACTAAATCACGGGAGCTAAATCATACCTGTTTCAGTGGAGGAATCTATAAAGCGTAGCAGAGTAACATTCTAAAAGTTGCAGCAAAATCTGTTAGGTTGCACCAGTTAAACATGCGCCCTGATGATCCAAACTTCACTGTCAAGACATTCTGTGCATTGAAACAGAAGAGAATCTTGCTTTAAATGTTCTCGTCAGGGATTTACTGATCCAAACTTCACTGTCAAGACATTCTGTGCATTGAAACAGAAGAGAATCTTGCTTTAAATGTTCTCGTCAGGGATTTACTGAACATAGGATAATTGGAACAGGAGTAGGCCATTCAGCCCCTCCAGCCATTCAATAAAATCATGGCTGATCTGTATCTTAACTCCATCTTCACTTGGTTCCATATCCCTTAATACCCTTGCCTAAAAAAAAATCTATCAATCTCAGTTTTGAAATTTTCAATTACCTAGCCTCAATAGCTTTTTTGGGGAGAGAGTGATTTCAACTCCTCTTTGTGTGAAGAAGTGCTTCCTGACATCACCCTTGCACGACTTAGCTCTAATTTTAAGGTTATGCTCCCTTGTTCTGGATTCCCCTACCAGAGGAAATAGTTTCTTTCATTCTACCCTATCAAATCCTTTAATCATCTGAAACACCTCAGTTAGATCGCCTTTAATTTTCTTAAATCTTGCTGGGTTATCGTTCCACAGGAACTGGTCACTTCCAGTACTTCATCCACGTAGCCGTTCTGCGAGTGTGAGCCTAGACAGTGAGTGTTGGCAGGATATTTGGCCACAAGAAGCATCACAGCTGAGCCTCACCCAACATCCAAACACACACTTTACAGCGGGAAATATTGGTTAGTGATCAGGAACAGGAAACAGGGCTGATTTCCCCCTCACTATGTAGGAGCATAATGGCCATTTGTAACACTCTACTGCCACCTCAGCTGAGATCAGCTAATTCAGCACAGACCCAAGAATTGCTCGAACATATTAAAAAAAATATGATTATGGATGATTTCTGTTATAATTAGTTGCCACACTAGACTGAGGTGATTGTCTTGTTATTTCTCTTGTAATTCGTGCTGGAATGTCTGTTTTATGGACGTTGTTGAACCTGTGTCAGAAAGTCTAACGTTCTGCTCCCCATTTAATTTTAGCTCAGGGAATGTAACAGATACATTTTTACTTTCCAGTGTGGAGTTGCAAAGATAAAAGCCCTGATTTTAACTCGTGGCAGGAAGTTGGGTTGGGGTTGGCTTGCAGGGCTGAGGCAGGCGGCTATCCGTTTGGACCCCTGGAGCGTGAGGCCCAGAAGATTTTAACTTCGTGGAAGCCTGGGGCAGAGGAGGCCCAAGGTTTCTTTGTTTGGCCAGGAAGAGCATTCCTGCTCCTCCTGGGCCACAAGGAACCTTTCAAAAATGTAAAAATATAATCCTTACCTGGGCCGATGCTGCTTGCAGCCAACTTTTTCTGTCGGCTTGTGTACGATTTCCAAATCTCCAAGTTAAAATTACGTTGGGGTCTGAATGACATCATTGATATTTATGAGGCCCCCACCTGCCTGCGGTGGGCAGCCTCCACGCTCCTGAAAACCTGGGAGTTAAAATGGCGAGTGGCGGGAATGCTGCTGGAATGCAATGGCTTCTGCCTGGTCTTCATTCTAACCCCATCCCCACCCGTTCCCGCCAGGCCAGCTGGCTTAAAATCGGGGCTCAAGTTTGAATGCTGGAAAACTGAAATAAAAAATAGTAAGTTCAGGAAACCCACAGCAGATCAGTAAGCATCTGAGAAAGTGGGACCCTTCATCACAACTGGTACCGTCAGGCCCAGTAGCTGCTTTTCTGGCCCAAGCATTGCAGTTTGGATGAAGGGTCGCACAGGAAACATTAACCTACCTTTCTCTTTGTTACTTTCCAATGCACTTTCTTTGGACTTATTTACTTTCTGATATAATCAGTGCCCATCAAATGATCCCGGTCAAACTTTGACGTTTGATGGACTTTATTACAAATAAAGTAGACACTTGAGTAATTCCGCAGCGCCAGCAGGAAGCCACACTTGCAGGGAGTGCAGGTTGGAGGCTCAGGGCTACAGTGTAGCAGGCGTATCTTCAACTGTGCTTCCTGAGGGTGTGGCGCCTGCTGGGAGCACGAGATTGTGGAATTACCCTTTTGATGCATTATAATGGACTGACCTTCATGAACTTTTGTGAGCAAATGTCAATATTCATCAAATCACTGACAACAGCAATATTGAAGAAAAAGTGCTCTTTGTATATAAAAATAAGCGTAACATTGGATCCTTCTTGGTATTGATGGTCTGATGTAGTACTAATGTGATTGTGAGTCTGTTTGCTTTTCGCACTGACCATGTATTGGGAAGAAAAGATGGTCAGACTGAATGGAATTTGGGAACAGGTCCAGGTCCATACTGGTGGTCTGGAAAAATGAGAAGGATTTTTTCTTTGTGTTTTTTTTAATGAGTTTTTGTACTGAAGAAGACACGTTAGCACTGGGGAACAGAACACTTTCTGCATTTCAGGCACACAGTGTTAGCAGGAAGCAATTCCAGATCCCAGTTGGCTTCAGAATTGAGTTTTCTGCTCTCTGAAAGAAAAAGAAATACACCATACGTGTATTTCCATAGCGCCTTATCATGTCGTCAAAATGTCTCAGTCAAGGCTGCCCTTGCAATGCTGTAATATGAATGCACCGTTAATGTCTAGTTTTGTTAGTTTCTACCTCTTAGAATAATGTGGAGATGCCGGTGATGGACTGGGGTTGACAATTGTAAACAATTTTACAACACCAAGTTATAGTCCAGCAATTTTATTTTAAATTCACAAGCTTTCGGAGGCTACCTCCTTTTGTGAGCAAATGTCAATATTCATCAAATCATTGACAACAGCAATATTGAAGAAAAAGTGCTCTTTGTATATAAAAATAAGCGTAACATTGGATCCTTCTTGGTATTGATGGTCTGATGTAGTACTAATGTGATTGTGAGTCTGTTTGCTTTTCGCAAACAGACTTTGTGATTGTGAGTCTGTTTGCTTTTATTTAGAATAAGGGGCTGCTCTTTCAAAACTGAGATGAGGAGAAACTTCTTCACTCAGAGGGTAGTAGGTCTGTGGAATTTGCTGCCCCAGGAAGCTGTGGAAGCTACATCATTAAATAAATTTAAAACAGAAATCGACAGTTTCCTAGAAGTAAAGGGAATTAGGGGTTACGGGGAGCGGGCAGGAAATTGGACATGAATTTAGATTGGAGGTTAGGATCAGATCAGCCATGATCTTATTGAATGGCGGAGCAGGCTCGAGGGGCCGATTGGCCTACTCCTGCTCCTATTTCTTATGTTCTTATATGTTCTTATGTGCTACCTAATTTTAAGCAATTATCATTAATTTGGAAGGATAATCCAAACTACTACAACATCAACAACTTGCATTTATATAGCACCTTTAACGTGCTAAAATGTTCCAAGGCGCTTCACAGGAGTGATTTTCAACAAAATTTGAAAATCAGTGCTATCACATTGTAAAACGCCATGATTGGGGCGTTGATCTTTGAAATTATGTCACTAGCGGATCAGCCCCTCTCTGACAGCTCAGGGTCGGTTATAACTCCTAGCAAGTTTCGGAGGGGGGAGGCGGGGGTTGTGGGGGGCGCATGGTGAGGGAAAAAACGCATTTGTACGCCCCAGATTCCAGGCCCAGGGTATTTTAACTCCAGGGCCTCATCTGCATGTTGGCGGTCAGCTGTCCGCCTGAAACTGGTGGAACGCAGTAGCTGGCCGGTAGGCAGGAGCGGACATTCGGGTGACCGGAGACCGCCTGCCGGCACCAAAGGAAGGCTCGGTGGCAAGAAGCTAAGTCCCAAGGAGAGGGCTTCAGGAAGGTCTCACCGTGAGGGAAAGGTGGACAGTATGGGGCAAGAAAGGCTGTGACTTTCCTTGTGGGGCCTGCTCCTCCTGGCCCCGCGAAGGAGAGATTTCCACTTAGCTTGTCTGACCTGCTTTCACCTGGTGGAAAAGCCGAGGCGATTCCCTGCTGAGGCCCGAATTGAAATCCAATCAGGGTCACGTTAACGTAATGGAACCCCAATTTGCATAAACTTATGAGGCTCCAGCAGGCACCTCATTTCCAATAGGCACCCCAGCCGTGGAACAGCATTGAGCAGTTAAAATGGTGGCCAGCTGGATTCCAGCGGGAACGGGGCAGTAAAGCTGAACACTTCAATTTAAAGGCCTCCCCCTGCCCAGTTCTTGCCGGGTGGGGGCGTTGGAGTTGGGTTAAAATTCCTCCTCTTCATTTAAACAAGGCCAGTGTTGTAGATTGGTGATTACTAAGGTAGTCAGTTATTGCTAAGTAGACTTCTTAAAGAGTGTTAAAGCCTCAATTTCTGCCTAAGTTCATAAAATGAAACTGAAATGGTTTTATTGAGATCTTTGTCTGAATCCCTAAGCTGAATTCTTAAACTGGCTGTATAACAGTGGCTAATTACACACCTCTTATTTGTTTCTCTCTTTTTTAACACATACAGTTATCAGGTGCAAAAATCCTAGCCTGCATTCTGATACTTAGCTGTCGGTATGGTTGGGTTGCTGGCTTCGCTGTGTCACCTCTACATTTTATTAAGAAGTTTTTTTTTTAGAAACAACAATGTCATTTGAAGCTTCAGATGATAACATATTTCATGTTTTTTTATGTTCTCACAGACTAGACAGGTCCAAATTCCACTCGGCTGAACTAGAAATCTACTCCGGTCAATGTATTAAATGATGTTACAGAGCTCCCAGGTACCTCAGAAATCCCGGTGCTCAGAGGAAAATACTGTTCAAAAAATGCTGTTTGCAGGGTCAATTCCCCTCATGGCCAGGCCAGGTCAGGGCTCCCTTGGCTAATGTAAGCAGTCCAACTTGGGGAACAATAAGCTGTGTATGGTCTAGAAGGGTGCTGTTTTTCAGTGTAATTGAGCTGTGAATTATAAGCAGCTATGAGAACAGATGTATCTTTATTATTTTATAGCACTACCACTGCATTGTTTTTGAACCTTTAAGTGCATGGGCAGTGCATGTTTAAAGCTAACGCAGGGGCACTTTAGTAAAAGACTGGTCAAGCGTTGGGAGCTCTGTATTTGACACCTCCATTTATAGAGCTGTGGTGTGTATAGTTTGCGCACTATGTGGTGTATAATTTAACTTAAAATGACAAGCCTCGCTGTTCACCACTAGCAAGAAGATGTCTTTGAAATCAGAATGAAGGGCCGTGCAGTGGAGGCAGGGATCTTCTGTTGGCAAGTGAAGGGGTGGGTGAGGATTTTCACTTCCTCTGCTTGATTGATATTGCAGCTGGGGAAGTTAGAAATCAGCATTGTGGATAGCCTGTGATAGAAGGATTAACTGGCCCACACACACAGGCAGTAATCAGTGCAAATAGATGGGAGGCTGCCTCCATTTTAATCCTGTCACACTGAAAAGACCCAGGCAAAGGGTCTCAGCTTTCAATTTAAATGAACCGGAGGAAGGTTTGTGAAGTAATGTAATGAGGCAGGGGAGGGTCCTTGTTAGCAGTACCGATAACTAATGTAGCCATTCCACTGCTACTAACTCATAAACATGAAAATCCTTTTGTTTTAATTGCTCTCACCCCCGCCCCCACCCCTACAGACACCTATTGTAGGCTCGCACGACTGGTCCTATCATAGAATCATGGAGATTACAGCACAGCAGAAGGCCATCGGGCCCAGTGCACATCTGCCAGTTCTGGCTCTTCAGCTGTCCACTCTAATCACATTTTCCTGCCCTTTTTCTGTATTCCTTTATATTCTTCTTTTTCAAATACTTCTCCTGTTCCATTTCAAATTATATTATAGTGTCTGCCTACATAGCCACTTATTCTAATTATCCTCCTAAAATCTTCTAACTTCCTCCTTTGTTCTTCCAGTGATAATCCTCAGTCTATGCTCTCTTGTTACCAATCCATCAACCATTGAAAATGGTCTTTCATTGTTTACTGTCTCAAGACCTTTCATAATCATAATTTTGAAAACCTCTATTAGACCTCTGCTACCTCTGCTTAACCTGTCTGTTCCAGTAAGAAAAATAATTTTTCTAGCCTTTCTTTATAACAGTAACCTCTCATTCCTGCTTTTATTCTAGCGAATCTTTACTGTATCCTTTCTATGGCTCTGACATCCAATGTCCCAACTGCACATAATACAATATCTGTGGTTTAAACAAATTGAACAAAATAAACATCTCCGGGAGTACAGGTACAAAAGACCATAAAAGAGACAAATGGGATTTTGAGCTTTCTGCATAGATGTATTGAATAAATTAACAAGGAACTGATGTTGAATTTACAGACTCATGCCTCTCAAAGTGTACACAAATTTCACTTCATCTGTGGCAAGGTACCTCACCTATTGTGAATGCATTTTGGGAAATTACAGTCAGGGAGGGCATTCATAATTTTCCATTATGTGCTCATGGGCATAATATCTCACTAAAGGCAAGGACTCAAAAAACCTACCCTTAGTTTACTCACATCTGTGATTTTCCAAAATGTATTCACTGTGAGTGAGATACCTTGCCGCAGCTGAGGTGTAACTGGTTCTCTGAATCAGCACTGAAGATTAATTAGTACAATGTGGCCTATTTGCTCATCCAGTGATAATCCGTAGTTGGTTACCAGGAAGAAAGTTATATGTAGCAGAATATAATGTTGAAATTTAGCAGCTAAGTGAAATTCTAATCTCTCTGCAGCAACTTTGATGGAGGTCTGTAATCAGATTGCTCATCTTTTTAGCTGCAAATGATGCATAGAGCAGAAAAAGATACAAAGATACAAAAGATACAAAAACAGCCTAAAATGATGGAACTCTCACCAGCATATCCTCAATCTTCCAACATTATTACAGGTGTGTCCTGATTTTACTTTAGTTGTAGTGCATTTGAACTTGAAGGAAGCATATTGAGTAAAGTTACATGTTTTTGTGATTGCACTAAAAAAAAAGGAGGAACATTGAATCTTACTTAATGTCCTCTCAATGCGTTAATAGATAATGCACCTCCTATGTCACTCAAGTGTTTAGTCTACTACTCCAGCTAAGGAGCAGAAAAACTCATCCATTGAAAGAAGCAGAATACAATTTCAGTTCTACACTTTACTGGATAAAAGTACTGTTTTGTGACCAATTGGTTTTGTGCATTTTTTAAAAATTAGAAAACCCTGTGAAAAGAGAAGGTAAAATCATTAACCTGTTACCAGGGCTGTAATTTTGGATCTTTGTTAGTTGGGAGAGAGCACAGCTGTATACCTTTACCTGGTCTCATAGTATCATAGTAGTTACAGCACAGGAGGAGGCCATTTGGCCCATCGTGCCTGTGCCGGCTCTTTGACAGAGCTATCCAATTAACTATATTCCCCTGCTCTTTCCCCATAGCCCTGTAAATTATTCCTTTCAAATATTTATCCAATTCCCATTTGAAAGTTACTATTGAATCTGCTTCCACCACCCTTTCAGGCAGAGCATTCCAGATCATTACAAGTCGCTGCATAAAAAAATGTTTCCTCATGTCGCCTCTGGCTCTTTTGCCGATCACCTTAAATCTGTGTCCTCTGGTTACCGACCCTTCTGCCACTGGAAACAGTTTCTCCTTGTTTACTCTATCAAAACCATTCAGGATTTTGAACACATCCATCAAATCTTCCCTTAACCTTCTCTGTTCTAAGGAGAACAACCCCAGCTTCTCCAGTCTCTCCACATAACTGAAGTCCCTCATCCCTGGCATCATTCTAGTAAATCTCTTCTGCACCCTCTCTAAGGCCTTCACATCCTTCCTAAAGTGTGGTGCCCAGAATTGAACACAATACTCCAGCTGAGGCCTAACCAGTGTTTTATAAACCAGTGTTTAGCATAACTTCCTTGCTTTTGTACTCTATGCCTCTATTAATAAAGCCCAGGATCCCATATGCTTTTTTAACAGCCTTCTCAACTTGTCCTGTCATCTTCAAAGATTTGTGTATGTGTATCACCAGGCCTTTCTGTTCCTGCACCCCCTTTAAAATTGAACCATTTAGTTTATATTGCCTCTCCTCATTCTTCCTACCAAAATGTATCTCTTCACATGTCTCTGCATTAAATTTCATCTGCTATGTGTGTCTGCCCACTTCACCAGTCTGTCCATGTGCTCCTGAAGTCTGTTACTATCCTCCACATTGTTTACTACATTTCTGAGTTTCGTGTCATCTGCAAACTTTGAAATTATACCCTCTATACCCAAGTCCATGTCATTAATATATATCAAAAAGATCAGTAGTCCTAATACTGACCCCTGGGGAACACCAGTGTATACTTCCCTCCAGTCTGAAAAACAACCATTCACCACTACTCTCTGCTTTCTGTCCCCTAGCCAGTTTTGGTTTCCCCACCACCAGCATTAGGCTGACTGACCTGTAATTGCTGGGTTTATCCCTCTCCCCTTTTTTGAACAGGGTGTAACATTTGCAATCCTCCAGTCTTCTGACACCATCCCCATATTTAAAGAGGATTGGAAGATTGTGGCCAGAGCCTCTGCATTTTCCACCCTTACTTCCCTGAGTAACCAAGGATGCACCCCATCTGGACCAGGTGACTTTTCTACTTTGAGTGCTGCCAATCTTTTAAGTACCTCCTTTTTATCTATTTTTATCTTATCCATTATCACTACTACCTCCTCCTTTACTGCTACAATGGTAGCTTCCCCTTCTCTAGTGAAGACGGATGCAAAGTGTTCATTTAGTACCTCAGCCATGCCCTCTGCCTCCACGAGAAGATCTCCTTTTTTGTCCCTAATCGGTCCCACGCTTCCTTTGACTACCCTTTAACTATTTATATGTTTATAAAATACTTTTGAGTTCCCTTTTATGTCAGCCGCTAATCTATTCTCATACACTATCCTTGCCCTTCTTATTCTATTTTTTAGATCTCCTCTGTACTTTCTGTATTCAGCCTGGTTCTCTGCTCTATTTTGAATCTTACATTTGTCATAAGCCTCCTTCTTCTCTTTAATTGGGCTCGATTTTACAATGGTGGCGGGTTGGCAGCAGTGGGGGTGGGTGGGGTGAAGGTGCACGTGGCAAACCCACATGAACAAAACTTACTGTTTCTGACGCGATCGCATGTTGATTGCTGATGAGTAATGTCCTCTCTGGGTTTCACGCCTGGCAGCCAGCTTGATGGACAGGCTGGCTGCCGTCAGGAGCTGCAATGCGAAGGGGGGGGGTGGGGGGGCGAGAAAAAGTGAGAGCGAGACGTCATCTGGCGCTGGACTGGAAGACCGGGGGGTGGGGGTGGGGGGAGAGTGGACGATCCGACGCTGGACTGGAAAACCGGGGTGGGGTGGTGGAGAGGGGAAGATCGGGGGAGAGAGGGGAAGATCGGGGGGACATCGGGATGGTGAAGAGCGGGACATCGGGGGGGTGAAGAGGGGGACATCGGGGGGGTGAAGAGGGGGACATCAGGGGGTGAAGAGGGGGACATCAGGGGGGTGAAGAGGGGGACATCGGGGGGGTGAAGAGGGGGACATCGGGGGGGGTGCAGAGGGGGACATCGGGGGGATGAAGAGGGGGACATCGGGGGGTGAAGAGGGGGACATCGGGGGGGTGAAGAGGGGGACATCTGGGGGGGTGAAGAGGGGGAAATCGGGGGGGTGAAGAGGGGGACATCAGGGGGGTGAAGAGGGGGACATCAGGGGGGTGAAGAGGGGGACATCAGGGGGGATGAAGATGGGGGGACATCGGGGTGGGGTGAAGAGGGGGACATCGGAGCGGGAGACATCGGACATCAGAGTGGGGTGCAAAGGTAGTTCCATTTTGTGTTTTCACTTCCGTCTATGGTTTTTTATTTAATTTATTTAGTTTCTTGTTCCCTGATCCGGCCCTTCACGTCTGGTTTCACCAGGCGTGAATCAGAAGCGGTGGGCAAGCCGCCCAGATAAGTTAAAAATCATTACAATTACTTCATCTGCCACAGGAAAAGTGTCTTAAGTCCCTCAATGAGGTACATTTGGCTCTTTAACTGTCATCCCGCCGGCTTTAATTGCCGGCGGGACTTCTGTTTTTGAGTCGCCCGTGTGCACACAGGTGGGTCCCTGGGAAACTCGGAAGTCGACGGGTTGGATCCGGCTTCCGAACCTGAACGGGATTTCCGTAATTTTCGGAGCCAGTGTGTCTGCTCTGTACCCGAACCAACTCCTCCTTGAAGGCCTCACATTGTTTTGCCTACCAGTTTTTGATTCCAATCCACCTGGGCAAGATCTCCTTTGAACTCACTGAAATTTGCCCTCCTCCAGTTAAGCATTTTCACATGTGATTGTTTCTTGTCCTTTTCCATAACTATTCAAAACCAAATGACATTATGATCACTGTTCCCCAAATGTTCCCCCACTGAAACTGACATCACTTCTGAGATGATGCAAAGTTTAGTGTCAAGCATAACAGCCTCATAGTTATGTTTAGTACTGCAACTTAGCCAAGATGGTCTGAAGTCCCTGAGGATGAAATTCAACATGGGCAGGGATGCAAAGTGGGTGGTACCGCATCTGCCACCCATTATACACCCCGTCCGATATTGAGTTCCATTGACTTCAGTAGAACTGAATATCTGGAGGGCGTGTAACGGGCGGCAGATGCGATATCGTCTGCTTTACGTCCCCGCCAGTGTCGAATTTCACTCCCCCCTATGTCTTACCTGCTGTTGATACTTTTCAGATAGGAATAGATTAAATCAATGGTGCCACCCTGAACTGGATGGACAAGCGAATCTTTCCCTGTGTAGACTCGAGCTCACTACAATGTCTAACAGAATGACTCACTCTGCAGTTTGCTTTTCCTCTCTCTCTCTCTCTCTCCCCTTAATGGGAAGCCCCCAGGCTCTCCTTGGCACCACCCAATCACCACCACTCTTTGTGATACTTTTTGTATGGGGGAGTTAGTATTACCCAATATAAGGTAAATATATTTTTTATTAAGAACAAACAAACAGGATAACACCATTAACTCTTTGAACATTTACAAAGGATTGGGTGGTGCACACTAGGACAACAGACAGTCCTTTCACCTCTAGAACTGAGGTTTGATTTGAGTCCACATTAAGAAGATGAAAGTTTCCTCTTGCCTGGCTACTCTTCTATCTGAATGAATTTGGAAGTCTCAAACCTAATTCCCAGTGAGTTCACAGCACAAAAACTGCTGATAATTGACACAAATTGGGACTAAATTGCCAATCTCACTGAGAGAAAGAATAATGATGGCTGCTGTGGGAAATTGAAAGATTCATGTTGGTTCTCTCCTCCAATTGGTTAATGCACACTGAAGTAAGAATTCAGTTGGTTGCTATGTGTTGTAACATTATAAGTGTGTTTAGATATTTCCTGTGTTTTGTATTTCTAGCGAAATCAGAAACAGATTGTAAATGAAAGCGTTTATGATTTTGCAAGAAATACCGCCCGACGGATAGTCTCATGAACACATTTATGATGTTGCTACATGTAGTGACCAGAGCAATTTTTACCCCATTGTTGAGGCAAATAAAGAGGAAGCTTCTGTCCATGCAATACTTTCCAGTCCAGACATTGAATGCTCAGAGTGGGAAAAGTGTCCAATTCCCTTGTATTGACATCCTGGGGATGAAATTGGTATAGGTGCTGGCGCAAAATGGGCAACAGTGAATCGACAGTCCATTTTACACCCAGCTCAATTATCTTTTCTATTGGTCAGTGAAAAGAAAATCGGGCAGGGTGTAAAAGGGGCTGCCGATTCACTGCCGCCTCAAGACCATCTTCACCTCCTCTTCCCGCACCCCCCCCTCCCTCCCCGCCCCGGTACTTTATTAAGGACAAAAATTCATCCAAGTATAAAATTTAAATAAATTACAGCTGTACTTTCTCACTTTTAAAGCACAGAATAAAAATTGTCTACAAATATTTTTTTGTGATCTTCAGTTTAATATTGCATCACATTATTATTTTCTAAATTAAATTTGACAGGAACAGCCTCATTCTTATAGACTTTCAGTAATGGATCTATCAATGCTACAGATAGCTACGGTAATTTAATACTTAGGAAATAATCTTTAAACTTCTCTACATATATCAATAACTGAACAAATTGGATTCAAAAATATCATGTCCATTACAGGCAATTGTGTTTTAGTCAAAATTTCAAGAATAGAAATATATGTATTTTCCAGTACAGTGTATTATAACGGTCTCAGCATTTAGTAGCTCACATAGAAATACTTAGAAGCTACAACATGGAAAAAGGCCATTTGGCCCAGCCAGTCCATGGCACAATTTACTTTCCATGCGAGCAAATAGTTCTAATCACATCCTGTACCCAAAACCTTTCAGCCCCTTTTCTTTCATCCAGCTATCAAATCCAATCTTGAATGTTAACATAGATTGTCTCAACCACTAACTCTGGAAGTAAATTCCACAGCCTCACAACTCTGTAAAGAAATTTCTGCTGCCGCCTGTTCTAGAATCATAGAATCGTAGAACGATTACAGCATGGAAGGAGGCCATTTGGCCCATCGAGTCCTTGCTGGCACTCTGCAAGAGCAGTCCAGCTAGTCCCACTCCCCTACCCTATCCCTGTAGCCTTGCAAATTTTTTCCCTTCAAGTACTTATCTAATTCCCTTTTGAAGGCCACGATTGAATCTGCCTCCATCACCCCCTCAGGCAGTGCATTCCAGATCACAACCACTCGCTGTGTAAAAAAGGTTTTCCTCATGTCACCTTCGGTTCTTTTGCCAATCACCTTAAATCTATATCCTCTGGTTCTTGACTCCTCTGCCAATGGGAACAGTTTCTCTCTTTCTACTCTGTCCAGACCCTTCATGATTTTGAATACCTCTATCAAATCTCCTCTCAACCTTCTCTGCTGTAAGGAGAAAAACCCCAGCTTCTCCAGTCCGTGCACGTAACTAAAGTCCCTCATCCCTGGAATCACTCTAGTAAATCTCTCCTGCACCCTCCCTAAGGCCTTCCCATCCTTCTTAAAGTACGGTGCCCAGAACTGGACTCCAGTTGTGGCCAAACCAGTGTTTTATGAAGGTTCATCATAACTTCCTTGCTTTTGTGTTCTTTGACTCTATTTATAAAGCCCAGGATCCCATATGCTTTCTTAACCGCTTTCTCAACCTGCCCTGCCACCTTCAACAATTTGTGCACATATACCTCAAGATCTCTCTGTCCTGCACCCCTTTTAGAATTGTACCCTTTAGTTTACATTGCCTTTCCTCGTTCTTCCTACCAAAATGTATCACTTTATACTTTTCTGCGTTGAATTTCATCTGCCATGTGTCTGCCCATTCCACTAGCCTGTCTGTGTCCTCTTGAAGTCTATCACAATCCCTCACTGTTCACTACCCTTCCAAGTTTTGTGTCATTTGCAAATTTTGAAATTGTGCCCTGTACACCCAAGTCCAAGTCATTAATATATAAATCTCTAAATCTCAATAAATTCTAAACCTCTTACATTTAATCTTGTGTCAATGGTCCCTTGTTCTTGACCCTACAATTACTCGAAACAGTCTGCTTTTAATCTATCCTGTCCCATCCTTTCATAATTTTAAACACTTCTGTCATATTGCCCTGCATTCTACATTGTTCTGATGATAAAAGACTTTTGAAAGTAAGATCTTGCATTTATATAGCACGTTTCACGACCTCAGAACATCCCAAAGTACTTTACAACCAAGCAAGTACTTTTGAAGTGTAATCACTGTTACAATGTAGTAACATGAAAGACAATTTGAATATAGCAAGGTCCAACAAACAGCAATGAATAAATGACCAGATAATATATACAGATATGTACAGACCCAGAGAGGAATCATGACTGGAATGACGTAGCAGATCATCTCAGTCAAGTAATGGACAGAAACATTAAGATGTTAAAGAAACAAAGTGTTTGTAAATAGCTAAGAAACTGACAGACCTGGGGAAATGTGACGAAATGAGAGAGATGGAAAACGCGGAAAACCTGGGGGCGTTGGTGGTTGCCAAGACACATTGTTGAAAATGAGTGTATTGCTAAAGACTGCATTTACTGAATTAAGTGTACAGAGTTGCAGGATGCCTAAGAGAAATTATATATTTTTCTTAAAGCATGCATTGAGCTTCATTGGACCAGTGTACAAGGTCAATGACAGAGAGGTCCAAGTGGGAATGGGAGGAGAGCCAAACTGGTGAGCCACAGGTAACTTTTTACTGATAATTGGAGGTGATTGACAAAAGGAGGCAAGGCTGGAGGCAAGTCTATCACTAGTAGTGGAAACAATTTGAGGCATTGAAGCAAGAGTATCATACAAGAAGTGTATTGATTATTAATGCATTTTGGCATAGGCATACTTTTTCCTACAGTGCATTGTTTCAAAAGCCAAATAAGCCTACTGACAACACTGTGTAGGTATCTGCAACTTTGGACTTTTCAAATGAGCTCCAACATGGGCTTGAGGAAATATGAGAAGGGCTTGAGGGGATGTATGTCAATCATGCCCTGACATCGTATCTTAATTTTTGTTAGATTTTTTTTCATAAGCGAAGGTGAGAAAATTGGAGAATAAGATCCAATTGTTACATAAACAAAACAAGCAAGAGGCATCAATCAAATGACCTGATTGATCAACAGTGTCATAGTACAACTGATGAGTGAAGAACTTTGGGTGACTTTAGACATGAAATTAAACTAATCTTGACATACATTTTAGTCAACCAATTAACACAATGCTTTTCATTTATTTATGCCCAATAATAGTGCAGCATTCCTTAACTAACTTCACCTAAATCCTAGGTTTAATTCAGATAAGATCAGTCAGCCAGTGCTTGAGCACAACCTCTGCTGCTAATAATTAAGTCAGCATTAATATATTTACATAATAAAATTTATATATTAAGAAAATGGAGTGGGTGATAACTGTGATGAAGAGCATTCGATAACTGTTAACCTTTGACCCTCAGCTATATAAAGATTAGTGAGAGAATTTTTCTTGCAATATGTTAATGAGAGTTCTATGCAGGTGCCTGGATTAATGGAATGTCTATTCAATAGAAAACAAACCTTGGTTAGAGGTTAATGATTTGTTAATTAACTAAAAAATGCTAATCTCTTCAGATTTAGTTTCACAGAACAGAAGGTTACACATTCCATAAACTCGTTGATACTTGAAATATTAACATTTTGTTTGACAGTAAAGTAAAAACAGTGTTGCTTAACTAATAATGCATTTTTTTGTACAAGCTAACATAGTTTGGAAATAGCGCAGCAGTTCTAATTATATGGTTGGGCTCCAACTGGTTTTAGCTTACTGTTGTCATTTTAATTTTTTTCTTCACCAATTATTCAATAAAAATTATGCTCTGATAGCTCAATGAATAAATGCACCACCTGTTGTGGTCCTTAGTCCTACAGCACAGGAAGGTTTCAGGTTTAATATTTTTGCAGTGCTTAGTTAGCTGATCTCAACCTGGGCAGTGGTAGGGGTACAATAATTGTCCTCAGTTCCTCCAAGGGTGATGAGTGAAAAATCTATGCAATTGCTTGCTATCTAGTGAGCCCCACTGGAAAATGCTGTGCACAGATGTCAGATATGCAGGAGTGAGCTTAATTGTGATGGCCCCAAAATCCAACAGCCTGCCACTGCCCACACATGAAGAATGACCGCTTGGGCAAACAATCTACCAATTAGTCCCATTCCCCTGCTCTTTCACCATAGCCCTACAATGTTTTCCTTTTTAAGAATATACCCAATTCGCTTTTGAAAATTACTATTGAATGTGCTGCCACCACCTTTTCAGGCAATGCATTCCAGATCATAACAACTGACAAGTCTGTGACAAGAGAATGAGAAATGTACAGAAAAACAGAGACTGAGAAAAAGGAGGATAGATAAAAGACAATGACAGTGAAAAAAGGATGAAAAAGAAGAGTAGAAAGATATATTAATGTTATTGACCATATGATAGATGCAGTTTACCAGGTTTGTGCTATTGTCTCAGGTATACTGTTTATGACTGAAGCTCTCATACCTAGAACTTGTCAATATTAACGCTCTACCTGTCCATGTTGCTTTATGGAATCATAGAATATTACAGCACAGAAACAGGCCATTTGGTCCATCAATTCTGCCCCAGTGGCCTTATCCAGATTAACTGCACTCTGCAGCTCACTCCCCAAATCCTTCAATATTCCTCTTTTTAAAGCAGCCAATTCTCTTTTAAAAGAATTTATGGACTCTGCTTCAACAATGGTTTGTGACAATGTTCTAACAAACTCCCATGTAAAGAACTTTTTCTAACCTCACCTTTAATTCTTTTTGTAATTATCTTAAATTTGTAGCCTCTTATTACTATCTTGAAAACAATGTATCATCTTATGTAATCTTGAAGACCTGTATCAAGGCACTCCCATCCTTCTTAGACATAGTGAAAAAAGGCCTAACATGTCAAGTATCCTTTCACTATTGTAATCCTCCCCCCACCCCCCCCCGCCCCCCCTGACTACCATCCCTGGAACATTCTAATGAATCTATGCTACACCTTTTCTATAGTTTTTTATATCCTGTAATGAGGTGGGGGAGGGGAGGTAGAACTGCACACAATCCTGCAACTGCAACAAAAACTTACGCCTTTAACGTAGTAAAATGCCTCAAGGCGCTTGACAGGAGCATTGGATGAGGGGGTGGACATATGAGGAGAAGTTGAGTAGATTGGGACTCTACTCATTGGAGTTCAGAAGAATGAGAGGCGATCTTATTGAAACATATAAGATTGTGAAGGGGCTTGATCGGGTGGATGTGGTAAGGATGTTCCCAAGGATGGGTGAAACTAGAACTAGGGGGCATAATCTTAGAATAAGGGGCTGCTCTTTCAAAACTGAGATGAGGAGAAACTTCTTCACTCAGAGGGTAGTAGGTCTGTGGAATTTGCTGCCCCAGGAAGCTGTGGAAGCTACATCATTAAATAAATTTAAAACAGAAATCGACAGTTTCCTAGAAGTAAAGGGAATTAGGGGTTACGGGGAGCGGGCAGGAAATTGGACATGAATTTAGATTTGAGGTTAGGATCAGATCAGCCATGACCTTATTGAATGGCGGAGCAGACTCGAGGGGCCGATTGGCCTACTCCTGCTTCTATTTCTTATGTTCTTATTATCGAGCAAAATTTGACACTGAGCCACATAAGGAGAAATTAGGACAGAAACTTAGTCGAAGAGGTAGGTTTTAAGGAGCATTTTAAAGGAGGAGGGAGAGGTAGAGAGGAGGAGAGGGAGTTCCACAGCTTAGGGCCCAGGCAGCTGAAGGCACGGCCGCCAATGGTGGAGCGATTAAAATCGGGGATGCGCAAGAGGCCAGAATTAGAGGAGTGCAGAGATCTCGGAGGGCTGTAAGGCTGGAGGAGGTTACAGAAATAGGGAGGGGGGCGAGGCCATGGAGGGATTTGGAAACAAGAATGAGAATTTTAAAATCGAGGCGTTGTTGGACAGGGAGCCAATGTAGGTCAGCGAGTACAGGGGTGATGGGTGAACTGCAGCCTGGTTTTTGTCCTCTAAAAGTTTGACATTACGTCCTTGCTTTTGTAACTCTACGCCTCTAGATTTTATGGTCTTATCTACCTCCATTTTTAATGACCTATGTTTCTGCACACCACGGTACGTCTTCTATTCTACTCCATTTAAAATCTTAGCATTCAAGGTGTATTTTATTTCCCTATTATTAATTCCAAAATGTATTACTTCACATTTTTCAACATTGAACTGCATCTGCCATCTTTCTGCCCATCTTGCTAACCTATTTATGACCCCCTCATATTTTGCCATATCCCACAATTTGGTGTCACCAGCAAACTTTAACATTGTTCCCTCAATTCCTATGTCCAGACCATTAGTATGTACAAAGTAAGATGGCCCCATCACAGTCTCGTGAAACACCACCTATTACATCTTTTCATTCCAAGAAGCTTCCCTTTACTGCTCCCCAACCCTCTGATTTCTGCTCTCCAACATCTCTCTATTCATTGAGCTACAATTCTATATGCCAATTTGGTTGTCATATGTATCTTATGTGGTACCTTATCCCATGATTTTTGAAAATCCATATGAACCACATTCACTACATTTTGTTTATCAAAGTTCTCTGTTACTTCTGCAATGAATTCTGTAAGGTTGGTCAAGCATAAGCTGTCATTTAGGAATCTATGTTGAATGACCTTGATTAATTAGTTTCTCTAAGTGCTTACTAATTTCACCCCATAGTAGTTTACCAACAAATGAAGTAACACTAACTGGCATAAACTTTCCTGGTTTCTCCCCATCTCATTTTGGCACCCTTCAGCTCCCAGTGCAATTTTTCTTTCGTCAGAATTTTTGACAAGTATAGTGAGCATCTCCTCCATTTCTTCCCTTACTTCTGTTAGTATCCTCAGGTGCAACGCATTTGGTCTCAGTTTGAGTAACCTCTTTAGTACCAATTCTGCTAACTGTTCTATATTCACCTCATCGTTTACAATCCCTATATCCACCTCCTCTGTGAAAACTGAGGTAAAGTACTTATTTAGTATCTTTGCCATTCCCTCACTCTCCACTACTTCTTGCCTCCTTTTTTTCATAGCAGCCCTATCCCTATATGGACTAGTCTAAGAACATAAGAGCATAAAAAATAGGAGTGGGAGTAGGCCATCCTGCCCCACGAGCCTGCTCTGCCATTCAACAAGATCATGGCTGATCTTCTGCCTCAACGCCATTTTCCTGCACTATTCCCATATCCCTTGATACCTTTAATATCTAGGAATCTATCGATCTCTGTTTTGAATGTACTCAATGACTGAGCCTCCACACCCTCTGGGGTAGAGAATTCCCAAGATTCACCACCCTCTGAGTGAAGAAATTTCTGAGACCGTGACTCCTGGTTCTAGACTCCCCAGCCAGGGGAAACACCCTCCCTGCATCTACCCTGTCGATCCCTGTAAGAATTTTGTATGTTTCAATGATTCTCTTACTACTAATGTGCCGATAGTAAACCTTTTCATTTCCCATTATTGCTTTGCTGATTTCCTCTCATACTTCTTTTGTACCATTCTAACCTCCCTTTTTGTAGCTTTCCTGTTTAATTTATATTTGTCCTGGCTTTCTTTTTAATTATTTGTCCTTTGTGGTTAAAATCTTAATGCTTTTTTTTAGTTTCAAATTTGCTTTAATTCCCTATTCATCCATGAAATTCCAGTCTTTGATAAACTCCTTTTTTCCTTATTGGAATATACTTGATTTGTACTCATTCCATCTCCTTCTTATGATAGGTTGCTAAATTATTTACATTTTTTATCAACCTTTTTAATAGTGGGACCCAAATGTAGGGCCCTATGGCTTTAATTGTGGACTCCCTACTGCGTGTGCAGATGTATCTGTCAAAGGATTCAGAGTTTTCTTAAAAACAAAAAATAGAAGAAAGCATTTCTTTGAGTCATTATATTTGTCCCCAGAGTTAATAAACAAGGTTTTCATTCAGGAAGAGACCAGACAAGATGGTTAATTAGATGGTGTTTTATTACTGTGCATGTGATTCTCTATTTTTGCTGCAGCAGCTACTGAACAAAACAAAACCCCCTCCCCTCCCACAAAATAAAATCGAAACTCTTTGTGCCGTGCTCAAGGAAGAAAATTGGGTTCTATAAATTCATGAAGTGGGAAGACAGAAAGATAAGACCGAAGGAAATTTTCCCAAAGGCTGCTATACCGATTATTGCCGAGCCTGACTGAATGTTGATCAAGATAAAACTGCTCTCGCAGTAACTGCATAAGCTTCTAATTCCTCTCATGCTTAATGATGGTAGCTTTTGGCAACCCTTCTGACCCCAGTAATTAAGGTAATATTGTCAGGCATACAGAAGCAGATGAAGCAGTTTAGGAAACTGCTGCAACGTGTGGTCACAGAGCTGTGTCTCAGCTGAAACCTTTAGCGGCGTCTGTCAATGGCACTGTATTATCACCATAATTACACAACAGTATTGTGAATATTAACCTTGCCTCCATTTATGGTAAAGGGAACTAAGATTCTTACTATGTACCCCACACCCTAATATTGAACCTATTCCTGCTTCTTACTAATTTACAGGTTACACAGTCTTTCTTATGCTCATTTACTATAGCATCCACAAAAAAACTTGCAATCACCTGTGGCAGAGACTGCCTCAGTAGTTTCTCTTCTCATAAGTGCTGAAGAAGAGCTGGAGCAGGTTCCTCTATCTTAAATATAAAAATAAAGCTTTGAGATTCGTGTAGCTCTCGTTATGTAGATGGGTTATTATTTTAGTTTACCACTCGTAAGGCGCTCCCCTCTTGTCCGAACTATTCCTCGGCCAAGATGGAAAGCACATGACCAGACTGATTTTTCATTTGTCCTCCTCCCCTCCTAAAGGTATTGACTCATTGCCGAGGTAAAAGAGGAGCTGGGATGTTTCAATGTGGAATTCGCTACCATGTGAAGTGGTTGAGGCGATTAGCATAGATGCTTTTAAGGGGAAGCTAGACAAGTACATGAGGGAGAAAGGAATAGAAGGATATGTTCATAGAGTGAGGCGAAGTAAGTTGGGAGGAGGTTTATGTGGAGCGTAAACACCAGCATAGACCTGGCCTGTTTCTGTGCTGTAAAATTCTATGTAATTCTATGTAATTTCATGTACATGGAAAAGTACACCAAAAGAAAAAGGAAAAACTGCAGCTATCTGGAGTAGAAATGTACAGAACAGGAAAAGACCATTTCAGTCCATCCGACCATCTCCACACTCTCCTGAATGTTGTTGTTCTCAGGGCCATGGTAAAGTTTCTCAGAGTTCAACTTATCGATAGTCTTGAAGATCTTTAATATCTCAATAAAATTCCCTCTCAGTATTCTCTTCTCTAGTGTAAACAAGCTCAGCTCCTGTAATCTCTCCTTGCAGCTCAGGTGTCTGATGCCAGGCAAATGTTTTGCTTCACTTATTGCAGTGATGTCCTTTCTATAATATGGTGACTGGAACTGCACACAGTACTCTGGATGGGGAGGAACCAATACCCATTGTAGGCTCATTATTACTCTGTAATTTATGCTTTCTTCTGTGAACTATACAATCAAAGATCCTATTTGTTTTAATTTCCTTTTTCTTTTAGTGTACATTTCCATGTTTTAATCCTATTTGTTTCTTTCAATTTAATACACTGTATTCGCTGCTCACAATGCGTTTCCTCTACATTGGGGAGACCAAATGCAGATTGGGTGATCGCTTTGCTGAACCCCTCCGCTCAGTCCGCAAGCGTGACTCTGACCTTCTGGTCACTTGCCATTTTAATTCTCCCTCCCAATCCCACTCTGACCTCTCTGTCCTCGGACTCTTATACTGTTCCAATGAAACTCAACGGAAGTTCGAGGAACAGCACCTCATCTTTTGATTAGGCACTTTACAACCTTCTGGACTCAACATTGATTTCAATAACTTCAGATCATAACCCCTGCTCCCCTTTTCTTCGGACAGCAAGTGCTGGTAATGTTTCTGCTTTTGCCATTTACAGCTCCTCTAGATCCATCTTTTGTTTCTTTACTTGTCCCATCACCACCCTCCTTGCCTTGCACCATCATCCCTTTTGTCATTTCATCACTCCTGTCCTCCACCTTATCAGAGACCTTCCCTTTTGTTCTTTCCTCCCCTTCCCTTCTTCCTCCCCTTTCCCTGGCTCTGTACTTGCTTAAAAACTGTTTAACTTCAACTTTTTTCAGTTTTGACGAAGGGTCATTGACCTGAAACGTTAACTCTGTTTCTTTTTCCACAGATGCTGCCTGACTTGCTGAGTATTTCCAGCATTTTCTGTTTTTATTTCCTATTTGTTTTATTTATTGCTGTCGCAAACTGTGCAGATGGTTTCAGTAATCTGTTCATCACTACCACCAAATCCTTTTCTTGTGCTGTATACTGTAGATTAACGCTATTTAGTTTATACTTATATTCTCTTTCCATCATTTCATTGCTTTGCTCTTGTAAACATTGAATTGCGTTTGACATTTTTCAGCCCACCTTCCCGATCTATATAGATCTGTGCAACTGACCAGCTTCATCTTCCTTGCCTGTGTAGGCAGTGTATTTAACTCAGCGAGCCATGCTACCATCTTTGCTTGACAACATTCAGGATTACACCTTGCCTTTGCACTCCACAAGCAGAATAGGTCTGTAATTCTAAGTACCTTTACATTAGGAATCTGTGATTGTTCACGACAGATAGCTACATGCATTTATTCATAGGCTTATACAACTTTCCTACTCAGTTTTTAGAATAAGCAGTAACCCACTGCTTGCAATCAATAAGGAAGCAGTAGAAGTGAGGAGGAAGGAGAAGGTATTAGGTCTCCAGGACCAGATCATTTCGATAGAGCTGCTCACTTGTAATCATTAAGCAAGGAGCCTGGATGTGTAGAATTCCCTGGTGAATTGCAATAGTGGCCGTGGGTGATGAGAAATCTGTCTGCCCATAACTGAGGGTTGGATTCCTCTGTCTAAATGTTGATGGTTATTTGTAAGCTGAATTGAGCCATTCTCTGCTAAAGTGTCATTTTAGATTAATCTTTCCTTCTGTGTGTCTTGTACATTGGATGTTAACATGGCTAGTGACTGAAATGAGGAACAAAATACAATTGTTTAATACAAGAGGTACATAGAATTACATAGAACGTACAGCACGGAAACAGGCCATTCGGTCCAACTGGTCATTATGGTCTCGATGTTTATGCTCCACACGAGCCTCCTCCCACCTTACATCATCTCACCCTATCAACATATCATTATATTATAAATGGTTCTGATAAATACATATTTAAAATCATCACTAAATTGTATAGCCTGGAATTTCCACAGGCGTTCTTCTGACCTCCCACTGTAATTTTAGCAGAAGGTCAGTGGAAGCCTCAGTGAAATGGTGCAAATAGACGTTTGTGCCATTTCTCTGAAGATTTCTGCCGATCCTCTGCCGAAGCTACGGTGGAAGAATGGGGAAGCACCACGGAAATTCTAGCCTATATGTTTAACACATTGTTTTTGTACTTGTTTAAAACCCTGATCACTGCTTTCTGATTTATCTCATCTCTATACTCTTTTCAACCTTGGTGGGCCTTGGCCTGTCACTTTGGTTTTAATAGGAATGAAGTTTATAAAGCTAAATCAAAAGCATTTTAAGCCTATTTTTAAGCTGATAAATAGAAATTAGATTAAATCTTTGGAAACTTCAGTCATATAAACCTCCGATGGATGTCACATGAGCGTAGAAACAATTAATAAAAACTAGTCGATCTCTCGTGGCATTATGTACGGTGTGGAGGTTAGAAATTAGACCTTATTGCCCCCGTGTTTCCCCTACATTCTTCTTCCTTTCATTAAAATGTTGTGCAATGCAGTGATTTCGCAGGTTCTAGTTGGACTTAAGTACCAATTCTTCAAGCATAATATAAGGGTTGACTAGCTGTTCAGTTGTGGGGATATCACAGCCCAACCCAATTCTGTCCTCACCCAATATCCACTTTCCAGCACCATTCATTGGATAGTGATCAGAAGTGGAACCACTGGCCAGTTTCTTTTCCTTTCAAGCCCAGGGACATTTTACCGCCCCCATTGCCATCTCAGATGAGATCTGGGTGCCAGCCGTAGTGCCTTCACTACTACCTGTTGAAATCAAATAGCTCAGCACAGCATAGGATAGAATTGGGACCTTCTTTGTCTGTTGCAGATGTTGCAATTACTCACCAATGCCATGTGTGTAATTATCCATTGACCCCACCCAGGAATGGTGCAGTTACCCAATGAGGTCCAAATTGTGCAGTTACCCATGTGATACCTTTTCCCATTGAAGCCCATATGTTACAGTTATCCATAGAGCTCCATGTACTGAACTTACCCATTGAGCTTCACATGGTGCAGTTAACCACTGAGCTCCATGTGGTGCAGTTACCAATTGAGCCTCACATGGTGCAGTTACCATTGAATCCTACATGGTGTAGCTATCCATTAAGTCTGTGTTGTGAAGTTACTCAATGAGCTCCACATGCTACAGTTGCCCATTGAAATAAACATGTTGCACTTACCTATTGAGGTCCACATGGTGCAATTACTCATTGAGCTTCCTATGATGCAGTTACCATTGACCTCCAAAGAGTGCAATTACCATTGAGACCCACACAGTACATTTACCATTGACTCCCACGTGTTGCAGTTACCATTAAATCCCATGTGGTGCAGTTACCCATTAAGATCCACATGCTGCCATTACTCATTGAGCTAAACATGGGGCAGTTATCCATTAAGCCCATTGAGCTATTGTGAGAGCACCATTACCAAAAGGACTGGCAACTAAGGATGGACTATAAATCCAGCCTTGCAACACAAATTTTAAAGAAAGTATTACTTTAGCTAAAACCTATTTAAGGAACCAAGGAGTATATTTTCCTAAATTCACGAATGGTAGTGAAAAGGTCAGTGTGAATATAAAGCAAGTGTTTCCCTTTCATATGGCAGGCAAATTTTTGCTAACATTAGCAAAGGGAGGAAAATATACTTCCTTAGTGTCAGTTTTTTAAAAATGTAAAACTACAAAGCCAAATCAAAAAACCTTTAATGTTTTGTGTACTCTGACATTCCCTGAGCAAAGTTGCCATTGCTAAGAAGTACCTCTGACTTCCAGGAGCCAGCTCAGCTAACAAGGAGCTAATTAAAGACAGCAGAACAGAACAGCGCAGAGCTCAAGATCTGAACGGCATGAATTTGCGAGTATGAGGCAGCCCTGCTCCCTGGTGACTTGCTTTGAGTCTGTCAAGCTGTGTGGAAATCTTACTAAGAACATTTGAAAGCTGGTAAAAAAAATGGGTATTTTGACAGGAGCAAAAAGAAAAGACCTCATAATTAGTCGTTCAATTTGAAATCATTTGTGTCGCAGTGGGTTCATTTGTTCTTTAACTGAAATAACCTCTCAGTTCTCACAACCTTGTATCCCAGCATCCCAGATAAAAGAAATTAAAAAGTGACCTGAAACAAAAATGTTCACTGTTGTACCAGAGTTTATACCATCCCTGTGGATTTCACCTCATGGAATAAAAATGATTCATTGTATGGTTAGCTCCAGGACAGCATCCAGATCAAAGTTACTTTCAGCAGTGTCTTCTCCAGCAGCTCTTTGACCACCGTCTTGGAAATCCCTTAAAATTTCAATATTGGCATATTAAGCAATATAAAATAGTGCAGCCAGGCATCTCTGCATAGGTGAACTCTGCCTCATATGATCAGGGTCATAATAAAAGATTATACTGCCAGCAATTTCCACAGGGGTTCTTCTGAACTGCCACCGTAACTTCTGCGCAGGGCCTAGAGAAACACCATAAATGCGGGTTTTCGCTGATCTTCCAACGAAATTAATGTAGGCCAATCGGAATTTCAATTTGTACGTAGCTATGATAGCACCCACCAAAATGATGTTAAAAGTATTTAAAAATAAATGTGTTCATTTAGAAGCTCTTCTGATAGTTCATTTGGTTAAGGCACTGAATAACATATATCAGAAATGGAAGTCATAGCACCTCTGGGGGACAATGACTACAGAATGATACAGTATAATAGGATCTGGGATTCATAAATACATAAGACTAGGAGACTAGGCATATAACTTTAAAAGGGCTAAATTAGATGAAATGATGAAACAACTAAAACTAATAAATTGGAAGAGGTTGCTCAATGACAATTCAGACGAAGGCAGGTGTTACACCTTTAAAGGTATAATGCTGAGCAGGCAGGTTAAATACATTCCCAAAACCACCAAACTCCGACTAATCAAACATGATGCTAAATGGATTAACAGACAAATTAAAAGTGTGATAAAAATGAAAAATGGCCTGTACAATCGTGCAGTGAGAAAGGGGAACGGGCCCACTGGGATGAATATAAGAAAATGCAAAATAGTACTAAAGGTTAATGAGTGGGAAAAAGAGAAACCAGGAAAAAGGCATAGCAGCTGAGGCTAAGCACATCAGTAAAAAAAATTATTTCAATTCCACAGCAGTAAGAGGGTATTCAGAAAAGAGATGAAACCATAAAAGATGTAAATAGCTTGAAACTGAGGATGAGCACAAAATGGTAAACATTCTGAATGACAACTTTCTCCAAGTATTCACAAGGGAAGACATGAGCAACATGCCCTCGCCATACAAAGATATCCCAAGAATAATCAAGGACTTTATCATATATGAAATGGGCTAAATGGGCTCAAAACAAATAATTCCCTATAGATTGTATTTATCCCAGCATGCCACAAGAGACCAAGCAGGAGATTTGTGAGGCACTGACCATCACTTTGAGGGAATCAATGGACACTGAAGAGGTACCAGTAGATGGCAAACAGGCTGATGTACTACCCATATTCAAATAGTGTTACAAATCAAACACATGCAACTACAGACCCATTGGTCTCACTTTCATTCCATGTAAAATAATAGACTCTATTATCAGAAGTAATCTTGAGAATAATCTGGACAACAATAATCTAGTTAACAGCAGTCAGCGTGGATTGAGAAGGGGAAGATCGTGACTGACCAAACTTCTCGACTTCTTTGAGGCAGCCTGTGGCAAACCCAATGATGTGGTGTATCTCAACTTCTAAAAAGCTTTTGATAAAGTTCCACAGGAAAGAATAGTAATTAAACTCAAAGCAGTGGAGTTTTCAGGGTAAATCCTGGGAATGGATAAGAAACTGGTTGAAGGGTAAGAAACAATGATACTTGTTAGAAGAGTTATGTCGGAGCTGGGGGAGGTACTGAGTGGGATGCCTCAGGGCTCAGTGCTGAGAACATTGCTACTTCTAATTTGCATAAATGACCTGGATTCAGAAACCCAATTCAGAGTGGTCAAATTTGCAGATGATACCAAACCCAGAGAGGCACTGGAATCAGAGGAGGCAGGTCAGAAATTAAAAGAATGAGATAGACATAATATGCAAGTGGACAGAACAATGGGAGATGAGATTTAATGCAGACAAATGTAAAGTTCTACACATAGGAAGGAGAAATAGATGATACACATAACCATGAATAGTGTTGAAATAGCTACGGATAAGGCTAAATGAGACCTGGGAGTCTTAGTGGACTCAACACTAATCATGTCCAACTGATATAGAGCAGTAATTAACAAAGCTAATAAGATGATAAACTACATAGCTAGAACAGTAGAATGGTAATAATTAAACTGGCTAATGCTCTGATTGGACCACGCCTTGAATACTGCATCCAGTCCTGGTCACCAAGAAACAAGACAGAAACTCAAGCACTGGAAACAGTGCAGAGACGAGCCACTAGGCTGATCCACAGTGAAGAAAGACTTGAGAAACTTTCAGCTTAGATGATCTAAGGGATCTTATAGTGGATGATCTTATAGAGGTATATAAGATATTTTGAGTATAGAAAAAGTTAACCTGAAATATTACTTTAAAATAAACTGTGGGAGTAGAACATCAAACTAGTTGGGCTTTTTCTTGTTGGAGATGGATGAATGTTACCTGCCATTCGTCAGCCCAAGCCTGTTGTTCAGATCCTGCTGTAGGCTGGCATGGGCTGCTCCATTATCAGAGAAGATGTGACTGGAGCTGAACACTGTAGAATCACCAGTGAAGAGCCCCATTCCACACTTATGATGAAACAGCTGAAGATGGTGGAGCCTGGGATGTTGACTGATAGATATCGTTCAGTATAAATGACGATATCAGGCTATTGCTTTCCCAACAGCTCTGCTGACTTAGGCACCTGTCCCCAGATATTGGTGAGGAGAACTTTGCATGGTGGACTGGGCTGAGATTGCCTCTACTCCAAAGCCTGGGTCATTGCCAATAGGCCGGTCATTTCGCTTCTTGTTATGTTTTGTAGTGACTGCTCTACAAATGAGTCAGTTATCTGGTCCTTTGTTAAGAAACCTATCAGCACCAGCATAGATTCCCAAAAGGAGCCATCACCAAACCCTCTACACCGCTGCAGCCAGGATTTGAGCCCTGCTACAGCATGGCTCTGTTAGTTGCTGACAATGTTACAGCTGCTTTGAACTTTTATGCAGCAGATTCCTTCCAATTTTCAGTCCATAATTATATCAATCATGTAACTGATGCATTTTTGTCAAGGCCAGGAATTTACATTTTTTATGGAAAGTAGCCAGCAGCAAGAAAAAGCCCTGCATGGGATCATAGAAAGTTACAGCATAGAAGGCCATTCGGCCCATCGTGTTCGTGCTGGCTGAAAAAGAGCTATCGAGCTTAATCCCACTTTCCAGCACTTGGTCCGCAGCCCTGTAGGTTACGGATTTCAAGTGCACATCCAAGTACTTTTTAAATGAGTTGAGGGTTTCTGCCTCTACCACCCTTTAAGGCAGTGAGTTCCAGACCCCCACCACCCTCTGGGTGAAAAAAATTCTCCTCAGCTCCCCTCTAATCCTTCTACCAATTACTTTAAATCTATGCCCCCTGGTCACTGACCCCTCTGCTAAGAGAAATAGGTCCTCTCTATCCTCTCTATCTAGTCCAGTCATAATTTTATATACCTCAATTAAATCTCCCCTCAGCCTCCTTTGTTCCAAAGGAAATAACCCCAGCCTATCCAATCTTATCTCATATCTAAAATTCTCCAGCCCTGGCAACATCCTCGTAAATCCCCCCTGTACCCTCTCTAGTGCAGTCACATCTTTCCTGTTATGTGGTGACCAGAACTGTACACAGTACTCAAGCTGTGGCCTAACCAATGTTTTATACAGTTTTCTAGCATAACCTCCCTGCTCTTATATTCTCTGCCTCAGCTAATAAAGGAAAGTATCCCGTATGCCTTTTTAATCACCTTATCTACCTGTCCTGCTACCTTCAGGGATCTGTGGACATGCACTTCAAAGTCCCTTTGTTCCTCTACACCTCTCAGTATCCCCCCATTTATCGTGTACACCTTTGCCTTGTTTGTCCCCACATTTCTCTGGATTGAATTCCATTTGCCACTTTTCTGCCCACCTGACCAGTCCATTGATATCTTCCTGCAGTCTACAGCTTTCCTTCTCACTATCAACCACACGGCCAATTTTTGTATCATCTGCAAACTTCTTGATCAAGCCCCCCACATTCAAGTCCAAATCCAAATATATACCACAAAAAATAAGGGACCTAGTGCTGAGCCTAACGGAACCTCACTGGAAACAGCCTTCCAGTTGCAAAAACACCCATCAACCATTACCCTTTGCTTCCTGCCACTGAGCCAATTTTGGTTCCAACTAGCCACTTTCCCTTGGATCCCATGGGCTTTTTCTTTTCTGAACGGTCTGCCATGTGGGACCTTGTCAAAAGCCTTGCTAAAATCCATGTACACTACATCAAATGCGTTACCCTCATTGACCCTCCTTGTTACCTCCTCAAAAAATTCAATCAAGTTAATCAGACACAAACTTCTCTTAACAAATCCATGCTGATTAGCCCGTGCCTTTCTAAATGACGATTTATGTTGTCCCTCAGAATCGATTCCAATAATTTGCCCACCACCGAGGTTAGACTGACTGGCCTATAATTACTCGGTCTATCTCTTTCTCCCTTTTTAAACAAAGGTACAACATTAGCAGTCCTCCAATCCTCCGCCACCATGCCTGTAGCCAGGGAGGATTGGAAAATGATGGTCAGGACCTCTGCTATTTCCTCCCTTGCTTCTCTTAACAGCCTGGAAACATTTCATCCAGGCCTGGCGATTTATCTACTTTAAAAGATGCTAAACCCCTTAATACTTACTCTCTCACTATGTTTATCCCATCCAATATTTCACGCTCCTCCTCCTTAACTACTGCACTTCTACTGTAAGGCAGAATTCCACAAGAACAGGGCACGACTAACTGTGCTCCTGAGGAAATTCCCGGCAACAGGATTTTACAGCACAATAGGAGAATATTCGGACTATTGTGCCGGTGCCTCCTCTCGGAAAGAACTAACCACTTAGACCCACTCCCTTGCTCTTTCCCTACTCCCGATAACATTCTTTTTCAAATAGCTTATCCACTTTCCTTTTAAAAACTATTATGGATTATACTCCCACCATTGTTTCTGGTGGGACCTTCCATCTCTTAACAACCCTCTGTACAAAACATACCCCCTAACCTCTCTTCGTTCTTTTAATAATGATCTTAAATTTATGCCCTCAAGTTATCGACTCACTTACCAGTGGAATTTATTTAAAATACTCTGAAGAGCTAACAGCTCTGATGCCTGTCTCAACAGGGGCCTCGATAATCAGACACACAGCTCGGCTTGGTCTTAGAAATAAACAAAGTGCTGGATAAAGGCTCTGAGGGCACCACCTTTGAAGTCCATTTTGATTGATAGGCTTATAGCCAGAAGCTGCCTGATCTGGGTATAAAAGTCATGCTTTCCTCAGGTCACTCGTTCCCCTTTGCACTGTACTGCCAATCGGTGAAGGCAAACGGAGGACTCGGTGAGGAAAATAACAACTTGCATTTATGTGGTCGCCATTAATGAAGAAAAATGTCCCAAGATGCACCACAGAGGCGTAATCAGACAAAAATGGATGCCAAGCCAAAGAAGGAGGTATAAGGAGGGGTGACCAAAAGCTTCGTTCCACCCGGTAGATTTTAAGAAGAGTTGCAAAGGAGGAGAGGCAGGTGGAGAGGCGGACAGGATTAGGGATGGGTTTCCAGAGTGTAGAGCCTAGACTGCTCAAGACACTGCCACCAATGATGGGACGAAGGGTGGGAGAGATGCACAAGCAGCCAGAGTCAGGGGAGTAATGGGGAAGGGGGGGTGGATGGTGATGGGGGGTTGTAGGGCAGGAGCAGGCTACAGAAATAGGAAGGGGTGAAGCCCTGAAGATATAACCTAGTGAAAATTGCTCTGTTTACTTTTTCTTTTGCTTAAGTCTACTTCTTAATAAACCTGATTTGTAGCCCAAGATATTGTTAGAATGTTATTTTTCCATCTGTAGGAGAGACTGGGACACTAGTAAGCTTAAAGGGTTTTTTGTTCACCCAAGCACACTACGTCCCAGCTCATATTTTGGCTCATAGAAGTGTGAACTTGCCTATGAAGCTGGTCCTTTTTTGCCGTGCATGGGAAAAAGTATTTGGACAGCACCTGAATCATAACACCTGTTAGTCTGTAAATCCTGCCCTCTTGCTGCTTCCTCATTTGCATTGTCAAAGTGTACAATGCAGCGTTTCGAACATTCACTAGTTTGATGAGTTACGAATAGTGCCATTGGTATGAGAAATGCTTTTGGTTGATTTTTGCTGTGTGAATAGCATTGAATGGTATTCACATTATTCACATTGCACTTTGTTCAAAACTTGCAGGATTGTGCTGGTGAAGGGGAGAAGAACTGAGGCTGTTTTAAAGAGCTAAACCAATTACACTGAGATGTAAGGAGGGCCTCTGGTTGAAAGCCACAATGTCACATAGAGAAACACTATGCTTTGCACTACTAATTTCTGACAATGAAGCCATGAACTAGCGCTGTACTGCAGAGGTCATTGTCCCTGAGAAACAAACACTGAGGTTCAAGATCTCAATCTGTATTAGACTACTTTAAGAAATGTGGAAAGTATGTCCCTATGAGAAAAAGAAGGAACAGAGCAAATGGCTGAATAAGGAAGTCAAAAATAATCTGAAGGTCAAGCAGAGATTGTTTAAAAGAAATAAAAAATAGCAAGGACTAGGATCCATACAAAAATCAGTGAAAGGTAACTCAAAGGAGGATTGGAAGAAATAAGAAAGCATTAGAAAGACAGATTCAGAAAGCTATAGGAGGAATCCAAAGGATTTTTTAGCCCTGTTCTCACTCTCTCGCTTTCTATATACATTAGCAGACAGAGTGTCAAAGATCAGATAGTTCCTTCAGTGGATAAGTTAGATAAGAGGATCAGAAAATGGTACATTTTAAACACCTTAGCTACTCCGTTAGACTTAAAGAGTTGGGTCTAAACACTTTAGAGAAGTATAGACTCAGGGGCAATTTGATTGAGGTCTATTAAATAATGATAGGACTACATTGTGTGCATGCTGACAAATTATTTCAGTTAGGTTGGGGAGGACCAGGGGTCATGCATATAAATTATACAAGGGCAGAAATAGGTTAGATATTAGGTGATACCTCTTTTCCCAGAGAATAGTAGACCTATGGAACAAGTTGCCGGCTTATGCGGTGAGTGCTGATTCACTGTGTACCTTCAAGAGAGAGCTGGACCGGTTCCTGGCCGGGGCGGTGATTGCATCATACAAGAGGTAGGTACCAAATAACATAAGTCATGGTCGATATAGTCTCCTGGACGAGTTCCGATCACCTAGAGGGATCGGAGAGGAATTTTCCAGATTTTTTTCCCCTAATTGGCCATAGGTTTTTGATCTGGTTTTTCACCTCTCCCAGGAGATTCCACGGTACCTAGAGGATAGGGAGTATCTTGACGTGATACATCATAACTAGATGGATCTGCTGGTCTTTTCCTGAGGACACAGATTTAAGGTGATTGGCAAAAGAACCAAAGGTGACGTGAGGAAAAGCTTTTTTATGTAGCGAGTAGTTATGATCTGGAATGCTCTGCCTGAAAGGGTGGTGGAAGCAGATTCAATTGTGGCTTTCAAAAAGGAATTGGATAAATATTTGAAGGGAAAAAATTTGCAGGGCTATGGGGGAATGGGACTAACTGAATTGCTCTTTCAAAGAGCTGGCACAGGCTCGATGGGCCGTATGGCCTCTTTCTATGCTATAACAATTCTATGGGCAGGATTTTAACTGTGAAAAACGGATGGGTTGGGGGCAGGGGGGCATTGAAAATTGCAACAATTTCAGACCCACCTGCAACCCGCTCATTTCCGGTTTTCACCTGGGCAGGACGAGGGGCGGGCGACCAACGCACTCTCAGGAAGCGGGTTGGTCACCAAAAACTTTCAAGAAGGCTGTGGGTCTCCATTTTGAAAGGTTTTGCGATTTCAACCCCTGAGGCCGGGATTCTTGGGCCTTCTCCTTCACACCACGCGAGGTGAGGCAAGAAGGCCCGAAACTGCAGGTAAGTGCCTTTCTGGCACAGCTTGTCGGCCCAGAGGAGCAGGAGTGCTTCTCCCAGGCCCAACAAGCCTACCTGCAATGGCCCCCCCCACCCAACGATCGCGACCCCCCACCAACGATCGCTACCCCCCACCAATGATCGCGGACCCCCTCTAACCATTGCGGCCCCCCCAACCATCGCGGATCACCTCCCAACCATTGCAGACCCCACCCCAAATCATCGCGGACCCCCAACCATTGCAGACCCCCCCCCAAAGATCATGGACCCCCCCCAACGATTGTGGACCCCCTTCCAACAATCGCAGACCCCCCTCAACGATCGCGGACCCCTCCCCCATGATCACGTCCCCCCTCAATGCTCGCGGACCATCACAATGACACCCGATCCTGACACCACCCCTTCCCTCCCTGACTGACACTCGATCGCCCCCCCCCACCACCATGACCCCCGATACCCCCCTCATGACTGACTCCCCCGGTGACTGACCTCCAATGACTGACTTCTCCTACTCACACCGATGACTGACTCCCCCCCCCATCCGTGACCACCATGCTCCCATGCCCATCAATGTTCTCATGTCCCCCGGCGCCCCATGCCCATCATGTCCCATGCCCATTGATGCCCCCGTGCCCACCCATGCCCCCCCCCATCCATCCAACCTAAGACTTGCCTGAAGACTTACCTTTTCTCATCCTCTTTCTTGCTCTGCTCCCGTCCGACTGTCAATCAGGCTGGCCTGTCGGATGGGAAACCGATAAGTAAAAAATAACAGACGTCCTTATGTCAAAATCATAAGGACGTCCAGGAAACCCATACTTCCCAGGTTTGCCATCCACAATTCGACCCCTCTCCCCCCCCCCCCTGCCCCCGCCGCTGCCTTCCTGGCTCCGAGTCAAAATCCTGGCCTATGATTCCTTTCAATGATTCTGTCTGACGTTTTTGTATATTCATATTCAAAAAAGAGCTGCATAAATGCCTGACTTAGAATGGGATTGAAGATATGGGCAGAGCTGAGTAAATACTTCATGCTACTCTGCTTCTAGAACCATGGAAATAGAAGGATAGGAATTGGTCTCGGGTGGTAGTGCAAAACGGGCAGCATCGCATTGTCCGCCCATTATACGTCCAACCTTATATTCAATGATTTCAATGGAACTGAATATCAGGTGGGGGGTAAAGCTGGCACCAGTGCGATACCGCCATATTTGCACGATTGCCCAAGACCAATTTCCACCCCACACTCTGGAGAGTAACTAGCTAGGTTTAAATTAGCGAGGCAAAATTATAAGTAGAGTTCTAAGCAATCCCATGCATTGAAGGTACTCCCTCCCTACCTAACAGCACTGTGGGAGAACCTTCACCACACGGACTGCAGCGATTCAAGAAGGCGGCTCACCACCACCTTCTCAAGGGCAATTAGGGATGGGCAATAAATGCCGGCCTCGCCAGCGATGCTCACATCCCATGAATGAATGAATAAAAAAATTATATTTTATTTGTTTTGGCGGAGAAGTCAGTGAAAAGTTTTATCAAGCTTTCCTCCTGTGGTTAATTAGTGTGGTAGAATCCACGATAGGTTAGATTGTATACTGTATGTATAAAAAACAAGCTCAATGGACCAAATGGCCTTTTCTCGCTCCACGTTTCTTTCTCATGTTTTATCTTGGTATCTTTGTCAAGAACTACAGTGGTCCAATATGTTGGCTCACCAGCCTATTAACTTGCTTTGTCACAGTGACAGGACGTAGTTTTTATGTAGTCCGTTCCCTCATATCAAGTTTCCAATTTTGGCTGTACTGTCGGGAGGAGAGGAGGCAGATCCGCCAACCTGAGGTAGATTTTGAGATTTTGCAAATCTCGCTCTGGATTCAGAGGCTGCTTAAGACCTCCAGAAGTTTTGAATTGTAACAAACCTTTCATTTATTAAGTTTGATACATGGGGAGTAATTTTAAATTAATCACCGGCAATGCGATTTCAATGGGAAGGAAAATCAGGCGGTTTCTATAACAGGCGCCTGATCTGCAACGTCAGTTTTACGCACCAATGGTAAGTTGAAATTTACCCTCATTATGTACCAGTCAACTAGGCAATGAACAATCTATTTAAAAATACTAATTATTGTTCAGAAAGGAGGGTGGCATCCTCAAAATGAGGCTGAGCTGCATTTTGAGGGGCTAGGCAGAGATGTACGGGGTATTTTTCACTTTTGGCTGGGACGGAAAACTGGTGGTAGCAGTTTGGCCGCCCATTATACACTGTGATCGATTTTCCTTTCCATTGACTTCAATAGAAAGGAAAATCAGGTTGAGTGTACACCGGGCGGCCCATTTACTACCATTAGTTTTCCACCACTGCAGAAATTGAAAATCGGCCCCGATGTTTAGAAACAGACAATGGGATAAAGTTGAAGGGAGTGTGTGCTACACCTCTTAGCAACCTTTGAGACCTGGGAGAAGATCACTGCCCTGCCCTACGCATAGCAAATAAGGCATGGCACGAGGGAGTCTAAAGAAGAAGAAAATGAGCAATTAAATCAAGTTCTTGAAATATTGTAGCGATCTCCAAATAGCATGATTTCACTGCTGACTATGAGGTAGATTTTGATCTTTGGGCAGCTGACTGGTGGAACACGCTGGCTGACGACCGTTGGATCAGCAGAGAAGCCCGAGCCATTTGGGTCTTGGGTCTTATTAGCATGACCCAAATGGGCATCCCGCTGCAGCATGCCGGTTGGCCAGTGGAGGGATTCTGGTTGTTTGGTGTCCAAGCCGGCTGGCAGGCAAGTCTGGGGAGGGGGAGGGGGTTTACCGATGATGAGAGGGGGAGGGGGAGGGGGTTCACCGATGATGAAAGGGGTCTATCCTTGGTGCTTGTAGCCCACTGTATTCTTCTGGAGCCCAGAGGAGCACTCCTGTCCCTCCTGGCCCCACGAAAATGAAATCAAAAAGATTTGGGGCCATTTTTTTAACTTATTGCCTGGGACAAATGCGTAGTGCACACTCTGCCCATTTGTTCCTCAAAACTGCAGTCTTGGTTCTAGGTACGTCACAAGACCCTGATTTACATATTAAAAGAGGCTATCGCGACAAACGGGTGGGCCCTCTGGCCACCCATTGGAAGGACCCCTGTAAGATGGTGGTGGCTGGAGCACCAACCTAAACAGGGTGGTAGGTTTTCTGAAGCCATTTTCGGGCCACTTCTGCTCCATTTATGCCGAGCTGGCTGACTTAAAATTGGGCCTATATATTTTATGTTGTACTATTGGTGTATGGAATCCTGAGTTTTGGTACTTCTATTTCCAAAAACCTTTTTTCATTGAGTTGGTGAATGCAGCCACCGCAGAGCCTCCACAGTGAACTGAACAGTTCACCAGTCATTTAATTAACTATTTTTCTTGTCAGCTCCAAGTTTCATTCTACTTTTTGTGTTGGTGATATAAAATTTATCATATATGTATTCTACATTAATATCATTCAGTTTCTGATTTAAATGAAGGAGTACTTCACACTGGTTTTGTGGGAACCAATATCAATACAATTAATGATTGCAACTTTTCAACTGTGCTTTAATTTCAATGATTGCAGCTGCTTTCCTACAGTGGCTCGAAACCACTCGAGCTTTGCTGTAATATTCATGACCTTGCTTGAACCACTCAATGAGATTACTGCCTTGTAATTGCTTCTGGTCATCCATTATGCTATAGAAAAATACTTTGAGTTCAGACTTTTATTGCCCCATCCCAGTGGGTAGGCGCACTGCATGGTGTGATGAGGTTTGATTATTAATCTGTGCTGATTTAGAGAGGGTACAATTGGCTGGCGATTTTATTTCTGATGGCTGGCCAATAGCTCCTGCTGGAACTGTGTGTGTTTGTGAATGTTGATTGTGGACCAGGTTGGGCTTGGTTTAGTGGCCCCCGAAATTCAATTAGCCTCACTGTCCGGATTCACACGTGAAGAATGGCTACTTGAGTGAGCTGCTGGAGTGTTGCCACGGCCTGGAGAAACTGTACCCCAATGTGGGTTTCTGCCTAAAGACGACAAGAGGCGAGAATTGCTGAAGAAAAATATGTTGAAATAGATACTTTGAATTCAAAACTATTGAGCCTGCTACCATGGTGGCCATGTTAAACTTTAGATGGAGGTTTATCAGACCACAGAGCATACTGTGATCTGTGGTTAACTGTTACAAAGCATATTTAAAAAACATTATTTTAAAAAAAAATCTGGAATATGATTACTGTTTTTCAGCCCAAGGTAAATATTTAGAACCTCAATCCGATCTGGGGAAATGAAGATGATCAGAGGGTTTTGCTGTTACTTTTCACTGCTCAAAGATGGCCAATAACATTAGACAAAAACTTCCTCATGGAATCACAGAAATCACAGTACAAAAGTAGGCCATTTGACCCATCGTGCCTATGGAGATAATTAACTCATGTAATCCCAATTCCCTGCCCTTTATACGTTTATATTGTTCCTTTTCAAATACCTACCCAATTCAATTTTAAATCATGTTATAGTCTCTGCCTCAGTAGTCTCTTGTGGTAAAGCATTTCGCATCTTAATAATCCTCTTTGTGTGAAAACATTTATTTTAACCTCCCCTTGATTCTTCTAGTGATAATCTTTAGTCTAGGGGAATAATTTTAACTTTTGGCAATGGTGTAAAACGGGCGATATCGGATTGGCAGCCCATTATACGCCCCGTCCGATTTTCCTTTCGATTGACTTCAATGGACTGGTTGTTGAGATGCTTATAGAAACAGGTGAGGAACGTATGTTAGAATGTTGGCTGCAAGACACTTTCTTCAAATAGTGCTTATATAGTTAATATATGTCATGGTGAGGTACTGCAGCATATGCGAGTGAATAAAAGAACATAACAGCAAGGGGATGGTACTGGCCTCAGTTTGGGGGATGATTCCAGTTTCATTCTCCCCACTTCTTCTATCCTTTCACCACACCCTGGGAAGGATATATTGGCTTGGAGGGGTGCAGTGCAGATTCACTAGTATGATACTAGGGCTAAAATGTTTAAATTATGAGGACAGGTTGTGTAGACTAGGTTTGTATCCCCTTGATTATAGAAGGTTAAGGGGTGATCTAATTGAGGTGTTTAAGACGACTAAAGGTTTTGATAGGGTAGATAGAGAAAAACTATTTCCTCTGGTGGGAGAGTCCAGAACTGGGGGGCATGACCTTAAACTTAAAAAAAGGCTATTCAGGGGTGATGTCAGGAAGCATTTTTTACACAAAGGGTATTGGAAATCTGGAACTCTCTCTCCCAAAAAGCTGTTGAGGCGAGATCAATTGAAAATTTCAAAACAGAGATTGATAAATTTGTGTGACCTCTGCAAAGGGACTAAAGGCTTAAAGCTATGCGACCCTCCTCCCAAATAGATTTGTTCCCTCCTGTTAAGTGCTACATTGTCCTGGAAGCAGAAAAATAGAGTTGAGATGTTGAAAGTTTGATCAACACAAAGTGACACCCAAATGCCCACATTGCATTCCAGCATGTGTGTGACTAAATGAACATGCACAAGCAGCTTGCTTTTGTTGGAAGCTTGCTTTGTGGGCTTACCTTAACAGATCCTAATATGGTAATAGCTGCAGTTTTAATTTGCAGTGAGAAAGTTTGCCCTGCTGCAATTTATACTTGCGTGTGAAGAGATGAAAGAACTGTAGAGTTGTGCTTTACGTGCAGCCTCAGTTAAGATGCAAGAGAGGTCGAAGAATGCACTCTTTGCCCACCTGCCTTGTGTATGTAAGTGCTGGGCAGCATTTACCGTGGCAGATTTTCTGATGCTGCCGAACATTTTCCTCACCTGTTCCCAGGTCTTCTGGATGTTACATGCTGCATTGATTTTGTGGCAGTTCCTCCCACACAGTTCAGACAGTTCTCCTGTAGAGATCACGTCCTACAATGCCAAAAGGGCAACAAGACTCCTTTTTGCACACTTTGTGTTGTAGCAGCTCCACAGTTGTATTTGTAAAATGGGTGGTGGTGGTGGGAGGTGAGGGGATGTCTTTGTGCATGCTGAGACATTTCTTAAACAAATTCTAAAAAATATTTTGCCTGCTTCCTATTTTCTGCAGCTGCCCAATATTTCTGTCTCCCGCAGTCAGTGGGCTCCCGGCTGCAGGCCCAATCCAGGCTAGGAGCTCACTGTGATTATTAAATGAGCCCCCCCCCCCCCCCGCCCCCCCAAGAAGATCTGGCAGCATCAGCCATTTGTGATTTGTGTGAGAAAAAAATTACATTGTTCTGGTCCTGCTGACTCAACGGTGGGAGCAGAAAATATAACCTCTGAAGTAAACTCTTGGTAAATGCCTGGCTACATTGCTCGTTTCTTTCTCTTGTAAATGTCCAGATAGCTCAGTGAATAGATACACCATCCAGTATGGTACTGAACCATCCAGAGTAGATTGAATCCCTGGTCTGTGCTGAATTAACTGATCTCGAATGGGGCAGCAGTAGGCATGCAACCATTGGTCTCAATGTTCTCAGGCCAGGCTGGTTTTCCCACTCTTGATCAAGATCCAGTGATCCCTGCTTCAAAGTACACTTATGTCAGGATGAGGACTGGATTGCAATCAAAAGGAAGCAGGCAAATGGAGATATCTACTTCTTAGGAAAAGGGAATTTCAGGACAGCAAAATATCAAAAGTTAATGCCCTCAGTGGAACAAACAGCTCACTGAACTCACATATGAAGAATGCTACCAAAGGACTCCCAAAGCTGTGATACCGAACATAGCTAGGAATCAGTATACTGGGGTGTGGAGGGGTGAAGAGGGAAAGAAATTGGAGAGAAAAAGTACATCTTCTGCTTTCACTGTTGCTGATGTCTGTTTGTTGACGTCTAATGTAAGTTGTCTGATCTGATTGTTGGTGTTCGATGTAAAACCTTGGCCTGATGTAAATCCTCAGCCTGGTCCGGTTGTTGTCGTTTGATGTAAATATCCATCCTTCACCAAATCTCCTTTCTGTAGATAGTCACTGTTCCAGAATTCCTCTTTCCTAAAAGATAGACCATCTCTACCTGCCTGCCTTCAACTGAAGTATTTAATTCCAGTTGTAATAGTTGTAAAATCACAGCAATGTTTCATCCCACAATTATACCATTTATTTACATGTCTTGTCCTGTTTACCTCATTGAGTGATTAGCAAAAAGAAAGTGTAACCAGTAATATTCTTGTTAGGTAATAGAGAAGTAGTGCTTTAAAATTGCCTGCAGTTATTTTTTAAATACAAAATTATCATTTACAAAATTAAGAACGAGCAAAAAAAAGCAAACCCATAAACCTGGAATTCAGAAAAGTAAGGAGGATACCTACATATATATCCATCCCAACTGCTCATCAGACTTGATGGCAATGGTACAGCTTAGTGACTTTAATTATATTAATGTGATATGGATTTGATCATATTGTTGGTGGAGAATTGGTGAACTTCTTAGACAAGGGTTTGCCACCTTTTTGGAGCTTTACCATTGAGGTTTTACAGTGACAGTCTGTATTTTCCATTTCTCCTGCTATTATAGCTGTTGAGTTTTTCCAAGTAGTGTCTTACAACACTCGGAGGGGGGTATTTTACTGAATTATGTTGCAAGGCCATGGATATACTAATGGGGTCAGCAAACGTTCAGGTTTTACCAAGATATGATAGGGTTTTACTGAAACATATTAGCCCATAAATTGCTCCGAGCGGCCAACGAAAGCCGCTCGTTGCTCCAGAGATTTATACTCACCCACTAACTTACTGTGGGTATCTCCTCCAATAGGAAGCTGAGACAAGCCCAGTATTAGCTCCAGCGAAGCTAGGACTCATGGAAGAAGTGAGAGGAGCAATCACTCCCCTTGATCAATCAGATTGCAGCATTTTTAACATGCTGTGAACAGTCAGGGAAAGCTGCAACGTAAAATCCAGACAGTTAAAGCTACAACAAAAAAATCATTTGTAAAAACAGTTATAGAGCGAAAAAAAGAACGGGTAAGAATTATCAAATTAAATAAAAGAGACAGAAGGAGTTTTTAAAAATGTTTTAATACAATAATGTTTTTTGTTTCATGATCAAGAAGTATTAAAGTAAGGAGTAATGAGACTCCACATTTTTAAAAGTTACTTTTTAGTTGTTTGGCAGTCATTAAGACTGACCACTTTGTTAAAACTTAGTTTAGACCTGCTATGTTTAAGCATACCTGTTTTGTGGCAATATTAGTTAGTTTCCAGTTGGGCAGAATCATAGAATGATTACAGCACGGAAGGAGGCCATTCGGCCCATCGAGTCCGGGCCAGCTCTATGCAAGAACAATCCAGCTAGTCCCACAACCCTGCCCTATCCCCGTAGCCCTGCAAATTTTTTCCTTTCAAGTACTTATCCAGTTCCCTTTTGAAGGCCATGACTGAATCTGCCTCCACCACCCCCTCGGGCAATGCATTCCAGATCATAACCACTCGCTGTGTAAAAAAGTTTTTCCTCATGTCACCTTTAGTTCTTTTGCCAATTACCCTAAATTAATGTCCTCTCGTTCTTGACCCTTCCACCAATGGGAACAGTTTCTCTCTATCTACTCTGTTTAGACCCTTAATGCTTTTGAATCCCTCTATCAAATCTCCTCGCTACCATTTCTGTTCCAAGGAGAACAACCCCAGCTTCTCCAGTCTATCCACATAACTAAAGTCCCTCATCTCTGGAATCATTCTAGAAAATCTCTTCTGCACCCTCTCTAAGGCCTTCATATCTTTCCTAAAGTGCAGTACCCAGAACTGGACACAATACTCCAGTTGTGGCCAAACCAGTGTTTTATAAAGGTTCATCATAACTTCCATACTTTTGTACTCTATGCCTCTATTTATAAAGCCCAGGATCCCATATGTTTTTTTAATCGCTTTCTCAACCTACCCTGCCACCTTCAACAATTTGTGCACATGTACCCCAGATCTCTCTGTTCCTGCACCCCTTTTAGAAATGTGCCCTCCAGTTTATATTGCCTCTCCTCGTTCTTCCTACCAAAATGTGTCACTTCGCATTTTCCTGCGTTAAATTTCATCCGCCACATGTCCGCCCATGCCACCAGCCTGTCTATATCATAGAGTCATAGAGTCATAGAGTTATACAGCACGGATAGAGGCCCTTCGGCCCATCGTGTCCGCGCCAGCCATCAGCACTGTCTACTCTAATCCCATATTCCAGCATTTGGTCCGTAGCCTTGTATGCTATGGCATTTCAAGTGCTCATCCAAATGCTTCTTGAATGTTGTGAGGGTTCCTGCCTCCACAACCCTTTCAGACAGTGAGTTCCAGACTCCAACCACCCTCTGGGTGAAAAAGTTCTTTCTAAAATCCCCTCTAAACCTCCCTCCTTTTACCTTGAATCTATGTCCCCTTGTTATAGAACCCTCAACGAAGGGAAAAAGCTCCTTAGTATCCATCCTATCTGTGCCCCTCATAATTTTGTACACCTCAATCATGTCCCCCCTCAGCCTCCTCTGCTCCAAGGAAAACAAACCCAATCTTCCCAGTCTCTCTTCATAGCTGAAGCGCTCCAGCCCTGGTAACATCCTGGTGAATCTCTTCTGCACCCTCTCCAAAGCGATCACATCCTTCCTGTAGTGTGGCGACCAGAACTGCACACAGTACTCCAGCTGTGGCCTAACCAGTGTTTTATACAGCTTATCCTTTTAAAGTTTATCACTATCCTCCTCACTGTTTACTACACTTCCAAGTTTTATGTCATCTGCACATTTTGAAATTGTGCCCTGTACACCCAAGTTCAAGTTATTAATATATATCAAGAAAAGCAGTGGTCCCAGTACCAACCCCTGGGGAACATTACTGTACACCTCCCTCCAGTCCGAAAAACAACCATTCACCACTACTCTCTGTTTCCTGTCACTGAGCCAATTCTGTATCCATGTTGCCACTGCCCCCTTTATTCCATAGGCTGCAATCTTGATGATAAGCCTATCATGCAGCACTTTATCAAACGTCTTTTGAAAGTCCATAAACGCCACATCAACCGTATTGCCCTCATCAACCCTCTTTGTTACCTCATCAAAAAACTCTATCAAGTTAGTTAAACATGATTTGCCTTTAACAAATCCGTGTTGGCTTTCCCTAAGAGCAGAAGAGCAAGTTGACGCTCGTCCGTTGATTGCAGTTGGCGATGTCCCTTTAAGGCGAACTTGTCAGATCATCAGCGAACCAGGAAGAGCAAGTTCTGGATTTCCGCGTTTAACTGCGCATGTGTGGGCACCGGAACTTGCTCTTTCATTTGGCCACTAACTACGGTGAACGCTGTTGAGCTCACCATTCTTTTTAAAGCAATTTCTGACCCATTATATTCCCTTCACTCTAATGTCAAAATAAATGTTGTCCACTCGACAAAAATGCACAGCAGACCAATCAACACCTGAAATAGAAAGACAGGTTAATACTTCCACTGAGATTCTGCTGAAGAGCCTCACCTGAGAACTTAATCCATCTGACTGACTCAATGTGTACTGCCAGTACTTTTTGATTTTATTTCAGATTTCTAACATTTGTAGTATTTCAAATATTTATTCAATTCCTTTTTCTTTTCAAACATTTGTTAACCTTTATATTCATCTGAAAACATTTTTTGAATGGAGTCTTCTGAACCTCTGCACAGTTTCAATCATTCCCCCTCCCTGACTGCTCGCTGAAGGTGATCTCAGTAATCATAGAATCATAGAATCATAGAAGTTACAACATGGAAACAGGCCCTTCGGCCCAACATGTCCATGTCACCCAGTTTATACCACTAAGCTAGTCCCAGTTGCCTGCACTTGGCCCATATCCCTCTATACCCATCTTACCCATGTAACTGTCCAAATGCTTTTTAAAAGACAAAATTGTACCCGCCTCTACTACTGCCTCTGGCAGCTCGTTCCAGACACTCACCACCCTTTGAGTGAAAAAATTGCCCCTCTGGACCCTTTTGTATCTCTCCCCTCTCACCTTAAATCTGTGCCCCCTCGTTATAGACTCCCCTACCTTTGGGAAAAGATTTTGACTATCTACCTTATCTATGCCCCTCATTATTTTATAGACTTCTATAAGATCACCCCTAAACCTCCTACTCTCCAGGGAAAAAAGTCCCAGTCTGTCTAACCTCTCCCTGTAAGTCAAACCATCAAGTCCCGGTAGCATCCTAGTAAATCTTTTCTGCACTCTTTCTAGTGTAATAATATCCTTTCTATAATAGGGTGACCAGAACTGTACACAGTATTCCAAGTGTGGCCTTACTAATGTCCTGTACAACTTCAACAAGACATCCCAACTCCTGCATTCAATGTTCTGACCAATGAAACCAAGCATGCCGAATGCCTTCTTCACCACCCTATCCACCTGTGACTCCACTTTCAAGGAGCTATGAACCTGTACTCCTAGATCTCTTTGTTCTATAACTCTCCCCAACGCCCTACCATTAACGGAGTAGGTCCTGGCCCGATTCGATCTACCAAAATGCATCACCTCACATTTATCTAAATTAAACTCCATCTGCCATTCATCGGCCCACTGGCCCAATTTATCAAGATCCCGTTGCAATCCTAGATAACCTTCTTCACTGTCCACAATGCCACCAATCTTGGTGTCATCTGCAAACTTACTAACCATGCCTCCTAAATTCTCATCCAAATCATTAATATAAATAACAAATAACAGCGGACCCAGCACCGATCCCTGAGGCACACCGCTGGACACAGGCATCCAGTTTGAAAAACAACCCTCTACAACCACCCTCTACAACCACCCTCTGTCGTCAATCCAATTTTATATCCAATTGGCTACCTCACCTTGGATCCCATGAGATTTAACCTTATGTAACAACCTACCATGCGGTACCTTGTCAAAGGCTTTGCTGAAGTCCATGTAGACCACGTCTACTGCACAGCCCTCATCTATCTTCTTGGTTACCCCTTCAAAAAACTCAATCAAATTCGTGAGACATGATTTTCCTCTCACAAAACCATGCTAACTGTTCCTAATTAGTCCCTGCCTCTCCAAATGCCTGTAGATCCTGTCCCTCAGAATACCCTCTAACAACATACCCACTACAGATGTCAGGCTCACCGGCCTGTAGTTCCCAGGCTTTTCCCTGCCGCCCTTCTTAAACAAAGGCACAACATTTGCTACCCTCCAATCTTCAGGCACCTCACCTGTAGCGGTGAATGATTCAAATATCTCTGCTCGGGGACCCGAAATTTCCTCCCTAACCTCCCATAACGTCCTGGGATACATTTCATCAGGTCCCGGAGATTTATCTACCTTGATGCGCGTTAAGACTTCCAGCACCTCCCTCTCTGTAATATGTACACTCCTCAAGACATCACTATTTATTTCCCAAGTTCCCCAACATCCATGCCTTTCTCAACCGTAAATACCGATGTGAAATATTCATTCAGGATCTCACCCATCTCTTGTGGTTCCGCACATAGATGACCTTGTTGATCCTTAAGAGGCCCTACTCTCTCCCTAGTTACTCTTTTGCTCTTTATGTGCAACCTCACTGTCCTTTTTTGCCCTGAGCTGAGCATCAAACCTCATAGCCTATTCACTGCCATGGCTGCATATTTTTGCTTTGCCTTTGCCATCACTTCACCCCCTCACTGCTGCTGGAAGCTTCATCCACACCTGTGCCCTCCAGGCTTGACTATACCAATGGTCATCTTTCCAGCCTCTGAGCTCCACCCTACATAAACACCAATCATCCAAAATTGTGCCTCCTGCACCAAGTCCCACTCTCCTATTACCACTGTTCTTGCCAACCTCTATTGGCTGCCCATTCCCAAAAGCTTTGAATTACATATCCTTCCACAGTCTTGCTCTTCCCTACCTCTGCGAGATCTTCAAGCCATACTTGTCAGTGTACCCACTTTGCTCTTACCTCTCTGTCTCTAAAGGCGCAGAGCCTTTAGTCATCCTGACCCTATACTCCAGAACCCTTTCCCAAAACACCTCAACCTTGCAAACTCTTTGGACCTGAAAAAGCCTTCTCAAAGCCTACCTGTTTGATAATGGTTTCAGTCAGCTTTGCTAAATCTTTGCCCACTACTGTGCCATTTCCTTTTGCATCTATGAAGCACCTGGTATTGGTTACAGGTGCTATATAAATTCAAGTTATTGTTGTTGAATGTACCCATGGCTGTCTATGAGATCCAGTACCTACACAACAAGCAGACCTAACAAAGTCAATGATGTGTTATATCTGGTGGAGTCCATATTGTAGTTATGGTCATTTTCACTGTGAAAGGTACAATTGAACAGTTTTATCAGTGCAAATGTCCTTTTTTACGATAGAAGTTTGGTGAAATGTCAGTATTTTCAATACATACATGTTTTTCATTGATGTGTCATGAAATAAAACCAAGATCTAGGGTGGGTACTTACTACCAACAAGATTTAATAATGCAGTCTGATGGCAGCTAGTGCTAGGATTCGCTGTGGGCCCATGAGACATGCAAAGTTACTGGCAATGGGGCCACTTTTGATGAATAAATACACTGGTTAGTAATTCCATAACTCTCCAGAATAAATGAAATTTAAATAGATTTGTTTAGAAAAGACACAACTCTTCATATGGCACTTTTGGTTTCTGATTCTGCGGATCTGAAATATTAAGTTACACAACAATGTTACCGCATTCTTTGAAAAAAAATACTGTTAATGAAAGAATAAAAATGAAGAGGAACAAATGTAATGAAACCTCAAGCACTTCAGTACCAAAGTGCTTAATAATGTATTTACAATTAAAATAGGCCTGTAGATGTTTTTCAGAATAATTATCTGCTGCATCAGTATTGAAATCAATGTGTCATTGAAGATTCCAGCTGTGTACAGCTTAAAAGTGAATTTCTGTTGTATGATTCCGAATCCCATTAGACAGAGCTAGCTGAAAGGTCAGTGACCTTTACTCTGCCCTCTGACCCTTCCAATCATTAATCATAGCCTGCCAAATGGCAATGATTTGTCACAGAAGCCTCAGAGTGTTAAATGTAGTCAGAATGGACAGTCTATTGTCAATAAGTCTTTGTTATTAAATCATCTTTTTTGCCAGTGAGGTAAAACTGCACACTTTTCATTTTTAAGCAGATTCTCCAAAGTGTTATGCCTTAATTTCTCTAATGTTTAGAAGGCCAGGAATGGATTGGGGGGTGGGGTCTGCAGTAGTACACAGAGAATAGCATGTGATTAATAGTATTCTACAGGCTATTAGTATAAATTGATTATAGTTTCCGTCAAGATCAGCATTTTCCTTTGAATTAACCTGGTTTTGTTTCCTTATAATTACCCAAAACACAAGCACAATAAAGCATTTTAGAGTGACTTCAAAGACAAAAACCTTTGGCATGTTTCAGTCATCGCTCAACTGAAAGTCCCTTAAAAAATGTCTTTGCAATTCGATCCTTTGTTTCTATGAGGAGATATATAGTGTTCACGGACTTACAAATGAGCAACCTCTTTAACTGATGCTGCTTATGTCAATGTTAATGAAATTTTGATTACGTTTCAGAAAGTGCTTCCTATAAATAATTAAATATACGTTTTTCAAACAAAATCAGATTCCATCGACTTTTTGTGTTGTTCTTAAACAGACTTACTCTCTGTTTATTTTTATGCTTATAGATAAAGAATGAAAAGTTAAGCATTTAATGGAGCAGTGAAGAGCTTGTAATAATGCAGTTTCTAGACATGTTGGAATACTCGAGGGCTCCCAAATAAGTTAATGCTGTAGCCGTTGGTAAAACTACTGGGATGTGAAATTTTTCGTTGTAGTTTAAATATTTTTATTGCTGTTTTTATTAAATGCACCACACGAGTAGATCTGACTGTTAAATGCGGCAAAATATTTTGTGAGACAATTAACTATGAGGACACCATCACTTTTCCTCCCCCCTCGCCCCCCCCACCCATCCCCAACTATTTTCTCTCCTTAGGCCCCTCTTTTCCTGAAGGCATCTAGGGTATGGTCCCACAACAATAAAAGCAACAACAACTTGTATTTATATAGCACCTTCACGTAAAACGTCCCAAGGTGTTTCACAGGAGCATTATCAAACAAAATTTGACACCAAGCCACTTAAGGAGATATTAGGACCAAAAGCTTGGTCGAAGGTTTTAAGGAGCATCTTAAAAGAGTAGAGAAAGATAGAGAGGCGGTGAAGTTTAGGGAGGGCATTCCAGAGCTTAGGGCCCACGCAACTGAAGGCCCGACCGCCAATGGTGGAGCGATTAAAATCGGGGATGCGCAAGAGGCCAGAATTGGAGAAGTGCAGAAACCTCGGAGGGTTGTAGGGCTGAAGGAGGTTCCAGAGACAGGGAGGGGGTCAGGTCATCTAGGAATTTGAAAACAAGGATGAGTATTTTTAAATTGAGGCATTGCTCGACCGGGAGCCAATGTAGGTCAGCAAGCACAGGGGTGATGGGTGAACTGGACTTGGTGAGAGTTAGGATACGGACAGCAGAGTTTTGGATGAGCTCAAGTTTATGGAGGGTGGAAGATGGAAGACTGGCCAGGAGACCCTTGGAATAGTCAAGTTTAGAGGTAACAAAGTCGTGGATGAGGGTTTCAGCAGCAGATGAGCTGAGGCGGAGCGGAGACGGGCGATGTTATGGAAGTGGGGGTAGGCGGTCTTAGTGATGGATCAGATATGTGGTCAGAAGCTCACCTCAGAGTCAAATAAGACGGCAAGGTTGCGAACGGTCTGGTTCAGCCTCAGACAGTGGCCAGGGAGAGTGATGGAGTCGGTGGCTAGGGAACAGAATTTGTGGCGGGGACCGAAGACAATGGCTTCGGTTTTCCCAATATTTAGTTGGAGGAAATTTCTGCTCATCCAGTACCAGATGTCGGACAAGCAGTGTGACAAATCAGAGACAGTGGAGGGGTCGAGAGAAGTGGTGGTGAGGTAGAGCTGGGTGTTGTCAGCGTATATGTGGAACCTGATGTGCTTTTGGATGATATCGCCATGTGGCAGCATGTAGATGAGAAATAGGAAAGAGGCAAGGATAGATACTTAGGGGACTCCAGAGGTAATGGTGTGGGAGTGGGAAGAGAAGCCATTGTATATGATTCCCTGGCTACGACTGGATAGATAGGAATGGAGCACTGGGCAGCTCTTGATGAAAGTGGCCATTATTTAGGTGTACTTATTGGCACGTATACTGTGGCATTGGAAAAGGGGGTTAATGCTTTCAAAAAGGAACAATCAAGAGTAGGAAGCCACCAGAACTGAGAGATTATACCTATCAGGAAAGATTGAGCAGGCTGGGACTCTTCTCTCTAGAAAAGAGAAGACTGAGGAGTGACCTGATAGAGTTCTTTAAATTATGAAAGGGTTGATAGGGTAGACGCAGAGAAAATGTTTCCATTTGTGGGGGTGTCTAAAACTAGAGGGCATAAATATAAGATAGTCACTAATAAATCAAACAGGAAATTCAGGAAAAACTTCTTTACCCAGAGAGCGGTTAGAATGTGGAACTCACTACTACAAGGAGTAGTTGAGGTGACTAGCATAGATGCATTTAAGGGGAAGCTAGATAAACACATGAGGGAGAAAGAATATGCTGATAGGTTTAGATGGAGAAGGTTGGGAGGAGGCTTGTGTGGAGCATAGCCACCGGCATGGACCTGTTAGGTTGAATGGCCTGTTTCTGTGCTGTACATTCTATGTAATTCTATGTAGAACATTTAGAACATTTTATTCTTGCCGTGCATTGAATTAGAACCCCGTTATGTGGATAATGGACATTGTCTCCTATTGTTACTTCACAGAGGTTAGATTTTTAAAAAGAGCAGAATCTGGAGCCTCAATTTAAGCTGGGGACACAAGTGCGGCCTGCAGGGCCCGGGTGGGGAATCGCGTGTAAGCGGTTGGGAAGGTGGAGGACCTGCCGAAGTTAATGGCAAGACCTCAGTAGAATTTTTTTAGACCGTTTCCGGCCCACCGACTAGCCAGATTTAGAGACTGGCTGGCTGTCGAGTGGGAATGCCTGCGGCCCAAGGCAGCAGCGCGGGGACTGCTGGGGACGGGGCGGAGGGGGGGAGATGGTTGGGGAGGAGAGATTGTGGGGGAGAAATAGACACCAGGGGGGTGAGGTCGGCCAATTGTAGGGAGAGGGAGATCACTGCAGAAGGTTGGTTTGGGGGAGGGGGGAGCAGGGGGTTGGGGTCGGCGGAGCGTGGGAAGGCAGGTTTGCTTGAGTGGCTGGGGGGGGGGGGGGAAGCAATCCTGCTCCTCCTGGCCCACAAGCAGTGCTGGAAAAGTATTTAACTGCTGGATCTAGCAGATCCCACCTTCCCTTAGCTGCTGGGTTTCCCGTACCCTGGGAAACCCGGCCTGCAGCCGTTAAGTTCAAATGGCTGCCAAAATTTGAGGAACGCAGCCTCATTTAAATATTATAATCACTGACCCTCCTCTCCAGGGTGGGTTACTCGGACGGCCCCAAACCCACTGCCGTTAAACTGGAAGTAGGCGCATTCGCGGCGGGTTAGGGTCAGTTTTACCAATTAACCCCCCACGACCCTCTCCCGCCTATCATGAGGGGTTAAAATTCCCTCATGTATCTCTCTCACCAATATTTATAAACATCAGCATGGCCACATACTTTACCAGAAAATATAATAAGGATGCTTAAGGAGGTAGGATTGGATGAGTCACCACACAAGTGAGGACCAATCGGTGATGGCACAGGAGGAGCAGGAAACCTGTTGTGCTGAGGACCACATGTCTGCCATCAATGACTCACCTACTTTGGCAAATGCAGCAGTGTGGTGACATTACATAGAATTTTACAGCACAGAAACCAGCTACTCGGCCCAACAGGTCTGTGCCGGTGTTTATGCTCTCCACCATCTACAAGGCACAAGTCAGGAGTGTGATGGAATACTCTCCACTTGCTCGGATGAGTGCAGCTCCAACAACACTCAAGAAGCTCGACACCATCCAAGATAAAGCAGCCCGCTTGATTGGCACCCCATCCACCACCCTAAACATTCACTCCCTTCACCACTGGCGCACTGTGGCTGCAGTGTGTACCATCCACAGGATGCACTGCAGCAACTCGCCAAGGCTTCTTCGACAGCACCTCCCAAACCCGCGACCTCTACCACCTAGAAGGACAAGAGCAGCAGGCACATGGGAACAACACCACCTGCACATTCCCCTCCAAGTCACACACCATCCCAACTTGGAAATATATCCCCGTTCCTTCATTGTCGCTGGGTCAAAATCCTGGAACTCCCTTCCTAACAGCACTGTGGGAGAACCTTCACCACACGGACTGCAGCGGTTCGAGAAGGCGGCTCACCACCACCTTCTCGAGGGCAATTGGGGATGGGCAATAAATACTGGCCTCGCCAGCGACGCCCACATCCCGTGAACGAATAAAAAAAAACACGCGCCTCCTCCCACCTCACTTCATCTCACCTTATCACCATATCCTTCTATTCCTTTCTCCCTCATGTGTTTATCAAGCTTCCCCTTAAAAGCATCTATGCTGTTCGCCTCAACCACTCCATGTGATTGGGCAGCCGTGTCACACTGCTGTTGCTATTCAGCGTGAAAGGAGATGAAAATACTAGCCATGCTGACTGGTATATAGACACCTGTTTGATACATCTATGGGCTGAACATAAACTGACACTGCTAATGATTCTTGTACGAAACTGGAAATAAGTAGAAACAGAAATATTGAGGGTAGTGGTGACTCTGCCTGCGTGCTATGGCTATATTGGAGGTTGGCTATACCTATCCTTGCAGCCTATGACAGAGCTGTGATGTCTCAGGCCCTGGGAAGGCAGTTCCCCACCGTCATTGTCAGGAAGGTGCGTTAGAGGCTGCAGATATGTTTGGCATAATGGTGGGAATGGGCAGTCCAACTCTTGTGGCGGCTGATCTCCATGGCGTGCCTGCTTTCATTTTGCACCACTTCAACAATGAGATAATTGTTTAACTGGGCGACATGGACATGTTGGGCCGAAGGGCCTGTTTCCATGTTGTAAACTTCTATGATTCTATAATACAATTGGTATGCTTTAAAAGCAACTTTCATTGTTAAATTTAAATTGTCCTTTTTTTTTTATTCGTTCATGGGATGTGGGCGTTGCTGGCAAGGCCGGCATTTATTGCCCATCCCTAATTGCCCTTGAGAAGGTGGTGGTGAGCCGCCTTCTTGAACCGTTGCAGTCCGTGTGGTGAAGGTTCTCCCACAGTGCTGTTAGGAAGGGAGTTCCAGAATTTTGACCCAGCGACAATGAAGGAACGGCGATATATTTCCAAGTCGGGATGGTGTGTGACTTGGAGGGGAACATGCAGGTGGTGTTGTTCCCATGTGCCTCCAATGACACAGGACTCTAGCGTGCAAGTTAGGTAATGTGTCATTCCCTGAGCTGGAATGAATGTTCATATCGTAAGATCCCCTTTTCCACGTCTGCTCTTTTGTAACTATTTTCCTGTTCTGCTGAATTATTTTAAATGCTTCCTAAGGAATTTGCAAACTAGATTCAGCTCTTTTTTGGTTCCATATTAACATTTTAAACAGGCTCAGATGCCAAAAAAGGGAATAAAGCAGAACAAACTAAAAAAAGGGAAAGTATAACTGACAAAAAAAACCCAAAAATAGCATAATTTGAAAAGGTAGGAACAAAAGTATTAGAAGTGCCTCTACTGCTTTAAGAGTTTCTGGAATGCCTCTTTACATAATTTTTAGGTGTTCAAAATTATGAGGGGTTTTGATAGAATAAATAAGGAGAAACTGTTTCCACTGGTAGGAGGGTCAGTTGCCAGAGGGCACAGATTTAAGGTAATTTGCAAAAGAACCAGAGGGGAGATGAAGAAAAAAATAATAATGCAATGAGTTGTTATGATCTGGAATGCACTGCCTGAAAGGGTGGTGGAAGCAGATTCTATAGTAACTTTCAAAAAGGATTTGGATAAATACTCGAAGGGGAAAAATTGCAGGGCTCTGAGGAAAGAGCAGGAGAGTGGGACTAATTGGATAGCTCTTTCAAAGAGCCAGCACAGTCATGATGGGCTGAATGACCTTCTCCTGTGTTGTATGATTCAGTGATAATTTCAGATGGGCAGACTGACTGCACAGTACAAACCCATCATAAATATACAGGAAATCTTAAGTATTGGATTTAGATTTTCCTTATTTAAATATTAAAACAAAGCTCTTGCACAAAATGAATGAGGGCAATCTACTGAGGTGTCAAACCTGACTGGAAAATTGCACAGGCAGTAATCCTTCAGCCCCTCACTGGGACTCATGCTGGCCCTTAGCTGGCTAAAGTTCTAAAGAAGCCTATGGAGGCTGTAAAAGTTAGCCCGGGAACTCCTCCAGTCACGGCCTTTGATGTAGGAGGGGGAGGGTGGAAGATCCGTTCATGCCTCCCCCCAACTGCGATTTAAAGGGCCAACGCCAATGGAGTGGAATAGTGCTGTAACTGGGTTCTCCCCCAAATTCATGCCCCCCTACCACTGGGTGGAAATCAGGCTCTTCACCCTCTCCAGCTCCAGGGATTTCAGGGCCATTATTTTTACCTTAATTTTAAAGAGAAATCTAGGATAAAAAAAAACATAGTCAGTGGCAAGTGTAGCATTTCTACAGCACAAAATTGTACCAGAACCCAACATAAGGATTTTCATCTTGAAAAACTCTCCAATTTGACAATACCTCTCCTTTAACCACAGAGATTTACTGAAAAGGCAGCAAATTGAACAGGAAGCGGGGGGGGGGGGGGGGGATGGGGGGATGGGTGTTGGTGGTGGGTCAGGGAGATAACACATAACAGAATGTTTTGTTGACATCAAGAAATGAATGACAATTTCAGCGTTGTATTGTGAACTGCTAGCAGGGTTAGGTGAGTTTGGTTGGTAAATAGTACTGTTAGATTGTAAAGTCAGAGTATTATGTTTGTTTTTTATAGATTAGCTTTTCACCCTGAGTAATGGTCAACAGTCACAGGAATTTAGTAAATGGAAGAGTTGCCTGTCAAACAATGGAAACCTACTCCTACAGTAATTGGAAAAGAGCAGCTGATCCTAGTCGAAGCAGGCCTGACTGTCTCCCGACACATACACTGCATTCCAAATTGAAACAGCAGCATGAGTGTTCAATTTTCAAATTTCATCAGATTATCGACCATTTCCCACTGCACTGGTTGCCCCAAGCTTCTCCTCTAGATTTTAGGAGGAAGGAAAGAGTGAGGGTGATAAGAAGTTCCACAGTTTGAAGTCTTGGGAAAGAATGGGTTAGATTTCACAGTTCTGTAAAATCAAATAACATTTTTTCCGTAGTTGCTGAAATTGTGATGTAACTTCTGGCTCATTATTGTCATTAATAATAATACGTGAAGACGTTACCAAAAATATATATAGAAATAAAGGGATGTTTTTTGGAATTAGCCTTGCCAGTTTGCAAGACGGGAGCACGTAGTGGGAATTCGAGCTTGGAAGCCAGCATGAACTGCACAGTTTTCCATCCATTGGGAAAGAGTATCCAGTGTGGAATGGGTGATTGAAATCGGGCCTCTGGCTTTATTTGCATTAAACCGGCGAGCTGTGGACTCCAATCGAGCATCCCTAAGCAGCTCGCCTGACCAATTCCAGCTGGCTCCGAGGCTAAGCTGAACCTCAGGTAGGACCGGGGTGTTCCACAGAAGTTCCACAGAAATGAAACCATTAAAAAGTTTTCTTACCTTTTTTGAGCAGCCTCCAGTGGTCCCTTTTAGGAACAACTAGCCAGAGCATGCATGACATAAGCTCCGCCCATTTATAAACCAATTTTGATCGGGGTCTGACACCAGGGGCTCAATTTTCAAAGTAAAAAACGGATGGGTTGGGGGTGGGGGGGGCACTGAAAATTGCCACAATTTCAAATCCGCCTCCAACCCGCCCATTTCCGGTTTTCACCTGGACGGGCAACCAACCCACTTCCAGGAGGCGGGTCGGGCCTCAAAACCTTTCGAGGAGGCTTCAGGCCTCCATTTTTCTCGAATTCCCGATTTCAACCCGGGGGGCCGGGATTCCTGGACCTTCTGTTTTACACCTTGTGAAAGGAGGTGAGAAGGCCCAAGACTAACAGGTAGGTGTCTAGAAAGGCACAGCTCGTGGGCACGGAGGAGCAGGAGTGCTTCTCCCAGGCCCAACAAGCCTACATGCACCGAACCACCCCCCCCTCAACCGATCGCGAACCCACCGCCCTGATCACGGACCCTCCTCCCTCTATCCTCCCTCTCCGACCCCCTCCCCCGATCCTCCCACCCCAATCCTTCCCCTCCCACTCTGATCCTCCGACCCCTGACCCCCGATCCTTGCCCTCCCACTCTGATCCTCCGACCCCTGACCCCCAATCCTTCCCCTCCCACTCTGATCCTCCGACCCCTGACCCCCGATCCTTGCCCTCCCACTCTGATCCTCCGATCCCTGACCCCCGATCCTCCCACTCAACAATCTCGGATGCCCACGATGACCCCCGATCCTGAGACCCCACCCCCCCTGACTGATCCCCAATCCCATCCCCCATGACTCACGCCCCCTATGCCCACCTATGCCAACCCATGCCCCTCCCCATCCATACAAACAAAGGCTTACCTGAACACGCCCTCTCCCTGGCTGGTCTTCCACCCGACTGAGGCAGCCTGTCAATCAGGCCAGTCAGTCGGATGGGAAACCGACAAAAAAAAATAAAAGACGTCCTTACGTCAAAATCGTAAGGTTGTCCAGGAAACCCGTACTGATGGGTTTACCGACCTCAATTTGACCCCCTCGTCTCCTTCCCTGCTCCGTCTTAAAATTGCGCCCCAGCTGTTAGTACTTTGATTTGCATGTGCAGGGTGACTAACATCTGTTTGAAGAGTATTTCCGGGGCAGATTGGACGCCGGAGATCGTAACCTGAAATTGGTCCCCCGCAATGTTGATTTTAAACATAAAAAATGGGCGCAATGATATTGAATTTCTCCCCCATTCATTTTAATTATGATCTCCATGCCCGTATTCCTGACATGCATTCCCACTGCGCAAGGTTCTGTGCCATGGGCACTAATTCTTTAAATCTAGCCCAAAATGAAAGACTGTGACTGCTGAAAAGCAGAGCAGGTCAGTCAGCTTCTGAAATAGAAAAGATAGGCTTAGCACTTCATTTGCCATTTTTCATCAGAACTGGCACATCCAATTTGATGTTCCAAACAGTCCCACCTGGAACATTTTTCTTGGCCTATTTTGGTTTGGCTGTGATGGGTTTCATTGTTGAACAGCCCAGTAATGCAATGGTATTGCATGAAGAATGATTACTTGAGTAAAGTACCAAATTGGCTCCTTTTCCCCACTGAGCTGTATCAAACATCAGTCTCTGCGTTTAGGAGAGAAACATTGAGAAAATAAAAGGAGCCCACAAACAAACCAACTGACTGTAATAAGGAGCAGACGCACTCCAAGGGAATCATCCCTGGAATATCCATTCTTCTCTTTACCCGATAAAAAGGGAGAACAATTATATTCTCAAAGTAATTCTACAAAAGCTTAATACAAGGGAAGGGTCTACATCGGAGTACTTATCATTTGTATGGCTTCTCCCTAGAGCCTCCTCCCCTTTTAAAAAGCTTAGTATTAGATTGTAGTAAAAAATCAAAAGGGCTGCTTCTTGTTTGCTTAGGATGACCCGTAGTACTTATCCAGCTCAGTGTTACTGTTAATTCTGAGATTCAATTCAAAACTGAAAATCAACTTTTCTACTTGTATTTGACTGAACAAATTCCCAGTCAAAGGCTCCTTTCTCCTAAACTAGGGGAATTCTCAGGTAAGCTCTGTTCTTGGGAAAAACTGCTCTGGAATCAAAGGCACCATAATTTGGACGAATGATTAGTGGTGGCAAAATTGACAAGAGGAGAAATGGGACAAACCGAATGGGAATGTTTAAACCTGCACACCAGGACTTTATTGGGCCAGGCAGTGAGCATGTGGAATGATGGGAGTGGCTCCACCAGGAGATTTTTTAGCCTTAGATCACTGGCCTCCTGTATCCCTAGTTGCCCTGTGGGTATTTAGTCAATCACGTAACGTGGAACTGGAATAATGTGTACACCAGACCAGGTAGAGTTAGCAGGTTCCTTTCCCTTCACTGAAGGGTTAGTGAACCAGTTCTTTCATCATGTGAAACAACCAATTGCTAGATTTACTGGGGGCAAAATTGGGCCGTGTGGTGCCCGTTTTGTAGACGCTACACTGACTCATAAGCTCTAAAAATGGTGTCCCAGATGCGTGCAAACACTTCCGACGTGAAGTGCGCAGGACGCCATCTTGGTAAAGGTGGCTGTGCACACACACCTAACGAACTCCGGCAGCATGTAAAGTAGCGAGATTATGATGTAAATCAGTGTGCAACGCTGTTTTGAAGCAGCCAGTGGCATTTTGGAACTTAAACTCGCACAGCTGAACAGGACTTAAACGGTGTGAAGGATCCCCCCACCCACCAGCGCTATTTAAAGGGGCCATGCAGGAGTAACAGGTTAGTTGCTGGATCAGTTATTCTGGCTGCTGGTACAATTGTGGGTGTTTGTGGAAGTTTCCTATACTTGGTGAAATCTGCAATATTAAAATAGCTGCAAAAATCTGGCTGGTCTTGCAGTACTGTTAGTGGCATTTAAAATATTGTGCTGACCAAAGTTACTTCCAGACATGGGTGGCCTGCTAGGGCTTCCTCTGGGAGTTGAGCATGACTGGGAGCATGCAGAGAGGCCACGCAGAGCAGGACAAGCTGCCAGAAGAGGGAGGAGGTGGCGCAGTGCACTCAGCAGGAGGCCTTTTCCAATGAGGGCCTTCAGGGACCGTCGGCGACGACCAGTGCATGCGACGGCTGCGGATCACTAAAGAGGTCGTAACTGAGATTTGTCAACTGTGGCAGTCACAACTGCAGCCTCAGAGCAGAGCAAGGACAGCATTGCCTGTGGCTGTCAAGGTAACCGTGGCACTTAATTTTTACGGCTCTGGCTCCTTTCTGGCTGCCGCTGGAGATATAAGCAACATCTCGCAGTTTGCAGTGCACTGCTGTCTAAGGGAATTCACAGAGGCTGTGTACGCACTCCGAAATAAATTCATCATGTTCCCTCTTGACGGAGACAAGCAGCAGGAGCGAGCATGAGGGTTTGCTTGCGTTGCAGGCTTCCCCATGGTGCAGGATGCCATTGACTGCGCGCATATTGCCATGTGTGCTCTACATCTGAACTCGGTCATATTCATGAACAGAAAGGGATTCCACTCCCTCAATGTGCAGCTGGTATGTAACCACACCATGCAGGTCAATGCCCGCTATTCTGGCAGCAGTCATGATTCCTTCATTCTGCAGCAGTCCAACATGCCACCTATATTTCAATCGGCACAGCAAGTCAAAGGCTGGCCACTGGACGACAAGGGTTATCCTCTCAGGAAATGGCTCATGACTCCGGTCCGGAACGCACGCATTTGTGCACAGCAGGCGTACAATAAGAGCTATGCTGCCATATAGAACATCATAGAGCACACCATAGGCATCCTCAAGCAATGCTTCCGCTGCATGAACCGCTCAGGAGGAGCCCTGCAGTTTTCAGCTGAGCGGGTATCAAGATTTGTCGTAGAATGCTGCATGCAGCACAACCTCGCCATTATGAGGGAACAGCTCTTGCCACCGCCTATCAGGCAAGAACCTGAGCAAGAGGCAGAGGAAGTGAAGGAAGAGATGGAGGAGGAAGTGGTGCCTTAGAGGCACTGCAATGGTGGTTCACTGGATTGATTCCTGGGATGAGAGGGTTTTCCTATGAGGAGAGATTGAGTAGAACAGGCCTATACTCTCTGGCGTTTAGAAGAATGAGAGGTGATCTCATTGAAACATATAAGCTTCTGAGAGGGCTTGACAGGGTAGATGCTGAGAGGTTGTCTCCCCTGGCTGGAGAGTCTAGAATAAGGGAGCATAGTCTCAGGATAAAGGGGTTGGGCATTTAGGACTGAGATGAGGAGGAGTTTTTTTCACTCAGAGGCTTGTGAATCTTTGGAATTCTCTACCCCAGAGGACTGTGGATGCTCAATCATTGAATATATTCAAGAATGAGAGGGGTAGATTTTTGGATACTAAGGGAATCAAGGGATATGGGGATCGTATGGGACAGTGGAGTTGAGGTCGAAGATCAGCCACGATCTTGATCTTATTGAATGGCTCGAGGGGCTGTATGGCCTACTCCTGCTCCAATTCTTATGGAGGAGGAGGAGGAGGAGGAAGAAGTGGAGGAAGAGGCAGGGAGGCAACAAAGTAGACAGATCCTGTCTGCCAGGGCTCTGCATGATCAGATTATTAATGAGCGATACCAGTAACCTCAATGACACCTCCCCATTCACCAACAGTCCCACACTCCTTACCTTTCCTCTCCCACATGACCATCAAATCGTCCTCCTTATGATTACACATTGCTTCCTCCTTCAGCTCATCGCAGAAATGAAAACCAACACCAAATACAAATTCATAACCACATTTATAGATTTATACATGAAATGAATCACACAAACAGAGACTATTCATCCTTGTGCATTCCCTTAGTGCCTGTCATTCGTGTGCCTTTACCTTTCCTAGTGCTCCTATGAGGTGCATCCCCAATGGCTGGAGCGTGGGTGGTAGAAGGCTGCTGACCTTCAATTGAGGAGCGTGCAGATTCCCATGGAGGACGACCTCGAGCAGCTCTGGGCCGGGAGAGCCCGGCTTCAGGCTGCACCATCTCGGCCTGGGCTGCAGCAGTCTGACCTGCTTGGCTGACAGGCAACAACAAGGGCACTTGTGGAATGGCAAGGGAGGGAGCAGGAAGGCTGTCATCCTGAGAGAGGACAGCAGGTTCATCTTCCATGGCGCCACTGCCACTCGCATGGGGCGGCGCTTCAACAATCTCAGTGATCTGCTGGAGAACAGATTGCTGGAGTGCTGTGACACCCTGGGAGCCCCGTTCCACAGTGGAATCTAAAGCAATGATAGCTGCAGTCTGAGCCTTTAACGCAATAGTCTGAGCTTCCAAGGCTGTAGTCTGAGCTCCAAATGCTGCAGTCAAACCATGGATGGCAGATGTTTGTGCTGCAATGGAAGCTGTGACATCGGTCATCAGACGCTGTATCATGGTGGGTTCCACAGGTGTGCTGATAGAGGTGGCCACCCGTTCCATGTGGGAAAAGATGAGCTCCAAGCTCTGTGCAAAGCCCTGTGCCAAGTTGGAGCTGGACTCCTCCATGCCCCTTGACATTGTGCGCAGGCTTTCTGACAGGCTTTCCAGTGTCCCAAGCATTTGGTTGTGTATACTCATCAGCCTTCTTCTGTAGCTTGGCCCATCGAAGTCCTCATCTGAATCCTCTGCAGCAGAACTAGTGAGCGACCTCACCCTCTGGCGAGCTGGCACCTGCAGTATCTGTTCCCCCCACCCCAGCTCCTGTGCCCCTGTGCCCAATGTCTCACCACATGCAGATCCCTCCTCTATCCTGGCCTCTAAACTACGCGCAATGTCAGTCCTTGAGCTGGTGGCTACGAGTGTAAGATCGAATGACGGTGTGTCTGCATCATCACCGTCATCTTCCTCTGCCTCCTCTGACGGTGCTGGTTCCAGTTCTTGGATATCTGAAATGACAAAGGGACATGGGTTCAGTTGTGGTGCAGGGAGAGGAGAAAGTAAGACATGCGAGCTGACACCATCTACAGCACGCGAGTCAGAACAGATTGTGGGATGAGGGAGAAGTGGGAAGCGAGAAGGAGGATTAGCTATGCAGAGACCCTCATCATCAATACTTCCAGCACTGCCAGTGGCCACGGCCGCAGCGACGGCCCGTCCTATGATGGACAGCACTGTCTCCACCATGGGGGTAAGGAAGTGCCTGTCCTCCCCCAGTTCTTTCCTGCTGCCCACTGTTGTTCGCCACCTTCTCCTGCAAGAAAGAGGGAAGTGTGTCAGATGTTATAAATTGGATAGCTCGGTAGTGAATACTAGAGTCTAGACTTCAGTTGCTTTTAAGCCTTTATTCACAGAGCCCCACATTACACCCACCCTACACCCTAGATCAGCTCTGTTGTAAATGGATACAAGAGAGTGCTCAATTGACATGCATCACCTGAATACAATTAACACTAATTGATGTAAATCACATGGATACAATTAACATCAGTGAGTGTCCTGCAAGATGTTTGAGTGATGTGAGTAGTTGAATAGCTGCCATTGTATGTGTGAATTGTGGGTGTGCGGCTTGCAACAGTGGTAATGTGTGAGGGTGAGACGCAGCATCTGATTCGAAGGGTTGCGTACTAATTGAAAGAGATTGTTGGTAGGTGGGTGACGGGAGGTGTAGTGCGTGCAGCAGTGAATGAGGCTAGTGATGCAGTTGGTAGGATATGCCACTTGACAGTTGAACTCACTCACCTTGACCACTCGTGTCAAGTCATTGAACTTCTTCCTGCACTGCATCCATGTGCGTGGTGCGATGCTCCTCACATTTACCTCGTGCGTGACTTCCTCCCACTGCCTCTTGAGCATATGTCTGGAGGGCCTTCTGCCCTCCTGCAGATAAAGGATGCCCCTCCGTATCTCCACCTCTTCCACCAAGGCCTCTGGTGCACCGTCCAAGAACCTTGGTGCACGTTTTCTTGCAGGCGCAGCCTTTCTTCACTATCTTCCAGCACAGACGTACTTCCCAAAGCATTTCCTGCAGCTACAGAGCACTGCCCCTTTAAGAGGTGCAGGCTGCCTTTAAGTAGTGCTAGCCACTCCCGATATCGGGGCCTCCTGCCGTTGCGTGCAGCCAATCAACGGTGCAGTTAGTGCTGGCTGCACGCAGCAATCATTTAAATCACCAGGCAGCATGAATGTTACGTACTGCCTGCATCACTACGACCGGGCACGGGTTAATCGTGCACCGCGATCCCAGTGTCCATTTTCAGGGGTCATCCAATTTAAGCCCCACTGAATTTAATTTCAGAACTCGCTTTGGTGGAATCTCACAGCTGCTGGGTTCGTAGTCCAGCAACATAACCACTAGGCTTCCATGACCAACTGGTGGTGAACCTTTAAGAACTTTAGCCCCAGAATTCCTGGGGCTGGAGAGGGCGTAAGCCCCGTCACCACCCAGGGTGGGGATAGCCTAGAATATGATCCAAAAGTAGGCTCTGCTGAGATTCCGACACCATCCAGGACAAAGCAATCCACTCGATCGACACCCCATCCATCAGCTTAAGCATCCACTCCCTCCACCACTGGAGTGCCATGGCTGCAATGTGTATTATCTACAGGATACACTGCAATAAATGGGCAAGGCTTCTTTGGCAGCACCTCCAAAACCCACGACCTCCACCACCTAGAAGGACAAGGCAGCAAGTGCATAGGATCACCATCATCTCTAAATTCCACTCCAAGTCACACACCATCCTGACTGGGACATATATCGCCATCGTCCCTTGGTCAAAATCCTAGAACTCCCAACCAAACAGCATTTTAGGAGTACCTTCACCACATGGACTACAACGTTTCAAGAAGAAGGGCCACCACCATCTTCTCAAGGGCAGCTAGGGATGGGCAATAAATGCTGGCTTTGCCAGAAATGCCCACATCCCGAGAATGAATATATTTTTAAAAATTGTCTTAAGCCTTGGTGGAGGGGGGGGCGGGGTCTGTGGCCTTGGGCGAGGGTGGGTGGGTGTTCTGCACCACCCCACTAATGGGCAGCAGAATGAAGTCCCACAAATTTCTGAGTCATTGTTCTTTACAGGCAAATCCAGGTGGGATTGGGAGCAGCAATAGGGGTAAAGGTATCAGTGCTCAGGGCACATTAGGGGTGTGGGGGTGGTGTTGGCATCAGCTGGAACAGCAGCAGAGAGGATCTGCTCACTGTGGGGTGGGGTGGGGGGGGGGCGCGGGAGGAGAGATGGTGATTTAAAAGGGTTTCCTATCAATGATCTGGGGAAACCAATGTCAGAATGAACATTCTTCTTTTGCTTCCATTAATTCAGACTAGAATCGTACACTGTCCTGATATATGTACCAGAATGGGAGTTGTTACCCTATTCTTTAAAATAGATACTGCTGACGAACTCATTGATTAACTCTTGTTACTGCTAAAGAGAACATTTTTTAAAATTCCTGCCACTCCCACCCCCACCTGCATTTTGACCGGATTCTGAGCTGGGCTTGGTATTGAGGCTCAGGGTGGTCCAGATACAACGGGAGGGGATGGGGAGTGCATTAGTGGGGAGAGGGTCTGGTCATGCTGTGGTTGGGTCAGTTTCCCCAGCAGTAACTTTGAGAAACTTGTATTATTTAAAACAGATACTGCTTAGTATTTTACATCAGATAGAATTACATAGAATGTACAGCACAGAAACAGGCCTTTCGGCCCAACAGGTCCATGCTGGTGTTTATGCTCCACACGAGCCTCCTCCCACCCTTCTTCATTTAACCCCATCAACATATCCTTCTATTCCTTTCTTCCTCATGTGTTTATCTAGCGTCCCCTTAAATGCATCCATGCCAGTCGCCTCAACTGTTCCTTGTGGTAGCAAGTTCCACATTCTAACCACTCTCTGGGTAAAGAAGTTTCTCCTGAATTCCCTATTGGATTTATTAATGACGATCTTATATTTATGGCCCCTAGTTCTGGTCTCCCCTGCAAGTGGAAACATCTTCTCTATGTCTACCCTATCAAACCCTTTCATAATCTGAAAGACCTCATTCAAGTCACCCTCGGCCTTCTCTTTTCTAGAGAAAGGAGCCCCAGCCTGTTCAATCTTTCCTGATAGGTATAACCTCTCGGTTCTGATATCATCCTAGTAAATCTTTTATGCACCTTCTCCAGTGCCTCTATATCCTTTTTATAATATGGAGACTAGAACTGTTCACAGTACTCCAAGTGTGGTCTAACCAAGATTCTATACATGTTTAACATAACTTCTTTGCTTTTCAGTTCTATCCCACCATTTGTTTTGAATTGTATACAGGTTTTCCAGAGTCACTGCTGGGGAAACTCTTTTAGGCAATCCTCTTGCCTCTGCCAGGCCAGTCTGAACTGGATCCTTTCAGTTGCAACCTGACTGTTCTATTTTTGGGATTTTATTCTAGCCCCTGAGGGGGTTCTCTGTTTATTCCATTTCTTCAGGGGTTCTGCCAATCTCTCACCAAAATTACAGCAAACGATCAGGAGAACCCCACGGAAAAGCAGGGCCTTTTTTCTCAAGTTCCACATGTCAAACTGCCGCTACAGTTGGTCCCTTGCTTCCCAGAGTGTGCCTTTACCTTTCCGACATCTAGGCAATTTGTAGTGAGTCCAGAGATCAAATAGAATAAGCTTGTTGCTCTATCTCAACTGCAGGTTATATTACGTATTCTCACTTGATTTTTCTTGACATCAGAAAGCAGTAGAATAAACTACATTATGGCAACCACAAACTGCCAAACAGGTTTATTAAATAGTAAATGGATAAGTGAACAGAAGCAATGACATACTGTAGATTTACAGTACTCTTCTCAGATTCGATGGAAAAATAGCAAGTAGTCATGTCTGCTGTGCTGAACTATAAGACATAAAGACTAGCCAGAAACATCTACATTCTGCAGCTATTGTATCAAAACAAGCTAGGCCATTTTCTGTGGCATGTACCTGGCTGTTACAAAAACAGGGAGGTAATGATAAATTTATATGGAACCTTGGTTAGACCACACTTGGAATACTTGGAGTAAGTGTAGAAACGATTTACAAGGATGTTACTAGAATTGAGAGGATGCATCTATCATGAAAGATTGAGTCGGCTGATGCTCTTTTTATCAGAACAGAGAAGACTAAGAGGAGATCTGATAGCGGTCATTGAAATTATGAAGTGGGTCGACAGGGTGGAGTGGAGAAACTGTCCATTGGAACAGCTTGGTGATGAGCCAATCAAATCACTTACAATGCTTTTGATCCATCGTTTTTTGCCAGTAACTGAAAATCCGACTGTCCAAAATAAAAGTTTAAACAAAATAATAAATCAAAAGATTATATATTTCACAATAACATGATTAAATGTACCCATTGAATTGTCATTTAATACTTTCGTTAAGGTCTCTACTTCAAGGACTCAGTTTGCCTCCAAAGCCTGGGCTTCCACTGGATATGCCTAGCTCATAGCAGTTTCCGAGACCTTTCAACCATATCTGTGCATTCCAAGCATGAGCATATTGCAGAATTTCCCATTAGACAACTATGCATCAGCATGATTTGAAGGATAGAAGGGTCTATCGCTCATCCTGTGAGGACTTGATAGTCTCTTTTTCTTTTCCAAAAGACTTTGAAAGAAACTGGATTTAATTCTCAAAGCTTTATTTCAGGCAAGTGTGACATTATGAACAAATATTGTGTTCTAATATCAGGAATGCGCAGAGAGACAGACTTATGATCAGCATCTTTAATGGATTGAAAGCCGTGGTTGTTAATTAGGGATGTATTTTACTCACTAGCCTTATTATTGCTGTTGAAAATTCATATAAAAACTTCTCCTGAACCATTTTTGAGGCTTAAGGAATTTGTTTATGTACAAAAACTCAGAAATCGTGTAAACAATGCACATTTTAATATTTTGAGATCATTTCTGTTTGTTTATGGAAATTAGTGTTTACGTAACACTCAATAAGTTGGAAAACTCATCAATAATGTGCTAACAGGTAAGTTTTCTGCTTCTACACTGCTGGCACACATTAAAAGCACATAGTGGCAAAACGCACACCACTAGCCCATGAATTTTCGTACAGTAATTTTAAGAAGCACAATAAGGCAGGAACATAAAGAACTGTCTGATAAAAGGGAAGTGGTTGGGAGCAGGGAACCTGAAGGTGCAAAAGAGGTTATGAAAAGGTTATTGGGAGTAGGCGGAGTGGTGAAACACAGTGTGGGGAGGGGGTGCACGGTTAGGGCTTTGTGTTTCAAAGGGGGCCAAGGACAGATTGGGTACCATTCTCCTGGGTCCTCCCTCATAAGGTTACTATACCCTGTTACCTCCACTAATGCTGCTGAATTGCAGCAACATGCAATATTGCCAGATTCTGACACCCCTCCAATTCTCCAAAACCCTTTCCCAGCTCTTCAGGACTCCTTCCCACACTTCCTCCCCCAGTCCCAGAATCCAGGAACTCCTCTCAGTGCTCACAGATCCGTAGTACCGCATTCCCAGTGCTCCACGATCTTAGAACCTCCCCAGTGCTCCCAGATCCTGAGAACCCCTCAAAATACTGCTGGACCCTGAGACCCTGGGCCCGATTTTACCAGGGGTGCGGGTTCTCGGCGGATGGGCAAGCGGGCGCGTTGAAATTAGTGGGTTTCCCGCGCAATTGTAGCATCCAATCCACTAATTGGATTCACTTACCTGCTCCTCCGGGTTCCCCGCTGCTGATCTGCGTGTCGGGCGGGCTGCGCATGCGCAGTAAGATCTGTCAGCTGGAGGCGCTCTATTCAAAGGGGCAGTCCTCCACTGACAGATGCTGCAACCAATAGCAAAGATGACTGCATGGAGCAGCCCAGGGGGAAGGCTGCTCCCAGTTTAATGATGCCTCACCCCAGGTATCATTAGATGGGGTGAGGAGGAGGGGGAGGACAGAGATCTTCCACCCGGCGGGCGGGAGGAAGCGGCCCGCCTCCGCCACCAGGAAGGCCTGGCTCGAGGTGGCAGAGGGGGTCACCTGCACCACCAACATATCGCCCACCTGCACACAGTGCAGGAGGCGGTCCAATGACCTCAGTAGGTCCCCTACACTCCGTCTGACACATCACTGCCCCCACCCCACATCTCCTTCGGCACTGCCAACACTACTCTGTCACATCACCCCTCATACCCACTCAAACCCCATCCTCATCTTACCTGCACCTACTCACCTCACCAGTACTCACCCCACCACTACCACGCAACCCAATCCTCATACAATCTCATGGCTCTATCCCATACTCACCCTCTCGTGCATCTCTCTCACGGCCAGCCTCACTCAATCTGCCACCACCTGTGCAGTAGCCACAGGGCATGCAGCACATATGTGCAGTAGGAAGCGTAAGGCAAACGTGTCGTGAGCATGAAGGGGATGCACAAGGGTGTTTGAGGGTTTGTCATGGTTGTTACTTATGTTGAATTTCAGAACAACTCACATCACACATTATATTGGCACCACTACTGCCACGTCTTCGCGAATCCTGTCCGGTTTGCGCAATAATGCCCGCTCCTGGGTATCACTATGAGGACCCACCACTGATGCCACCCATTGTGTCACTGCAGAGTGGGTGTAGGTGTATTTGCAGGGATCTTCTGCGCAGACGACTGAGAGACATCGGCGATGTCCCCGGTTGCACCCTGGAAGGATGTGGAGGAGAAGTTCGGGAGGGCAGTGGTGACTTTGACAGTGACAGGTAGGAAGATGGTGCACGGGCCAGCCAGGAGCAGCTCGGCATGAAAGAGGCTGCAGATGTCCACGGCTACATGTCAAGTGACTCTGATCCTCCGTGTGCACTGCTGCTCAGAGAGGTCCAGGAGGCTGAGCCTCGGTCTGTGGAACCTGTGGCGAGGGTAGTGCCCTCCGCGACGCATCTCTCTCTGCGGTAGCCCTCCCTCCTGCTGTACAGGTGGATGTGTCACAGCACTCTGTTGTGGAGCTCCACGTGTCAGAGGTGGACGGCGTGGATGGCGAGGCTGGTGATACTGTTCGCCCTCCGAGGAGGTCATGACTGCAGCTACGGCGGCCCCCATCCGCAAGATGTACATCTGAGGGGGTCCGCAAGGTAGGTACATGTCTCCGGACCCCGGGGTAAGTGTGCAGGTTGGTGACTTTGACCGTCAGGAGGAGGGTGGTGGAGGCCAAACTTTGTCCCAAGTGACAGAGTGGCCTCCTGCAATGGGTGAGGGTCTCCCCCCCACCCACCTGTCAAATGGACCTTTGCAGCTGCCACAGGCTGACAGCTGCAACACGTCCATTCGAGCTGGGAGTGTTTCCCCCAGTGTGGGAAACAGTCCCATGTTGATCAAAAATCACACACAGTCCCTTAATCAGGTCAGTTAATGACCTGAAATACCAAACTAAATATTGTCAAGTGGCATCCCGCTGGCTTTAATTGCCTGCGGGATTCCCACCAGCGGCGGCTGCGCGCGCACGCCAGCGCGTCAGCGGGGAACCCGGAAGTGGGCGGGATCGAGGCGGGATCCGGTCGGGCTCCTGCATTTCACGATTTTCGAGGCCCCCCCGCCGAGAACGCACCCGATAGCGGGTGCTAAAATCGGGCCCCCTATCTCTGTACTGCCAGATTCCTTGCATTCCTTTCCCAATGCTCTCAGTTCTCAATGTCCCTGGTAGTCTTAGTTGGCAATAAAACCCCTGTTCTTATAGAACCTCCAATTCATCATGTGCAACAATATGGGAGATGGGTAGTTTTAAACTGGCCATAGCGAGTCGGCCACCCATTATACAACCCACTGGATTTTACTTTCTTTTGATTTCAATGGAAAGGAAAATCCGCAGAGTATATAACGGGCAGCTAATCCACTACAGCCAACTTTCCGCCTGGCATTAAAAATTAAAATCTACCCCTCTGCACGCATTCTATTATACATTCTTATATCTGCATTTGTAATGGAACCTGCCCAGATAATCTTGTCATGTTATAATCACACTTGCCAGCCATCGGTGGTTCTGCAGCAACTCAGTTTTGTGTCTCCTCACTTTTTATTTTATACTGTTGAATAATTTTTGCACTCCAGATTGCTGTTAGTTTTGCAAGTTAACTAAATATCAAATCAAAGTGTTACCTAAAAATAAGGACAGAATGTATGGCTTTAAAATGGGAACTGAATTATATTTCTGAACCCTGGTCCAATTGTCCCCACCTTCCCTAAGACGACACAATGGCTAGAAATTTATTGACGCTACGCCCATTTTTCAGGTGCAAAATGGGCACCTAAGCATTCAATATGGGGGGCCACTCAAGTGCACATATTCTATGCTGGAAGGGCGCTGCCCACCATATTCATTCAGGCAGAAAAAGAGGTGTCTAGGGCCGCGCCTGAAACAAGCTTTATACCTTTTGTGTATGCAAATAAGGGGCTTAACACCTGTTTGAGGCCCTCTTTGCAAAATTGGTCTGTCTTGAACGCAGCCGCCGGCTGGCCGGCTGTGTACAGGAAAATGTGGTCTACATGCGGCCTAACTGATGGAGGCTGTCACTAAAAGGTAGGTTTGTTAAAGAAAGTACTTACCTGAATGTAGAGCAGCGAGTTGCAGGAGTGTTCCTCTCAGCTCCACAGCAGTGCCGAAGGCCATTGCCACCTCTGCCCCCTCCCGATCGTATCCCTCCCTCCCGATTGCTTCTCCCCTTCCGATCGTACCCCTCCCTCTTGATTGCTTCTCCCCTCCCGATCGTACCCCTCCCTCCCGATTGCTTCTCCCCTCCCGATCGTACCCCTCCCCTCTCGATTGCTTCTCCCCTCCCGATTGCATCCCTCCCTCCCGATTGCTTCTCCCCTCCCGATTGCATCCCTCCCTCCCGATTGCTTCTCCCCTCCCGATTGCTTCCCACCTTCACCCAATCACATCCACCCCTCCCAGGACCTACCTGAGGACTGTCTGCCAAATTTAAATGAGGCCAGGACCTCAAAATTGCACTTGCCTCATCATCATCGGAACGGGCTTACGACCAGCCCGCTCCACTGGTCGGTCAACCAAAAGTTAAAATCTCTCCCCCGCTGTGTGCAGTGCCATGGGAGGTTACTAGTGTATACATGTATATGAATGTAGAATGCATAATCTTGATGAAAAGATACCAAGATGGCTGACTATTCAAAACAAGGCAAGTGGCATCAGATGTCACTTACTCTAATAATTAGGCAGCATTTAGATTTAGTTTAAAGACCGTTCCTCAAGATTTATGTAATTGTGTTGCTGGTGATGTTAAATCAACTGCATGTTCTAGAAACTATCAGGGAAGCCATGTTAAAATTGCTTAGGCAGAAGAGGGTTAATCCAGGGAGCGAGCTTTGCTCCTTTTGACTTTGTGCTGACAAGGAAATTTCAGTGTTATCTGTGATTACTCTCTGTTAGAATGATACATGACCCATCACTGCCGGCATCTGCTGACAAAAGTTATACTGGCCGTGGAATTCTCTCGGTTTTTATTGTCAGTGCATTTCAGGTAAAATACATTTGATTGAATATTGAAAACAGATAAATCTCCTTTGTAAGAGGCTGGCGACCGAAGCAGATTCTATTTTTTTAAAATCAGACAAAACACTCAGCCACTAGTCTTTAAAAAAAAACTTTTTACAATGAAATCACAGGTACCTTGCTCTTGGTTGCTTTTCAAGCCTTTGTTAAGTCTGCCAGACAGATAACTCTTTTTCCCCTAAGGATGAAAATTTCAATATGTTCAATTGTATCAAGACAAAACATCCAGTCAGTACGCTTTGTGTTTTTGAATAATGTAGCCAGCTATCTCAGAGAACCTGCTTTCACTTTGCTATATCCTGCATTTGTTTCTCATGCAGCAATATTTGAAAGATTGCTGCGTATTGTAAAATATTGGCTATTCATTTTCGCTCATTAATCTGGCCTTTGCCTTCATTTATCTTAAGTTGCTATATGTTTTGTTTAAGAGGTTAATGGCTCCATATTAGACAACAGCTTGCATCTGCATCCCAGAAAGATGATGTAAGATTAACGTTTGTGGAGTAGTACAGTGAAATATATCTGTTGTAAGTTCTCAGTGAAAACGTGTCCCTAGACTTGTACTCAGGAACATGTTTCTGTATCTCTCAGCACTGCTTCATTGTAGGATGATGACCTGCAAATTGCAAAGTTTGAATCACTGGAAAATGGTCACTTACCTTGGTGCATGCAACGATACGTCAGTCCTGATGTTCACAAATGACAAAATGGTGCAAATCTAAGTGTATTGCATAATATACTTAGGGGGAAGTAATGACTTTGCACATGTGTACACCAGCACACAGTTTGTGCATAATTCTTTGCATGAACCATGAGAATTCCCTTCCCCCATACATTTGTTTTAGAAGATTTGAAAATATAGGAGTGAAATATTTCAATTCAAATTGTTTAAAAAAGCACAAATGGGCTCTACCACATTTAAGTATAATTTTACTTGAGGATAAATTCCCTCTTTTTTCTTCACATTTTCTCTCCTCATCTGCTTAGCAAACGGGGTGACATTGGCTCAGACTTCTGCCAATATTGTGCAGGACAGGCCACTAGGAAGTGTGTGAGAATGATTCAGGAGTGACTGTTTCCAGTGCCACCATGTGGGCAAGTACTTATCCCTCACTGGGATCTACTGACAACAACACATTTGAGATGGTGAATTCAGCCGCCTTGTGTGTATCAAGACCTGCCTTAGGGCTCTGTTCAACAGGCTCCACCACTATCCTGCCTCTGCTGAACTTGTAATGCATCTCAACAAGAAGGGATCAAATCCTATCATATAGCTTTGGTGAATCATAGTGTATTTCGTTTCAATGAAACTATTGCATATTGATTTGTTAATTACATTACTTGAATGCAGGTTGTTAATTTTATCAAAGCTGTGTTGGTTTGATCAAATATATTGACCTCAGCAGAAATGCATTGATTTAAACTTAGTGTTGATTTGTTTTAGCAGATAGAAATTTGTTTTAAACACAACTATATTAGTAAAGGATAGTTATATCAGTAATCAAATTTAATAAGCAGAACATTAGATAATTGTCTAAAACTATTATTTAAAATGTTTTTGTAAAATTGTGCCCATAGCAAATCTTTTGCTCTTTGTACCCAGACTAAACCTTGTACACATCATACCCATGCCAGCCATTCTGCACATTGTATCCATACCAAACATGCTCCACATTGCACTTATACCAATGCTTCTGCATGTTGTACCCATGCTAACCCTTCTATACATTGTACCTATACCAAGCCTTCTACATGCTGTGCCCATGTCAGAGCTGCAAAAACCTGTTGCTACAAAATAGGCACCAAGAAGGCACTCTAATCCAAAGAATTCTGGGAAAGTAGATGCGATGCAGCAGTGTGTGTGTGACCGCTGTTAAAATTTCTTTGCACAGTTTGGAAGTGACCAAATTTCTGCCTATTGACTTGCATCCTTTCTTAACTTGACCAAACTTGGTTCTGGTTTAGAAATGGCACAGAATTATTCTCAGCCATGTCATGAGTTAACTCATTGGTTCGTGTGGCTAGTGTTCACGCCAGAATGCACCAAATCTGTCTATCAGAAGGACTTCTGTTACTTTCTGCACTCAGACACCATTCATTCTGGTCTGTAACAGCGATTCCAACTGGAATAAATTGTATGGAACATGAGAAGATGATGTATTTACAGTAAAAGAGAATTCTGGAAGAGAATTCTATTTCCATCATGGGGATGGAAATACTATGGTTGACACCATTAGTGCAGTTTTGCATCGGGTGTGGGTGACTTGTTATTATTGGGTGCTGAGCCCTGAAGCCTGCATACAGTGCACCATCATTCAAGTCATAGGCACCTGTGCGACTGAGGGACTGTGTGCCTGGCATGTGCTAGGTTCACTAGGCCCCCAAAATGATTTTAATTAGCTGTTTGCCCTATAATATGTTCACAGTACCTGAACAGCACTGCAGTCATTCAGCACCCATACAACATTGGCGAGTAGGCTCTTATTTAAGTGAAGATCTGCTTGATAGCTATTGCAATTTGCTACAAATTGATCCAGCAATTTGTTTGCTTATTTGCTGCTTTTAATGGCTCAACCATTGAAGCATTTCTAAACTTATTAAAACTGCACTCAGTTTGCCGTTCGAGGGGTTGAAATTCCAAAGAACTTTGCAGAATTATCAGCAAACAGCTCAAATCCCAATCTTATAACTGAGGGAAGGTCATTGATGTAACAGCTGGAGATATTTAGACTATAGATGATGCCCTGAGGTACCAATGTCCTGGGGATGCGATCATTGGCATTGAACAACAGTCTTCTAGCCTGTTAAGTATGATTCCAGCCACTGGAGGGTTTTCCCTTTGACCCCCATTGACTTCTGTCTTGCTAGGGCTCCTTGGAGCCATACTCAATCCAGTGTTGTTTTGATGTTGAGGGCAACTACTTTCACCTCTCCTCTGGCATTCTCGGGATGTGGGCATCACTGGCATGGCCGGCATTTATTGCCCATCCCTGGCTGCCTGGGAAGGTGGTGGTGGGCCTTCTTCTAAGTCACTGTAGCAGTTTGATACAACTGAATGGCTTGCTAGGCCACTTCATGGGGCAGTTAAGAGTCAACTGCATTTCTTGCATCCATGTCTTGATTAAAGCTGTGACGAGGTCAGGAGCTGTGTGATTTTGGTGGAATCCAAACTGAGCATCAGTGATAAAGTTCTTGATAAGTAGGTGTCAGTAGGTGTCACTTGATGGCACTATTGATTACTTCTTTCATCACTTTGTTGATGATTAGGAAGACACTTTAAGGCGATAATAGGCTGGGTTAGATTTGTTATGTTTTTTGTTGGTTGTTCAGCGTATGATTTTCTGTTCGACATAGATGAAAAGGAAACAGCAGTGAGAATGTAAATGTTCAGTGCATTCTGCTGTGCTTGTAAATACTCTGTAAAATGTGTATTTCACAGGTACAGTGTGGCCTGTTTAAGTAAATAGGCCATTTGTCAGCATAACTTATTCACAAAACATAAATGTTTCTAATTGATGTTAATGGTTTGCATTGAGAAGCTCAATATCAAATGTGCCTACAATAGTGAACTGGAGGTAGTGAAATCTGCAGGGTCAGCCAGGGATCTACAAATTCACTATGTCAATGTAAATTGGTAGCATTGGCAAATGGAACTTAATAGGGACAAGTGTAATGTACTACATGTAGGAAGAAAAGTGGACTTATGCACTGCATGAAGGGTGTAGCTATAGTAAGGGTGAAGTTGAAAGAGATCAAGAGGTGTTAGTAGACTCGGTTCTTAATATGCCCAACCACTGCAAAGCACAAGAAGATAAATAGAATGCTGAAGTATATACCCAAAATAAAGAAGTACAAGTTGGAGGAAATCATGCTTCAGTTATACCGCTCTGGTCAAACCTGTTCTGGTAACCAAGACACAGGGGAAAGATTCAAGCTCTGGAAAGCTCACAGCTGACTGATCAACTATTTTAAAAAGGCTACAATATCAATGCTTCCAGGTATTATTCCTGGATCTCTCAAGCAACATTGCTGACAGGACAAGTGTTTTTCACACCCATGTGCGAGCCATTCTGCATGCTTCACAGATTGATAATACCTTTGTTGAAGTTGCTGAATCAAACCTCTATGATTTCTGATGCTGACTCAGCTCAGCCGCAGATAGATAACTTCTTAATTCATTTAAATCGATGACCTAATTCACTTAGACAATCTGGAACATTTTGAGGGGAATTTCCTTCTCAACTCCAACCAAAATTGGATGGAACTAGCAGGAAAATGGGGCAGTGAGGCCTACTGCTGTCTCACCATTCCGATCGGATATCCTTCCCTCCGCCCCTGCCAAGACCACCACTGCCACTCTTTCACTGCCCATCACATGCCAATGGTGACAGGGGGCATTAAGCTTGGTTGCTGGCGGATTTTCCTTCCTTCCACCCATGTTCCCCCTTTTGCCCAGGGCAGCCATGGGGAATATGATGGTAGGCCCAGAAGTGACAGTAACTACCCTAAGGTGCGGCCATGGAGGGAGAGGACCTTGAACATAGGAACAGGAGTAGGCCATTCAGTCCCTTGAGCAAGATCCACCATTCAATTAAATCATAGCTGATCTCCATCTCCATTTACCCGCCTTTATTCCATTTCCCTGATACCCTTATCTCACAAATCTATCGATCTCAGTCTTGAAAATTTCAATTGACCCAGCATCTACACCCTTTGTGAAACAATGCGTCCTGACTTTACTCCTGAATGGCCTAGCCCTAACTTTAAGATTGTTTCCACTTGCTCTGGATTCCCCACCAGATGAAATATTATCTCTGAATCTACTCAATCGAATCCTTTTATCATTTTAAACACCTCACTTAGATCACCCTCAACCTAGTAGTGACCTTCTTGTCTTCCATTCCACTACTAATGACTTATCTTTTGAAGACCCTGGTCTCTGCCGAGGCCTTCTGTGGCACTTGGTTTCAAATCTTTGGGGTGCTTAAGAACAAAAGAACATAAGAAATAGAAGCCTGCTCCGCCATTCAATCAGATCATGGCTGATCTTTGACCTCAACTCCACTTTCCTGCCCGATCCCCATATCCCTTGATTCCCCTAGAGTCCAGAAATCTGTCTATCTCAGCCTTGAATATATTCAACAACACAGCCCTCTGGGGTAGAGAATTCCAAAGATTCACAGCCCTCTGAGTGAAGAAATTCCTCCTCATCTCAGTCTTAAATGGCCGACCCCTTATCCTGCGACTATGCCTCCTAGTTCTAGACTCTCCAGCCAAGGTAAACAACCTCTCAGCATCTACCCTATCAAGCCCCCTCAAAATCTATATGTTTCAATTAGATTACCTCTCATTCTTCTAAACTCCAGAGAGGCCCATTCTACTCAACCTCGCCTCATAGGACAACTCTCTCATCCCAGGAATTAATCTAGTGAACCTTCGCTGCACCGCCTTTAAAGCAAGTATATCCTTCCTTAGATAAGGAGAGCAAAACAGTACACAATACTCCAGGTGAGGTCTCACCAAAGCCCTGTACAACTGTAGTAAAACTTTCTTACTCTTGTACTCCAACCCCCTTGCAATAAAGGCCAACATTCTATTTGCTTTCCTAATTGCTTGCTGTACCTGCATGCTAACTTTTTGTGTTTCTTGTACGAAGACACCCAAATCCGTCCGAACACCAATATTTAATAGTTTCTCACCATTTAAAAAATATTTGTTTTTTCTATTCTTCCTACCAAAGTGAATAACCTCATATTTCCCCACATTATACCCCACCTGCCACCTTCTTGCCCACTCACTTAACCTTTCTATATCCCTTTGCAGGCTCTTTGCATCCTCCTCACAGCTTACATTCCCACCTAGCTTTGTATCATCAGCAAACTTGGATATATTACACTTGCTCCCATCATCGAAGTTATTGATATACATTGTAAATAGCTGAGGCCCAAGCACCGATCCTTGCGGCACCCCATTAGTTACAGGGTGCTTCTGTCCCTTCTGCAGTAGTATCTCACGTGGAGCCTGTAGCCTGTAGTGAGCTCCAACCCAAGAAAATGGGTCAGGGTGGGAATGGGTACAAAGGGCCAAGCAGAAGTCCTGCCCCACTGGAACTCTGTCCGGAAAAGGAGAAGCTCTTCCCTTTGAGTCATAAGGAAAGAATTCATGCACTGGGATCATTTATCGAAAAAAAAATTCACTTATTTGCAGCCTAAGATGTAACATGCACTAGCTGCTCTCCAATGAGATGAGTCAGCAGAAATTCTCCATCCGCACCAATTGTAACTTGTCTTTGTGAGGGATTTTTTGTTTGGTGGAAGGGCCTCGTCTGGTCCACTTCTCTTCCTGGCAAGTTGGTGACCTTCTCATTGGTGTGACGCCCAATGCCAAACTTTCCTTATGATCTTTATCGGTCATTTGATCAAATAGGCGTGATTGACTGCAGAAGTTATTACAGCAATGTAATAATGCTTGTATTTATATATTGCCTCACCACACTGAAACATCTTAAAGTACTTCATGCAATGAATTATTTTAGAAATGTAGTGGCTGTTGTTATCCCCTACCCAAAGGTTATCGTATTCTGCCTTATCAATTGCAATCAAAAAGTGTGTCCATGTGACGGGTCTCCTTAGCAATGAGTAACTCCAGCCTCCAGTTTACCTGAGGAAAATATTGGCTGCTTCTGCCTTCTGTCTTTTTTGAAATTTTTTATGTTCCTAATTTTCCATCAGAATTACCCAACACTCTATATCACAAGCAAGGACAAGACATCGTTAACATGAAGTAACCAAACTAATAAAGGTACATATAGAAGAATAATTTAGAATTTGTTCAGGCATGGACAAAATGGACTCATGGGGCTCGAATTTAGCAGGCCTGCGGGTTCCCAGCGGGTGGTCCTCCGGGAGCGTGGTCAACACGCTCGGCGAAATTAGTGGGTTGCCCACGCGATCGTAGCAGGCAACCCACTAATAGGAATCAATTACCTGCTCCTCCGGGGTCCACGGCGCTGGCCTGCGCGTGGGTCGGGCTGCGCATGCGCAGTACGATCTGTCAGCTGGAGGCTCTCTAGTTAAAGGGGCAGTCCTCCACTGACAGATGCTGCAACCAATGGGACAAATTGCAGCATGGAGCAGGCCAGGGGGAAGGCTGCTCCCAGTTTAATGATGCCTCACCCCACCTATCATCAGATGGGGTGAGGAGGAGGGGGAGGACACAGATCTTCCCCCCGGCGGGCGGGAGGAAGCTGTCTGCCTCTGCCACCAAGAAGGCGTGGCTCGAGGTGGCAGAGGGGGTCACCTGCGCCACCAACATATCGCCCACCTGCATACAGTGCAGGAGGCGCTGCAATGACCGCAGTAGGTCAGCCGCAGTGAGAACACGAAGTCTTTCCCCTACACTCCATCTGCCACAACACTGCCCCCACCCCACATCTCCTTCGGCACCGCCAACACTATTCTGTCACATCACCCTTCATACCCACTCACACCCCATCCTCATCTTACCTCCACCTACTCACCTCGCCAGTACTCACCCTGCCACTATCACGCAACCCACTCCTCATACAATCTCATTGCTCCATCCCATACTCACCCTCTCGTGCATCTCCCTCACGGCCAGCCTCACTTAACCTGCCACCACCTGTGCTGCAGCCACAGGGCATGCATCACATATGTGCAGTAGACAGCGTAAGGCAAACTTCTCGTCAGCATGAAGGGGGTGCACAAGGGTGTCTGAGGGTTTGTCATGGGTGTTACCCATATTGAATTTCAGAGCAACAAACAGCACACATTATATTGACACCACCACTGCCATGTCTCCGTGAATCCTGTCCGTTGTGTCCAATAATGGCCGCTCCTGGGTATCACTATGAGGACCCACCACTGATGCCACCCATCGTGTTACTGCAGAGTAGGTGCAAGTGTATTTGCAGGGCTCGTCCGCGCAGATGACTGTGAGACATCGGCGGTGTAGCCTGCTGCACCCTGGAAGGATGCGGAGGAGAAGGTGTGGAGGGCAGTGGTGACTTTGCCAGCGACAGGTAAGCAGTTGGTGCTGGGGCCAGCCAGGAGCAGCTCGGCATGAAAGAGGCTGCAGATCTCCACGACTACATGTCGAGCGAATCTGCGCCTCCCTCTGCACTGCTGCTCGGAGAGGTCCGGGGAGCTGCGCCTCGGTCTGTGGACCCTGTGGCGAGGGTAGTGCCCTCTGCGACGCGTCTCTCTCTGCGGTAGCCCTCCCTCCTGCTGTGCAGGTGGGCGTGCAACAACACCGTGTTGGGGGGATCCACGTCTCTGCGGCGGACGGCGTGGACTGCGAGGATGCTGGTGCTGGTCATGCTCTTCGTCCTCCGAGGGTCTCCACACACCACCCAACTGGCAGGTGTTGGTCTGAGGGGTTGTGCAGGGTAGGTGTGTGGTTCCTCGGACTGGGGCTGCGGTTTCGTGTCGGTCTGTCCTCTGGCTTGGCGGGGGGTGGTGGAGGGCAGGGGTTGCCCTATGTGACGTGGTGGCCTCCTGCGTGGGTGAGGGCTCTCCCCCGTGGAGCGCACCTTGGCACCTGCCACAGGCTGCTGGCTGCAACACGCCTGGTTGGAGGGAGACTGTTTCCCCCAGTGTGGGAAACTCACTGCCTTGAACCTAAAATCCCACACTTCCTCTTTTGACAGCTGCTTCAGCTCATTAACTGACCACAACGAGCAAGATAAGTACTCTCAAGTGGAACCCCGCTGGCTTTAATTGCCTGCGGGATTCCCACCAGCGGGGCTTGCGCGCGCAGCCCCGCACGTTAGCGCGGTACCCGGAAGTGGCTGGGATTTCGTCGCGATCCGGTCACGTGACCGGATATCGGGATTTTCGGGGCCACCCCGCTGGAAACCCACCGGAAACACGATCCTAAAATCGAGCCCATGGTGTGTCTCACATAGGGCCACCTAGAAGAGTTTAGTTTTCTTTTCAGTAGTAGCACGGAGGGCAGCGTGGTGGTTTTACATTGTTAACTTAGGTACTGTGCTCAGGTCTGGTCTCCATATTACAAAAAGGATATAGAGGCACTGGAGAAGGCTCAAAAACAATTTACAAGTATGATACCAGAACTTCTATGTCATTCTATGTGCTATCGGCAATTTTCAACAATATAAATGACCCAACCTCCATGACACTTTCAGTACTCAAATTCATGGTGGTACACTGCCGACAAAATTGGGGAGAGAGGTGCTTATAGGTCATTGGTCTCCTCTTGAACATTGCCCAAATCCAAAAATAATGGCATGGGAGAGAGAAAGAGCATGGAAAGCAAATAGAGCCCATCAAAAGATGTCTATCTTCAGCTTATTTGCAACGGTGACACTATTGGGATGGGAAAGTAGCTAAATTGCAGGGAACTATAGGATCCAGGAGATCACTTGCTAAACTGGAAGAAGAGTAAAAATGATCTGGCCCAGTGAGATTTTAAGTGTTAACACGTAGAGGTCTAGTAGAGTTGATGCTGCGGCAGTTTGCAGAAGCATTGTGCAGCAGTAGTTGATCAATTCCTCTTACACAGTTACTGCTGCTGCCATCATTTTGGCAACAAAACAAGCACTGAAATATATTTGTAAAGTTTGTTGTCTTTTGTTAGCGAGATAATTCTTTTACTGATCAGTTAGTTTTATGATGAACAAATCCAGGGTCCCTGATTTACATATTTATTTCAGCAATAGATATGAGTGGATGGTACAGGTCAAGTTTGAAATGAAAAATATATTTTTCTGAAGTAGTTTTTTTTAGGAAACAAACATGATGTTAACAATGAAAATGAATTGGTTAAAATAAAAATATTTTACTTTCAATAAAAATATGTTAGTTTGAGTAAAAAGCATTGTTTCAATTGAGTGAAAATACATCAATTTCCGTGAAGTATTGATTTTATACCACTTGCTTTCACACATTCAATTGGATTTATCTAATACATTTGCACTGAAGCCAATAAAGGCACAGAAGTTAAACAAGACTTTGCAGACATGGATTTCCGACTTAGACCTTTGCTCATCCCTGCATGGCGTTCTTCGAAGAATTTATTCCCATTTGACTCATTCAGCAAGAGAGAAAAAAGTATATGACACAGAACGCCTGCTCTTGCATTATGAAAATTACTTCTGCTACTTTATCTTAACAAGACTTGGAGTTTAAATTTGGATATTCAGAAAGCATTGAGATGTGATTAATTTGCATATCCAATTTGCTAGTCGCAGTGTAAATTAGCTTCATTAACTGCCTCTCCTTTATGGAGTATTGTAATTAAACGCAATTGATTTTAAAAACCTTCAAAAAAACAGAAACTATTTCACCTGAAATAGAGATTACCATGAAACCGAATGTATCGGTCACTCCTTTATAGAAGTTACAATCTTCGCTGTTCTTTTGGTTAATACTATATACTTTGTACTAATAAGTTGGCCGTCTATATTTAAAGAGAAACATGCATGAAAATGCAACTGAAACATCTGGTTTAGCAATGAATTTCTTTCTAAAAGAGTCAGGAATAGTGCTATAAAGCCACATACTCACCAATAACCTTCTGATTTATGCTCAGTTTGGGTCCTGCCAGAATCGCTGACCTCATCACAGCCTTGATTCAGACATGGACACGAGAGTTGAATGCCAGAGGAGAGATGAGAGATGCCCTCAAAATGAAGGCAACATTTAACCATGTATAGCGCCAGGGAGCCCTTGCAAAATTGAGGTCACTGGGGGTCAAAGGGAAAACCCTCCAGTAGCTGAAGTCATACCTGATACAAAGGAAGATCATTGCGATTGTCAGAGGCCAATCATCGCAGCCCTAGGGCATCACTGCAGGAGTTTCTCGGGGAAGCGTCCTCAGCTCAACCATCTTCAGCTACTTCATCAATGACCTTCTTTCTTTTAATAGCTGATGGGCCCGATATCAGGAGGGCGGTGGGTTCGCAGCGGGGGGTCAACTGGGCGCGTGGGTAACGCACCCAGTGAAATCGGGGTGCTCCGCACGGAATCGCAGGCTAATTGGAGCCACTTACCTGTGCTTCCGGGTTTCACGCTGGAAAGCTGCGCAGCGAGCGGACTGTGCAGCACAGTCTGTCAGCTGGAGGAGCCCTATTTAAAGGGGCAGTCCTCACTGACTGATACTGCAGGAAATAGGAAAAATTACAGTATGGAGCAGCCCAGGGGGAAGGCTGCTCCCAGGTTTAATGATGCCTCACTCCAGGTATTATTGGATGGGGTGAGGAAGAGGGGGAGGACAGAGATCTTCCCCCCTGGCGGGCGGGAGGAAGCGGCCTGCCTCTGCCACCAAGAAGGCCTGGCTCGAGGTGGCAGAGGAGGTCACCTGCACCACCAACGTATCGCCCACCTGCATACAGTGCAGGAGGCGCTTCAATGACCTGTGTAGGTCAGCCAAAGTGAGTACACTTACTCATTCCCCTACACTTCATCTGCCACATCACCACCCCCACCCCACATCTCCTTCTGCACTGCCAACACTACTCTGTCACATCACCCCTCATACCCACTCAAAGCTCATCCTCATCTTACCTGCACTTACTCAACTCGCCAGTACTCATCCCACCACTACCACTCAACCCAATCCTCATACAATCTCGTGGCTCTATCTCATACTCACCCTCTCATGCATCTCTTTCACGGTCAGCCTCACTCAACCTGCCACTACCTGTGCTGCAGCCACAGGGCATGCATCACATATGTGCAGTAGGAAACGTAAGGCAAACATGTCGTGAGCATGAAGGGGATGCACAAGGGTGTTTGAGGGTTTGTCATGGTTTTTACCTATATTTAATCTCTGATCAACTCACATAACATATTATATTGTCACCACTACTGCCACGTCTTTGCGAATCTTGTCTGGTTTGTGCAATAATGCCCTTTCCTGAGGATCACTATGAAGACCCACAACTGATGCCACCCATTGTGTCACTGCAGAGTGGGTGTAGGTGTATTTGCAGGGCTCTTTTGTGCAGACGACTGAGAGAAGTCGGCGATATCCCCGGTGGCACCCTGGAAGGATGCGGAGGAGAAGTTGTTGAGGGCAGTGGTGACTTTGACAACGACAGGTAAGAAGTTGGTGCTCGGGCCAGCCAGGAGCAGCTCGGCATGAAGGAGGCTGCAGATGTCCACAACTACATGTCGAGTGACTCTGAGCCTCTGTGTGCACTGCTGCTCAGAGAGGTCCAGGAAGCTGAGCCTCGGTCTGTGGACCCTGTGGTGAGGGTAGTGCCCTCTGCGAAGCATCTCTCTCTGCGGTTGCCCTCTCTCCTGCTGTGCAGGTGGATGTGTCACAGCACTGTGTTGTGGAGCTCCACGTGTCAGAGGTGGACGGCGTGGCCGGCGAGGCTGGTGATGCTGTTCGCTCTCCGAGGAGGTCATGAATGCAGCTATGGCGGCCCCCATCCGAAAGATGTACATTTGAGGGGGTCCGCAAGGTAGGTACATGTGTCTGGACACCGGGATAAGTGTGCAAGTTGGTGAATTTGATTGTTAGGAGGAGGGTGGTGGAGGCCAAACTTTGTCCAAAGTGACAGAGTGGCCTCCTGCAATGAGTGAGGGTCTCTCCCCCCCACCTGTCAAATGGACCTTTGCAGCTGCCACAGGCTGATGGCTGCAACACATCCATTTGAACTGGGAGTGTTTCCTCCAGTATGGGAAACAGTCCCAGTTCATTGCAAAATCCCACCCCTCCTAAAATATCAGGTCAATCAGGTCTGTAAACGACCTGAAATACCTGTTTAATTACTTCAATTGGCATCCTGCCGGCTTTAAGTGCCGGCGGGAGTCCCACATGCGGGGGCTGCGCGCGCATGTCAGCGCATCACTGGGGAACCCAGGAGTGGGCGGGTTGGAGCCGGGCTCCGGACTCGCCCCGGGAATCCCTGATTTTCGCAGCCGCCCACCCCCCCCCACCGCCACGAACGCATCCGCTCGGGGGTGCGAAAATCGAGCCCGATGATTCAATAGCACTAAGCTTCATTTGCAGCTCTTCTTCTGATGAAACATGCCAGCCTACAGCAGGACCTGGACAACATTCAAACTTGGGCTGACAAATGGCAGGCAACATTTGTGCCACATAAGTAATGACCATCTCGAATAAGAGAAAGCCCAGCCATCTCCCCCTGACCTTCAGTGGCACTACCATCATGTTACCATTGACCTGAAACTTAACTGGACCAGCCATATCAATACACGGTTACAAGGGCAGGGCAGAGGCTAGGTACTCTGCAATGATTGGTTCGCTTCCTGATCCCCCAAAACTTCTCTATCATCTGCAAACACACGATTGAAGGCAAGAGGATGGAAATTGTGACTGTTCTCGAAATGTGGCTGTTGGAAAATATATAAAATGGCTCCCACAGCTCCTTGTGCTGGAGATGGTAACAGGGCTGGCTTTGGAAATTCTTATAGGGATTTAGGCATTGAAATTACATTTGAGATATCAGAATAGAAACACTTAACATATTTGTCTAAAATTTCTCTCGCAATTTTAGCAAAGGCATTAACCCTTTTACTTTAAACACCTTCACTGAAACAGAGAGGAGAATTTCAGAAAAACATGGGCTCGATTTTAGCGTCGGGTTTCCTGCGGGTTTCCAGCAGGGGGGCCCCGAAAATCCCGATATCCGGTCACGTGACCGGATCGCGCCGCGATCCCGACCACTTCCGGGTTCCCCGATGACGTGCGGGGCTGCGTGCGTGGCCCCCGCTGGTGCGAATCCCGCAGGCAATTAAAGCCAGCGGCGTTCCACTTGAGAGTACTTACCTTGCTTGTTGAGGTCAGTTAATGAGCTGAATCAGCTGTCAAAAGAGGAAGTGTGGGATTTCACCTTCATCGCAGAGTGTTTCACACACTGGGGGAAACAGTCTCCCTCCAACCAGGCGTGTTGCAGCCAGCAGCCTGTGGCAGGTGCCAAGGTGCACTCCACGGGGGAGAGCCCTCACCCACGCAGGAGGCCACCGCGTCACATAGGGCAACCCCTGCCCCCCACCACCCCCCGCCAAGCCAGTGGACAGACCGACACGAAACCGCAGCCCCAGTCCGAGGAACCACACACCTACCCTGCACAACCCCTCAGACCAACACCTGCCAGATGGGTGGTGCGTGGACACCCTCGGAGGACGAACAGCATGACCAGCCCCAGCAGCCTCGCAGTCCACGCCGTCCGCCGCAGAGACGTGGAGCCCCCCAACACGGTGTTGTTGCACGCCCACCTGCACAGCAGGAGGGAGGGCTACCGCAGAGAGAGACGCATCGCGGAGGGCACTACCCTCGCCACAGGGTCCACAGACCGAGGCGCAGCTCCCCGGACCTCTCCGAGCAGCAGTGCAGAGGGAGGCGCAGATTCGCTCGACATGTAGTCGTGGAGATCTGCAGGCTCTTTCATGCCGAGCTGCTCCTGGCTGACCCCAGCACCAACTGCTTACCTGTCGCTGTCAAAGTCACCACTGCCCTCCACAACTTCTCCTCCGCATCCTTCCAGGGTGCAGCCGGGTACACCGCCGATGTCTCTCAGTCGTCTGCGCGGAAGAGCCCTGCAAATACACCTGCACCTACTCTGCAGTAACACGATGGGTGGCATCAGTGGTGGGTCCTCATAGTGATACCCAGGAGCGGGCATTATTGGACACAACAGACAGGATTCGCGGAGACATGGCAGTGGTGGTGCCAATATAATGTGTGATGTTTGTTGCTCTGAAATTCAATATAGGTAACACCCATGGCAAACCCTCCGACACCCTTGTGCACCCACTTCATGCTCACGACACGTTTGCCTTACGCTGCCTACTGCACATATGTGATGCATGCCCTGTGGCTGCAGCACAGGTGGTGGTAGGTTGAGTGAGGCTGGCCGTGAGGGAGATGCACGAGAGGGTGAGTATGGGATAGAGCCATGAGATTGTATGAGGATTGGGTTGCGTGTTAGTGGCAGGATGAGTACTGGCGAGGTGAGTAGGTGGAGGTAAGATGAGGATGGGGTTTGAGTGGGTATGAAGGGTGATGTGACAGAGTAGTGTTGGCGGTGCCGAAGGAGATGTGGGGTGGGGGCAGTGTTGTGGCAGACGGAGTGTAGGGGAAAGACTTCGTGTTCTCACTGTGGCTGACCTACTGCGGTCATTGCAGCGCCTCCTGCACTGTATGCAGTTGGGCGATATGTTGGTGGCGCAGGTGACCCCCTCTGCCACCTCGAGCCAGGCCTTCTTGGTGGCAGAGGCAGGCCGCTTCCTCCCACCCGCCGGGTGGAAGATCTCTGTCCTCCTCCTCCTCCGCACCCCATCTGATGATACCTGTGATGAGGCATCATTAAACTGGGAGCAGCCTTCCCCCTGGGCTGCTCCATGCTGTAATTTGTTCCATTGGTTGCAGCATCTGTCAGTGGAGGACTGCCCCTTTAACTAGAGAGCCTCCAGCTGACAGATCGTACTGCGCATGCGCAGCCCGCCCGACGCGCAGACCAGCAGCGCGGAGCCCGGAGGAGCAGGTAATTGATTCCTATTAGTGTGTTGCCTGCTACGATCGCGCGGGCAACCCACTAATTTCACCGGGCGCGGAGGCCACGCACCCGAAACCCAACCCGCAGGAAACCCGCAGGCCTGCTAAAATCAGGCCCCATGTGTTTGTACACTAGTTTCCCATGGTCTAATTAAAAGACCTGAGTATTTCGACAGGTCAGTTTGGTAGGAGCTAAATCTAGCTTTCCAACAAAGCATTGCAGGAACATGGAGCTCACAGCAGTTTACTCTCGCCCGTTTTTCAACCAGCAATAAAGCTAAAATTACCCCTCAGGCTTGCATTCCGTGCTCTATCCAGTTTTTGGAATTGAGAGCCCAATTTCTTCTTAGCATCTCCACAAGTTCCTAAAATGTAAGTGGGACACAAAAGTCTGCGTTTTTTAAAAAAAAACATTTGCTTTCTCAATTTAGCTCAGTAAAAGCATTAGCGACTTGGCAATTAAAGTTTTTAAACAAATTTTCATCAGCAGCGAATATCAGAAGCCAAACCACCAGAAATTAGAAGCTAAAATAAAAACTGAAAATGCTGGAAACATTCAGCAGGTCAGGCAGCATATGTGGAGAGAGAAACAGAGTTAACCCTTCAGGTCAATGACCTTTCATCAGAACTGGAAGATGTTAGAACATAAAAAAGAAATAGGAGCAGGAGTAGGCCATACGGCCCCTCGAGCCTATTGAATAAGATCATGGCTGATCTTCTACCTCAACTCCACTTTTCTGCCCAATCCTCATATCCCTTGATTCCCTTAGTATTAAAAAATCTCTCGATCTCAATCTTGAATATACTCAACGACTGAGCATCCGCAGCCCACTGGGGTAGAGAATTCCAAAGATTTACAACTCTTTGAGTGAAGAAATTTTTCCTCACCTTGGTCCTAAATGGCCGACGTCTTATCTTGAGACTATAACCCCTAGTTCTAGACTCTCCAGGAATTGCACCTTTTTTTGAAACTTTTATAATTCAGTCCTGCTAACTACTGCAGTGGGGAAGTGTGAGGATTTTGGATCAAGAAAGACATACCTTCTTAATGGTGAGAGATTCGAAGCTGTGGAGGAGCAAAGGTAGTGCACAGGTACAAAAAGTAATAAAAAGCCTAATGGAGTGTTCGTCTTTATCTCAACGGAATACAAAGGAGAGGAAGTTATGCTTCAGTTGTACAGAGACTTGCAGTGATGCACCCAAAATGATGCCTGCCCCTTCCTGCCCCATGCTAATGAAATGTCCTTCCATTGACCCCACAAATTCAGGTGGGATCAGTGGTGGTGGGCGTCATCCTTGTGATCACGGCATGAGATCAGTCAGGATCTTATTGAATGGTGGAGCAGGCTTGAGGGGCCGTATGGCCTACTCCTGCTCCTTTTTCTTATGTTCTTAACTGCTGGGATTGTGGCCCAAGCAGTTTTGCAACTTAGCTGTAACGTGGAATTTTATCCATTTCTTACAGCAGGCATCTTTATGGGCTCTCTGGGCGTGAAATCTAATTTTGTGCCAATTTGTGTTGAAGTATGGGTAATGAGCCCACTCACTAGGGTTGAGATTGTAGGATCATCACAGCAAAACAGAGATGCAACTTTAATGTAATCGGTTCGGCAAGGATTTGAATCCAGCTGTAGAGGTGAAACAAGAATTTGCTGCCCTATTGCACTAGCCCTGCACCCCCTCCATATTGGGCACATAAGGAAAACTGAAACCATAAAATATGGGAACTTGTCCAGAGGGTCAATTTATATATCAGAAAGTATTGGGAGCTTTATATTTTCTGAAGACCAGAACAACCAGTTTAAAATATGTGCAGTGGATAACTTAAAACCCCAAAAGTTTCTTTCTTCATTTTGATTAATTGTGAAAGGTGCAACATCATTAAATGAAAAAGAAATCATTTCCGTGCCAGTGTGATTTATAAATTCTTCTATAGGATACCCCTGTGTGTGTGAAGAATTATAGAGCCAGACATATATTTAATGAACTAGTCTTTATGCCATTATCATAAATCCACAGCTTACAATAGGACTCTCTCAGCTAAACTCAGGTTAATTAGAAAGGCCAAGTGTACAAAAGAACCACTTACACACACATTATCAGGTTCAATAATCTGCTTTCTGTATTGATATATCATCCCATATCTCATGATATCTGCAGTGCAGTTTGAGTATTTACAATCCCAGCAAATGTGAAGTTTTTGTTCAAGAACTGAAGCAAAGATTGTGAGTCCTATTTGAAATTGCTGTGCCAAAGTATTGCACTAATTAGAGGGGTGGAAGTGTTGGTTCGTGACATCATAAAAACAAGAATGTCATTTTTACATTTAGAATTTGGGCTAGATTCTCCTGATCCTGCCTCTACAGGGTGGGAAGGGATCTCTGCCAAGACCCCGCCATGACCCTGGCCCAGTTTCCTGTCAGCAGGTTCCCTACCAGTAAGTGAGAACCCGTGAAAGGCCCCCAAGAAAATCAAGGCTTCATTGCATTAGAACCATCGCTGCAGCACCCAAGGAGGCGGAAGGCATCATTAAAGGGGCTGCAGGGCCACAAAGACTGGATGAGCACATTCACTGAAGGCTTCGGCCTCGGCTGAGGCCTTCATCAGATATGCAATCAGGAGGAAATTAGATCTCTTCCAGGCTTTGACACTACCCACTCTCCACTTGCTGCATTTACCATTCCTGTGTTACCTTGAGCCTACTGCCATGGTTCACTTGGCAGTCCTGGGGAGCGGCAGGAACACAGGTGGACGGGAGGGAAATGGGCTGGGGACCCAGGCCTTGTCACCCCCCCCCCTTCACAATCATTCACAGGTGCCGGTGTGCATGAAGCAGTGAGTGACAATACTGGCAAGTGCAAGGAAAGGGAAATTCAGGTTGGAATGGAGGGCCTCACTGCCTAATTTCGCCATCTGTTCTTCAACTATTCCCCCGTCCTGGCCCCCCAAAATCAGGCAGGATAGGGAAGGAAAATCCACCCCTTAGTTTTTTGTGTCTGGACTCAGATTTTGCATTGGTTATGTACAGTTCTATGCTGCTTGAGGATGTGTGGATTTTCCAAAAGTGTCCCTGGGCTTTGTAATCACTTTTAATTTTTTCAAAAATGTCTTTGTGCAAAGAAAACCAACCAAAAGAAATCTATTTTGTGGTAAAAGTAGCTGTTTCTAACATTGTTTTTGAAAAGGTTGAATTTAAAAAATACGTGCAGAATATAGATTAAGTGACAGCTCCCTCCATCCCCAGAACTCATTGCAGTTGTAGGTTATGGTCATTCAGTCTATTTATAGAAGATCGCATGGGTGCTAATGTTTACATTGATGCAATGGATACCTGGGGGACGATTTTTAACTGTGGCCGCCCATTTCTCATGGAAAACTGGCAGCTGGCAGTTGGAAATGGGGGAGGGGGGCACCTCAGCCTCCCCATGACACCCAAGGCCCACCTGATGAAATTTTTAGGCAGCCCTATAAATAGGTGAGTAGCACGCCTGCCTGTTACCAATGGGAGGCTGCTTAAATATGCAAATTGGGGGTTTTGGTGGAGCGTGCGGTGAGGAGGTTTTTAGAGGTCAGGAGGTGAGTCACTCATCACAGAGTTTGCAGCCTTTGACCTGTTATTGTAACCACGGTATTCATGTGGCTGATTTAGTTAAGCTTCTTGTGGATGCTCCCAAGGTGTTGATGTTGGGGAACTCGCCAATTCCGGTACTGTTGAAAATCAGAGAGAGGTGGTTGGGCTTTTTCTTGTTAAAGATGGTCATTACCTGCCGCTTATGTAGTGCAAATGTTACCTATCTTACCTGTCATGTTACCTATGTTACTTGTCAGCTTAAGCCTGGATGTCCAAGTTATGCTGTAGGTTGGCATGGGCTGTTTTGTTATCGGAGAATTTGTGAATGTTGTTGAACAGTGTGGAATCATCAGTGAACAGCCCCATTCCCAAACTAATTGGTGGGGGGGGTCAGTGATGTAACAGCTGAAGATGGTTGGGCTGAGGCTGCTGCCCTAAGGAACTCCTGCAGCGATATCCTGGGGCCGTAACGATTGACCTCCGCAAATACATTAGGTGCCAGTGTCTGCATTGACACATTGCACCACTTACTGTTCATTTGAGGAGGGTGCCCTGGAATGTTAACAGGAAACCCTCCTTGCCCCCAATATCTAATTAAGACTGACTCCGGAAGATTCGTCAGGGTCAGCCGTGTGCTGATCGGGTGGACACAAAGCCCATACTGCTACATTTTGGCCCCGTCTACAACCATCACACAAGATCTACTCCATAATGATTTCTTAACCTTTCTCATCTTCAGTTTACTGTTTGACAGTGTGAGCATCGTTACAGATGGTTGGTTTCCACGTGATTAGACCTGACGTGATATCAGAGTTCTATTAAGTCTGATAATATTAGCAGGATCTCAGACTGCTAATGATGGGTTTGACCAGACTGAATAGACACATTCCATTGGTTCATGTTACCCCAATGTATCTAGTCCACAGTTTAGCTGTTGAAATGAAGGATTATAAGAGGTTCTGGAAGAGAAGTAATTAAATGGGAATATATAAAAAGAAAACAACATCAACAACATCGTGCATTTCCTTTGGAACCTTTAGCTTAGTAAAACGTCCCAAGGCGCTTCACAGGAGCGTTTTCAAACAAAATTTGCCACTGAGCCATATAAGGAGCTATTAGGACAGGTGACCAAAAGCTTGGTCAAAGAGATAGGTTTTAAGCAGCGTCTTAAAGGAGGAGAGAGAGGTAGAGAGGCGGAGAGGTTTAGGGAGGGAATTCCAGAGCTTGGGGCCTAGGCAACTGAAAGGACGGCCACCAATGGTGGAGCGATTAAAATTGGGGATGCGCACGAGGCCACAATTGGAGGAGCACAGAAATCTCCAAGGGTTGTAGGGCTGGAATGATTGCAAAGATAGGGAGTGGCGAGGGCATGGAGGGATTTGAAAACAAGAATGAGAAAACAAAATAATAGACATAGCTAAATACCTAGGAGATACCTAGTATAGTCTATTTTTCATCCTCCAACAGTTTTTTAAAACTCAATGTTTGGTGTTACCTAATCACTTCTTGGTTTATCTCATCTTCTCTTCTGCTCTTCTCTACATTGGTGGTATCCTGCACATTGGGCCATGGCCCTTCACCTAGGTTTCTCAATAAAAACAAGTGGGAGGTATAAATTCTGGAGTTAAGTCCCCTTTAAATTATCTTGAACTAAATAAGCAGAAATTGTTACATTCATTATCTTTGTAACATCAATACACTGGGAAGAGCAGTAAATATTTTTCCTTTTTGACAGAAAGTGAGCAATTAGGTGTTTTACTTAGTCAAATGAATTGACCTATAACTGTGGGATGTCTGTCGATTTGTTGAAGCTAATGTAATTGATTGTGGATATTATTTTCATTTACACAGGGACTCCAGTGAATCGGATTCCCATCATGGCCAAGCAGGTGTTAGATCTGTACAGTCTGTACAAGCTTGTCACTGAAAAAGGCGGCTTAGTGGAAGTCATCAATAAGAAGATCTGGCGAGAAATCACCAAAGGCCTCAACCTCCCTACCTCTATTACCAGTGCTGCTTTCACCCTGAGAACCCAGTAAGTAAAAGCAAATGAGTTTTATAGGTGATATTGCAATAAAATATGTTTGAAAAGATCAAAGTTTGAATGATAGGCATGGTTTTCTTCCCCTGCAATTGTCCACACAGCGCCCTGCCAATCTCAACTGGGCTCCTACGGGAAGCAGAAAGCAAAAGGAAAATATTTTTGGGGAAGAACGGGAGAAAGAGTCAGAAATCAGATGCACAATTCCTGGCAGCCAATTTAAAATAGTCTTTGACAGAGGACAGTGTGCAGATTGATTGTCCACCTTCTGATCTGGGAGGAGGGTGTAATGAGAAAAAACAAAAGAGAACATGCAAATTGAAAAACTGTGAGGATTAGAGAAATTACCTGTCTAGATAAAATCATACAGCACAGCAGGAGGCCATTCAGTCCATCGTGCCTGTGGCGGCTCTTTGGTAGAGCTATCCAATTAGTCCCACTCCACCCCGCTCCCCCACTCCCCGCACTGCTCTTTCCCCATGGCACTGCAATTTTTTTCTTTTGAAAGTTACTATTGAATCTGCTTCCACCAACCTTTCAGGCACTGCATTCCAGATTATAACAACTCGCTGTGCAAAAAATTTCTCCTCATCTTGCCTCTGGCTCTTTTGCCTATTACCTTAAATTTGTGTCCTTTGGTTTCCGACCCTTCTGCCACTGGAAACTGTTTCTCCTATTTACTCTATCAAAACCCTTCATGATTTTGAACACATCCATCAAATCTCCTGTTAACCTTCTCTGCTCTAAGCAGAACAATCCCAGCTTCTCCAGTCTCTCCACAAAACTGAAGTCCCTCATCCCTGGCATCATTCTAGTAAATCTCCTCTGTACTCTCTCTAAGGCCTTGACATCCTTCCTGAAGTGTGGTGCCCAGAATTGGACACAATACTCCAGATTGTAGTCTTTATGTATTCATAAAAATCATTCAGTATTTTAAAATCAATCCTACCCAGAAATGTTCAAGATTGGGTCCCAACATGACCACATAATGTTCAAATAACAAAACATAGGATTTTAATTTAAATCTGAATGAAAATAGAAAATGCTTGAAGCACACAGCATATGAAAGAGAAAAGATAGATAAATATTTGGTGAATCCTTTTGTCACAATTCTGGTAAAGGATCCCACCTCAGACATTAACCTATCTTTATTTTTTTAGATGCTTTCAACATTATTTTATTACAGATTTCCAACATTTGTTAATTATCTTTTTATCTACAATTTGTTGGGGAAGCTGACACTGCACCCCCTCTCCTCGCACCCCCACCCTGCTCAGGCCTCATGTTCATATTGCAGATCGGGTCCTGATTATATCATCGGACCCAATCTGCATATTTAAAGTAGGACCCTGCTTCCTTCCTGTGGGTGTCCTGCTTGCCTGCACAAAAGATCAGATTAATACGAGGACATGGCGAGAAGGAAGCGGAATCGGTGGGGGTAAGTGATTCCCGCTATTTTAACCGCACCCCCACCCCACCCCCCAGCCCAGTTTCCGCCAGGTGGGAGCAGTTAAAATTGGGGCCATTTTATCCGAATGAAGGAAATATAAATCAAACCGAGCTGAGTGAAACTAGTTTAGTGTAAGATTACGGCTTCGTTGCTGATATTTTATTCTTGAGTTTCTATTCCTGAAACTGCAAATTTGTACACTGCAGGCATCTACACCACACTTTAGGTTGGCACAGTTTGAAGCAGCTTTAATGATGGATAAAGACCACATGAAGTCAGCTCGAAAGGTGACTGTTATAGAGAAGTTCAGTGTGTCATTTCAATTTAGAGAGCAGCCAATACAGTACTAGTCATTTTCAGACCTTAAACTGTCAATCTGTAGGCCAGAAAAAGCAAGAGTAAAAACTTTGTTAAGCAAAGGAGAAACAGCACAGAAGTACAAGGTAGCCATCTTTAGGAATTTAAGAAAGTCCAGAACAAGAAATAGCCCTTTTGACCCATCAAGTCTGTACTTTCCAATCAAATCTTTATCCATTTACCAGCATCTTCTAATTTCTATTGCAAAGTCAAATCTAACTCCAGTTAGTTAATTTGTCATTGATTCCATGATCCTGAATGTTCTTTAAAGCCTCACACATAGAACTTTAACAAATGCCCTCTGAAAATCAATGTCCATAATATCTACTGGATAGAACCCATTTACTATTTTAGTTATCTCCCCATCTATTAGGTTCATGAATCATAGTTATTGTTTCTGAAATCATAGTGACTATTCTTACAGCACCTATACCATAGATGAATGTTAGTACAATCCTGTCACGTGCTCTCAAACATTTTCACACCATAGATATTGCCTCCATTATATCAGTGCCTACACTTCATAGCAGCATAGTAATTAACATAGATCAGAACTTTCAACTTCAGGGACTTCAATGGAAAAGACAATCGGACGGGGTGTATAACAGGCGACTAATCTGATATTGTCCATCTAGCACACATAGCCACAATATTCCCTTGGTGCATTTCTAATGACCCTGAATTCCATTTGTTACAAAGAACCTGTCTAGTTCTTTCTTGAAACCCATTAAGGTTTCGTGTTCCACCACTTGTGTCAGTAATCTGTTCCACTTTCTTAACACCCTTTTAGTATAAAGGTTTCTCCTGCATTTCCTAACTTTTTTTGTTGTCCTTAATTTTCAAATATGATCTCCTGTGCTTAAATTCTATACGCAACAAAAAAGCTTACTTGGATCCAAATTTGCCGAAACCTTTCATAATCTTAAACACTTCTATCATATCCTCTCTCATAGAGAAAATTCTGCATTGGCTGGGGACATACTGAAAGTATTAAAGTTACTATATAAATGCAAGTCTTTCTTTCTTCCTTTCTTTATAGATGTTAGACTAACTGGTCCATAATTTCTCAATTTATGTCCTGTTATTTTTTGGAATATCAGACATTAGTTATCTTCCATTATTTAAGTACAGTCCTGTATTTATTGAACTCTGCAAAAAATTACCCAAAATATTAGTTATATAATCACATATATTTCCTGCCCATCTATCATATTTCTAACCCTTAACGTCCTCTCTGATCTTTAACATTTGCTTTGTGCACAGTTTAAAAAAAATTTGTATCTTTGCTGTTGCAGTGAAAATCCTGCCCCTCTATTGTCATCTTGCCCCTTCATACAAATAAGGGTTCTGCTCATAAAGAAACATAACCCCACATCTTCTGAAAAAATTGCCACTGTATAAGGTTTTCAAGGAAGACTCCTGCTTCTGAAATTGAGTGGTTAATGCTGATCTTGAGTTCAACTGTGTGAGGTCAATTCAGGCTCAATGGATCTAAAACTTGCATCAAGGCCAATTTGATGTCTTCATCTCCCAATATGACAATTTTGAAAAACTCCAATAACGCAGAGTGTAGTAGTAGAAGACATTGACATCTGTCAGTTTGGTGAGCTTTGTAGCAACTTGGAGGTTTCAGACAGAGTGCAGTGAAGGCATATCAATATCAGAGCTACTTAAAATAATCCTAAGTATTTTTCACCCTCCCCTCCCAAACAAAGGTGTTCCACTATATAATAGCTTAAAAATTAGAGCCAGGACTTTCAGGAGTAAAGTTAGGAAACACTTCTACACGCAAAGGGTGGTAGAAGTTTGGAACTCTCTTCCAAAAATGGCAGTTGATGCTAGCTCAATTGTTAATTTTAAATCTGAGATTAATAGATTTTTGTTAACGAAAGATATTAAGGGATATGGGGCTAAGGCAGGTATGTGGCATTCGGTCACAGATCAGCCATGATCGCATTGAATGGTGGAACAGGCTCGAGGGGCTAAATGGCCTACTCCTGTTCCTATGATTTTAATTCCATTTATTAGTGCATCATGAAAGTAACCCTTTAAAATGACAGGAAGAATCAACCCCGTGAATACACAATGACTTTCTCCAATGAGTAGATGAGCTATGAAGACCAGGAAGGTCCCAGGCTCAGACCCCAGTCTGTACGAGTTAACGTCATCTCTGTTGGAGTGGTGGTGGGAGCATTGGAATTGGACTCAGCATCCCTGGATTAGGAAGGGAGAAATCAACCAGGCTTCCTGCTTTTGATCACTATACAGTAACTACTGCTGAAATTGTGTGTCAGTGTGGACAGGATTGGGTTTGACTGTGATGGTCACTGTGGTCCAATGCTTTACTAATATCCCACCATCAAAGCTCACACATGAAGAATGAGTACTTAGGCAAAGCACTGGGAAGTGACCAACACTCAGCAAGGAGTCATTGGCTTTAAGAAAGGTGGGGAGAAACAGAAAGACAAATAATTTTAAAAGAATATATATATATATATATATAGCATCTTGCTCTTGGGTCCACATTAAAGTAAGTTAAAAAATGAAAAACTTACCTGTTCTTTGTCAGCTTCCAGCAGTCCTTTTAAGGACCACAAGTTAGGCCACCATGGACCCAGAAAAAGTGAGCAAAGCATGGGTTATGACAAAGACATTAGGCCCCTGATTAGCATATTCTAGGAGCCTAACGCCTGTTTCAGGCAGGTGCCCCGGGCACTCAGAAGTTGCCTGTTGCCAAATTGGCTCTTCTGGAGGGGTTGGGCACGGGAGACTGTGCCAGAAATTTGTCCCCTCAACACCCATTACTCACCCAAAATCTCCCTATTTGTTCAACTAACCTGCTCTATCTCAGGAGTACATCCCGTACTGCTTCAGTGTGTCTTTTTTCATTTTGCACAGCAGCCATCTTTACAGCCTGAAGGAGATTGTAATTTAGTAGAAATGTCACACTAATGTTGTAAGGAATACCATTTCTAAGGTTAGGATAAAGATTTGACGTTATAAAGAGTAGTAGGAAATTTAGTGCAAATCTTACTATGTTTTACCTGACTGAGAAGTGTTTGGTATTCATGGTGGATGCAAGAAATAAAAATAAGTTGCAGTCTCTGTATTGCCATTCCAAGTACACACAGAAGTGAATGAAAGTGAAATAATATGACTACTCTGAACTATTTTTCCAAAATTATTTGTTACCTAATTATTTTGTAAATTACCTTCCAGATATATGAAGTACCTATATCCATATGAATGTGAAAAGCGAGGCCTGAGCTCACCTGGAGAGCTGCAGGCAGCTATTGACAGCAACAGACGAGAGGGCCGAAGGCAGAGTTATGGATCTACATTGTTTAACTACTCCCCTGTGGGGACGCCAACAATCTTATCCTCCCCTAAGATACAGATGCCTACCATAGCTATATCCACTCATAATGGCAGCCATATTAGCCATGGACATTCTATAAAGAAAGGTATTGTGTTCAGATTTTTACAAAATAAACTCTGAATTAATAGAATAGTGCAATCTTTAAAAGCTATAGTGTCGCACAATTGGCTTGCAACTTTGCGTCTATATAAATGCAGAGTGGAATGTCCCAAGCAGTCAAAGTTTTCTGTCCGTTGAGTTAACCATTTTAAATTTATTTACTTATTTGCAGCGGATGTGCTAGGATTTCCATCGTTGGTTGTGGAATCGTTGTAGACAGAGCTAAGCGATTCCACAACCAATGGATCAGATCAAAGCTCTGCAGTCCTGCCACATCCAGTCGTGAATGGTGGTGGACAATTAAGCAACTAATGGGGGGGGGAGGCTCTGTAAACATCCCCATCCTCAATGATAACGGAGTCCAGCACATGAGTGCAAAAGACAAGGCTGAAGCGTTTGCAACTATCTTCAGCCAGAAGTGCCGAGTGGATGATCCATCTCGGTCTCCTCCCGATATCCCCACCATCACAGAAGCCAGTCTTCAGCCAATTCGATTCACTCCACGTGATATCAAGAAACAGCTCGGTGCACTGGATACAGCAAAGGCAATGGGCCCCGACAACATCCCGGCTGTAGTGCTGAAATCTTGTGCTCCAGAACTAGCTACGCCTCTAGCCAAGCTGTTCCAGTACAGCTACAACACTGGGATCTACCCGACAATGTGGAAAATTGCCCAGGTATGTCCTGTCCACAAAAAGCAGGACAAATCCAATCCGGCCAATTATCACCCCATCAGTCTACTCTTGATCATCAGCAAAGTGATGGAAGGTGTTGTCGACAGTGCTATCAAACGGCACTTACTCACCAATAACCTGCTCACCGATGCTCGGTTTGGGTTCCGCCAGGACCACTCAGCACCAGACCTCATTGCAGCCTTGGTCCAAACATGGACAAAAGAGCTGAATTCCAGAGGTGAGGTGAGAGTGACTGCCCTTGACATCAAGGCAGCATTTGACTGAGTGTGGCACCAAGGAGCCCTAGTAAAATTGAAGTCAATGGGAATCAAGGGGAAAACTCTCCAGTGGCTGGAGTCATACCTAGCATAAAGGAAGATGGTAGTCTTTGTTGGAGGCCAATCATCTCAGCCCCAGGACATTGCTGCAGGAGTTCCTCAGGGCAGTGTCCTAGGCCCAACCATCTTCAGCTGCTTCATCAATGACCTTCCCTCCATCATAAGGTCAGAAATGGGGATGTTCGCTGATGATTGCACAGTGTTCAGTTCCATTCGCAACCCCTCAAATAATGAAGCAGTCCGTGCCCGCATGCAGCAAGACCAGGACAACATCCAGGCTAGAGCTGATAAGTGGCAAGTAACATTCGTGCCAGACAAGTGCCAGGCAATGACCATCTCCAACAAGAGAGTGTCTAACCACCCCCCCTTGACATTCAACAACATTACCATCACCGAATCCCCCACCATCAACATCCTGGGGGTCACCATTGACCAGAAACTTAACTGGACCAGCCACATAAATACTGTGGCTACGAGAGCAGGTCAGAGGCTGGGTATTCTGTGGCGAGTGACTCACCTCCTCATTCCCCAAAGCCTTTCCACCATCTACAAGGCACAAGTCAGGAGTGTGATGGAATACTCTCCACTTGCCTGGATGAGTGCAGCTCCAACAACACTCAAGAAGCTCGACACCATCCAGGACAAAGCAGCCCGCTTGATTGGCACCCCATCTACCACCCTAAACATTCACTCCCTTCACCACCGGCGCACAGTGGCTGCAGTGTGTACCATCCACAGGATGCACTGCAGCAACTCGCCAAGGCTTCTTCGACAGCACCTCCCAAACCCATGACCTCTACCATCTAGAAGGACAAGGGCAGCAGGCACATGGGAACAACACCACCTGCACGTTCCCCTCCATGTCACACATGATCCCGACTTGGAAATATATCGCCGTTCCTTCATCGTCACTGGGTCAAAATCCTGGAACTCCCTTCCTAACAGCACTGTGGGAGAACCTTCACCACACGGACTGCAGCGGTTCAAGAAGGCGGCTCACCAACACCTTCTCCAGGGCAATTAGGGATGGGCAATAAATGCTGGCCTCGCCAGCGACGCCCACATCCCATGAACGAATAAAAAAAATAAACCTCTTCACCCTGAGAGTTCAGCTCATTGATGGGGAGGATTCACGGGTGGGAGTGTACATTCATGAGAAGGACCTGTGCCAAAAACTTTGAAACAATTATGTGAGGAACACCACTTTTTTTTCCCTAAGGTGTCAGCTATTTTAGTCATCTTCCTTCCTGTATGTAAAGAAAGTTTAAGTAGTTGCTGAGTGTGGCCACTGCAGTTTTAAACCGTAGTGTGGTTTCTTAATAATTGTCACTAATAAGTAATTTTCAAGTTTCCGTATCGGGGCTTCAGATAATATCTTAAACAAGAAAAGCAGATGGATCTAAAAAGATATCGGAACACCCAGATTAGGTCAATGGCTCATTAATCCATGGTTGAAATGTATAATTTTGATGATTTTCAATGTTCTGGGCAATCATTGAGTCCATTGCTAGAGCCGGATTAAGAATTCCTATAGATAGGGAGAAATTGTTTCCACTGGCAGGTGGTTGGTAACCAAAGGACACAGATTTAAGATAATTGGCAAAAAATCCAGGGGGGATATGAGGAGAAATTTTTTTATGCAGCAAATTGTTACAATCTGTAATGCACTACCTGAAAGGGTGGTGGAAGCAGATTCAATAGTAATTTTGAAAAAGGAATTGGATAAATACTTGAAAAGGACAAATTTGCAGGGCTATGGGGAAAGAGCAGAGGAGCGGGACTAATTGAAGAAGCCTATCAAAGAGCAGGCACGATGGGCCGAATGGCCTCCTTCTGTGCTGTATGATTCTATGATTCTATACCAAAAAAATATCAAAACTGAGATTCAAGCAAACACGGGATTTCATTATCAAATGATTGGAACAAAGGTACAAAAGGTTATTTTTTCATATATGTAACCAAGTTATAAAATGTATCTACACATTACAGCCTGCTAGCCTACAATGCAGTTAATCTAGTTACTGTCATAAGCATTGATACTTCTTTCAGCGTTGCATTTGGATAACACATGTCAAGGGTTGAGATAACATCATAAACCAGTTGATCAAAATCATCTCAATCCCAAGACATTTTACTGCCTTGAAGCGTGCTGCGTAGTATATTATTCAATTGTGAGGGACATCAATGCACAAAGCATCCTGCCTTCACCTAGCATTCACAGAGATACGCTTACAGCCAGGGCACATCACGATGAGAGCAGGGATTTTTCCCTTTCTTACCCAGGGATGATGTAGCCAATCATATTGTTATTCTGCTGCCTCAGTTTAGATTTGCTATATTAGCACAGACCAAGGATGGAGCCTGGGGCTTTCCTGATCTATATGGTGCAGTATCTCACCACAGAGTGCATTTACTCCATCAACCACCCCGGATTAGGAAGGTCATTTGCCCTATATTAACTCAGTTACCCAGAAAGGAAAGTTCCCTTCTCCTTCCGACCTTGTTCCCATTTGCTTACTTTTGTAGGTGTAGGTCTCTTATAAGCAGGAGAATATCAATTAAACTACACTGTCGTCACCTATGTTCTAGCAATCCCAAGTTCATAAAGATCACTGGTTCATTCTGAATTTATAGAACTGACAGCTGATCAGTGCACGAGGAATGCTGAACCTCTAATGCTCTGAATGCTCAGTCATTAATGTTTAAGGATTTAGGTTGTGGTAGTTTCTTGCAGCACCTTACTGTTATCTGGTTCCTTTACAAGTCTTACCATACCTGTTCATGCATCATGACGTCCATTAAAAGGTGCTTATATTATCTTTGAGAGTAGGTGTCAGCCTTGGCTCAGTGGTAGCACTCTCTAAGTCAGCTGGTTGTGGATTCAAGTCCCACTCCAGAGATTTGAGCAAATAACCTAGGCTGACACTTCAGTGCTGCAATGTTAGAGGAGCTTTCTTTCAGATGAGATGTAAAACCTGCTCAAGCAGACATAAAAAATGCCATGGCACTAGCAGGGAGCTCTTCTGCTGTACTGACTAATATTTATCCCTCAACCAAAACAGAGTATCCAGTCATTTATCTCATTGTTGTTTGTGGGACCTTGCTGTGCGCAAAATTTGGCTGCCTTGTTTCCCTACATTACAACAGTGACTATACTTCCAGAGTACTTCATTGGCTGTGAAGCGCTTTGGAGATGGGGATAGGGCAGGAAAGTGGAGTTGAGGTAGAAGATCAGCCATGATCTTATTGTATAGCGGAGCAGGCTTGAGGAGCCGTGTGGCCTACTCCTGTTCCTATTTCTGATGTTCTTATGGAACATCCTGAGGTCGTGAAAGGCACTATATTAGTGCAAGTTTTTTTTTTCATTTTGGGTGCTTTATAAAATATACCCGTTTTAACGTAGTAATGCTTCTTCTAAAACGGTTAAAAGAATCTCATACATAGGACCACGTAGGGCATCCCATTTAGGAAAAATATTCTCATTCTTTTTACGTACTCTTAGAACAATAAAATGAGGTGCCAGTTCTTATATAAAAGTAAGGATCAACTCTAGGATATAGGCAGCTCCTCCCCATAAATGAGATTACCAGAGCAGCCGAGGCAAGGAATTTGAAGACATTTTTTGACAAGTAACAAATATATGAAGAAGTGAGTGTGCACTTCAGTCTTAATACATTCCTGTCCAAACAGGGCAAAGAAATCATTGATCATAGTCACCAATAACCCAAAAGTGGCTTTTGCACTTTTCTGACCCAAACAGGTTGAAAATATTGACTGCATAAAAAAATGGCAAATATCCTAGGATGATATTGTTTTGTTTAAAAGCACGGTCAATGTTAGGTTCTGCTGGTTAATCTAAGGTATTTCCAGTAGGATTCCCGGGGTAGATCGGGAATGCACCTAAACTGCTGCTGGGAAATAAGGCAGAAAAAATACACATGACTACACCTCCAGAATGGGATTTCTTGTCCACTTCAAGAAGAGCCCCATTTTTTGCCCCCCCCCTTTCCCCACTTGAATTCCACCAGAATTGTGCAATTCACATTTCACAATTATTTTTCAGATTGACACTGGTGAACAGAAAGTACTTCCCTCTCCCTTTAAGTTGCTCCTCTTTGCTCAATAAAGTACAGAACAGAGGGCGCTAAATTGGGCCGTGTAGCGCCCATTGTTTCGGCGCTACACGGCCTCTCCGACATTCAAAATGACATCCTGGCTGCGCACGCACGTTTTCAGCGTGACGTGCGCCGGACGCCAACTTGGTATAGGAGTTAGCGCAGGCGCAGGTAAGAAACGCTGGAAGCATGTAAAGTAGGGAGAAAATAGCTACAATCAGTGTGCAACACTAATTTAAAGTGATAGACACGATTTTGGGACTTAACGCTCAACTCAATGCACAGTCTTAACTCCGACCATCTGAACGTGTCTTAGAGTGCCTGGAGGACCCCTACCAGTGCTATTTAAAGGGATCATGCAGGATTTACAGGTTAGTGGCTGGATTATTGCTTCTGGCTGCTGAGACATTTGTAACTGTTTTTGGGGGTCTCCTATACTTGAGTACTAGGACTAGAGGACATAGCTTAACATTTAGAGCCAGGATGTGCAGGAGTGAAGTTAGGAAATGCTTCTACATGCAAAGGGTGGGAGAAGTTTGGAACGCTCTTCTGCACATGGCAGTTGATGCTAGCTCAATTGTGAATTCTAAATCTGAGATTGATAGTTTTCTGTGAACCAAGGGTATTAAGGTATATGGGGCTAAGACGGGTATATGGAGTTAGGTCACAGGTCCACCATGATCTCATTGAATGGTGGAACAGGCTCGAGGGGCTAAATGCCACTGCCGCTTGCTGCCTCCTGATATGCGCCACCTTCTCCTGCAAGAAAGTGGGATGTGTGTCTGGGTGATGAGCCTGTCATAGTTGAATAGCTGCCAGTGTATGTGGCCTGTGGGTTGTGGGTGGGCAGCTTGTAACAGTGGTAATGTGTAAGGGTGAGAGGAAGCATCTGGTTGGTAGAGTTGAGTACTGATGGAAAGAGTTTGTTGATATGTGGGTGATGGGAGGTGTAGTGCGTGGAGCAGTTGGTAGGAAACGCCACTTGACAGTTGACCTCACTCATGTCAAAGCATTGAACTTCTTCCTGCATTGCATCCATGTTCGTGATGCTGTGCACCTGGCATTGACTTCGTCCCCCACTGCCACTTGGATATATATTTGGAGGGCCTCTTGCTGCCCCTCCCACCCTGCGGATATAGGATGTCCCTCCTTTTGTCCACCTCTTGCACCAAGGTCTCTAGTGCATCAGCAGAGAACCTTGGTTCACGCACTCTCGCAGGCCTGGTACCAACTCAGATCGGCAGATTGGTGAGGTCTGGCGTGCAGATTGGAGGATGTGGGATTTAGTAGTGCGCATCCTTTATTCAATATTTTAACATAACTCATCAGTGTGTAAACATAGGGATGGGACCTGCATCTGTGTTTTACTTGTGCGATGTCTGATTTTCAGCAAATACAGGTACCAGCTACCTTTAAGAGATTTCTAAGAAACATCCTCCCTTTAAGAGATTGGGCTCTCCCTGCTGGTGGAAAGTGCAAATTGCATTGATTCCACATGCAAGGCCCAGAATGGAACACTGATTGCAGGTTAGTACTCAGGCCGGCCGAAACTCCCGTCCTGCCTGCCCAGGGGTCATTGGGCACGGGATAATAGCGCATCATGCTACCCACGCCCAAAAACGGCCCTTATACAATTTTTTTCCCCCCAGACTGTCTTGTCCTGTCAGCATGGGTTTCTTTGGAGGCTCTGAGCTAAAGGAATGGGGGGGAAAAGAAAAGAATCTTTTTTTTTATTTATTCGTTCACGGGATGTGGGCGTCGCTGGCGAGGCCAGCATTTATTGCGCATCCCTAATTGCCCTTGAGAAGGTGTTGGTGAGCCGCCTTCTTGAACCGCTGCAGTCCGTGTGGTGAAGGTTCTCCCACAGTGCTGTTAGGAAGGGAGTTCCAGGATTTTGACCCAGCGACGATGAAGAAACGACGATATATTTCCAAGTCGGGATGGTGTGTGACTTGGAGGGGAACGTGCAGGTGGTGTTGTTCCCATGTGCCTGCAGCCCTTGTCCTTCTAGGTGGTAGAGGTCGCGGGTTTGGGACCCTCCCATCAAACATGTGAATTAGCTATCCTATTTAACTCTTAGTGGTGATTTTAATTTTAATTTAAGGATCACTAATTAGATTCATCTTCCTGTTGTAAACCTCATGACTGGACTGGGCCCTGGTGATATTGAAAATTTCGGTCTGTTTAAGGATTTGGTGGACCTCTTCGTAGCTAGTGTAGTCTTTTGGTAACAGATTACTTTCTTCTCGTCTTCGTCCTAGAAGAACCTATGCTGTCAACAGCAGGACACAATCGAATAGCAATCCCGCTCAGCATTGCCGGTCACCATGTGAGCACAGCCCAGGCCATTGCGACTCAGGCGGCCGTAGCGCAAGTGGCAGCGGCTCAGGCGACGGCCGCTCAGGCAGCAGCCCTGGACCAGCTGCGAGAGAAGCTCGATTCGGGGGAGCCACCGGAGAAAAAGATGTCAGTCATGGCAGAGGAACAGCAACGGCTCATGCAACAAGCGCTGCAGCAGAACCTGTTGGCCATGGCAACACAGATCCCTATGAACATTAAAATCAATAGTAGAGGTAAGGCGAGAAGAGTTAATTCATGCTAAGATGCTGGATTCTGTCAAAGATTTCTCATTGATACTCTACTTTGTTGTGCATCACCCCCACACTAGCCATATATCATGTAGTAGATGATTCCCCACTTTCACTTGTAGCCTCTAAATTCTCTCTCTATTGCAACCTTTCTTCACTTCATTAATGTGACCATAATCTCTGCTTCCTTATAGTTTCTACTTTGTTCCTTCTGAGTTCCAACTATGCCATCCTACATGTTTATTCTCATTGTGTTGAAATCAAGACCCATCTCCCTGCCTCCTAATTTTATTCATTTTTTCCCCGGCCTCAAAATATGGAACTCCTTACCTCCTTCGGTTTTCCCTCTCTCCTACAATCTACAGGTTCTTAAAATTTTAATCCAGCCAATACTTTCTGATTTAATTAGCCATTCTTCTACCTTTACTGACTTCTGCACTGTGGATTGTAGCCTTCATCGAAGTGTTTTTTAAAAGAAAAATACAATTAAATGTCTACTGAATATGTTAAGATATTCTGTACAAATTTGCATTTGAGATAAAGTATCAAGTAATTTGTCCAAATAATATATACCTTATATGGAAAATCCTAGTAACTTATGCTAAAAGACCCTCTTGCTGAAGCTTGATGCTATTTTTAAAGTACTTTTGACATAACATTGTATAATCTCAATCTTTCCTTATTTCCTATTGAAGAGGCCTGCTCATTGTGTTACATTTTTAACATTTCATCCCCCAACAAGGTGAGATATGCCTGTGCTGTAGAATAGAACATCTGCTTACATTTCACACTCATTGTCAATATCAGGTATGCACAGATAAAATATGCCATAGGCCACATACAACGTAAATCTTCAGCGGTCTGCCCCGTAGTGCCTTAACTCACATGGGACAACAGCTGCTGCAAGATGTTATCCAGATGTCAGCTATAAGAACACAGGCTCATATATCCAGAGTTCAGCACCTACTATGATTGGCCTGTTGAAAGGCAAACAGCTGCTGCTGAAGCTCCACATCTCCAACTGGTGGAACCACCATCTGATTGGGATGTGATATGTGTTGAAGTTTTTATTAGGAGGATAATGGAAAAGCACTCACACATTTTATGGTAGTTGTGCTGCTTGCCATGCCAGTTTTGAGGAGCTTTTTGTACTTGCTGTCTGCCTAATGAGGGTTCAAACCTGCACTTGTCAGTAGTCTAGTGACCAACTGCTGACTGTCCTCTTTGGTGGCAGGTAAGCTGAATCTCTTTGGGGTCACAGTTGTTAATTGTACCTGTGATTTATATCAATTAGTGGTGATTGTATTCAGGTGGTGGGTATCAACTGGGGATTCTCTTGTATCTTTTTATAGGAGGGTGTGTAATGTTGAGCTGGGTGAATAAAAGCTTGGAAGCAACTGAAGACCAGGCTCTAGTATTTTATTCTTCACCACCTGGCTATCCAATTTGTAGCAACAGTGTCTCCAAGATGGCATGCCCAGCAACAGAAGTTCAATTCTCTGTGGCAGGCTTGGTGATCCAATACCTGACCCAAGCAGGCTCTGCACTGCTCTATGGAACTTTTGGTGATTGATAAGTCAACCTGGCTCACTAGCTATCACTGGGAGGTTCACCGCCACATAACCCTCAGCCAATAATATAATGGGTTGAGTGATCCTGGATGGATAAGTGGCAGGAAGTTTATCAGTGCTCTATGTAGTTTTAGATGGTTAAACTCCAGTATTAACCCTGCACACAGTTTGGGATCCTTAAACCTTGACTCCCTGAAGGGAGATTGTGATCAAAGCCTCTACAATTTCCTCTCTGGAGAATGAAGGTGGAGATACTAAATGAGTACTTTGCTTCATTTTTTACACAAGAGTGTGGTAGTGGAAAAGAAAGGGTATAAGAGGAGATTAAGCAATTAGATAGAACAACTATAGGGCAATAAAGGGAAATAGTACTGAAAAAAAATGATGGCAATTGAAATGAAAAGGGGGACGGGGCCATCCTAGAATATTGAGGGAAATCAGCAAGGTAATTGTAGAGGTTTTGATCACAATCTTATAAACATTTCTGGATAGGGACTTTGTGCCAGTGGAATAGAATGATTCGATTTAACATAACTGTTCAAGAAGTGAAACAGGTTGAATTGGGTAATTATAGACCAATCAGCCAAACATTGCTAGTGGGTAAAGACAGAAGGAACTTGCATTTATATAATGCCCATCATACCTCAGGATGTCCCAATGTTTTTCCTCATAGCTCAGACCCTCAACACCAGAGATCAGCCTTGTGGTTCTTCTCTGCACTGACTCCAGCACTTGAATGTCTCCCTTGTTTCTTAGTAACCAGAACTGGACAGAGTACTCAAGGTGTGGTCTGAGCAGATCACTATACATTTTGATCATGAGTTCATCTAAATTGTAATCTACTGTTTTGGCTATATAGTTAAACATTCTATTGGCTTTGTTGATTTGCATTGGTTGGACATGTTAAGCATTGAGTCCACTAAGACTCTTAGGTCTCTTTCAACTTCATCCTTAGCTATTTTAACACCATTCAGGAAGTATGCATGTTGCCCATTTTCCTATTTTTAAAAATTTGTTCTTGGGATGTGGGCATCACTGGCAAGGCAGTATTTATTGCTCATCCCTCATTGCCTTGAGCTCTTTAAGAGTCAATTACACAGTGTGAGACTGAAGTCAAATGTAGGCCCCTTCCCTGAAGGATATTAGTGAACCAGTTGGATTTTTATGGCAGCTTTATTAAATTCATTTTCATAATTGCTCCAGTTGAATAGCTAGCACCAACTCAGGCATGATAGGTTCAATGGCCTCCTTCCACAATGTAATCTCTCTCTAAAAAAATTCTGATTTCATCAAGGCAATTCATCCATAGCTTCCAGTGGTGTTCTCTGGTTGGCCAGCCAGAAAACACAAACCTGCCAGCACTATTCACCCAAGCCACTCCATACATCTTTAAAAATTAACCCCAACATATTTCCTTGAGACTGAGGAAAGTCATTTGGCTGAGATCGAAGGATACAAGTATGAGGCAGCTCTGGGACTTGAACCAATGACCACAGTTTGTGGTATCCATCAAAGAATGAATGAAATCACAGAATGCAATCCCCCGATCAGTAAAAATCCCATAAAATCCTGTAATCCTATATAATAAAAGTGGAATTTGAATTATTTCATCATCAATAACGAGTGACCCTAATTATATGGAATCACAAAATGAGATGTCCAAACACCAGTAAAAAATCCAGAATCTAATATAATAAAAGTGGAATCTAAGTTTGACCTCCATTTGGAAGGGAAACCAATGTACCACTTATGCTACTGTATTGTTGACAGAGATTTTCAAAATTTTCATTATATCATGAGCTTTAAAGGTTTTAGCCTTCAGTTTGATACTGGTACTGATTGGGTCTCCTTATCTAAGGAAGGATATACTTGCCTTAGAGGCGGTGCAATGAAGGTTCACTAGATTAATTCCTGGGATGAGAGGGTTGTCCTATGAGGAGAGGTTGAGTAGAATGGGCCTATACTCGCTGGAGTTTCGAAAAATGAGAGGTGATCTCATTGAAACATATAAGATTCTTGGAGGGCTTGATAGGGTAGATGCTGAGAGGTTGTTTCCCCTGGCTGGAGAGTCTAGAACCAGAGGGCATAGTCGCAGGATAAAGGGTTGGCCGTTTAAGACTGAGATGAGGAGGAATTTCACTCAGAGGGTTGTGAATCTTTGGAATTCTCTACCCCAGAGGGCCATGGATGCTGAGTCATTGAATATATTCAAGGTTGAGATCGATAGATTTTTGGACTCTAGGGGAATCAAGGATATGGGGATCGGGCAGGAAGGTGGAGTGGAGGTCGAAGGTCAGCCATGATCTGATTGAATGGCGGAGCAGGCGACTCCTGCTCCTATTTCTTATGTTCTTGATGTCAGCTCTGCTCCCTTTTCACAATACATTATTTTTTATTATACTAAGGTCTGTTCATTCTTTTCCTTCAACTTCCATGGGTGGTGATCCAAAGACTATATGTCTCACTAAAGAAGTTTGCAGTGTGCCTGCTCCTTTAATGGCTTATTGTTTATAGCATTATGTAACTTTCTCCTTTCTTATGCTCCATATAATGCCCTCAGACTGTCTTCAGTCCTTTTTCTGCTGCCTCTGGCATCTGTTGTATTTGCATTGCTCTTGTGAATTTGTGTGAGAGGCTGAGGTGTGTTTTCTGTTGGTACCTGGAAGCACCCTGTGTAGAACTTGAGCACGGTGATCACCTTCACTTCTACTGAGCTTGCCACCTGGATGTTGCTCCTTTACTTCAGGTCTGACTCCAGGAACTAATATGTGCCTATTTGAAAAGCACAGGCTTCTTACACACTGTTCAGTTGCTGAGATCCAGATAGATAACATATCAATGGTACCCATATTGCAGTGGCTAGTACTGAGTCCTAAAACCCTTTTCCCATGATCTGAAACCTCCCAGGCTATAGTCTCCTGCTGTTCCTCCTTCTCTTTCCTCCAGAATATCTAGCAATAGGATGTTTGATATAACACCTATGCTACAGGATTCATCAAAAGGCTAGTTCTCTCCTGCTTTATTCATCCCTTGAACTCTGCAGAAATCTCTGGTGTGTTTGTGCCAGTTTCAGTTATACAAAATTAATGAGATGTATGAATCAAGTAAATCCTGAGTAAATTTGTAAGTTTCCTTTAATTGCTGCTCAACAACTAGTTAACAAGCAAAAAACTGTTCATGATGGGTCAGTGTGTTACATCTGATTACCTCAGGAACAATATTAGTGTGAACAAAAGTTATTGCCCATTCCATTACCTATAACTAACCAAATTACTACTCTTTAATCACAATTAGTGTGCTCACCAATTCTAATGCTAAGACCAAATTAAACCCCTAATAGAAGTGCCAGGATGGCTGGTGTGGAAAATAGAAACTACTACACTGTTGGAGTAGGAGATGCTCTTACAAGATTAGGATTTAGGCATATTATTGGGCAGAATAGAGGGAGCTTTACACTTTACTCCATTGTTCCGTATACCTATTTGTAAAGCGCCTTGGGATGTTGTTTACATTAGAGGCGCTTTATAAATGCGAGTTATTTTTGATATTGTTCTCAATCTTGGAAAGCTTAATTCTGATTGCTGGTGCCTGAAATAAAAAGTGTTCCATTCCCCAGCACTAACAATCTTCAGCTTGATGAGTACAAAAAAAAGTTTTAACAAAACCAACTTGTATCTCGATCAATAGCTTTACTAAGTAAGGAAAATGTCATTTGAGGTATGAGGTTTACATCTTTCAGTAAGATTTTTTGCTTTACAACTGTAAGGAAATTAGTAGCCATTCCCATTCGTTATTTCCTGACATTGATTTTGAAATTTGGATCAATTTTTTCTGTCATCTTGGTATCCTCTATTCTTTTGCTTTACAAAACGCTTACAACTAGTCTGGATAGGAACTTTCTTTTGTTAAGAAACCTGGGTGAAGGCCAAAGTCCATGGTGCAGGACACCACCAAGTCTAAAAGAGTAGGAGAAATGAAAAACTAGTGGTTAGAAGGCAAACTCCCCCCTGCAAACTTGGCTTTTAAAAGCTTGTAGAAAAGAAAGACCGAAGAAGGTAAAGAATTCCACTAATTGGGCCCAATTTCACCTTAATAAAGAGCAGCTCCTGGCAAGTACAGAGGGGAAAAGAAAAACACAGTGTACTTGCAATACTTGTTAAGAACAACTCTGTAATCAAATATCCCAGTGCTATCAGGTCCCAGGAGTCAGCTTATCATCGCTAGTTTACTCTCTCAGCTATCTTGCTTTTTGGCACTCATATTGGTATTTTCTTCTTCTTGCTTTCCCCAGCAGATGACAGACAAGAAACTGCATTGAACCTGTCTACAAATGGCATTAGCAGCATCAACATGTCAATAGAAATAAATGGAGTTGTCTACACAGGTAAATAGAAGGCTGTTTTCCGATGTAATTGCAAGCAGGAAATCCAATAACTTATAGCAGTGCAGTGGCATTAAGTTCTATACACAATTTGATGTCTTTACTATAAAATCCATTCTAATGAAGTGGCAGTCCGATGCAGTTAAAAAAGTTAAATATCTTGAAATTGCCCTTGTTGATTTTCGGTCGATTGTGCTCATTGTCTTAGATTGAGAAACAGACTGCTGAATCCAGACTGTGTGTCGTTGAGCTGAGGGTTTAATTACCACTGTGTAAGCACTGGCAGTTCAGAGCCCTCTCTGCCATGTTCACTTGCCCTTTAATTCTAGCCCGTTCCTAAGGGAACAGATGGAAACATGGAATTAAATAGGATGGGGGGGGGGGAACGGAAGCACCGATAGGACAGGGATACTTACTAAGGAATGTTGTACTAAACATAGAAGAGAATAAGAATGAAAACTGCAGCTAAGACAGCTGTAGAGCACATCATATAACAGGAGTCTTTGGTCTGACCATTAGCTGCTGGTCATTTTTTTCAAAGAGCACTAGACCGTAAAAATAATAAGCAGTATGTGGAAATGTAGCAACAAATTCACCATCTTTCGTGGCCTAAGGCACAATCTTTATACAGTGAAGCCTGTATTGAGTAGCCTGAGTCTGTGCTAACCATAATTGACTGCCTATATACCCTATTTGTATTTCTAGTGATTCTGCAAAGTGTAAAAGGATGCTGGTGCTTATCTTGTTTATATTGGAGGGTGGATTCACAGTATCAGTGATAACATGGAAGTAATTGCGCATCCTCAACATTGCACATGCACAGTTATCTAAAGCCAGCGATTGCAAGTTTAAAGCAACTGTGTACACACAATCTTGTGCATGCTGTCTTAACTGTAGTTTTCATTTTGGTGACTTGCATCTTTCCTGATGTCAGAGACACATATCCATTGCTGGCCTATACGGATGGGTAGGAAACTCAGAGTGGTCACAAAAAAAAGCAGCCAGAGGCTGGTGGCCATTTACATTTGCCATCAGTGGTGTTTTGCCTCTGGAGTTGGGGAACAAACCTTGTCACAGAGCCATGCTTCAACAGCAAGCATTTTTCTTTAGAGATAGTTCCATAGTAGAAACAAGACATACAATGGTGGCTATCCCTGCTGAGTTCAGGTGGAAATGCAGCAGGAACAGCAGGAAAATGGGGCAGTGAGGCCTACCGCCACCACCCTGCTGTGACCTTGAATCCACACCCCTGCCGGTACTGTTGCCAGCTATCCCTTACCAACCACCGCATGTAAATGCTGGCAGGAGGGGGAGGGGGCACCAGACTCCAGCCTCATTCCTCCCCGTGTCCATCCCTGTTATCACCTGGTGGAAGGTGACAGTAGGCCTGGGGTAGCAGTACTAATGGCCCCAATGTGCAGAAAAGTAGGGACAGGACTTAGTAGAGACCTCCTCTTCCTCCGATCTTGCCTTCATGTAAAGCCGCAGCTTTTCTTTTGTTTAGGACACTTCTGCCTCCATTAAGGTCCCTCACTACTACTGCAGTTGCATTCCAGCTGCAGCACCACCTCAGTTTCCCTGTTGGCAGCAGGAATCTGACTGGGGGCCCACCCTGCTTTGCTAATGCTCCCCCCCTCCCCTCACCGCCCTGCTTTGCCAATGCTCCCCATCCCCCCACCACCCTGCTTTGCCAATGCTTCCCTCTCCCCTCCTCACTGCCCTGCTTTGCCAATGCTCCCCATCCCCCCACCACCCTGCTTTGCCAATGCTTCCCCCTCCCCTCCTCACCACCATGCTTTGCCAATGCACCCGACCCAGGAAAATGGGTCGGAGTTGCAGTGTGGTCAGAGTGGCAGGCAGAAGACCCACCCTGGCCGCTGCTATAAGCAAAATCTAGCCCATGGTGCCTTGTCTTTTATTATGGAAGTGTCTCTAGCGGCAAATGTATATTATACATAGGTAGTACTACTACTAAATTCCCGTCCGTCAGCCCAGCAGCGGCAATGGGGCTGAATGAATTCCCTCCACTGTTGTCGGTTCTGAACTAGCTTGGCCGCTTCAGTCATCCGTATCCCTTTCTGTGACAAGTCAGTCTTGACATTGTCTATCCTGCGCTTCCTTACTCTTCCTCGGCTTCTTGTCCTGTGTACTTCTGCATGCAGGGCCATGAAAGATTCCAGCTGTTTCCATTTCAAACGTGCCCAAACCAACGCAATTGTCTTTCTTGGATCTTCTGCATAAGCGTTGTTCCTTATCCAGCCATGTTCTTATATTATCATTCTCGATTTTTTGCATCCTGGATACTCCCAGTATTCCTCTCAGCCAACTCATCTCTGCTGTTAGTATCTTTTTCTCATCAGCTTTTCTCATGTTCCACTACTCATATCCGTATAATAATATTATACATGGGTATTCAGATGAAAACAGCATCTATGGTTTAGATGAGCTGGACACAGCAGTGTGGCTATTTTTATGGTAGTACACCTGACAGTTTAACAGGTTTTATCTGCTAAAATTAACTTTGCAGTAGATTTTGACTGCTGGTCACGACAGGAGGTGAGTCAGCGACAGCTTGGCGCAGTCAGTTCCAGTTAAGTGAATAAGTGATAGGTTGATATTTGCATGAGGTCAGCCGAAACTGAAATAAAAAGCCTCTTTACTTAGGGATTCCAGAGGCATTGTCACTTGAAATTTCTTGCTTGCAAGCTAATCATTTCTATCTGTAAATTAGGATAAATTTGGAAGTAGTGAAAAGTATGGTTTGCAATGCAACCCTACTGTAAAATCGACGGAAATGTTTTTGAACAGATTACAACGTGTATTTTTACAAAACGGTTTGAAAGCATTGTCACTCTGAGTAAACGTAGCATTTCTGAGAATATGGGCTAGTATTTCTGCAGGCATTTTCCCGATCTCCCACTGCATCTTTGACTGATTGCAAAGTTCCTCCGGGCTTTCTGCTGAACTTCCAGTGAAGATAATGCAGGAGATTGGGAGAACCCTCATGGAAATTCTGTCGCTACATGTACAAGCCAGACTGATGGCAACTGGTGAACATAAGAACATAAGAAATAGGAGCAGGAGTAGGCCAATCGGCCCTTCGAGCCTGCTCCGCCATTCAATAAGATCATGGCTGATCTGATCCTAACCTCAAATCTAAATTCATGTCCAATTTCCTGCCCGCTCCCCGTAACCCCTAATAAGAACATAAGAAATAGGAGCAGGAGTAGGAGAAATAGGAGCAGGAGTAGGAGAAATAGGAGCAGGAGTAGGAGGAACCTTTAATAATAATACCAGACAGAAATTACTTTTAATTCCATTAATTCCCCTCCTGCAGCCACGACAGCAGCTTTCCCACCAGGCCTGCAGACAGAGAAGGCCCTCCAAGCTAAGTGTAAAAACTTTCCTTTGTAGGGCCAAGATGAGCAGGAGTGCTCCTCCAGGTCCCACAGGGTAAATCACCGCCTCCGCTGCCCCAGACTCCCAATGCCCCCTCCCAATTCCCTCCTGTGAGTCTCTCCCGAGACAACCCTCCCTGTGACTTCCCTTAGAGCCTTCTGCCACCCAAACGTCCTCTCCCAGCTGCCTCATTCCACTCATTTCGAGCGGGCAGCTGACCCGTGGTGCATGGGGAGTTAAAATACTCCCTGCCTCAAACCTAGGCCTGCAAGTGCATTTTGCACTTGCCCTGTCCCGCATCTGCCTGAAACCTGTTCAGAGTTAAAATTGACCCCATGCACTTTTTGCGGGCAAGGCTGCACACCAGGAGCACATATATGGAAAATTGTCCCTATATTGCAGACTTTGAAATGACTGCAGTGCTTGCTGCTATTTATAATTTGCTTCTTTTAAGCAAGGCTTTTTCTGTGAAAGGTACTGTTCTACACTTAGATGGGCCTACCAATTCTCCTGCATTTGATGGGATTTTCATGCAGCAAATCGTGATTTCTTGCCCTCCCACATTTACACACTGTGCTAGTAATTCTGAGCATATTTTATTTTGCTTTCTCTACATGGAGAGCAAGCTTACCACCACCTTCTCAAGGGCAGTTAGGGATGGGCAATAAATGCCGGCCTCGCCAGCGACGCCCACATCCCATGAACGAATAAAAAAAAATCCTCGTATCTGCTTTTAGAGCAATTTTAAAGGTGCTATTTTTAAAAGTCCAGGCCCTGTAACTGTAATAGAGGGCTTTCACTACTGCTATGAGTACTGGGATGCCCCTACGTCCATAGCTAATAGTGAGAGAAAGCAAGAGAAGACACATGCAAATACCACAGACAATGGACCAATGAAGAGAGAATGAGAAATACCGATAAAGGGAGACAGTGGAAAAAAAGAGAAAAACAGGGAAAAGAGAAGAGAATAATACATAATGCAGCTTGGTCATCACCAAATAACAGACACAACTTGCTACCTTTAGCCATGTATATGTTTTTGGCATCATTGGATGAATCAGATATATATCTGGCAAATAAAAATCTCACACCCGGAATTTGTCCAATATTGACAGCTCTGTACATCACTCTAATGTGAATTATAGAAAATATAAACTCCAACTTCTATGTAGTTTTGGATGCTGAGTGGAAAGGCAATCAAGCATTTCAGCTGATGAATCACGAACTACAGTAACTGTTTGGAAGTCTAGATATGCATGAAGATTAAAGATTTATGAGCTGATAATTGTTTAAAACAAAAGAAATGTGTCGGGGGAAGTGGGAGGTGGTAAAACACCTATAAATCTTAAAACTAGCAGTGTTATTTAGAATCCTGTCTTTGTATGGGGACATTTTGTTTCCATACTCTGCAGCCTGACTCACTCCAACCATCAGAACAAACACTAAAATCTTTAGTGCCTTTTAAAATAAACTTGTTGCTATCAGCTGCCTGCAGAACCTATTGGGGGAGTAGCAGATATAAAGGGACACTGCAATTTCACCATTTACCACAATATTAATATAACCCCATTTTTAACATAGTAACACAGTCATGTTTTGAGTAGAAAATAATTAGTCTACCTAGCCCACTCTTCCAAAGCAGCCATTGGTTTTGTTTTCATGATTTCAGGAATTAATGGCCCTCTATCCCCTTTTCTAATAGGAATTTTTCAAACTTTGCCATGGCTTTTTGTTCCACCAACCCCACTAGTAATCTGTTTCACAATTCTATCATCCTCGAATTAAATGTTGCCTAAATTTCACAGCCTGGAAATTCCACAGGGTTCTCCCAATCTCAGAATCCCCAGTAAAAGGGTGTAAATTGTCATTTTCAGCTGTTTACGTCCGGGGGTTTTGCCAATCTCCTGCCCACGTTATGGCGGAGGATTGAGAGAATCCCAACAAATTTCAATGCCCCAATTTCCTTTGACACCCTTTAAACTTACTGTTCCCTAGTCTTCAAATTCTGGATCCTCAAATACTCCATATTTAAAAACCTTGATCAAAATCCCCCATCCTCCTCTTCTCCAGCGATTAAAGTCACAGGGTAGACAATCTTTTCTCACAACTTAACTGTTATAAGTTCAGGAATCAGCTTCATAATGCGGAGACCAAAATTAAATACAGTACTCCAGATGCACCTCATTAAAGCCAGATACAACTTCAAAATCACTTCTTTAGATTGTCACACCTCTAGCTATACATCCCAACATTTTATTTGGCTTTTTAACCATCTGCGAACATTGAACCAACGGTTTTAAAATTCTAAGCACCAAACCGCCAAATCTGTTTCTTGCTCTGTTGCCTCTAGAATGTTGCCATCCGATACGTAATCCACATTGTTGCTTCTTCAACTTAATCTCATGACTCTAAACTTATCATAGAAAGTTACGGCACAGAAGGAGGCCATTCGGCCCATCATGTCTGTGCCGGCCGAAAAAGAGCTATCCAGCATAATCCCACTTTCCAGCACTTGGTTCGTAGCCCTGTAGGTTACAGCACTTCAAGTGCACATCCAGGTACTTTTTAAATGAGCCTCTACCACCCTTTCAGGCAGTGAGTTCCAGACCCCTACCACCCTCTGGGTGAAAAAATTTCTCCTCAGCTCCCCTCTAATCCTTCTACCAATTACTTTAAATCTATACCCCCTGGTTACTGACCCCTCTGCTAGGGGAAATAGGTACTCCCTATCCAATCTATCTAGTCCCGTCATAATTTTACATACCTCAATTAAATCTCCTCACAGCCTCCTTTGTTCCAAAGAAAACAACCCCAGCCTATCCAATCTTTTCTCATAGCTAAAATTCTCCAGCCCTGGCTCTCCTCTGTACCCTCTCCAGTGCGATCACATCTTTCCTGTAATTTGGTGACCAGAACCGTACGCTATACTTAAGCTCTGGCCTAACCAATGTTTTACACAGTTCCAGCATAACCTCCCTGCTCTTATATTCTATGCCTCAGCTAATAAAGGAAAGTATCCCGTATGCCTTTTTAACCACCTTATCTACCTGTCCTGCCACCTTCAGAGATCTGTGGACATGTACTCCAAGGTCCCTTTGTTCCTCTACACCTCTTAGTATCCTCCCATTAATTGTGTACTCCCTTGCCTTGTTTGCCCTCCCCAAATGCATTACCTGTATCTGTATTAAACTCCATCTGACCAAGCCTGTGCTGACACATTTGGATTATTGCATATTGATTAGTGTTCACCACTGCACCCAATTGGGTGTCATTGTCAAACAGTGCCACATAATAGGCTTGTCAGCAAAATTGAAGCCCCTGGAATAAAAGGGCAGTGGCAGCATGGATATGAAATTGGCTAAGTGACAGGAAACAGAGAGTAGTGGTGAATGGTTGTTTTTTGGACTGGGGGAAGGTATATAATGGTGTTCCCTAGGGGTTGGTACTAGGACCACTGCTTTTTTTGATATATATTAATAACTTGGCAGATGAAATTTAATGCAGGGAAATGCGAAGTGATACATTTTGGCAGGAAGAACGAGGCGAAGCATTATAAATTAATTGGTACAATTCTAACGGGCATGCAGGAACAGAGAGACCTGGTGGTATATGTGCACAAATCTTTGAAGGTGGCAGGACAGGTTGAGAAAGTGGTTAAAAAAGCATACAGGATCCTGGGCTTTATAAATAGAGGCATAGAGTAAAAAAGCAAGGAAGTTATGTTGAACCTTTAGAAAACACTGGTTCGGCCACAACTGGGGTATTGTGTACAATTCTGGGCAATGCACTTTAGGAAGGATGTGAAGGCCTTAGAGAGGGTGCAGAAAAGATTTACTAGAATGGTTCCAGGGATGAGGGACTTCAGCTATGTGGATAGACTGGCGAAGCTGAGATTGTTCTCCTTAGAGCAGAGAAGGTTGAGTGGAGATTTGTTAGAGGTGTTCAAAATCATGAAGGGTTTAGATAAAGTAAATAAAGAGAAACTGTTCCCATTGGCGGAAGGATCGAGAACCAGAGGACACAGATTTAAGGTGATTGGCAAAAGAACCAAAGGCAACATGAGGAAAACATTTTTTACGCCGAGTAGTTATGATCTGGAATGCTCTGCCTGAAAGGGTGGTGGAAGCAGATTCAATCATGGCTTTCAAAAAGGAACTGGATAAATACTTGAAGGGAAAAAGTTTGCAGGGCTACAAGGAAAGAGCAGGGGAATAGGACTAATTGGATTGCTTTTACAAAGAGCTGGCACAGGCTCGATGGGCCGAATGGCCTCCTTCTGTGCTGTAACGATTCTATGATTCTTTGGACAATATTTTGTTATAAAATTATAAATAACAGTGACCCGAACACTGACTCCTGTGGGACTCCAATGACAGTTGGTTTCCTGTTGACACCTTCCTGTCCATCATCACTTTTTGTTGTCTATCTTTCAGCCATTCATCAATTTGTCCATGGTGTCAGACTTGGCTTTCGCCTCTCAGGCAGAAGATTGTGGGCTCATGTCCCACTCCAGTGCACATAATCTAGGCTGACACTCCAGTGCAGCACTAAGGGAATCTAGATAGATAACATCCACTGCTTGACCCTGATCCACCATGCCGTCTTTCAGATGGGACGTTAAACTGAGGTCCTTTGTGCCCTCCTAGATTGATGTAAAAGTTCCCATGACACTATTCGAAGAACTGGGAGGTTTTCTGCAGTGTCCTGGCAAATATTTATCCCTCAACCAACGTCACTAAAACAGATTATCTGGTCATTATCTCATTGCTGTTGAAACCTTGCTGTGTGCAAATTGGCAGCTGCATTTCCTATATTAGAACAGTGACTACACTTCAAAAGTACTTCATTGGCTGTAAAGCGCTTTGGGATATCCTGAGGCCGTGAAAGACGCTATATAAAATGCAAGTCTTATTTTTTAATACTTTGCTATCTATCTGATGGGTATGCACCTTGTGAAGTAGTTTATTATGTGGGACAGTGTCAAATGCCTACCTGAAATCTAGATAGATAACATCCACTGCTTGACCCTGATCCACCATGTTCACAAACAAATCAAAATGGTCAAATGTTGCACGTCCCTTCTGAACCCATGCTGGCTCTAGTTAATCAGACCATATCCTTCCAGATGATCTCTTCTGTAAAGATCACCGGCTCACTGAAGAGGGCTGCATTTGCATTCTGCAGCGTACTAAAGATACTTTCCCCAACATGTTCACCGGCATAATTTTATCAAATTATGATGTTAAACATTCAAATTAAAACTTCAGATTCCAGATCTGAAATAGAAATTATTCAACTCTCTAGCATTGCAGAACTAAATCTAGGGCAACATCGTGCACTCTGTGATTTCACTGTTCAGAGTTTAAGGGAAATACATTCATGTTATGTTTGCACTGAGCGGATTTGTGCAGTTTTCTCCTCCAATGTCATCTGACATAATGTATTATTTAGAAAGAAGCTAGTCATATTCTGTGTGGCTTCAGTCGGAAGGTTCACTGGAAATGTACAGGCAAGGTGTAGATTCTGCCCTCACATTTTGTTATCTAAGTGCATATATATTATAATAATAATTTATCTCATGTTCTCTCCTATTCTTTTTAGTCTCAGTGATGCTTGTACTTTAGGCCTTGTCTCTTAACCTAGGTCTCTCAGTAATTATAAAAAAATATACTGTAAATTGGAGATTTTTGTTGTCAAAATGCATTTGGCAGCATTCACACAAGACCAGATATTGATGAATTTAAACTTACTGCATTTACATCCTGGTCAAAAAACAATCGTTTGCTCTGTGAAAGCAGTTTTATTGTGCAGAGTTATACATCCCAATGGTAATAAACTCTGATATATAGTAAAAATGATATTGCTGTTTATTGTCCACAATAACAAACCAATTATACAAGAGTGCATCACACCAGTACTTTGGCACATTAGCCGATTTCATGCAGTATGAACTTGCAAAATCTAATAGAGGATTATAGGAATAGGAGAAGGCCATTCAGCCCCTCAAGCCTGTTCCACCAGTCTATTAAATCATGACTGATCTGTACCTCAACTACATTTACCCACCTTTGATTCCTAGCCCTTGATACCCTTACCTAACGAAAATCTATCGATCTCAGTCTTGAAAATTTCAATTGATCCGACATCCACAGCCTTTTGGGGAAGAGAGTTCCAGATTCCCATTATGCTTTGTGTGAAAAACTGCTTCCTAATTTCGCTCCAGAATGGCCTAGCTGTAATTTTAAGATTGTGCCCCCTTGTTCTAGATTCCCCTACCTATCTGTAGGCATGTGTTTATGCACTTGTATGTCGGTATGTGTGTGCATATTGAATAGCAATTCCTTTGCATTATTACATTTTACTTTTCCTGCAGGGGTTCTGTTCGCACGGAGGCCAGTCATTCCCGTGATGCCTGGCAGCAATGGGAACAGCAGCAGCTCTCAGGGCATGCCTAGTCCGGCATTAGCAGCACAAGCCCAGCCTTCCTCTTCCTCATCTCATAGTCACACTCCGACCAATTCTGCACCTTGAAGCCTCGCCAACATACAGGAGACCACAAGAGACAGTCCCTGAAGACTCTGGTGTTTTTTTGAGAGTGTTTTTTTTTTGCAAGGAAAGTTTGCAATGAGGATATTGATAACTTTGCAGGTGAAGTGATGGAAACGAACTCAATCATGCATGAGGGTCACATTTACTATATTGTACAGTTAATCACTGTTGGACTGGACTCCACTCAATTTTGTGAAGAAAAAAACCGAAATCAGTGATTTTAACTTTGCGTAAATCTGTTGCTTTCTGTAAGTGGGTTGACACTTATATTTCTTGATGGACATCCACACGACCATAGACTCTTCAATGAAGATGGTGATGAAATGCTGGATGACCATTTTGGTTGGACGCACTTGTCCTTGTATAACTGGTTTTGTTGTGTTCTGCGGAAGGGTTCAATTTTTGGAAGATTTATTAGGTGTGGCCAAAAAGAAGGGAAAAAAAGAAGAAAAAAAGGAGATATGGATTGATCGTATTTACATCTTAATAATGTTTCATGATCGAGGGGGATTGATTACTTTGTTTCAACAATCAGTTGTTTTCAGGAAAAAAAAATAATACCATATACTGTAACTCAGCTTTTACCAAAGAGAGAAATAATTTATCAGGATATATGGCATCATATCACAGGGCTGAATTCAACTATGAAATAAATATAACAATAAATACAAAAGAAAGAATGAACACATTACAATATTGAAGAAAGGGGAACAGTTTTTAAATGGACTGATTTAACACTGTATATTTATAGTGTTTTGTGCGAATGACACAGAATCGTTAGAGGAAGGTGATTCTTCGTAAGGCCACAGAGAGAGACAACAGCTTAGGGATTGTTCATATGGTACTGGATCTCGAAAGGAAATTGCCATATCAGGCAAGAATCTTGGGAATACATCTGGGGCCTGACCTTTTACAAAGCTACAACTGTGTTACAGGGATCAATTCTGTCTTATCATCCATGTCCTGTTGTTCACAATGATGGCTGCACGTCTGTCCCTGTGCAGCGATAATATGGAGATTTATGATTAAGTGCACAAAGAAAAAAAAAAGTAGTGGGGCAGTTTTATCAATTAAGTGGCTTTATTGAATAGGGCCAGATGATCATGTTGACAGTGATGCACTGACCCAGGCTGTTGAATGGAGTCAAGGGGGAGGTGGAGGTGTGTCTGTGCAAATTAAGGCTGTCAGAATCCAACAGCTCATTGTAAAGGCTTGTCAAGTCTATAGAATTTAGTCTGAAAGAAGCATCTTGCTGTTGTATTGATTTTTTTTCTTGACTTCTGATATACTCAAATGGCACCCTCTGCCTCTACCCCTGTCCATTTGCTAGCCACAGATGCAGCCGAATACCTCGTGAATCTTCTAATTAACATTTAATGAGAAAGAAAAAGAGAGAGATGCTCATAATATACCTCATAGAAGTCATTTTATTTAATTTGTATTTTTATTGTAAAGCCACTTGTGAAGCATTTATTTTCACCAATCACTGGGTTTTTTTTTTATTTTTTATTGTTGTACCAAAGAAGGGAATATTCTATTGTACACCTACCTCATTATTCTGAATAGCAGATTGTCAACTCCCAGTCGCATCATTAGGATCTTTGCAGGGTGTTAGGAAGGGAACAAGTTGCCATTAGCTGGAATTCTAGCTGACTGTGAACCAGGTTTAATGGTGGCTTTTTTTTTTGCTGTGTACCAAAGATCAAACAACACATTTCACATACTTCGTTGAACAGTAGCACACTGTTGATAAATATTACTTATGTCCATTATGTGTTGTTCACTTTGTTTAGGCTTTTTTGCAATGCTAACGCAGTAGGACTGTAGATTCTAAAATGGCTTACTAGCTGTGTATGAAACGTTTTTTTTTCTTCTTCTTGACTAATCCAGCGCATTAAGTGAAAGCTGGATTGTGGTGCTCAGGGGTATCAAACAAAAAAAAAGAAAATAACAGGTGATTTTATTTTGCCATTTGACTTCTAGTACATTTAGAAAATGCTGCTTACTTGGAGAATAGATGATTTCTCTCTCCGATTTGATGTCCGTGGAATATGCACAATTGGAAAGGTGTACTACTAAACAGTCAACCAAACAGCTTCTTAAAGTGTTCCACTCACTTAGGTTTTCCACCAGTAAAGTACGTGGTTACTAATCATTTTTCATCAGCAGCAGCACAATTTTTCTTACCAACTGAGATTTTTCTATCCATTCATAGGAAAGATATTATTAGTCAATTATTATTAGGATTGTTTTACTGTTAGGAAAATAAATAACAATTGGTCAAGTCTACTGAACCACCCACATTTCTTTTCTCTACCCCCCCCCCCCCGTCAACTTTCTGAATGAATTTACGTATGCGTCTGTAATATTCTTAATCAGTAATTAAACTGTTTTCAATAAATCCTGAAACCATCTTCTGGATTAGAATTTTAGAAAGGAAAGAGATGCTATATAAACAAATACATTGTCGAGAGTATGTTTGTGTTAAAATGGTGTTTTGCTTTGGCATTGGAGTTATTCTTTGTAAACCGGTCAGAAATTAAACCGTAAATTGAAAGAGTCTTTTCTAATGTGTGAATTTCTACAAGCAGTCATCATTTTACATACTAATAGATTTCCTGTGGTTGGTGAGGATCAGTTCTTCAACAGATGTGAAGGAATATCTGTCCGTATGATTGACAGTTGTTTCTTAAGCCAGTTTTGTCCACTTTGCTTTGTTCCAAAGGGATTTTATTTTCCTCTCCTCGGGTTTTCTACTTTTCCCTCCTGAAGGTGTTGACTCATTGCTGGGGTACAGTTCCAAAGGCGTTGAACCGTCTCTGGTTTCTTTCCCTACTCGATATTCTTCATGTCTGAGTCTAGGCAGTCAATATCATTAGGTGGTAAACTGTGGAGCATCACAGTTGTTTCTCATTCTGTCATCAGCTGACACCCACATAGATACACTTTCCAGAAGCGGGTCACTGAATAATGGTCAAGAGCCAGAAACCTGGCTGATTTTCTTTTCCCTGACCCAAGGCATCATGGCCATTTGTAGCACTCGATCACAATTTCAGTTGAGATCAACTAAATCAGAACAAGCTAGGGATTAAACCTGATATCTTCCTAGCCTATATGGTTCATTACCACACAGAAGATACCCTTACTAACTAAGCCATTGAGGGAGCTCTGCAAAGGTGTTTTAATGTAACTGCTTTTCAATCCAACGTCAAAGCAATTATTCATCTTGGTTAATTGTCTCACATAGTATTCTTTACTCTTTTAACTGTGACTGTTGGTCAACCGGTCTGGATGGGATACATCCTAGGTTGCTGAGGGAAGTAAGGGTGGAAATTGCAGAGGCTCTGGCCACAATCTTCCAATTCTCTGTAGATATTGGGATGGTGCCAGAGCACTGGAGGACTGCAAATGTTACACCCTTGTTCAAAAAAGGGGAGAGGGATAAACCCAGCAATTACAGGCCAGGTCAGGTCAGCCTAACTTTTAGAGACATTAATCCTGGACAAAATTAATTGACACTTGGAAAAATATGGATTAATAAATGAAAGCCAGCACTGATTTGTTAAAGGCAAATCATGCTTGACTAACTTGGTTGAATTCTTTGATGAAGTAACGGAAAGGGTTGTTGAGGGCAGTGTGGTTGATGTTGTATATATGGACTTTCAAAAGGCATTTGATAAGGTACCACATAATAGACTTGTTAGCAAAATTGAGGCCCATGGGATTAAAGAGGCAGTTGATGCATGGATATGAAATTGGCTAAGGGACAGAAAGCAGAGAATAGTGGTGAATGGTTGTTTTTCAATACTGGAGGGAAGTGTGCAGTGATGTTCCCCAAGGGTCGGTGTTGGGACCACTGCTCTTTTTGATTTAATGACCAGGACTTGGGTATACAGGGCATAATTTCAAAGTTTGCAGATGACATGAAACTTGGAAATGTAGTAAACTGCAAGGAGGATAGTAGCAGACTTCAGGAGGATATAGACAGACTGGTGAAATGGGCAGACACACGGTAGATGAAATTTAATGCAGAGAAGTGTGAAGTGATGCATTTTGGTAGGAAGAATGAGGAGAGGCAATATAAACTGAATGGTACAATTTTAAAGTGGGTGCAGGAACAGAGAGACCTGGGGGTGTACGTACACAAGTTTTTGAAGGTGGCAGGACAAGTTGAGAAGGCTGTTAAAAAGGCATACGGGATCTTTGGCTTTATAAATAGAGGCATTGAGTACAAAAGCAAGGACGTTGTGCTAAACCTTTATATAACACTGATTAGGCCCCAGCTGGAGTATTGTATCCAATTCTGGGCACCACACTTTAGGATAGATGTCAAGGCCTTAGAGAGGGTGCAGAAGAGATTTCCTAGAATGGTACCAGGGATGAGGGACTTCAGTTAAGTAGAGAGACTAGAGAATCTGGGGTTGTTCAAAATCATGAAGGATTTTGACAGAGTAAATAAGGAGAAACTGTTTCCAGTGGCATAAGGTTCGGTAACCAGAGGACACAGATTTAAGGTAATTGGCAAAAAAACAGAGGCGACATGAGGAAATTTTTTTTTACGCTGTTGCAATCTGGAATGCACTGCCTGAAAGGGTGACGGAAGCAGATTCAATATTAACTTTCAAAAGGGAATTGGATAAATACTTGAAGGGGAAAAATTTGCAGGGCTATGGGGAAAGAAAAGGGGAGTGGGACTAATTGGATAGCTCTTTCAAAGAGCCGGCATAGGCACAATAGGCCGAATGGCCGCCTTCTGTGCTATATCATTCTATGATTCTATGTTCAAGGAGCAAATATACACCTCAACTTAGAATAACTCAATCCAAACTTTTAAAAAAATTATTGCATCAAACCCATATCCTTTTGTTCTTCACTCTTCATAAATTTACAATTCATTAGCACAAAGAATGTATTCCTGAGTTAAATATAGTTTTAGCTTCTTTACTTCAAAATTTGCATAGATTTTAAATAGAATATCATTCTATAATCCTCATTATCGATTTTCTTCATCAAAGCTTGGATCCTTGTCAGAAGATGAGTTGCAAGATTGTCTCATATCACTCATCATATTGGGGCAGAACTTGCTTCCGAAATAACAGAGAGCTTAACATTCTCCATTTTTTATGGCGAATCGAAGGAGCAAGTTGCCAGCTTTGCACACGCGCAGTGAAATGTGGAAGTCGTGAATTTGCTCCTATTGGTTCGCCGGCGATGAGACAGCAGCGAATTAAAGGACCATCGCACGCTATAACCATAGAAATCACTGAAAAATCGCAAACTTGCTCATCCGCCCAGCTGGAATGTAACTAATTACACCACCAAAAGGTACGCTTGAAAATACCAGGTCTGAATCAAGTTTTAAAGGTGTGATAACTATGACTGCTAAAAAAAAATTAAATTTTAAAAATGTGGAGTCTCATATGACTCCTTTATTTTAATAGCTTTTGTTCATTAAAAAAAATTAAATTTTAAAATTAATTTTTTTAACTTTTCCCTTCTGTCTCTTTAATTTAATTCAATTATTTCTTTGGCTTTTTGTTTACAAGAAATGACTTCCAGAATACTAACTTTAAATGAATGAAGTCTGCTTGCCTGTCTGTGGGCGTGACTTCTCTTTCTGAAAGATTTTGTGGGCGTGTCTTTATTCTCACAGACATTTCCATGCGAATCAACTTACCCTGTTCAGAGACTAGGTTGATTGCGCACAATTCCTTAAAAGTTCAAAATCACGCAAGTCGATGCCACAGAGCCCGCAGTAAGTACGTTTGTAAATTTATTTTGCAGGAGCTGCAGCGATCATTGCCACACTGCTCTGCACAAGTTTTGCCCCATATTCTTTTTAACAATCTGTTTTACAGAATCTGTGAGCAGAGGAGCATCAATCAATGTATAAAGTGCAGTATTTTTGGCACAGTCGGACAATTGCAACCTAATCCTTATGGGTCTTTTGGGAACAGTTATGAGGGCCGTGCATATTGTCAAATCGCTGGCCTGCTGCCCACGATGTTCATTCATGGATGGACAATGATGGGCTGTATGCTCCAGATATTGCAATGTGCGCGGGTGAGGCTCCCCACCAGCATTGCATTCATAAAATCTTCCCCGTAGTGCCATTTGCAAGAATGTGACCTTTGCTGTAAAATGCCAATTTTATGAAAATGCAAATTGTGGATTCAGTATTGAGAGCATCTGGAAGAGATGATCTTGTGCTGATCAGACTGCACAACACTCCCAGTACACAGTCTGCATTTTAAACTTTACAGCCCTGATTTTAACCCAACCCGTCCAGTGAGAACAATGCGGACAGTGCGGGAGGTGGGCGGTTAAAATAGTGGCAGGGCCGCACCTGCTGCGTTGTCAAACGTTCCTACCCCCGCCATTTTAACTGCCGAGATTCTGGCAGCTTGGAGGCCGCCTGCCACAGGCAAGCGGGGGCCTAATTAAAATGTGAAAGTGGCGGCCCAAACACGTCTTTGGCGCCACGACACGATTTTTACTTGAAATTACTGGAGGCCTGCACGCCGCCAAACACGCGAGCAAAACCTTGCCGAAGGCAGCTGAGTGTTCAGAAGAGGCCAAGTTCATTATTTATTTTTCTCTCATTTTTATGAGGATTTCTTGTGAGCCAAGAGTGCTCCCCTATGTCCCACAATGAATCGTGGCCCTCCCCAGGCCGAGTCTTTCCTTTCTCTCCCTCGACCAGCATCAGATTGGCAAATCCCATCCCTAGCACTTACATTGTGCGTCCCCAATGGTGTCTCCCCGTTATCTTCCTCTGGGTGTGCCGCCCACTTCGTGCCCCTCACACGCTGATCCCGCCCCGAGTTAAAATCGACCCATATTGGTTTGGAGAATAGCTTCAAACGTGTCCTATTTGAATGTCATGGGGGGGTTGAAATTGGTCCTCATTGCGCCCATTTTCCCGGGTGTCAAATGGGGGCAATAAGGACCAATCTGCCCCCGATCTATGTCTGGGGTACGGATGCCGCATGAGTCTGTGGCACCTGCTTAAAACAGGCATTAGTTTCTTTGTGTATGCAAATTAGGAGTCTAAAACCCCCTCCCAGAAATTAGTCAAAAGCTAGGTGGAGCATGAGCCATTGCATGCTCTGACTAGTTTTTCCAGTTCTACAGCGGCCTAACCAGTGGCCCACGAAGGGATTGTTGGAGGCTGCCAAAGAAATGGTAGGTAAACTATTCTTTAATTAACATTCGTGTGGAGCCAGAAGGAGCTTCTGCCATATGTTGGGCCCCCCCCTCCTTTTCTCCCCCTTCCTCCCCCTTCTCCCCCTTCCTCCCCCAGGACTGCCTTGAGGGTCACTGCCAGCAAGGCAGCTGGCCTACATTGGTCCGAGGGTGATCTCGAGCTACCTCTGGAGGCGCGACAGGCACCTACGAGGCCCAATTTCTGTCGAGCCTTGGGCCTCTCGGTTCAGGAACATGCTGGCAGCGCGCCGTTAGTTACGTGCCCAAAAACGAGCCATGATGAATTTCTAGCCTACAATTTCCAGTTTTTCTGGTGTGGAGATGCCGGTGATGGACTGGGGTTGACAATTGTAAACAATTTTACAACACCAAGTTATAGTCCAGCAATTTTATTTTAAATTCACAAGCTTTCGGAGATTTTCTCCTTCCTCAGGCAAATGTTTCAAGATCTCCTTGAAGCCTACGCATTTATACATATTGAACAATAATAAATGGTGTTTACAGACTGCCTCTGCAACTGCCCGTTGCCAAGGCAATCACCGTGTTCAGACAGAGAGGTGTTACCTGCAGAACCTCCGAATACACATTCAATAAAAAAACAAACAGGGAAAAAAAAACAGAGAAAAAAAACACAGAGAGAGGCAGAAACATCCGGAAGGCAGAGAGAGCCAGCAAATGACCCATTATATTAAAAACAGATAACATTTGTTCGCTGGTGGGGTAACGTGTAGCGTGACATGAACCCAAGATCCCGGTTGAGGCCGTCCTCATGGGTGCGGAACTTGGCTATCAATTTCTGCTCGACGATTTTGCGTTGTCGTGTGTCTCGAAGGCCGCCTTGGAGTACGCTTACCCGAAGGTCGGTGGATGAATGTCCATGACTGCTGAAGTGTTCCCCGACTGGGAGGGAACCCTCCTGTTTGGCGATTGTTGCGCGGTGTCCGTTCATCCGTTGTCGCAGCGTCTGCATGGTCTCGCCAATGTACCATGCTCTGGGGCATCCTTTCCTGCAACGTATGAGGTAGACAACGTTGGCTGAGTCACAGGAGTATGAACCATGCACCTGGTGGGTGGTGTCATCTCGTGTGATGGTGGTATCTGTGTCGATGATCTGGCATGTCTTGCAGAGGTTACCGTGGCAGGGTTGTGTGGCGTCGTGGACGCTGTTCTCTTGAAAGCTAGGTAGTTTGCTGCGAACGATGGTCTGTTTGAGGTTGGGTGGCTGTTTAAAGGCGAGTAGTGGAGGTGTGGGGATGGCCATAGCGAGGTGTTTGTCCTCATTGATGACATGTTGAAGGCTGCGGAGAACATGGCGTAGTTTCTCCGCTCCGGGGAAGTACTGGACGACAAAGGGTACTCTGTTGGTTGCGTCCCGTGTTAGTCTCCTGAGGAGGTCTATGCGATTTTTTGCTGTGGCCCGTCGGAACTGTCGATCGATGAGTCGAGCGTCATATCCCGTTCTTACTAGGGCGTCTTTCAGCGTCTGTAGGTGTCCATCGCGTTCCTCCTCGTCTGAGCAGACCCTGTGTATTCGCAGGGCCTGTCCATAGGGGATGGCCTCTTTGACGTGGTTAGGGTGGAAGCTGGAAAAGTGGAGCATCGTGAGGTTGTCCGTGGGCTTGCGGTAGAGTGAGGTGCTGAGGTGCCCGTCTTTGATGGAGATTCGTGTGTCCAAGAAAGAAACTGATTCTGAGGAGTAGTCCATGGTGAGCTTGATGGTGGGATGGAACTTGTTGATGTTATCGTGTAGTCTCTTTAGTGATTCCTTGCCGTGGGTCCATAGAAAGAAAATGTCGTCGATGTATCTGGTGTATAGTGTTGGTTGGAGGTCTTGTGCAGTGAAGAAGTCCTGCTCGAACTTGTGCATGAAAATGTTGGCGTATTGGGGTGCGAATTTGGTCCCCATGGCTGTTCCGTGTGTTTGGGTAAAGAACTGGTCCTACAACTCATCCGCTTCATCCTGGATCACAATGTCTTCACCTTCGATAACCAGTTCTTTACCCAAACACACGGAACAGCCATGGGGACCAAATTCGCACCCCAATACGCCAACATTTTCATGCACAAGTTCGAGCAGGACTTCTTCACTGCACAAGACCTCCAACCAACACTATACACCAGATACATCGACGACATTTTCTTTCTATGGACCCACGGCAAGGAATCACTAAAGAGACTACACGATAACATCAACAAGTTCCATCCCACCATCAAGCTCACCATGGACTACTCCTCAGAATCAGTTTCTTTCTTGGACACACGAATCTCCATCAAAGACGGGCACCTCAGCACCTCACTCTACCGCAAGCCCACGGACAACCTCACGATGCTCCACTTTTCCAGCTTCCACCCTAACCACGTCAAAGAGGCCATCCCCTATGGACAGGCCCTGCGAATACACAGGGTCTGCTCAGACGAGGAGGAACGCGATGGACACCTACAGACGCTGAAAGACGCCCTAGTAAGAACGGGATATGACGCTCGACTCATCGATCGACAGTTCCGACGGGCCACAGCAAAAAATCGCATAGACCTCCTCAGGAGACTAACACGGGACGCAACCAACAGAGTACCCTTTGTCGTCCAGTACTTCCCCGGAGCGGAGAAACTACGCCATGTTCTCCGCAGCCTTCAACATGTCATCAATGAGGACAAACACCTCGCTATGGCCATCCCCACACCTCCACTACTCGCCTTTAAACAGCCACCCAACCTCAAACAGACCATCGTTCGCAGCAAACTACCTAGCTTTCAAGAGAACAGCGTCCACGACGCCACACAACCCTGCCACGGTAACCTCTGCAAGACATGCCAGATCATCGACACAGATACCACCATCACACGAGATGACACCACCCACCAGGTGCATGGTTCATACTCCTGTGACTCAGCCAACGTTGTCTACCTCATACGTTGCAGGAAAGGATGCCCCAGAGCATGGTACATTGGCGAGACCATGCAGACGCTGCGACAACGGATGAACGGACACCGCGCAACAATCGCCAAACAGGAGGGTTCCCTCCCAGTCGGGGAACACTTCAGCAGTCATGGACATTCATCCACCGACCTTCGGGTAAGCGTACTCCAAGGCGGCCTTCGAGACACACGACAACGCAAAATCGTCGAGCAGAAATTGATAGCCAAGTTCCGCACCCATGAGGACGGCCTCAACCGGGATCTTGGGTTCATGTCACGCTACACGTTACCCCACCAGCGAACAAATGTTATCTGTTTTTAATATAATGGGTCATTTGCTGGCTCTCTCTGCCTTCCGGATGTTTCTGCCTCTCTCTGTGTTTTTTTTCTCTGTTTTTTTTTCCCTGTTTGTTTTTTTATTGAATGTGTATTCGGAGGTTCTGCAGGTAACACCTCTCTGTCTGAACACGGTGATTGCCTTGGCAACGGGCAGTTGCAGAGGCAGTCTGTAAACACCATTTATTATTGTTCAATATGTATAAATGCGTAGGCTTCAAGGAGATCTTGAAACATTTGCCTGAGGAAGGAGAAAATCTCCGAAAGCTTGTGAATTTAAAATAAAATTGCTGGACTATAACTTGGTGTTGTAAAATTGTTTACAGTTTTTCTGGAGTCTTGTAAAATGTTTCACATAATGTTACAGGTAGATGGAACCTGGATCAGTTTGAAAGCTCATATGGACAACTGATTTGGCCAAAACCATATAGAATGACTGAAATTCAACATAGAGTACTCACTGGTGTGCCCCAGTTTGCTTCTTAGCAAAAGGGGAGGCTGGTTTTAATTCCCGACAGCTGAAACAAGTAGTACATTGCAAGTGTTCTTACTTTCCTCCAGGAAGCCCTAGGGTTCTGAAATAGGATGATTATCCCCCAAATTACAGGAATTTAACAAACTGGAGCAACATTTACAAAGATCTAGTTATGCATGTCATCATGTTCATTCAATATTCTGGAGCTGCATTGTTTGTGAACCCATGGTTTGTTGAGTAAAATAGAAACTGGAGGATTTGCATGGTAACAATAAAACAAATGCATTAATAGATTGCAGTGAAGATCATGATAAAAAGATAATTTGTTACAAACCAAAAAATTAGTAACATGGAAAGTAAGAAGGAAAAAAAAATGGCGAAAAGCAAATTGATGTAGGTAACAAAGGGAGCACTAAGGAGGTTTTGTTAATATTTGTAACAGATAGGACATTAAGGAACAAAAAGGGCCACAACAGGATAAAATGGATAATCTGAAAGATGAGGGCATGTTGGAGTTCTTCAATTATTTCTTTTCATCAGTATTCACCAGAGAAATATGTGCCAATATGCCAGAGGCAGTAAGTAAATTCTCATGGGGACCAGCCAAGTATCTAACAAATACAGAGATAAGAAGGTTATTAGAAGATTAGGAGCTTTCAGAATGAATAAAGCACCAGGCCTATCTGTGTGCCATGTATCCAATGATATTAAAAGGAAGAAATAGAAGAAGCCTTTATAGAGATTTTCTGCGGTTCATGTGAAAATGGAGGAGAGGAATTTGGAAACCTGGAAATAGAGGCCCTAAAATTCCTGGGGTCAAAGATGGCGGAAAGCCTGAATATATGCTCGGAGGGCCAGGAATTTGAGGCAGAATTTGGTTACCTCATTTAGACTGGGGCTTTAAATTCTAGTGGGGGGGAGGTGGTGGGGGGTGAGTAGCCATGAACAAATTTTCCACTCACACCCCTATGGTAAGGTGGCGTGTCTGGGTGAGTTCCCAAGCTCCCTCTGAGGGCCACAAAGAAGTCCAAAACCTTTATTAGGGAAAGGTAATCAATTCTGGAGGGGATCAATTCATTTCCCAAAGAAACTTGTTTGCTCCAGTGGGATCAAAAGATCTGAAGGAGTTTCTCCAGAGCTTTGCTGGGCGGCAGGGTCATGCAAAATGACTCCATTCCTGCAATTTGGAATGGGGTCTCTGGCCTGGGGCTAACCGGGGAGGGGGGTGCCCTCAATAGTGCCACACTTATGCCGGTGGAGTGGTCCCCTAAGAATTTAGGGGCCACAAAATTATAGAACAATTTGCAAAAGAGAACTGAAACTGAGTGAAGAATTTTCAACCAGAAAGCTTAACATTAGATGAACTTTACATTTTTTTTCTGTGAAGTTATAGTATTAGTAGATTAAGGCAGTGTACTTCTTATAATTTAGTTGTATGGTTATTTCTCACACTGGGAGAAGTGACCAGTGGAATTCTCCAGAGATTGCTCCTTGGACATTGCTTTCATGACAAGATTATCAGCAGGATCCCTAAATTCACAAGATGATGAAAACGGTGTTGGTTGGTTAATTGTGTTGGGAAAGCAGAGGTTATTCAAAGGGAATTAGAGAGGATTAGAACTTGGATAGATGATGAGAAGTAGAATTCAATCTTTATAAATTGAAGGTAGTGTATGTTGGTGCCATATACACTGAATAATGTAACCAGGAAAAGGATTTGGAAGTAACATCATTAAAATCATCCCCACAGTGGGAGACAGAAATGGATATAATAACTAGACGTTAGTGTGCATATCCAGAAGCACAGAGCACAATTCCAATGTATGAATCCATTTTTAGGATACTGATTAAATCATATGTAGAAAATTATATCAGTCATAGCCCCTGTCCCTGAAAAAAAGAGTATTGAGACATTCGAAAGGGTTTAGAGAAGTTATTGTTCATGGATTGGGGATACTGTTTCAGTGGGGCCTCAATTATATATCGTTGTGCCTGTTTAACAGGCATAGAACAGGAACAACAATAATGAACTTAACAGAGCGACGGCCCAGCCCGATTTGGCATGCTGCTGCTAAATTCGTCAGGAACTTTTTTTAAGCCCTGGTGCCCGCCTCAAATGAGTGCAGGCCTTATTTCAATATTCAAATGAGGTTCCTGCTCCCATTTTCAGGAAATTCATTAAGACTAGTCAGAGCTTGCGCTGAAAAAATGATGCAACATTTAATTTGCATTATTAATAATGAGTGAGTCGAATGGCCTTTTTATTCCAAAACTATTGTTTATGTAATATTAACAAACCTTAACATAAAATGGGATATTGGTTTATACCAATGGTGTCTTTGGTGTCTTCAAAATCATGAAGGGCCTAGACAGAGCAGATAGAGAGAAAATGTTCCCATTGGCAGAAGAGTCAAGAACCAGAGGGCATAGATTTAAGGTTATTGGCAAAAGAACTAAAGGTGACATGAGGAAAAACTTTTTACACAGCGTGCGGTTAGGATCTGGAATGCACTGCCTGAGGGGATGGTGGAGGCAGATTCAATCATGGACTTCAAAAGGGAACTGGATAAGTACTTGAAAGGAAAAAATTTGCAGGGCTACGGGAATAGAGCGGGGGAGTGGGACTAACTGCATTGCCCTTGCATAGAACCGGCGTGGACTCAATGGGCCGAATGGCCTCCTTCCGTGCTGTAACCTTGCTATGATTCTATGATTTCTAAGATTTTATACTCATGACAATGAAAAGAAAGACGTAATCATTGTTTGTGCTTGAACAAGATATTACCTCACTACTCACTAAAGTACAGGGCTCTCATAAGGTCTATCTGAATGTGGGACAAACAAATCAATGGGACAGTGTATATTTTAACTGCCAGCAGGTTTCTGGCGGTTTCAGTTAGATTCCCGCCTGCCCGCAGCAGATTGAGGCCAAGACAATTTTAACTGTCCGGCATCATTAACATGCTGCTGGCTGACTCCCTATCGGAACAGGCAGCAAGTGGGCGGGAAGGTCAGTAACCCCCAGCACTTAAGTAAGTACGAGGACCGGGGTTCCTGGGGGTGGAGGGTCTCGCGGTAGTGAAGGAGGGAGTCCAGGGCAGAGGAAGCCTAAACTTTTCCTTTTGGGACCTTCGATGGCCTCTTTTGCTTCCAATCTTTCAATTTAAGTTCACCTGGCGAGACAGCCAAAGCAGCTTCCCCGCTCAGATGGGAGGTAAAAAGCACTCGGGGCCCCGATGACATCATTGAACCCTGCAACACCAGGTTATAGTCCAACAATTTTATTTTAAAATCACAAGCTTTCGGAGATTATCCCCTGATAGTGAACTCACCTGACGAAGGGGATAATCTCCGAAAGCTTGTGATTTTAAAATAAATTTGATGGACTATAACCTGGTGTTGTAAGATTCCTTACATTTGTCCACCCCAGTCCATCACCGGCATCTCCACATCATCATTGAACCCTGATCTGCATATTTAAAGAAGAACACCGCCGGCTTCAGGCGGGTGCCTTTGCCGCCTGCTCGGAAGAGCAGGTTAAGACGAAAGACTGGATCCAGGTGGGACATTGGTGGGTAAGTCACCTGGTTGATTTTAACTACCTATTAACGACCATTGTAAACAATTTTACAACACCAAGTTATAGTCCAGCAATTTTATTTTAAATTCACAAGCTTTCGGAGGCTACCTCCTTCCTCAGGTGAACGATGTGGAAAATGGGCGGGAAGGTCAGTAACCCCCAGCACTTAAGTAAGTACGAGGACCGGGGTTCCTGGGGGTGGAGGGTCTCGCGGTAGTGAAGGAGGGAGTCCAGGGCAGAGGAAGCCTAAACTTTTCCTTTTGGGACATATTAACGACCAGGCAGGTAGGCTTAAAATCAACCCCAGTGTGTCCCGTCCATCCTTCTTGTCATTAATTTATTGTTGTGTTCTAGAACCCTGTGAGATTTTTCACATTTTCTCCTCTCTCTCCCAACATGTTCCAATAGCTCTGCTATAACATCTGTGGAAGTGCAGTACTGCATAGCAAAACTGAAAGAACTATTCTGATCACTACGAATAGTGATATTGGCCCCGATACTCATGGTGAGGCGGGGAGGGTACGGGGGAGCAGGGCAAGGCCGGGTACAAGGAGGTCCTAACAAATTTAATGGCAAGACTTCATTATAATTTTCTTCTTCCGTTTTCCGCCTGGCAGCCGGCCAGATTGACTGGCTGGCCGGCTACCGGGCAAGAAAACCAGTGGCAGGAGGCCGCAGCCGGGAATCATTTTCTTTTCATACTCCTCATTCAGAGGATTAACACTTTATGAGGGGCACAGATAGGATGGATACAAAGGAGCTTTTTCCCTTCGTTGAGGGTTCTATAACAAGGGGGCATAGATTCAAGGTAAAAGGCAGGAGGTTTAGAGGGGATTTGAGAAAGAACTTTTTCACCCAGAGGGTGGTTGGAGTCTGGAACTCACTGCCTGAGAGGGTTGTGGAGGCAGGAACCCTCACAACATTCAAGAAGCATTTGGATGAGCACTTGAAATGCCATAGCATACAAGGCTACGGACCAAATGCTGGAATATGGGATTAGATTAGACTGGGCTTGATGGCCGGCGCGGACACGATGGGCCGAAGGGCCTCTATCCGTGCTGTATAACTCTATGACTCTATGATCTATGACTCTATGACTTTACTGTATTTTGACAGTAAACAGTTTAAGCTTTCAACGATGTGCCATCAAAATATAATAAGGTATTCATTCTTCTTTGTGTCAAGTGCAAAAAAAGCAAATGAAACATTTTAGACCTCAACTCCTGTAATTTCAAAAAAAATCTCTAGACTAAGATTTTTCGGCATGGAAGACATTTTAAAGGAGTGCCACTCTGAAATCACCTTCAACATCAGAACAACCAAATTAAAACAGAAAATAGAGAGATACAAGTGGGCAATTCTGTCCCTCAGACAGGAGCAAATTATTGTGGTTTTTATAGAAAACCTTTGCCTGATAAAGGTTAAGTTAAAGCAATTCACTTTACCCTAGGGAACTTGGCCCAGTACAATGTGGCTGAGTGGTAATGAAGAGATAGCTGAATTGGAACATCATTTCGTGACAACATTTCTCAGAAACTGATTATCTGATCAACAAGGCATGTTGTTAAATACGTTTGTAACTGTTACTGCATCAACTGAAATGGACAAGAGAGCTTAGGGCGATAAGCTCTGTTGCTATTTTTGCAGGAAATAATTGGCAAACTACTTGACATTTGGATCCTTGGTTAAAGACGCAGTGGGCCCGACATTTCTCTCTTTAGTAAAAAAGAGGGAGAAAAGCATGCTTTACTCCAAAATTGATGAAACGTTTACTAAATCACTGCAATGCACATCTTTGCAAAGAGCAATTTGTGAGAATGGGATTTTGTTAGTAGCAATGAAAACGTAGCAGGAAATCACAGTAATGATCTTTTAATGCATCTCAAGCAGGAGAAAATATCTGATTGTCAGTTGTTTAATGATGAGGTCCCACGACTGCTCGTAAGCACTGAAATGGAGTAACATAAACAAACTTTTGGAGCCCCTAACTAAGAAGACATAAAAGGGCAGATTTTCCTCTGTTGTGCTTGGACGTAAATAACCACTTGGGGGAAGCACATAGAGGAAATCAGGCAGGATCGCATGACCATACTGGAGTCCGTCCAAATTTCTGTTCATTAATTTAAATGGATGCAAAATCAAGTGGGTTCCATTACGTGTGCAATCCTCTTTGCCCAAAATTCCTTCAAGTACTTTGCCCAGGCAATTATTAGGGGCTCCCAAATGCAACAGAGGAAAATCTGCACCAACAATTGGCAAGCACTTGGACCCCTGAAGAACAGGATTTAAAAAAAATCAGAACCGATTGTCCCCCCGGAGGTTGATGGGACCATAGTTGGGGGTAGGGGCCTCGGACAGCCTTCGGTGGAGTCAGTGCTGGAGGGCACCTGCTGCGATTGTAACCCATGGATTTTCAGCCCCGTTTTCTTTCAGATCTTCATGGGACTATACGCCCTCAATCAACTCACTGATTGCATACTAGTGGCTGCATATACTTTATTATACCATACATCTTGTATTCATGGCTATCTCAATGGAGTAATGAGCTAGGGTTGAGGAGAGCAACATTGGGCACCGAGCAGCCACCCGTCCAGTCTCTGCCTTGATCCTCTAATAATGCAGGTGTGGTGGATTGCCTTAAAATGAACACGTCATAATTGCTACCAAGGAAGTGAGCGTTCAGTTACACGACTTTGTGCTGATGGTGCACATTGATCAAATGGAAACCACTCGTGGTTCATGAAGGCCACAGCATTGGGAGTGGCACAGAACAAAGTTATTGACTCCTGAGATGTCCCCTGAGGGTAAGGTAACTGTGACATAATGATTGAGGGCAGTGGTGACTTTCACTATCATTATTTAACCTCATAAATTCTTTCATCATTTTGAATGCTTTTATTAGAACCCCCCATCCCCATCCCGCCCAACCCCATTTCTCTGCTCCAGTGAATATAGCTCTATTTTTAAGACTCTTATCAAAACCATATTCTTATTAACATAGAAACATAGAAAATAGGGGCAGGAGTAGGCCATTCAGCCCTTCGAGCCTGCTCCACCATTCAATATGATCATGGCTGATCCTCTATCTCAATACCTTTTCCCACTCTCTCCCCATACCCCATGATGCCTTCTGTGTTTAGAAATCTATCTAGCTCCTTCTTAAATAGATTCAGTGACTTGGCCTCCACTGCCTTCCTTAGTAGAGAATTCCACAGGTTCACCACCCTCTGAGTGAAGAAATTTCGCCTCATCTCATCTCAGTCCTACATGTCCTACCCATATTCTGGGTATTATCTTGGTGAATCTACATTGCACCTCTTCCATGACTCAAATATCCTTTCTATAATGGGATGTCCAAAACTTCACACAGTGCCTAACCACTGGGGTCAATTTTCATCTTCAGGATACATCGGGCGGGCGATGGTTGGAGCGAAGACAACGCCTGCCCAATGTCACCAGCAAGAGGCCTTGAACCATTCTGATGGTTGGGCCTCATTTCCATTCAATTGGGTAGCTGGCAACATGTTCAGAGCGCTGATAATCTTGCCATTTAGGTGGGTGGGAGGGGGACGTAGAAAATCCAGTGGGCCATCCACAGAACATGATCAAAGTGGTGGGCGGGGGTTGGCTGGGCCGATGGAAGGAGGGGAGAGATGGAGACTATTATTGAAGCAGTGAGAATTAGCAGCAAAATCATGTGTTTAAATGTTTAATCTTTGGTTAAAATCATTTTAATAGCTTCACGGGATAATTTCATCTCATGTTTCCATGTTGAACTGTACTACCTGCATAATATGATGTTTCACTGGGATTTGAACATTAGAAGCAGCAAGGTTGAGAATTGATAGAAATTTGCATATGCCATCACATTACCATGGATTTTCTCGCATTGGTGTTATATGTAGCTCCTTTTATTGAGCTATAAAAGTTAATAGGAATGGAAGGAGTTGAAGACAATGACAGGGCTGCATTAAGGTCTTGAGCTTTGTGATCTCCGTTTATGTCTTGTCAATTCTTCAATAGTGTTACTGTCTGGTACTTGCCTCACACTTATTCATTATTTTACCTATTATACCCTTTCACCTGCCATGTGATCAATAATATTCACTGATGTTTGAATGACTGATGAATAACACAAGGGGAACCACATTCATCAAGTCAGTAACGATTGAAGATGCATTTCTGCCATCTATAACCATTTTAAAAACTAACAGTTAAAATAATTATGATTAACTTTAACATCCTTTTCTGGAGTTGATTATTTTAGAAAGTCTTTACTTAAATATCGAGTGCCATTGGCATTATAGTTGAGGAAAGTAACCGAGCGCAATAGAGTGAGGAAGCCGAAGTCGCAGATAGGCCTGAATCTGTAGATTTGCTGATACACCCTGGATTGTGACTGCTTTCACTGATCTTAATTCAATTCCATCACACTGTCAGCCTCAGAGATGAGCTGACGCACATTGATGGAGAAAAGTAGAAGAAACTTTGCTTACCATGGGCAGTCGCCCATATCGGGCAAATACGCTAACCATTTGCCATTACCATAGGAGTCAATTACAAAGGCACCACTTATAACATGTTAAACACGCCGGCTATTTCGGCCAGTGCCTGCGTCTGTTTAAAAGGGGTGTGGTGACAGTTCATTCAGTGTCTGCTCAAAAAACATAGATTAGAGAAGATGTTGTACTATGATTGTTCTAATTCGTTCGTTGATCAAGGAGTCTGAATTTTGCTTTGGGCAAAACATTATTACAAATCCCAGACCAGCCCTGCTTTCAGATTTGCACCATATCTGCACAATTTTTCTTTTCAATTTAATCCCACCCAACACTCTTCAGAAAGCAAAACTAAAGTTGGAGGGAATTGAAAAGAGGTCCTGTCCTTGTTTTGAGCCCACAATCTCTCCCATTGTTAACAATCACCTGGGCTGGAATTGGAATCCAGGCAGCAGTTTGTTTTCTTCTCTGTTCCTGTTCTCTCTCGGTATCTCTTAAGATGTTACAGTGTTTGAATTGGTAATCGAGTTCAGATCAGCCCTGTGATAGACAGAGTGGAAGCTGTCACCAAAACCCAGGGAATGCTGTTAAATCTACTCCAAAGACACTTCCATGGGTAGTGAGGAACATAAGAACATAAGAACATAAGAAATTGGAGCAGGAGTAGGCCAATCGGCCCCTCGAGCCTGCTCCGCCATTCAATAAGATCATGGCTGATCTGATCCCAACCACAAATCTAAAGAACACAAGAAGTCGGAGCAGGACCCGGCCACATAGCCCCTGGGCCCTCTCCGCCACCCACAGGGCATTGACCGATCCGAACTCAGCTTCATGTCCAATTTCCTGCCCGCTCCCCATAACCCCTAATTCCCTTTACTTCTAGGAAACTGTCTATTTCTGTTTTAAATTTATCTAATGATGTAGCTTCCACAGCTTCCTGGGGCAGCAAATTCCACAGACCTACCACCCTCTGAGTGAAGAAGTTTCTCCTCATCTCAGTTTTGAAAGAGCAGCCCCTTATTCTAAGATTATGCCCCCTAGTTCTAGTTTCACCCATCTTTGGGAACATCCTTACTGCATCCACCCGATCAAGACCCTTCACAATCTTATATGTTTCAATAAGATCGCCTCTCATTCTTCTGAACTCCAATGAGTAGAGTCCCAATCTACTCAACAAAGAGGAGGTTTCATGTACTCGGTGATGCGTTCGACCAACCTATTAAAGTTTTACCATCCAACGCTTACAGCAGGCTAATTGCATTAACACCATTACGCCTGCTTTAAGCAGTGAGGACTGTACCTGCTTGGGGGTTCTCGATGCTCACAGTAGGTGCCAAAGTGTTCAATATCCCCAGCAATGATTTTACTCACCTTGATAAGCACAAAATACTCCAAAAAAAGAATAAAACACAAAAGCCAGTTGAACTGCACTAGAAACTGTGTAAGAGGCTATCAATTTCTTGCACCTTTCAAGAATCTTGAAGTGACAAATGTTCTATAGTAAGCTGCTATGGAAAATGCCTGAAAAATGTTTGGGACTGAGAAATATTTGTGGGTGGGAGGGGAAGGTTCTAAACTGTTCCAAACATTATGGGGGAGACGTTCCATCATTGGCACAGTGATGGAACACATGGAAGTGCACCATATTTTGTTGACCTGGAAGGGAAGAGAGGGACAAGGATTAGTTTTTAGTGTGAAGGATAAGCAAAGACAGATGAGTGGCTGCTGGAAGCAGTTGTACTTTTTCATGCATATTGTGTGAGGGTGAGATTTCAGTGAGAAGGGATAGATTGTAAGAAGACCAAGAACCCTGCAGGATGCGTCCTTCAGCGTCACCACTCACGATGCCTCTATGCGACCCAGCCCCAAGGCTGCATTACTTCCTCCTCAATTGGGGAGAGGACCTGAATAGATGCACTCCCTTCTCCTGTCCTCACCTCCTCTCTGTTATTGTTCAGCAGTTTTTCCGGTAAGGAAGAAGGGAGAGTGTTAGTGGTAGCCTAGTGGGATGCATTGAGGATGTGCATGTCAAAGTAGAATAGTGGTGCTGGTGTATGAAGAGTGGCAGAGGTGTAAGGAGGTGAAGCCAGTAATAGTGAAGAGAATTGGAGGTGCAGAGTGTGGCATTAGGAGCAGAAGGAGTTGGAGTGAAATGTGCTTCAGGAAGTCAATGGAAATGAAAATTGGGAGAGATGTATAACGGGCGGCTGAATTGATATTGTCTGTTTTACACAATCACCGAAAGTCAAAAGTACCCCCATTGACACTATTATATTGGTTTTGCAGGTACGGTTATATTGAGAGCAGTGTGCATTTATGAGTCAAGATAATTGTTTTGGATTATGTTTTTGGGGTACAGTTGGGCCAGGAATCCTGCCTGCAATAATCAGAATCCCTGTAAGATGGTTTATTTTGCAATGGGAGCATTTTTATAAAGATGGGCAAAACTAAAAAGAGCACAGTATACCGCTGTGCCCACGACCGTAACCTTACAATGTGAAATGCAAATTTGTTCCCACATTTCTTCCACATAGCGAGTTCTTGATCTCAAGCTGTGCTATCGGTGAGAGGAATCTTTAATCAGATCATTGATAAAGACATTGAAGAGCAATGGTTCTAACTTCGATACCTGTGGACTCCACTAGCAACTGGTCCCTGTGCAAATCAACTGTCATTAGTAACTACTTTTTCCTACAAGAGTGAAACGAATTCCTTATCCAACCCCAGATCTGCCCACCAATCCCCCAGGACTCTATCCTATTTAGTAACCTATTGCATTGAACCTTATCAAAAGCTGGAACATGATCTTAGCATGGCAGCGGGATCTCAGCAGGGGGGTCAATGTGCATGTGGGAAACCCGGAAAAATTTTCCTACCTTTTTGCACGTGACCGCGACTTAATTGAAGGCCCGTAATGTGGCTTCCAGGTTTGAAATCCCCATGCTGTGCAGCGGGCACTCTGCACATCCGGATGACCTGCTGGGAGGTGGATTATTTAAAGGGCCATTGCAAGCATGGCTTTTGAGGGTGAAAGACAGAATTTAAAGAGATGGAGAAGCACAGGACTAAGCCAGCACCCCGGTTCAGTGACTCCTCACTTGAGTTGCTACTGGCCGGGTTGAGAAGCAGGAGGGATACACTGTACCCGGGGGATAGGAGAAAGCGTCCTGCCTCTACCACCAAGAAAGCCTGGCTCGAGGTGGCAGAGGAGGTGACCAGCAGCACCAACATCTCCCAGAATTGGGTACAGTGCAGGAAGTGCTTCATTGACCTAACCAGGTCAGGAAAAGTGAGTAAAGTGACTGATTCACCTGCATTCTGTGGTGCACATCACCTCCCCTCACATTCTGCCCTTCGAGGCCTACTCCATCACATCACTCCTCACACCCACTTAAGGCTCATTGTCAACTTACCTTCACTTTCTGTGTACTTCCTCACTTCCCCATTTGTGCACCCACCACTCCCACTCACCCCAATCCTGATGCAATGTGATCAACCTGCCTGAGAATCAGCCTCTGATGCATCTCTTCCATTGTTAGCCTCACACAAAGCAATTCCCCCATCGGGTGACCCCATCACCCTCACTCACTCACACGTCACCACTTGTAGGAGAAGAGAGCACAAAATGCAAGGGAGAGGAGCCGGACTGGAGGGGGACCTCCACAAATCATGGCCCTCACAGAGGCGGAGGAAGCGGCTTTGGAAATCAGCTGAACGGTGGAGTGCCTGGCCTTCGGGGATTCTGAAACTGGCACTCCGCAAATGTCTGGTGACAGCACTTTAACATCCCTCACACACAATGTGGATAAATGTTATCAATGATTGACCTGTTGCACACCTCAGTATGCTCATTGAAACATTACTTTTGCGACAATTCTTAATATTGCTGTTAGTTCTCTTCCATGGCCTTCAAGGAGTGAAGACGTGGATGAGGGTCATTCCTCAGAGGAGTTCCCTGCCTCTGAGGGCGCACCGTCACATCTTAGTGAGCCAGCAAATGTATTGGCACCTCGGTGGGTCCTATTAGAGAGGGAGTTGGGTTGTCACCTGGTGAGTCACCACACACAAGTGAGCACGAGCAGACACTGGTGGCCGGAGCAGCAGTGGAGAGTCTGTGTCGGTGGGCGTACTCCTCTCCGAGCTCTGCTCAGCTGGCCACTGATTCTGAACCCCGGGGGCAATTGTTGAAAAGGAGAATGATCGAAGTACAGCAGCACCTTTGCGACGTATTGGAAGACGTGCCATGCTCAGTCTTCACGTTAGCGCGGAGGATGGAGAAGTCCACCTCCAGTATTAGTGGAATGGCAGCGCAGGTACGTGCGGGAGTGTCTGCGATGGAAGGAATGGCAGCCTCTATGGCGCTTCGTGCATGGCTCACAAATGAGTCTATTCAAGCCCTGGCAACGGCTGTGCTGACTCAGGGTGAACAATATTCTGCCGCCCTAAACAGGCTGACAGATACATTAGAAGTGGCCTTACAAGGCATCACACGTGTCCTTCAAGCTGTTGTCCAGCAGGGTGGTAGGAGTGATGTGGCCCTGGCCCAGGAGAGGGATGATGGCGAAAGGGGACATGGAAGTGAGGACTCCACTCAAAGTGCTCCCACGTCTCACCCGTTGCCCCCCCCCCCCAACCCCCACAATTGGTAACCGCAATGCTGACTCCTCTCCAGATGGCCAAGTCTGTCCCTGCACAGGTCCAGGTGGAGCAGTCTTTAGTAGGACCCTCACGGGCTCCACAACCCAGAGGTGGTAAGCCGAAAGCATCTAAGCAGTCAGGGCATGAACCTGAGCAACCTGCCACTACCTCTGCTGCAGCCACAGGGGATGCACCACGTAGAAGCGGTAGGAGGAGGAAGTCTACGATTTTGTAATCACGAAGGGGATGCAAAAGAGTGTCTGACAGAACGTTATGTTTTTCATTTCTATTTGTTTTTTGTTAAATGCACATTAAATGTTATGATTCTCACCACCACTGCCACGTCTTGCCCATTCTTGAGTTCCTTTTATGAAAGCACCCTTTCATGTACTTCATCATGAACGGCAAGACTTGATGCCACCCAATGGGTGCGTTTACAATGGCTGTATGTGTGGTTGTAGGAGTGCAACCGGTGACGGGGGTGGGGAAGGGGGGGGGTTGCTGGTGTTGGTGGTCATTCCAGGTGATCTGAGTACTTGACTATCTTCACTTTGCAGATCTCCTTATGAGAATCTATCAAATATGAGAGACTCCCTGACACCATGAGCAGCCAGGTGAGCCGCTGCTCTGCCGATGGGTGGCTCATCGTCCTCCTCCTCCTCCTCAGTGTTGATGGCAGATGCGGATGCTTCATGAGCACATGGGACCTCAGCCATCGGTAACACTCTGTGTTGAGCGATGTTGTGCAGGTCGCAACACATGACTATTATTCTACACACCCTCGCTGGTGCATACTGAAAGGCTCCCCCAGATCGATCCAGACACCTGAAGCACATCTTGAACAGTCCAATGGCTTGTTCAATGACAGACCTGGCCGTGATGTGACTGTCGTTGTACCACTGCTGTTCCTCGCTGGTGGGGTTTCTCAGAGGTGTCATGTGCCATGTCTGCAGGAGTATCTCTTGTCTCCAAGGAGCCAGCCCTTAAGTTTGTCTTGTGCGTGGAAGAGGGCCGGGATGTTGGATTCGTGCAGAATGAAGGAATCATGGCAGCTGTCAGAGAATTTGGCACACACCTGCAGAAACCTCTTCCAGTGGTTGCAAAGCAGCTGTGCATTGATGGAATGATATCTCTTTCAGTTGATGAACAGTTCTGGCTCATGTGGAGGTGCTCGGATTGCCAAGTGTGTGCAATCAATTGCATCCTGTACCTGTGGGAAGCCAATTGTAAACAATTTTACAACACCAAGTTATAGTCCAGCAATTTTATTTTAAATTCACAAGCTTTCGGAGGCTTCCTCCTTCCTCAGGTGAACGTTGTTGGAAATGAAATCCTCGAAATGAAATCGCATTTATAATTCACAGAACAATGCTTGGTGATTACAGACAGTTTTTTCAACTGCCCGTTGCCAAGGCAATCAGTGTGCAGACAGACAGGTGTTACCTGCAAGGTCTCCGAATATACAAATCACCAAAAAAAACAAAAAAAACAAAAAAAAACAGAGATAGAGAGGTAGAAACATAGAAAAGACAGCAACTGACCCGTTATATTAAAAACAGATAACATTTGTTCGCTGGTGGGGTAACGTGTAGCGTGACATGAACCCAAGATCCCGGTTGAGGCCGTCCTCATGGGTGCGGAACTTGGCTATCAATTTCTGCTCGACGATTTTGCGTTGTCGTGTGTCTCGAAGGCCGCCTTGGAGTACGCTTACCCGAAGGTCGGTGGATGAATGTCCATGACTGCTGAAGTGTTCCCCGACTGGGAGGGAACCCTCCTGTTTGGTGATTGTTGCGCAGTGTCCGTTCATCCGTTGTCGCAGCGTCTGCATGGTCTCGCCAATGTACCATGCTCTGGGGCATCCTTTCCTGCAACGTATGAGGTAGACAACGTTGGCCGAGTCACAGGAGTATGAACCATGCACCTGGTGGGTGGTGTCCTCTCGTGTGATGGTGGTATCTGTGTCGATGATCTGGCATGTCTTGCAGAGGTTGCCGTGGCAGGGTTGTGTGGTGGCGTGGACGCTGTTCTCTTGAAAGCTAGGTAATTTGCTGCAAACGATGGTCTGTTTGAGGTTGGGTGGCTGTTTAAAGGCGAGTAGTGGAGGTGTGGGGATGGCCATAGCGAGGTGTTCGTCGTCATTGATGACATGTTGAAGGCTGCGGAGAACATGGCATAGTTTCTCCGCTCCGGGGAAGTACTGGACGACAAAGGGTACTCTGTTGGTTGCGTCCCGTGTTAGTCTCCTGAGGAGGTCTATGCGATTTTTCGCTGTGGCCCGTCGGAACTGTCGATCGATGAGTCGAGCGTCATATCCCGTTCTTACTAGGGCGTCTTTCAGCGTCTGTAGGTCTGTAGGGAAGCCAGACACAGTGTGGAAACCCACTGCCCTCTCAGTCTGCCTGATGTTGTCGCAGGGGAAGTTGACATAGTCGAATGCCCTGGCAAACAAGCCATCCGTGACCTGTCATATACACTTATGTGCAGGCGACTGAGAGATCCCGGCGATGTCACCGGTGGCGCCCTGGAAGGAGGCAAAGAAATTGAGGGCAGTGGTGACTTTAACTGCAACGAGCAATGCGTTGCCACCAGGCCTAGCTGGGAGCAGCTCTGCATGAAGGAGGCTGCAGATGTCTGCGACCACCTGGCGACTCAATCTGAGCCTTCGTAGGCACTGCTCTTCAGAGAGGTCCAGGAAGCTTAGCCTTTGCCTGTACACCCTTTCACATGGGTAGTGCCTCCTGCGACCTCGGCCCCTCCATTGTTCCCCTCTCTGCTCATCTGCAGGTCCTTGTGGCGCACCTCTGTCTTGTGGAGCTGCAAGTCCCAGAAAGCACACTGTGCCTGCCCTGGATGGTGATGTGCCTCCTCCTCAGATGTACTGCTGAATAAATCCATTGTGCCCCACATCCTGACGGTATCAGTTTGAGGGGCTCCAAAATGTCGGTAAATATGTGTGAACACAAGAATTCTTGAATGTGAACAAAGAAATATCAGTCTAAACATAAAAAACTCCCAGCTAAAGGTTCGTCTGAGAGAACTGATTGCCCTGCTGCAAAACTCACCTTTTATTCATGTGTCAATCACTGGTTTAAAGGTCCAAATGGCTGCCGGCTGTAACTCACCTCTGTTTCCATGGCATCTTTCAGAGGCCAAGGGAGACACAATGAAACAGAGTTAAAATCCTTTCCCTGCCTCAATACACTAAAAATTAAACTCCTTAACAAGTTTAAGTCTCTCAATTGTCACTTTAATTATTGGCCCACCGGCTTTAATTGCCGGCTTCCTGAAGCCCGTGCACCCAGATGCGTCTGGATCAAACATGAAAGTTGGCAGCTTGGAGTCGGGATTTGTTTCCACTTTTAAAATCATCTGTTTTCACTGCCCCCCCTTCCCCAACTCACCCGAACCTGGGGGCTAAAATCATGCCCATTACGTCAACCAGGATGCTTACAACTAACAAACTAGTAACTTCCTCAAAAATTCAACCAAGTTGGTAAGATAAGACCATAATTTCCAGAAGCCACATTAAAGCCCCAATTTTAACTCGGGGCAGGAATTGGGGGTACGTGGGCCAAAGTGAGCAAGGATCTATCTAGCTCTCGGTGGGTGAGGCCTGGAAGATTTGAACTCCTGGGCCTCATTTAAATTTCCTGCCACTCAACCCCCCCCAAAACCGGCAGGGATGACGTTAAGGCCGGCGGGCAGGAGTGGAAAATCTTGCGGCTGCAGGTCATCACCGGGGACCAAAGGAGTACTCCTGCTCCCATGAGTGCCACAAGGAACCTCTCAAAAATGTAATCCTTACCTGGGCCTCTCCTGGCCCAATACTGCTTGCCACCAGCTTTTGCTTTTGCTGGTGGCTTGGAGATTGCGTGGGAGTTGCATATTTCCAAGTTAAATTGGCATGGGGGTCCAAATGACGATATCGGACATTTCAATATTTACGAGGCCCCCGCCTGTGTCTGGCGGGTGGCCTCCACACTCCTGAAAACCTGGCAGTTAAAATGTCAGGGATGGGAATGCTGTGGGAATGCAGCAGCTTCTGCCTAGTATCTGTTTTAATCCCCACCCACTGCACCCTTCCTATCGGGCGGGCAGGGTTAAAATTGACCCTTGAGCGTCTCTAATAATCCCTTCTCTTTCCATTAGAGTATCTCTAATGTTTCCTTCCAGCAACTTGCCTATAACCGAAGACCAGCTAATGGGTATGTCATTTCCCAGTTTTGCTTTGTAGCCCTTTTTGAATATTGGCATCACATGGGCCTCCGTCCAGTCCAGAACAATCCCTGACCATAAGGAGCTGTTATATATGAGGAAGGGACTCACTGAGCACAGCTCCCATTTCTGTGAGGATCCTCGGGTGAATGCCACCTGGACCAGCTGCACCCCCCCATCCCTCCTCCACCCCGATTTGTTTTGAAACCTCTTGGTCTATCCAAGACTATCCCCTATACCCATCCCCAGACTATCCTCATCCCACTTTGGCACTTTCAACTGGCTTCATCTACTGGAATGAAGATTGATCTTGTGATTTATCTTGTGGTAACAGGACCTACAAGAGAAGGAGAAAAAATACACAGGAAACATTATCAAATACAATGACTGAGGAAAGGAAATCATCTCAAAGTTATTGCAGCATAATCTGGTGATCAATCATGGTTGACCTGAAGAACAATTTCGTGTGATTTGGAACACTAGCTGACGCCAATTCTGGTGTGATTTTGCTGGAGCAATAGAGAGGTGACTATGGTAGTTTTCTAACTGTTATCATCAATTGTGCTTTTATTTCTTTCCATTTGTACTTCCGAAGTAGACCACTAAGTTGAGGTTTAGTGCATTTAGAACAAAATGCTACAGGGGGCTCTGTGGGCTACAGCAGTATTTTTCTATAAAATAAAACATGCACCATAGATGCAATTTTCAAACTCTTAACCAAAAAAGTGGAAATATAGCAGTGGCGCATGGCCCTACTTTAAATACACCATGCAAAATCCATATTACTATCTTTCTCTCTCTCTCTAATTTCCATCCTCCTATCTCATCTTCATTTGTTACCATTTATAATGACCTGCACTATGGGCTCTGGCCCTTTACCTAAGTTTCTGAATTTAAAAAAAACTGAAATCATTTAATTGCAGTGTTAGTTTGGCCTAGTTGGCAGCACTCTCTCTCTCAGGTGATTATGGGTTCAAACCCAACAGCAAGACTTGAATGCATGTTCTAGATGACACTTCAGTGCGGCTTTAAAGGAATGCTGCATTGTCTGATAAGATGTTGAACCACATAACCGTTCCAGTGATTCAGGTGTACATTACAAAACCCATTACATTATTTGAAGAAGAGCTGGGAGTTCTTCGGGCACCCTGACTAACGATTCTAAAAGATTAACTGGTTATTCATCTCACAGCTAAAAATGGTGTGTTGGCCTACGTTTGGTCCCCTCACATGGTGGGTGGCATAGAGGCCCTGGAAAGTGTTCAGAGGTGGGCCATTATATTGATACCTCGTTTAAAGGCCCTCAGTTACAATGATAGTCTTGAGAGCTCGGGTTTTTTAATCTAGAAAAGCATAGTCTTTGAGGAAATTTGATTGAGACCTTTAGAATAATGAAAGGATTAGACTCGGCTCAAATGGATATGCTTTCAAGCTAGATAGGTTGGGGAGGACAAGGGGACATATGTATAAGTTCTGTAGGCTAGGTGCTAAGAGGTACTTCTTTTTGTAGAGAGTTGTCAATCTCGGGAATAAATTTCCAGCATGTGCAATGAATGCAGATTCACTGCACACATTCCAAAGGAGTCTCGTTAATATATCTACATATACAAGGTTGTAGGGTCACTGGGGATTGTGTCTTCAAGTCACTGTGGACTCCTGCAACTTCTTTGATCATCTTCAGGATCTGAGAGGAAATTTCCAGATTGTTGTAAAATCCCAACTGGTTCACCAATGTCCTTTAGGGAAGGTAACCTGCCACCCTTACCCAGACTGTACAACAAGAAGGAGGCCCTCCCCCACCTTCTCAGGGCAACTCGGGATGGGCAATAAATGCTGGCCCTGCCAGTGATACCCACATTCGGAGAATGAATAGAAAGAAATAGGAAAATTTAGGCACAATTAGAAGCTGAGTGAAGCTCCCTCTGCTCCTCACCAACAATGTGCCACAGCCTCAATCTAAGAAGAGTGTTCTTACTGCAACAGTGTGATACTTTCTATTTACCACACTGGTCATTTTATGGCTTCTGAGTGAGATTGTCAATTTAATGCCAAATGGGTCCACATTATTAGGAACAGGTTGAGATGCACAAAGTCATTTTATATAACGTCCTTACAGACAGAGAAGAATTTTAACCCCTGTCAGATTCTGATGGTAAGAGGCCAGCTTAACTTTTTTTCTGCACTTCAAAATTCTTATTTTCTTAGTGGAAAACAACAAATTTAAATGTAATAATAGTAAACAATTCAATTTATAATTGCTGCATTCTCAACGCTCATTCAAAATTCTCTAATCCAAGCATTGAAATATGACTGAAATCAACTGGGTACTTTGCAAAAGAAAGGATTTTTCCCTGAGATTGTCTCCTGTAGCTGAACTGGAAGGAACTGTTTAGAGTATAATTGAGCCAAACAAATACATTACAGACAGATTAGCTGCGGTAGGTTTTGAAGCATTATTTTCTATTGATATATAAAATTTACTCCACTGATCCTCAAGATAAAAACCATGAAAGATCAGCATTTAGATTTCCACAATAAGCAGATAGAAATTTCACTATAACATGAGTGCTATTCTCTATAACAACTTGTATTTATATATTCAGTTTAAGAGTTTCTGGGACATTTTCACAACAACAACAACAACAACAACAACAACAACGTGCATTTATATGGCACCTTTAATGTAATAAAACGTCCCAAGACGCTTCACGGGAGCGTTACCAAACAAAATTTTGACACCGAGCCAAATAAGGAGGTATTAGGACAGCTTGGTCAAAGAGGTAGGGTTTTAAGGAGCGTCTTAAAGGAAGAGACAGAGGTAGAGAGGCGGAGAGTTTTAGAGAGGGAATTCCAGAGTTTAGGGCCTAGGTAGCTGAAGGCACGGCCGCCAATGGTGGAGAGATTAAAATCAGGGATGCGCAAGAGGCAAGAATTGGAGGAGCACAAAGATAGGGAGGGGCAAGGCCATGGAGGGATTTGAAAACAAGGGTGGGAATTTTAATATCGAGGTGTTCCCGGACCGGGAGCCAACGTAGGTCAGCGAGCACAGGGGTGATGGGAGAACGGGACTTAGTGTGAGTTAGGATATGGGCAGCAGGGTTTTGGATGAGCTCAAGTTTATGGAGGACGGAAGATAGGAGGCCAGTCAGGAGATCATTGGAATAGTCGAGCCTAGAGGTAACAAAGGCATGGATGAGGGTTTCAGCAGCAGATGATCTGAGGCAGGAGCAGAGGTGCATGATGTTAAGGAGGTGGAAGTAGGCAGTCTTGGTGATGGAGCAGATATGTGGTCGGAAGCTCATCTCAGGGTCAAATAGGACGCCAAGGTTATGAACGGTCTGGTTCAGCCTCAGACAGTGGCCTGGAAGAGGGATAGAGTCGGTGGCTAGGGAGCGTAGTTTGTGGCAGGGATCAAAGACAATGGCTTGGAGGAAATTTTTGCTCATCCAGTACCGGACAAGCAATGTGACAAATCAGAGACAGAGGAGGGGTCGAGAGAGATGGTGTTGAGGTAGAGTTGGGTGTCATCAGCATACATGTGGAATCTGATGTCGTGTTTCCGGATGATATCACCGATGGGCAGCATGTAGATGAGAAATAGGATGGGGCTAAGGATACATCCCTGGGGGATTACAACTGGCTACAAATGGATAGATAAGAATGGAAGCAGGCGAGCGCAGTCCCACGCAGCTGGATGATGGAGGAGAGGCGTTGGAGGAGGATGGTGTGGTCAACCGTGTCAAAGGCTGCAGACAGGTTGAGAAGGAAGAGGAGGGATAGTTTACCATCGTCACAGTCATATGGGATGTCATTTGTGACTTTGGTAAGGGCCGCGTCTGTACTGTGGCAGGGGCGGAAACCTGATTGGAGGGATTCAAACATGGAGTTGGGGGAAAGATGGGCACGGATTTGGGAAGTGACAACACGTTCAAGGACTTTGGAGAGGAAAGGGAGGTTGGAGATGGGATGATGGTTTGCAAGGACAGAGGGGTCAATGGTTGGATTTTTGAGGAGGGGTGTGATGACGGCAGATTTGAAGGGGATGGGGACAGTACTTGAGGAGACGGAACCATTAACAATATCAGCTAACATGGGGGCCAGTAAGGGAAGTTGGGTGATCAGCAATTTGGTGGAAATAGGGTCGAGGGAGCAGGAGGTGGGTCTCATGGTCAAGATGAGCTCGGAGAGGGTATGAGGGGAGATAGGAGAGAAACTAGAGAAAGATGCGAGTTTAGGGCTAGGGCAGGGGGGAGCCCTAGGGGGCAGTTGGCTTGGTGGGCTGGGGGAAGGGAGGGAAGCGGCAGAGGCAGCTAAATAGATGGTCTCAATCTTAGTGACAAAGAAGTCCATGAGCTCCTCGCACATTTCGTTGGAGGTAAGGGTGGAGGGGAGCGGGTTTAAGAAGACAGTTTGTAGTGGAGAAGAGAAGCCCGGGAGTTATCTTTGCATTCCAGGATGATCCTGGAATAGTGAGCAGTTTTGGCAGAGGTGAGTGGGACCTGGGAGTGCTTTATGTGGTCCAGCCAGATCTGGCGATGAATGGCTAAACCAATTGTCTGCCATAAACGTTCAAGTCTGTGTCCCTTGGACTTAAGGGAGTGGCGATGAGGGCCATATCAGGGGGAATGATCAGGGTGAGAGTAATGGTTTTAATGGAGAGAAGGGCATCAAAGGTGGAGGAGAGGGTGTGATTGAGCAGATCGGTAGCTGCAGAAATGTTGTCGTGAATGGAGGGCCAAAGGCTAGAAAGTTGGGAATTTGACCCACGTTGTAAGTGACCTGGGGGAGAGTTTTTTCCAGGGGTGAAGGAGAGTAGGATGGGGCAGTTGGGATTGCTGCTCATAAGCTGGCAGCGACAAGTGCCTCAATGGGCCCTTCGGAGGATGCCAAAGGAGGCACAGAGGGAAGCTGTAGGCTTATCTAAGAGGGAATCAAGCCTGGGATATCGGCAGGAGAGTAGGAAGGTCGAGGATTGCTGAAGGGTTGGGGTAGGGATTTGGGGGGAGCAGAGTACCCGAGGGGGGAGAAATGAAAGGAGGCATGATGACAAGAAAGAGGGGCCTAGGAGGGGTAAAGAGAAAAGAAAAAAAGGTGAGAAAAAGGAGAAATAGAAGCAATGAGTTCGGGTCCGGAGCAGCAGCCAAAATGCTCACGTGAATGGACACAGGTTTACATAGGTGCGGTTACATAGCAAGATTGGGATAGATATGTCCCGGTAATAAAAACAGGGAATAGAGAGGAGACAATAGGATGGAGTCCAAGGTTAAAGTCAGAGATCCTGTAGTGGGATAAAGTTGACATAGATAGGGTGGAGTCTGCTTGGAGCATCGATGGACTGATGTCCAGGTTTGGAGGCAGGTGTGGAGGGCGAGTGAGTCCAGAAGCTATTTGAAGGGTAGAGTATCAGAGGACGCACTGCTGGAGGTACATCTGTAGGAATGAAGGGCCAGGAAGTGTGCAGAATCGATCACAGGGCAGAAAAACAGTGGCGAAGTTGGAGGTCACTATAAGATCCAGAAGCAGTGGAGAAATGGACCACGGCCCAGGAGAATGAATTTCTGGCCAGGAACCACACTGTAGCAAAATAAAACTAAAAAACCAGTAGGACCAGTAGGACAATCATTAGTTCAGTAGATGACAGCAGCGGTGGGGGACGGGCTGTAGACTAGACAAAGTTGCCTTCAAATTTAAGCAATTGAATAGTAGATCGGAGATAACACATACATTATGAAAAATACCAGGTAATCATTCAAGGGCAGTAATACTGAAGCATTTAGATAATAGCCTGGAAATTCCTCAACCTGTTCAGGTTGGTGAAAGTGCAGCGGGGAGGAATTTCCGCCCGCAGCGTATCACCGCTGAACCGTCCCAAATCTTGGAGACGGGATCATTAGAATATTTGGGGTGGGCACTGGCACCTCTCCTGATGCTCCAGGTGGAGGGGAGCACCTAAAGTCCAAAGAAAGTTGAACATAAAATGTAACCTGTTCCCCTCAGGGAGCAGAGGACCAATCGCTCTCAGATTGATTACCTTTGGGTTTTTTCTTCTTGGGGGTTTTCAGCAAGTATACTTCCTACTGAACCTGGTGGGGTGAGGTGGGGGGAATTCACAGAGTAACCTGGGAATGGTCCGAAACCACACCCCTCCTCGCACCCCCCCCCCCCCCCCCACCAAGTGCTGGATAAATGTAACGGGTGGGCAGAAGAAGCACGCTTGCCCCAAAGTGCAATTTGTGGGGCAAGTTTAGAGGGGTAGAAGCCTAATGGATCCTGATTCTGCCACAAATAACAGCCCATCCCTGAAATTTTGCCCCAATTCTAGACTGTGGAATTTTCAGGCCAATGTGTATAAATTCTTCAAGTGCTCTCCAAGTTGCAAAATGTGCTGCCTAGTATGGAACTGAGCCAGGTATTGTGAGTTAGAACAAGATAAAATGACCATGAAACCTGCTACATTATCATAAAAACCCAACTGATTCATCAATGTTGTCCAGGGAAGGGAGCTTGCCACCTCTACCCAGTATGACATACACAGGATTCCAGTTCTAACTTATGTGGTTGACTCTTAATACTCTCTGAAGTGATCCAGCAAACCACTTAATTTACATTTACTATGAAATTCAGTAATAAGAAAAAAACAGGATGGACCTAGTAGCAATGACCCAGGCATCCTATCAAGACTCAGGAAACCTCAGCCCAGTCGACTCTGAAAAGACTTCCTCACTAATATCGGGGGACTGGTGATGTCCCATGGACTAGTCAAGAAACAGCGCGACAGTCCTATTCACAGAATCCTGTCCATCAGCCAACATCCCAGCTTCCTCCATCACCATCCCTGTCCCACTGGCAGGATAGACCCACAATGGTAGGCACAGTGTGGGGGCACAGCCGTTCACAGTTGGATGGGAATGGCCCTGGGAGTCCTCAACATTGATCCTGGACCCCAGGACGTCCCATGGGTTTAGGTCAAACAAAGCTGAGGAATCCTACTGCTGATCACTATCTCTCGCCCCCCTCAACTGACAAATCAGTACTTATCCATGTTGAAAATCTCTTTGAGGAAGCACTGAGGGAAGCAAGGGCACTTCAATGTCCATCACCAATAGTAGCACAGTAGTACCTCCACTGAACAAGCTAGCTGAATCCTGAAGGACACAGTTGCCAGACTGGGCCTGCATCAGGTGGTGGGGGAACCAGCATGAGGGGTAGACCATAAGACCATAAGAGATAGGAGCAGGAGTAGGCCATTCGGCCCCTCGAGCCTGCTCCGCCATTTAATGAGATCATGGCTGATCTGATTTTTACCTCAACTCCACTTTCCCGCCCTTTCCCCATATCCTTTGACTCCCTTGCTGATCAAAAATTTGTCTAACTCAGCCTTGAATGTATTCAATTTTTTTTATTCATTCTTGGGATGTGGGTGTCGCTGGCAAGGCCAGCATTTATTGCCCATCCCTAATTGCCCTTGAGAAGATGGTGGTGAGCCGCCTTCTTGAACCGCTGCAGTCCGTGTGGTGAAGGTTCTCCCACAGTGCTGTTAGGTAGGGAGTTCCAGGATTTTGACCCAGCGACGATGAAGGAACGACGGTATATTTCCAAGTCGGGATGGTGTGTGACTTGGAGGGGAACGTGCAGGTGGTGTTGTTCCCATGTGCCTGCTGCCCTTGTCCTTCTAGGTGGTAGAGGTCGTGGGTTTGGGAGGTGCTGTCAAAGAAGCCTCGGCGAGTTGCTGCAGTGCATCCTGTGGATGGTACACACTGCAGCCACTGTGCGCCGGTGGTGAAGGGAGTGAATGTTTAGGGTGGTGGATGGGGTGGCAAACAAGCGGGCTGCTTTGTCCTGGATGGTGTCGAGCTTCTTGAGTGTTGTTGGAGCTGCACTCATCCAGGCAAGTGGAGAGTATTCTATCACACTCCGGACTTGTCACACTCAATGGCTCAGCCTCCACACCTTTCTGGGGTAAAGAATTCCAAAGATTCATGACCCTCTGGGAGAAGAAATTCCTCCTCATTTCCGTCTTGAATGGGCGACCCCTTATTCTGAGACTATGCTCCCTAGTTTTAGATTCCCCCATGAGGGGTAACATCCTCTCAGCATCTACCCTATCGAGCCCCTCAGAATCTTGTATGTTTCAATAAGATCTCCTCTCATTCTTCTAAACTCCAATGAGTATAGACCCAACCTGTTCAATCTTTCCTCATAAACCAACCCTTCCACACCGGAAATGAACCTAGTGAACCTTCTCTGAACTGCCTCCAATGCAAGTATGTCCTTGACCTCATGCTCTTCAAACTACCTGTGGCAGACACATCTGTTCACAACAGCATTGGCAGGAGTGGCCATTACCCTTATAAATTTCCTTAGGGCTGCTCCCACTCTGCTGCCATAACGGAAATAGAGCAGAAACCCCATTCACAGAGCAGCTTCAAGGAAATTCCTGGCCATGTCTCATCTCCACAATAAGGACATCCTCCATTGTTTAGTGTACTAAATAGGACAAACTAAAGACAGATTTAGTAGCCCAAAACCGTCAGCAGCAGCAGCATTATATACCACCGTAACTTGTAACCTCATGGCTAAGTACATCCCCTACTCCTCTAACACTGTCAAATTGGGAGATCAACTGTGGTTCAATGGGAAGTGTGGAAGGATGTACCAAGAGCAGTACCAGGCATACCTTAGAATGAGGCACCAACCGAGTGAAGCTACAATATACGGCTACCTGCATGCTAAACATCAAAAGCAGCACACTATACACAGAACTAAATGGTCCAACAACTAAATTGCAGGAGCTAGCCAAATGCCAGCTAAGCTGTTGCTGAGCAACTATTCCACTGGCATCTACTCAACAATGTGGAAAATTGCCTAGGTATATCTTATCCACAAAGAACAGGCTGAATATTACCTGACCAATCATTGTTCTATCAGACTCCTCCCAATCATCAGTAAAGCGAAGGAGTCATCTCCTTCCCATCAACTAGTGGGAAGGAGATAGATGAGCAAATTTGCAGGGAAATTACAGAGAGGCGCAAAAGCCATAGTGTCGTGCCACAAAATAGGCTTGTTATCAAGGTTGAAGCCCATGGAATAAAGGGGCAGTAGCAGCATGGATATAAAATTGGCTACGTAACAGGAAGCAGAGTGTAGTGGTGAACGGTTGTTTTTTGGATTGGAGGAAGGTATACAGTAGTGTTCCCCAGGGGTTGGTACTGGGACCACAGCTTTTCTTGATATATATTGATTTGGACTTGGGTGTACAGGGCACAATTTCCAAATTTGCAGATGACACAAAGCTTGGAAGTGTAGTGAACAGTGTGGAGGATAGTGATAGACTTCAAGAGGATATGGACAGGCTGGTGGAATGTGCGGGCACTTGGCAGATGAAATTTAACGCCGAAAAATGTGAAGTGATACATTTCGGTAGGAAGAACGAGGAGGGGCAATATAAACTGAAGGGCACAATTCTAAAAGGGGTACAGGAACAGAGAGATCTAGGGGTATATGTACACAAATCATTGAAAGTGACAGAACAGGTTGAGAAAGCAGTTAAAAAAGCATACGGGATCCTGGGCTTTATAAATAGAGGCATAGAGTACAAAAGCAAGGTAACCATGATGAACCTTTATAAAACACTAGTTCGACCACAACTAAAATATTGTGTCAAGTTCTGGGCACTGCACTTTAGGAAAGATGTGAAGGCCTTAGAAAGGGTGCAGAAGAGATTTACTAGAATGATTCCAGGGATGAGGGACCTCAGTTACATGGATAGACTGGAGAAGCTGGGGTTGTTCTTCTTGAAACAGAGAAGGTTGAGTGGAGATTTGATAGAGGTATTTAAAATCATGAAGGATCTCGACAGAATAGATAGAGAGAAACTGTTCCCATTGGCAGAAGGGTCAAGAACCAGAGGACATAGATTTAAGGTGATTGGCAAAAGAACCAAAGGTGACATGAGGAAAAACTTTTTTACACAGCGAGTGGTTAGGATCTGGAATGCACTGCCCGAGGGGATGGTGGAGGCAGATTCAATCGTGGCTTTCAAAAGGGAACTGGATAAGTACTTGAAAGGAAACAAATTGTAGGGTTATGGGGATACGGTGAGGGAGCGGGACTAGCTGGATTGCTCTTGCGTAGAGCTGGCATGGACTCAATGGGCTGAATGGCCTCCTTCCAGGCTGTAACCTTTCTCTGATTCTATGATTCTATCAGTAGTGCCATCAAGTGGCACCTACTCATCAATAATCTGCTCCCAACACATAGTTTGGGTTCTGCCAGAACCACTCAGCTCCAGACCTCATAGCAACCTTGATCCAGCATGAGCAGAGGAACTATTCACAACTTCTCTGATAATGAAGGAGCCCATGCTGACCTCCAGCAGAACCTGAACAACATCAGCTTGAGCTGAAAGTGTCCAGTAACATTCGCACCACATAAATGCCAGGTACTGAATATCTGAATTAAAAGAAAGCCCAGTGGCTACCCCTGATGTTCAATGGCTTCACCTCTGCCGACTCCTCGATCAACATCTTGAGGATCGCCATTGATCAGAAGCTTAACTGGATCAGCCTTATCAACACCATGGTTACAAGAGCAGGGCAGAGACTGGTTATTCTCGACTGATGGCTCACCTCCTGACCCATCAAAGTCTCTCCACTATCCACAAGGCTCAAGACTCTGTTGGAGTACTCACTCACCACTCACCTGGATGGGTGCAGCTGCAACACATTCAAAAACCTCAACACCATCTAGGACCAGGATCAAGCAATACCCTTACCACTGCAGACAATACCTACATCCTCCACCACCAATGCACTATGACTGCAGCATGTAGTATCCACAGTATGGATTGCAACAACTCATCGAGCTTGCTTCAGCAGCATCTCCCAGCTCTGTGACCTCTATCACCGAGAAGGAAGAGAGCGGCAAGATCATGGGAACCTCCACGTCCCCCTCCAAGTCACACACCATCTTGACCTTGACATATATTGCGATTCCTTCATCATCACTGAGCCAAAATCCTGGCATTCCCTACTTAACACCATTGCAGGAGTACCATCACCACAAGGACTGCAGCAGTTCAAGAAGAAGGTCCACCACCTTTTTCTCAAGGCAACTAGGGATATGCAATGAGTGCAACTTTGCCAGCATTTCCCACATCTCATGAACAAATAGAAATAAAAACAGACCAGATGATCCCAGACTTGATCCCTGGTCCAAGCCAGGGCAGCAATAGAGGCACTGCAATTGGCCTCAGTGTCCTTTCGTTAGTGGGTTCGTGGAAGCATCACTGAGTGTTTTTGTTTTCCAGTTTTTGTTCCATACTGGAAATGTTCATGCACAGAATTACATAGGCATTGCAACACGGAAACAAATCGTTTGGCCAACCAGGTTTATTTTCCCCGTGTGCAGTGGTCCTAATTCCACGTGCCCCTATTCCTTTATCCCTCTTCCTTCAATCACTTATCCAACCCATTCTTAAATGTTGACATGGTCACTCCCTCCATCCATAACCCTGGTAGTGAATTCCACAGCCTCACAACCCTCTGTATAAAAGAAGGGTTCTCCTGCTGTATATCCTAAATCTCTTACATTTATCTCTAATATCTATGTCGATTTGATCCTGACCTCTCAGCTACTGGAAACAGTCTGTTTACATCATGGTATTCAGGATCAGGTCCAGCTGTGATACTCACTGCATCAGGCAGTCTGCTGACACTCAAAGAATAATCTTTTTGTTGGGGTAATGAAGAGAGGCTAGCATCCCAGGAACTATACCCCAGCATTAGTGTCAGCTGTGGCTTAGTGGCAGCACTCTCACCTCTGAGTCAGAAGGTTGTGAGTTCAGCATCCGACTCCAAAGACTTGAGCAGGCTGACACCTCAGTGCAGTACTGAGGGACTGGTCATTACCTCATTGCTGTTTGTGGGACCTAACTATGTGCAAATTGGGTGCCACATTTCCTACATTACAAGTGACTACACTACAAAAAGTACTCCATTGGCTGTAAAGCACTTTGGGGCATTGTGAAAGATGCTATATAAATGCAAGTTTTTTCTTTTTTATGTCAGCAGCTTCAGAAGTGAAATGGAGAAAACTTCTTCAAGCTTAGCTGCCATGGTTTATGACACTATCCAAACCTTTTTTTATTTTGCTGCTGCCTTCTAAATCTCTCTTACAATCCATCACTTTGTATATTTAATCAGTTGACTTGTAAGGGTTATGCCCTGAGTTGTTTAACATGCGATAATTTGCAAGGGCACCGAACGTGCATTGTTTATCAGTCTGCATCATTACTTAATAACTGAGGCGCCATCTCCAATGGAAATAAAGCAGCTAATCACAAGTGTGGGAGGTAATGAAAACAGCCAATTAGTGTAAACACAGTTAAAAGCTTTGCATGACAAGAGACTGATTCCCAGAAAGCACTGCAGGCAATTAAACTAATGATGTCAAGATGCTCTGCATTAAGCTGCTAAAATGAAAAAAAAAGATTGCTTAATTAAAGGATGAGAGTTGCGTTTAATTAGGAGCAGTCAAGATTTGTGGGCTGGGATGTTTGTTTAGTGATTTGCAGTAATAGAGTTATTATTGAGTTTGAAGACTGTTACATTACACCACAGAATAAACAAAAACAAATTAGCAGTATTCCTCTGTAATGAGCTGTCCTGCCACGGTTAGATTAATCCCCGGCTTAAAAATGCGGTGTTAATTTTATGCATCAGTGCTGCTCACAGTAAAAATCAATGAAACCACAATAAACTAGTAAAAACCATCAATTTGCTTATTTTGGAAAACCACAGTTTAGCACTTAATGGTTTTGGTCTAATGCTGTCCTACTAATAAATAACTTGCTTCGATTTTGAGCTGATTAATTTTTGAATGGATAATAAATGCTGCTGCTGCTTACTAAGTCCGAGCTAGTTTAAGGAATCAGTTGTTACAATACATAGAAGCTCCCCTAACAAATTATGTTGCAGTTGAAAGACTAATATACCTTCCTGAAAAAAAAGGTTGCAATGGGGTGGACAGGTGCCAAATATATGAATTCCCCATAATGTTGGATACTGGACAGATTGCCACTATCGGATCTCAAATTAATTAACTGGAGTAGCGAAAATAATTCTGTCCATTAGTCTTGTTGTGGTGCGATTTTTGGGCTGAAGCCATGGTTGTGCGTTATGAGATCTGCACCATCTGTTCCAAACTGATTACAGTCATGAAAAGCTGGTAATCAAGATCCTTCGCTTGCTTATCAAATTTCAATTACGCATAGTAATGCTACTAATCATATCAAAAATTATTTTGGGGCCTGCACTAAAAACAAATCCTTGCTTAGCTTGCATGCTGTGGAGATGCAGTAAGTCTTGGGTTACCACTTTTTGCAAAGTCCAGATCTAGCTGGTGTAAACTAGGGGCAGAAGAGGGGGATTGAATTATGATGCCGATGTTTGCTTTGATGATGTTGAAGATTCATTGAAAGTCTAAATAACTAAGTGGGCGAAATTCGTCTTCCCTCTATACAATTCCCTTTCAAAAGCTATTATGGATTTTGCTTCCACCACTATTTCCACTAGGGCAACTGTCCTGTGTGTAAAAAAAATACTAACCTTTTCTTTCGTTCTTTTGATGATGATATTAAATTTACGTGCCCTCTAGTTACTGACTCACTGACTAGTGGAAGTAGTCTTTCTCAGTTTACATCAACAAAACCTCTTATAATTTTTAACACATTCCTGAGGTTCCCATGTCTGTGCACACTGCTACTGAAATCATTTTTTTTTGTGTAAACTGTCTGAAAATGTTTTAAATGTTTAGATGGAAACCAAGCGTCTGGTTTCTTAAAAACAGTCTGTTTTGTTCCATTTCTGTGCTTTATGATGTGGAGACACTTAGGGGGTGAAATTCATCTTGGGCAGTGGGGCAAAACGGGCAATGACGAATCAGCCGCCCGTTTTAAACTCTGCCCGTTTTCCTTTTCCATTGAAGTTTAAGGTGGCCGCCTGGGATGCCTGAAAAGGGTGCAGGTTATAGCACTGCAAAATTGGTCATTTTTCTCCTGGCGCAACGAGAATTGATTTCTATTCCTTTGTGTTTTGGGCACCCACTATCAGCACCATGCAAGGTTGAATGCAGATTAAGCTGCCTCTATTCTAACCCTATAAATTACTTGAACCCCAACCTCAAAATGATGACCCCTACTGCACCAGTGTGATAATATTCATTTCCTGTTCGCTGCTGGCACTGGACATTGGAAAAATTGGTTTATCACTAAAAGTTAGCTTAAGTTTGTCATGTATGTATGCATCAGCTTGACTCAGTGATAGCTCTCTAAATCAAAAAGTTGTGGGTTGAAATTCCAGTCCAGGCCTCAAGTACATAACCTAAGCTGACAACTTCAGTGGAGTACTGAGGAAGTGCTGCATTTTCAGAAATGCCATCTTCCAATGAGATGTTAAACTGAGGCCCTTTCTGGTTGTTTGGTTGAATAGAAGAGATTCCACAATATCTTTTTGGAGAAGTTCTCCTGGTGTTCTGGCCAACTTCAACCCTCAACTAACATCAGCAAAACAGATCAACTGGTTGTCCATTTCATTGCTGTTTGTGGGACCTTGGATGTCATATTTGCCTGTAAGCCAACAGTGACTACACTTCAAAAAGTAATTCATTGACTGTGAAGTGCTTTAGGGTATCCTGAGTATGTGAAAGGTACAAGGTCTTTCTTTTACTCCAAGATGGCCAAGGTGGAAAACATAAAGTGTGGAACCAGTCTTGGCGCCATTAGTTATCACAAGGAGTTAAATACAAAGGGGGTGAATTTCTGCAGTGGTTCTCCCTCTTGTCCATTGTAACTTCAGCAGAAGAACCGCAGAAACCCTGGAGAAATGGTGAGCACAGTACTTAAGCCATTTTCATGGGGTTTCCACAGCACTTCCACTGAAGTCGTGATAGATGAATGGGAGAACCTCTGCAGAAGTTCATCTCCAAGATTAATAAATTGGTTTTAAGTCATTAAAAGTATAATCTGCAAAGCAAAGTTCAGAACCAAAGACATACAGAGGGCAGTGGGTTCTCCTTGATATATTTTAAAACTTTCCCTTCTCTCCAGGATATAAATGAAATTGATAGTTGGCGTTTGGATTTTTGGTTTTGGTCATACTTGAACTGAAACCATGCTGGCTAATTTTCGGCCATCACCCCTCTTCTTCACCCCCCCTCCCCCCACATAAACACTAAAACAAAGCTGGACATGTTAATGGAAAAGTTCATTATGTTCTCAGTTATTAAGTATGTAAATTCACATGTTGCACGGCCTAGAAATTGGTTATGCCTCGTTTTTGGGCGCATAACCAGTGGTGCGCAGACAGTGCGCGTTCCAACCTGTAAGCCTGAAGCCAGCCAGAAATTAGGCCTTTGGCCTCAATTACATTGTTTGGAATGAGCGGCCAGGGCCTGTTGCGCCTCTAAAGGCTGTTAAGACTGTTAGAGCCGGCAGCGGCCCTAAGATAAGTCCCAGGATGGGGGTGGAGCGGCAATATGGGATGGGCCAATCACAATCACTGTGGTGTCAGGGGGCACTCCTGCTTCTCATGGCTACATGGGAACTTTTTAAAATGTTGTCATGCTTAGGCCATAGCAACAGCTAAAGGATCCTGAAGCAGGCCCGATACATGCTCCACTCATCACAATCCAATTTGGCCTAATACAGGGGTTTGGCCCCTCATTTACATATATAAGGGGGCCTATTGCCTATTTTAGTCAGTTGCCAGGGATGCCAGAAAAATGGTCCAAACCAAAATCGGGTCAGATGTCTTTCAGGCATACTTGGTGAGCATGGCATTGGGTCCCAAAATTGGTCTCAATAGGCTCACTTTACGCCCATAAAACAGGTGCACCAAGGTCCAATTTCTCCCCCGTGGAGTTTCTGTGTATACAGTTTGCTGCCTTTTATCAGAATTGCACGTCAGCAATTGAGAATATTTTGGGTTGGGTCAATGTTAAAAAGAGCTGAAGCAGGAAAAGTTTTAGTTGGCACAGTTTGATCGATTCCCCCACCTTTCCACATCTTGGGTTTTGTTCATGCCCACTTCTACTTGAGAGTTAAACATACAGTGTGATGTGTGCTATTATTGGAACACTCTAGGATAAGAGTGAGACCCTATAATGCCTTATTCTGGAGCATTCTTTATAAAAATACACTCTCTATATTTAGATGAGCTTTAAACTCTATGGCCCCGAAATTCCTTGGGCAGGAAAGGGTGGAAATCCTGATTTCTGCCCTGGTTATATAAATGACTCCATCCCTATGTTTAGGATGAGGTCGCCAGCATCGGGATTCTGCTCTGATGCACTTGGGAAAGCAGAGCGATCTCCAGCAAATTCAGGCTCATGTTTTTAGAGCATCTCTCTGGCTGACAGGTGCTCTTGTTAAATTTCAATGACAAGCACTTGTACTGAGAGGCTATCATCAGTGGTAGGCCATTCAGCCCTCGAGCCTGTTCCGCCATTCAATCAGATCATAGCTGATCTGTAACTCAACACCATTTACCCTCCTTTGCTCCACATCTCTTGATACCCTTACCTAACAAAAATCTATCTAGGAACATAGGAAATAGGAACATAGGAACAGGAGTAGGCCATTCAGCCCCTCATGCCTGCTCCGCCATTTGATAAGATCATGGCTGATCTGTGATCTAACTCCATATACCCGCCTTTGGCCCATATCCCTTAATGCCTTTGATTGCCAAAAAGCTATCTATTTCAGATTTAAATTTCGCAATTGAGCTAGTATCAATTGCCGTTTGCGGAAGAGAGTTCCAAACTTCTACCATCCTTTGTGTGTAGAAATATTTTCTAATCTCGCTCCTGAAAGGTCTGGCTCTATATCAGTCTTGAAAATTTCAATTGACCCGACATCCACAGTCTTTCTGGAGAGTTTTCCAGATTTCCACTACTCTTTGTGTGAAAAACTGCTTCCTGATTTCACTCCTAAATGGCCTAGCTCTAATTTTAAGATTGTGCCCCCTTGTTCTGGATTTCCTCATCAGAGGAAATAATTTCTCTGTATCAACCTATCAAATCCTTTTGTCATTTTCACACCTTGATTAGATCACTTTGCAAACTTTTAAACTCAAGGGAATACAAGCCAATTTTATGCAACCTGCCTTCATAATTTAATCTTTAAGCCCTGGTGAATCTGTGCTGCACCCACTCCAAGGTCAATATATCCTTCCTGAGGTGCGGTGCCCAGAACTGAATGTAGTACTGCAGATGGGATAGGAAATGAGTAATCAAATCTTAACACCCAGTCTTGGAAATGATTGCCCTGATTGGTATGGAAGTCAGGTAATTTGAGATAAAAATTTCAAAAATGCTTTTCACTTAAGTACACTTAAAAAAAAATGAGGCTGTAGTTTTGATAAGAAATGCTCCAGGATAAGGTTACTGAACATTTCATTTAATAGTGCCAAGAACTAACTGCGGGTAATGTTAGAATTTCAACAACATTCTCAGCTCAAGTCACTGCAGATCATTAATGGGGAAATACTTTAGGAACAACCAGTAAACGTCATAGATTGAAAAGCAGTTGCTTAGATAATCCTGGAACTAAAATGAACATAGAATTGGATTCAACTACTTTTCTATTGGATTAGCACACTATTAGTGGGTAGAATTCAGGTCTCCAAATCTGTCCTTTGTGTATGAATGTAATCATTGTGCACACTCGCACAGTCTGACAATTTCCTGGTCTTGGGCACAGGCAAATGATTGGCATCAACACCCACCAGCTTTGCATAACGGCATGAAGAAACTTCTCCAGCAGCCTAAAGAAGGTAATTCAAGATTAAAATGCAGTAGGTTGGTGCAATGAGGGCATCGACCTGCTATTTTTCAAATTTTATGATGTAGGTGCATGGCTCCCCCTATGGCTCGATGGGGTAAATGAACCACCTAGTATTATACTGATCCATACAAATCAGGAAGGTCACAGGTGTGATTCCCAGCTTGTGTTGAGTTAGCCGATCTCTGCTCAGGCAGCAGTAGAGGAGCTGCAATTGATCTCAGTGGATGTGGGGCAGTGAGGGGAAATCAGCCAGCATTCCACTGAAACCTTCTAGCAACTGTTTGTGTGTGAACATTAGATGAGGACAGGATTGGGTTTGGCTGTGGTTTCTTTGTCCCACTTTGTTAAGTAGCCTGCTGATGCTTAGGCTGGAACATTTTCTGCCCAACCCAGTTCGCAGTGCAAGAGTGGTTTTCTGACCACCCAACTGACCCATTGCTGATCCCAGAGAAGTTTTCAGGGGCAACCTTATATGAACTCAACAGGTTTCCCACCTGTGCATGAGAGCTCATCATTGCGGAGGGTGGGGGAAGAACAAGAAGCAGAAAATGGCTGTTGCTGCAGGACGGATGCTGCAGCACCTTAAAGGGCAGGCAGCCCCGAAGAGGAAAAAAAATGCCTGGCTCTGATGAAATAGCAAAGTGTAATGAAAAATTTGCAGTGATATAGGGAAAGAGCAGGGGAGTGGGACCAAGTGGTAGCTCTTTCAGAGAGCTGGCACAGGCACAATGGGTTGAATGGCCTCCTTTTGTGCTGTATGATTCTATGATTCTATGTAGAACTGTCACTCCATTGTTCTGAAATCAATTTATGATCCGACCTTCAGCCTTTAAGATATTTCTGGTGTTCAACCTCCCTTAGCAATGCAGTTAAATGTTGCCCTAAGTGACATCCAGGGTTGCCATGGCAGTAATGATGGAAAATGTTATCACACCATCATTAATGCCTCATTGGAGTATGGACAGGCATTTACATGGGCTGGTGTCACTTGCAGCAGAAAATTTGATGGCCCATTAAATGGATGAACATTCAGCACTACAGGTGCCCACATGATTTCCTATGGTCCCCACCACCCCATTACTGCTGCTAAAATGGCATAAACACTCAGGAAAATCATGTCTTCGCTGTCTAAGCTCACACCTGAAGAATGGCCACTTAGATGAGTTATTGGAGGGCTACGGGAACCTATGTATTGTATCTCAGCAAGCATCAGAGGGCTTTAGGAGGAGAGTGGAAAAAGTCTTGGAATTTTTTTAAAGAGTTGATTTAAATTAAAGCAGGGTAAATCATGTTTTTTTCAAACATACTTTATTTTTAAAATTATTCAAGCATTTTTTTAACTGCTACATTGAGAAAGGAATATAGATGCTTGAGCATTTTAGAGTAAAAAAGATTTTTTTTTGCAAACTAATGATCAGACAAAAAGGCTACTTTCTAAAAGAACATTAGGGAAACTTTGCCCCCACAGATAATAGCCATAGTGAAATGACTGTACCTACCTTTATTTTCAGTTTCCAATGCAAATGCAATCCAATGTTGGTAGAGAAATGCAAATCATGAACCACAGCAAATGATTTTACAGCTTGTTTTGTGATGATACCTAAAAGGAAAAATCAAACCTTGGAAATTCTTATTGTTACCATTGGTGCATGTCAGCTGTGTTACTACTGTTATGGCAACAGACTTCTTAGTTTACAAGGGAAAAAAAATGGGTCAAAATACTTTAAGTCCACGAGATAGTCAGATACTGACTGATCTGCTGTGTAATTCCAGCACTTTCTGTTTTTATTTCAACCTATCACCTGAATTTAGTTCAACTCATCTCATATCAAATTGTGTTTATGTGGTGTCACACAATGAAGAAGTATTTTGCCACAAAGTAAAGGACAGAGAGAAATGCAGTGGAAATCCCCGTTAATGAAGTGACTGAAGTGTATCCACCGGATTATATTCAGTTCCAAAAAGCTTTCAGATGCTCCTAGTGGCTGTTTCATGAGCAATATTGGAGGTCAGGGAATATCCTAGCTGTGTGCCTTCTTAGTCTGGGAATGGCGTATGATGCAGGGGAAATCAAAGAAGAAAAATGAGATGAAAGAAATATATAAATGTATGGATTCAAGCTTAAGCCAGCACTGAAACTCCAAACCTATAACTACAAGGATGTGAGACTAGCATTAGAACCCCTATGCTACCAAGCACTATACCACAACTTATGACTTAAAGATGAAATGCCTTTATATGAGGTTTACTGACTTTAAACGTTAACATTATACTATGTTAGTTGCTAGAAACACATTTGCAGATAACGACATTTTCTAAGCTAGATGGGGGACCAGCAGATGTGTCCAGTGTTAATAAATTGTGCTGAAATCTTTACTCTGTGATTGACAGGTACTATTGGCACAAAGCGGAAATCCATGCAATTTAGAAAAAATAAAACAACCACCGAGTAGAGGCTCTTGTTCTCAACTACCTAAAAATGAATCAGGCATTTCAATTTGGCAGTAGATATGAAGTGACTACACAAAAGTGTCTAATGTTTCTGTAATTGGCCACTGCAAGTTGGCCAACAATGGCCCAGGGTGTGTGTACTGTGCATTTTCAGTCTCCCTCCTGGTCTCACATGGAAAAGTTGCAATCTCGCAGTAAGACACTAGGGGGCGATTATCATACGCAGCCGCCTGTTTCTTGCCTAATAAATGGGCAGCCAGCAATTGAAATTGGGGGGAGGGATACCTCAGCCGCCCCATGAATGCTCAAGACCTGCCTGATGCAAATTTGAGGCGGCCCTGTAAATTAGCAAACAGCACGCATGCCTAAAACAGGCATGATGCTGCTTAAATATGCATAGCGGGGTCCTGCACAGGTTGTGCATACTCTGCCCATTTGTACCAGGCATTGAGCAGTGTAACCAATAGTTATTAAAGGGACCGCTGGAGGCTGCTCAAAAAAGGCGCAGGAAGCCGTCACTTATTTTTTTGGTGGGCCCAGGAGGAACAGGAGTGCTCCAGGAGGGCCCCCCAAAAAAAAACTCCAGCCGTTGCCAGCCCATTTTCAAGGTTCCACCCAGGATGGCGTCTCACCTCCCCCACTCCCCTGCCCCGGCCTGCACTGCCCACCGGCTTATTGTGGGAGCCAACCTATTTCCGGTCCTTCCTGAACCAGCGAGCTGCAGCAGGGGGCTCAATTGGCACCCTCAGCCCTCCGGTGGCATGTTAATATGAGGCCCGGGCCTCACAATGGTCCAGACCTCACGCTGGCACCAATGGGTGGGCAAAGTGGCCATTGGCCAACTGTGCGTCTGTTTTGGGCATGACTTGATAATCGCTCCCTAGCTTTTCTCAACCATTTCTGTGTCTCCTATTCTAACTGATTCTTACCTTGGACTTGAAAATTGGGAAGATGCATACCTCCCTAGCTGAAGTACTGCATGGTGAAAAGGTCTTTGTCACCACTCGAAGGAATTCAGTTACAGAAAAATAAGGGGCAGCTATTTTGTGGGGCAAACAGGCAGGATTATTTGTTATGGCCAGTTCATCTAAGACTATTTTTGTCTTAATTTTTCACTGGAATGGACTTTTGCTTGTGAGTGCAAAAGCAATAGGATAAACTTTATGAATTTGTGCTCTTGGCATGGAGCTTCATATGCTGAGAGCTCCAATTGGGAATTTGGGTGTGGAGGTCAGTGGGCCTACAGGGCATGTTTTGAGCGACCCACTGATCTCCCCACTCCATTCAGAGCATTTTAGATAGATGCTACACTTCAATTTAGCACCCCAACCAAGGAAGGGGCTCCACTGCAGAGGATACTGGAGTAGCCATGCTCTCCATTATGGTCTGAAGCTCAGTCAGGCAGTCATGTAGCCCCAAACTTTGCAAGTTACCTGACACACTCTCAAGTGACCGCATGAATTGCTGATGGTGAACAACCAAGCTGCGTTTGTAGCAAGGTCTTATGAGGCCTGATTCCCTGAGCTCAGCACCTGATGGATCTTTCTAAGCAGGTCTTCCAACATGCTTTTTCTCACTCATGGTCTGTGCTTCACCAAGTGCTCACTGCTGCCACTCATTACTAGCCTGTTATGCCTGGTCTTTTCCTACAAGCAGATCGGAAAAAAGGACATATTTCCCTCTGTCACACTCCATCAGCTTAGGGTGGAGTGTGATTAACATTGTAAGATGAGATTATAAAATTAAGCACACTGTGAGCAGACTCACCTTTGCAATCTTTCAGAGACCAGCAGATCTCTTCATCGCTTGCTCCCAGGATTGGTGCACAGACAAGACAGCATTGATTCTTTCCGTTGAAGGATGTCCCTTAGCTCCACCCTTTTCTGCAAGACATCCTGCAGGAGAATCTCCAAAGCTGGATGAGGAAGTTCTGCTTTATTGACGTTGTCCAGCCATTTCTTGGCCTCAGCAGTAGGATAGCTTTAAGGAGCACGTGAAGCCCTTAAGGAGCTGTTGGCAGCAGTAAACGAGCCTACAGGCCCCAGCATGCAAAAGCCCCTACATGAGCTGCAAGCATGGGGCTGGCAGAGCAAACGTCAAGCTGACGAGAGTCCCGGGCCATTTTAACTCATTTAAATACGCATGGCAGACTAACCTCGCGATCCAGGCATGAATGGGGCATTCCACCGGACTCTCACATGTCACTTCCAGGTCCACTCTCTAAACAGTATTTAAAGCGAGGATGCAACTCTTGAAGCAACCTGCAATCTGCTGTCCCACTGATTAGTGGAAGTGATGAGCCCCAGCCCCAAAGGAGTAGCAGTAGAGACATGTTGGCCTCTCTCAGGAAGTCGCCATGTCACCCCCTCAACCAGTACCTGCTATGGTGCCAGCAAGCCAGCTGGGACAAACCGCCCTGGCACAAACATCAGAAGGGTCCTGATGTGAGCAATAGCAGCCTTCCACTAGCTTTGCTCAGTCCACTAGGGATGCATCTCGTAGGAGTATTAGTGTTAGGGAACCTTCTTTTAAGTAAAGCACTATGGATTGAGCACTTGGGTGAGAAATGGCTGGATGGCAATTCTGTGATGGGAATTAAATTCATGACTGTTCACTTCCAATTATTTCAAGTATGGATCCCATTGTAGAAAATAAATTGCTTTCACTGATAAAAGTAGTAGAAGGGGATTTATGAACTTTATAATCTTTGGACCAAGTGTGTGCCTAATGAATACTCAATCTTTGTGCATAGGGTCGTCTTCCAGCCACGACCAGTGGACACTCTCTTGAGGGATATTATGACTCTGTAGTATTGAAAGTAACCCTGTTATTGGCTCAGAACATAGCTGTGAACAACTATCACTCCTTTACAGCCCTTGTTGGATAAATGGATTTATCCCATTGAATGAACAGTCAGGACAACTGTTACAGACAAGAAACTTAAGATGATGGAGGTACCTCAGAAAATTAAAATGGTAGAGATTACTTTACACAAACATTAAATCATGTGCATAATACTGTGGAGAATCAGTATCCAGGACCTTAAGTATCACTTTATGAATGTCACAGCACAGGGGAAAGGGTTCCAATCACAACTCAAATAACAGAACCATCTATCAAAACTATAGAATTATACACAAAATCACATTGTGTAACTTTCATGCTGAAACAGTTCATAAACTACAAAGAAAAGTATCTTCTCTTGCAATGGAAGAGAGGATTATGGCAACTTTGATATATTCATTCTGGACCGTAGTTGAGAAGGTTAGTCTATGAGAGCCAGGTCTAACTTCTTGAGGGAGGTCCAAACATTCAGACGTCTTGTATGCTTCAAGATTGCTAACCTTCTCAGCAAAGATGTAAAATTAGTGATGCCACATCTTGATTAAAATCTCAATTAATATTAACAGGAAAAATCCACAATGTCATAATTCTGTATAGACTTAAAATCCTATCGTAGACACTAAATGGTAAGATCCCCTTTTTTCTATTGCCAGAATGAAAATGGAGTCACTAAATGGCTCAATGGTTCCTTTAAAAATTTTACCTCTGTTCTTGATTGCAGCTGAAGACAGCCCAAGTGCTATTCTCCTGGCCTTTTCCAGGCCTCCTCAATCTTGATGCCTATTGTGGCTGGCGGGGCTGGCATCAGGTACCCACCTCGATGGAAACTTGTTAAAATGGTGTCGGGGACTGAATTACATTTTCATACCCCAACTTTTGCATTTCAATTAGACCCTTACCTACCTGGCGTGAGGTCCTGACACAGTGTCCTAAACACACCGGTTAAAATGGTGAACAACAACTTGCTTTATCGTCTTTAATGTAGAAAAATGTCCCAAGGCGCATCACAGGAGCATTATTAAACAAAATTTGACACCAAGCCACGTAAGGAGATATTAGGACAGGTGACCAAAATTTTGAAAGAGGTAGGTTTTCAAGGATCATCTTAAAGGAGGAGAGAGAGGCAGAGAGGTGGAGAGGTTTAGGGAGGGAATTCCAGAGCTTAGGGCCTAAGTATGGTATGAAATCAGCGCGAATATGGTGAGTATCACGCTGCACGATTTTAACCCCTGAATGCCCCGTTCTCATCGGGCATAGGGGCTTGAAATCTGGGCTTAAATGCTTCATGCTCACTGATAGCTGCCATTTTGCCAGCTCCTGTGAATGAGAGGGGAGGGGGAAGAGCTCCAGCTCTTACAAGGGGACATATTTCCTTTGGCTGTTAAGTGCCAGCAACATCATAAACATAACGCAAGATTTCCTCTGATCGCTGTTTCTAGTGAAATCATAAAAGCAATCTTTTAGATTTTGCTAGAAATAGCCAGTGGAAATCTCCTCTCACAGTCTAATCACTCTAAGTACATTTATTGGCCTCAAAAATCAGAAAATTAAACAGTGATTGAATTATCCAGTGGCCACAGTAAATAACTAACCTTGTGCTTTTTTAATTTATACAGCATGCTTGGGTATAATTGCAAAATAAACCATGAGTAGCATTGAGCTTTCCAGCTTGTTTTTATCTACAGGTCTTTAACAGCTTGCAATTTTGATGAAAATAATTGGTTTGAAATTAAATTATAGCCTGTCATATTCTTCAATCTGTTCAGCCACAGCTGTTCTCAAACTAACAATGGGAATTTAATGATTCTTCCTGCACCTGCCATCTTGTCAATAGTATGTTTGCATTATACAAATATCTTCTGATTTACACGCTGCTGAATTTAAATGTGCATCATACTATAATGAACTTAGATGAGGCATTCAGTGACTAAGCAAACATGTATTTTAATGAAAATGTTTATTGTGATCAGTACTTCCATGCCTCCTCCATTTTTAAAGCAGTTTCAAAATAACTTGTTTTTCTCTTTTGTGACAAATACTTCATCGCCCCAAAACTCTCGATTAAATGAGATATTTGGATATTGCCGTTGTGCATGGGGAGGCTCTTCCAGCAGCTCTCTTCATTCTTGAACAGAACACAAAAAAAAAGGCTGTTATCTGATTAGTGATCCTGATTTCACCACAAAACCCTAATCTTCACATTCAGGCAAAATTGGGCCTGTGGAACAATCTTTCTATAAAGAAAGAATGACCTTGCATTTATAAAGTGCCTTTCACAACCTCAGGATGTCCCAAACCGCTTCACAGCCAATGACGTACTTTTAAGGTGTAGTTACTGTTGTAATGTAAGCAAATTCACACAGTAAGGTCCCACAAACTGCAATAAGATAAATGACCAGATAATGGGCTTGAACTTGCTGTTTGGCAGCGCACACCATTATTTGGACTTTACAGCTCCCTGATCATAGTGATCTATATTTGCATGACAGGTGCATGCAACATGAACTTAGAGTACATTAGGGGCTTTTAGTGGGGTGATTGCATGTAAGGAAGTGAAAGATGAAAGCTGGTGGTGTAAAGTGCATTTTGCTGTTTCCTGGACATTGATGGTAAGCAATTCACTTACCATCAATGTCCAGGAAACAAAGAGTTATGGAAGGTGATTGGAAGTGTCTGACATGCTTTGTATAGTGCAAGGTACTATTGACTCATATTACTTTGCTTGGCCTAGTAAGGTCATTAAACTTTTTTTTGGCTGAATTGCTGTATGTGCTGTTGTATTGCTGGCACTGATTGTCCTGGATGCCTCCTGCACTGCTGCTATGCTGCTTTCTTTTACAGCTTGTGTCCCTCAGACTCAAATAGTGCTTCATTAGTGAACTGGTAGGCTCTCGGCTGTCCTGCCGACCTTGCAGATTATGCCTTAGATGTTCTCTCAGGTCAGTAATGCTAATCACTCCCATTAGCGGTCCAAGCATCTTATATTCAGGAGTGTTCCCAAACTGTCCTCTATCTAATTATATGACAGTGTAACCTAGAGATGAACTAGATATTGTTATAGTGTGTCTTTCACACATGCCTTCACAACCACTTCTGCAATCTTTCTAAAGGCAGTCTGAGAGACACCTCAGTAAGACGAGCCCAGAACTGAATTGTTAAGCCTATTTACTTCAAAGACAGCAAGAATAACAGTCAAAGCAAATTCTACCTACTTCTCGCCTCAAAAAATTAGAAAAAATAATAAACCACACACTCTGTCTCTTTCACGGGCAGACTTGCTTGAGTTTAGCATTACCTTTCTATGTAGACAACTCCGAACTGCAAAACCTGACTTCTTGGATTTTAGCATGATCTCTGGAGCCCAGGCCTGGAACTTGCAGTCTCTTGTTTTAAGCTTAACTGACTGCTCAGCTGTTCTATACTTTGAGGATTCACAAGAATTGGAGGGGTGAGACCCTCTGACTCCTTCCCTGTTCAAGGATTCGCCAGTAGGCCCGTAAACCAAACTAATCCACCTCCCTCCTTGCCAGAGTATATTCTCTGAACACACCTCATGCTGGCTCACATGAATGGAATTATCCCAACTATAATGGATGTCATTAATTTTTTTAAGCCATTAGAGAGGAGATAATGAATTGCTTAATGTCCGTGGATGTAGTAGACATCAATAAGGATAGTTGGCTCAATGACACAAGAATCCTATCAGTGCTGCAGCCTGTGGCTTTTTAAACCTGTGCAAATTCACTTTGTTTTAAAATACAATAATTAAATGTAACTCATTCCTAAATCTATTACAATGAGGCAGTCAGTGAGAATAGCAATGTGAAGGACCCCATGAACACAAAGAAATAGATTGTATTTTGTGTAGCCTGTTATGCACTGAAACAACAAAGAAAACTTATTTAAGACAGATGTTTCCCATTAATATAAAGTCTAGCTCAAATTGCATGCGGCCCCCATGGTGTTCAGTGTAGGACTGAATTCCTTGTAAAGCTGACAGAATAGTAAAATTATATGTATATAAACATCTATGTATGAAATATCCATGTCTCATGAGATGACAGCTTTGTTTCCACTGTCTTTAATGGAGCAATGTCTGGTGACAGTGGCTGAATCCAGCACAGTAGATATCTGGAAGGTATCGCTGGTGCAGAAGCTAAGAACAATTTAACACTCAATTCCACTGATAGAGCTTGCCTGATTGTAGACTGTGCCAGCAATTTATCTTGCATCAAGCACCACGGCCTGGAAATTAGTCTGGGCCCGATTTTGGCGCTGGGCGACCAAGGTGCATCCAAACCGAGGGGCCCAAGGATTGATGGAAATTGCCTCCACAGACAGCTTGCCCGAACGAAGACATCAATGTGAAGGCATCATTGTTGGGCCACCTGCCTCGCCGCCAGCAGCCCTCATTTACGTCCCAGGAGGGGGGATTGGAGTGGGCTATGGGGGGGAGTCACGACTTTTGTGGAGTCAGACGAGCACTCCTGGGTTTTTAACACATTTTTTTTTTACTTACCTGAGTTGGTGGATGCGGGGGCCGCTGAAGAATCCTGAATGGGGCAGGCCTGATACCTGCCCCTCTCATCACTGACTAATTTCTCAATGCGGTCCTATAACAGGTGTTAGGCCCCTAATTTACATACTTAAGGAGCCTAACACCTGTTGTGGGTGTCCACCTGCACGCCTAAGAAAGGGGCCCCACAAATTTAGCACTGGGACCAACATCTGTGCAGATTGGGCACAGGCCGTCCTGCTGCTAAATTACTATGCTTTGTGCCTGCTTTATGCCCATAAAATGGGGGCGACACATACCAATTTCTATCCCTACAGCTCACTAATTGGATTATTACTGAGCCTAAGACTCATCAACCAACCACTGCTCCTTGGTCAGCTCCAAATAACTCTGCGTACAGTTTCAGCTGTCTATGTGAAAGGTTACTGGCACAGTATTGATGTCTTGTGCCCTGAATGTTTCCTTGTTGCAGTCTCCTTCAAGTGTACCTCCACAATGTCATAGACCACAATTGGTGCTGTATGCACATTTTGTAATTACCACGTTTGTAAAGGGAATAAGAAATGCCAGTGGGATATCTACACAGTTTGATCTGCCAAAAGTAGAAGGATACACAGATAGTTTTAGATTAAGTAGGGTGGGAGGAGGATCGTATGGAGCATAAACACCAGCATAGACCATTTGGGCCGAGTGGCCTGTTTCTGTGCTGTAAGTGATATGTAATTCTATGTATTTCTTTATCATCAGAAGAATTGCACAAAGCTGTGTAATGAGCTAAATGTGACTATTGTGTTCAAATGAACAAAGGATGGTTAGAACTCATAAAGATCAGTTATGTGAATGAAGTACTCAAATATTCAAGAATTTTTTCAGTACATGAATGCTTGAATCCTGAAACTAAGCCTTACTCTCTTCATTTGAACAGCAAAGTCATATTCGGCACACTACAGAACTTTCCGTAATTCTTCTAATAGTGCTGAAAACAAAAGCATGCTTGAAGTAAATGCATGTTAGGATACAGTTCAGGCATGCTACCTGATAATAATACATGACAGTAATTATTAAATTTCATGACAATGCCTTTGTGCAATATATTGTGGAAGTGAGCAATAACGATTACTTTTCCCACCTGGGTGATTTGCAGAGTGTGCATGTGCCCCACAGCGGTTTGTTTTATTGCATACATTATCTCAGGTACTTCATATCCAGCTACAGCTCACTTTGGCCAGGTCAGGGCTGATGTTGGGATCAGGGCTCGTACGTTGTTAGCACTGGACAGGTTTGACAGTACTGGGGGTAGGTGTCATTGACAGCACAGGCCACATCTGAAAGGGGGGGGGGCTCATGTCAGAAATCACAGCCGGATTGTCACCCACATGCTACCAAAATCAACTGTTTTTGATGGTGTTCCGCTGAGACATCAACAACTTGACCTCTGTTTGGGAACATCAAGTCTGACTAGAAGGAATCATCACCCTTTTTGAATTTATTTTTCCTTGAGGAAAGCTTCCAACTGCTTTACTCCAAAAGACTTCAACAAGAACATTCCAGGCATTGACAAGCTTTTAACAAGTGACTTAGTTGGTAGCCATTTCATGTCTGAGTCAGACGATTGTGGGTCCAAGCTTCACTCCAGGACTTGAGCATACAAGCTGGGGCAGGCACTTCAGTAAAGTACTGAGGGAGTGCTGAATCATCAGAGGCGTCATCTTTTAGAAGAGACATTAAACCAAGGTCAGACCTGCCTGTTCAGGTGGAAGTATGTGATTGCAAGACAATATTTGAAAAGGAGCAGGGAGTTCTCCCTGGCCAAGATTCATTCTTCAACTTACAACATCAAAAATTTTAATTGGGCATTCATCTCATTTACTGTTTGTGGGATCTTGCTGTGCACACAATGCCTGTTGCGATAGCCTACATAACAAAAGCAGCTGCACTTTAAAAATAATTTATTGGTTGTGAAGTACAGTGATTTGAGATGTCCTAAGGATGTGATAAAGCAGTATATAAATGCAAGTTAGTGGGGGGCTCTTCTCTCTCTTTGCTTTCATTATTTGCATCTCAAGACTTTGCCCAATGAAAGAAAGCATACATAGTGAACAAATTTATTAAACCTATAAGCATTCCTCACCAATTTATTATCTTCTTTGTGGAATGCTTTACACCATAATGAAAAATACTCCTCTGTCCATAATCTCGATACTACAAATGCCAGTTGCATTTATTTGTACGCTCAGCATTTTTGTAATGTCACATTTTCTTAAGCTGTCAAACCCTCTCCCCCCACTCCCGTTGATTTGTCTGATGTATGGTCTATTTTATATAAAACTGTGTTATGTATAGAATGATAGGGATTTACTAACATAAACTATGATTCGTCACAGAGGAATTTTTGAATTTGAAAGCCATTTATTATATTTTAAATTACCTACTGTTACTGAATTGATTTACAAGGAGTACAAATAGAAACTGCTCTCTTTTCAACTGTTTAATAAATTTGCCTGTCACAAGACACACCAGCTTAGAATATAACCATGTAAGGAAGCAAGGACTTAGAAAAGCCCATTAATCCCATTCAGCCCTCTCCTTCCAAGAGAACATGTACAGTTTGTACTGTCATGGACTCTTCTCAACTAATTGAATCACCTAAAAGAAATGAATAACTATGGATGAAATCTCATAGATAAATTTCCCTAATTCTGGATGGTAACTGAGCTAAAACTCCAGGATATCATTCAGACATTACAGTCTACATTATTCTACCCTGATTCTACAGATGATAGTTTCATGGCCCCACAAAGAATTTGTTCTGCTGTGTTTCTGCTTCTCCTCACAATCTTTAATCATGTTTCATCCAGTTTGTTTTACAAGATGATTTATCAACACTGCATTTTGTTTGTGATAAGAGTGTATTCCTCAGGACCAATGTTTATTTTTTTCAGATCTTCGCTCCTGACATGGAGCCTTGCCTGGAAGGAATGCATATCAGGAGATTATGGGAGAGCACACCTGTAATTTCCTGATACGTATTCCCAGTGGGTGAGGCTCTGTGCCAGCAGTGTGCATTCGGAAAGTTATCCTACTCATATCTATTTCTCTGTGGGAAAAAAAATCTGTCATTTTGCTTGAGGCATCACAGTTTTGCACTAGTACTCTAAATCTGCAGTCATGTTTTCAGCTAAATAACCTGTTTACAGCTTCAAAGCAGACTACTTATAATGGGCACGTTTGTGCATGGGTATTTTATCCATTACAAGTCACTGTCCAATATGTCCCTCAGAGTTTGGCAGGTTGGAAAACAGGAAACAGGATTCTTGCTAACTAAATAAAAGGTAAATTAAAGCTGTGCAGGTGCTTTGTTATATCAGATCTTATTTTAAAATCATTAACAGAGACTCCCAATGCAGCCAGGACCTGCCTGTTTTAATGCACTCCTGTATGAATCAGCAGAGCACATGTTGAATGTAACACCAGCTGATTACTGTACCAGCTGTGTTAATTTAGTGCATGCTCCTCTCACTTGCAAAGGAGCGCTCTTGAACAGGCAGGTCTTGACTGCCGTAAAAGGCTCCATTATGATTTTAAAACAAGTATTGTATGAGCTAGGTTCTGCATTAATGTAAGACAAATTCTATATTCTATACCAAGCATGGTATTATGCAGGTTCTGTTAAGGCTGGTTCTATGCTATGTGCAAGTATGTCAGTCGGCATGCTCTATGAGTCATATTCTATATTCTACACCAAACATGGTGTATTGCAGCTTCTATTGATGCAGTCCTTTTTTTTGTATATATTCGATACCAAGGACAACATTATGCAGGTTCTATTTTGATATAAAGCAGATTCTATATTCTCTATCGAGCATGGAGTATGACAGGATGCATAGTGATGAAAAGACTGCATTGGAAATATACAATAACATGTACATCCTCATCTACAAATCCCTCTATTGCCTTGCTACACTCTACCTTCTCAAGTCTTATGTCCCTTCCCAAACCTTCCAATCTTCTGATTTGGGCAACCTCCACAATCCCCGTCCCCCTGTTCTACTTTCAATAGCGAGGCTCCAGCTGCCTCAGCCCAACTCCCTGAAATATCCTCTCCAAACCCCTCATTCTCTCTTCGTTCCTTCACACTTCTAAAAACCTTCTGAAAAGTCATTGTTTAATGAAACTTTTGGTCACCTCTCCTAACCCCCTTCTAGAAGGCCCCTTGCTTCATTTTTTCTCAGTGACAAGGATAACATGATCATCCTTGTCACTCTTTTACAATTTTTTTTACAATACATTAATGTCTTTTCAAGGATAGTGTGCCCAGAATTGCACACAACAGTCTGAATATGCCTTGCTGATGATTATACAGGGTTATAATAAGTTATTTTGGTACATAATGAAATGCCCTTGAGAAGCATTCCAATCCTTCAACAACCCTGTTGATAATAGCTTCATATTGACTGAATACTTTTATAAAGCAGTCAATAATATCACATCTTATTTTCTTTTCCACCTGAGCTAATGGATAGCCATCTATTGTGTACACATTTCAAGCACCAATGTGCATTATCTTACTTCTATCTACAATATATTTTATTTGCCCTGCCATTTAATTTGTCTAGATCCCTTTTAATATTATAATTCTCCCGATTGCTAGTTGTCTTACCCTATAGTTTTATGTTATCAACAAATTTTATAATATTTTGGAGAAGTACCCTTATCCATATTGTCCATGAATAGTGTAAACGTAAGGGTCTTCAGGACAGATTCCCATCTTCATTATTGAGTAAACTCAGGCAGAATGTTTTCCATTAGTCATCACCTGCTATAAGGAGGAAACATCTTTTTAAATTGATTTATTTAATTTAAAATAAAACCCATTATCAAGGAAAATGGACCTTAATCCAAAGGTAATGAAACAGAAAGAACTTGCAATGGTACAGCACCTTTCACAACTGCAGTACTTCCTAAAGCACTTCACAGCCAATGGAGCACTTTAGAAATGTAGTTACTATTGTAATGTAGGGAAATGCAATAGCTGATTTGCATACAGCAAGATCCCACAAATAGCAATGAGATCATTGACGAGATAATCGGTTTTGGTGGTGTTGAATGATGGATAAATGCTGGCCAGATAGATGGGGCCTCGATTTAACATCTTATCCAAAAGACCGCACCTCTGACAGTGCCTTGTAGATGGTGGAAAGGCTTTGGGGAGTCAGGAGGTGAGACACTCGCCACAGAATACCCAGCCTCTGACCTGCTCTTGTAGCCACAGTATTTATATGGCTGGTGCAGTTAAGTTTCTGGTCAATGGTAACCCACAGGATGTTGATAGTGGGGGATTCGGTGATGGTAATGCCGTTGAATGTCAAGGGGAGGTGATTAGACTCTCTCTTGTTGGAGATGGTCATTGCCTGGCACTTGTCTGGCACGAATGTTACTTCCCACTTATCAGCCCAAGCTTGGATGTTGTCCAGGTCTTGCTGCATGCGGGCTTGGACTGCTTCATTATTTGAGGGGTTGCGAATGGAACTGAACACTGTGCAATCATCAGCGAACATCCCCATTTCTGACCTTATGATGGAGAGAAGGTCATTGATGAAGCAGCTGAAGATGGTTGGGCCTTGGACACTGCCCTGAGGAACTCCTGCAGCAATGCCTTGGGGCTGAGATGATTGGCCTCCAACAACGACTACCATCTTCCTTTGTGCTAGGTATGACTCCAGCCACTGGAGAGTTTTCCTCCTGATTCCCATTGACTTCAATTTTACTAGGGCTCCTTGGTGCCACACTCGGTCAAATGCTGCCTTGATGTCAAGGGCAGTCACTCTCACCTCACCTCTGGAATTCAGCTCTTTTGTCCCTGTTTGGGCCAAGGCTGTAATGAAGTCTGGCGCCGAGTGGTCCTGGCGGAACCCAAACTGAGCATCGGTGAGCAGGTTATTGGTGAGTAAGTGCCACTTGATAGCACTGTCGACAACACCTTCCATCACTTTGCCGATGATTGAGAGTAGACTGATGGGGCGGTAATTGGCCGGATTGGATTTGTCCTGCTTTTTGTGGACAGGACATACCTGGGCAATTTTCCACATTGTCGGGTAGATGCCAGTGTTGTAGCTGTACTGGAACAGCTTGGCTAGTGGTGCAGCTAGTTCTGGAGCACAAGTCTTCAGCACTACAGCTGGGATGTTGTCGGGGCCCATAGCCTTTGCTGTATCCAGTGCACTCAGCCATTTCTTGATATCACGTGGAGTGAATCGAATTGGCTGAAGACTGGCTTCTGTGATGGTGGGGATATCGGGAGGAGGCCGAGATGGATCATCCACTTGGCACTTCTGGCTGAAGATGGTTGCAAACGCTTCAGCCTTGTCTTTTGCACTCACGTGCTGGACTCCGCCATTATTGATGATGGGGATGTTTGCAGAGCTTCCTCCTCCCGTTAGTTGTTTAATTGTCCACCACCATTCATGACTGGACGTGGCAGGACTGCAGCGCTTTGATCTGATCCGTTGGTTGTGGAATCGCTTAGCTCTGTCTATAGCATGTTGCTTCCACTGTTTAGCATGCATGTAGTCCTGAGTTGTAGCTTCACCAGGTTGGCACCTCATTTTTAGGTACACCTGGTGCTGCTCCTGGCATGCTCTTCTACACCCCTCATTGAACCAGGGTTGATCCCCTGGTTTGTTGGTAATGGTAGAGTGAGGAATATGCCGGGCCATGAGGTTACAGATTGTGCTGGAATACAATATGTAAGAGATTTGGAACAGAGGGCAGGAGAAACTTCTTCACACAGAGAGTACTGAGGCCATGAAATTCACTTCCAGGGTTAGTGGTTGAGACAGAAACTATTTCAACATTCAAGATTAGATTGGATAAGTAGTTGAAGAAAAAGGGGTTTAAGGAATATGAGAACAGGATGGGTAAATGTGATTAGAACTATTTGCTCCTGTGGAGGATAGACACCAACACTGACTGGTTGGGCTCAATATCCTTTTTCCATGTTGTAACTTTTGTGTATTTCTATGTTAGATTTGTTGTTCTTCTTGATGCTGTCATTGGTGAAGCAGTGTTTCTGAAGATTCTTTTGACTGTCAAATCTCCAATGACCAGCAACTGACAGATGATCATCCACCATGATCTGTGTGGCTGACTGGTTGACTTCAGCTGCGATGTCCAAGGTCAGTTTAAAAAAAAAAGCCCATGATAACCATTACCCTCTGGCCCCAACGTAACAGTGGTCTCAAATGGCATTAGCTCAGAATTTTTATTAAATTGTGACAATTGTATAAAAATTAAAGCCCCGATTTTAACTCGAGGCGGAAATTGGGAATCAGGGATGCGGAGCCCGAAGCGGGTGTTGATCCATCTACACCGCCCCCCCCCGCCACCACCGGAATTTAAGGCCCAGGAGATTTTAACTCCCGAACCTCATTTGCAACTGATTGCAGTCTGAAGCCGGTGGGAATTATGTCAATGCTGGCGGGTGGGAATGGAAATTCGCAGGAGGTCAGGCCGCCTCCAGGGATCCACGAAAACAGTCCTGGGCAAGGTAAGTGAGGAATGGGAGGATCGCCCCACTTCCCAATTGTCCCACTTCCTGGTCACCCCCTTTACTGGTCCACTTGAACCACTTACCTGAGGACCACTGCTGGTGATGCAGCAATCCAATCTTCCATTCCGCTTCACTGGCGAACTGCCTGTTAGTGTCCGCTGCTTATGATAATGAGGCCCGAGGCCCAATATCGGGTGCTTCTCAGGCCTCAGCATTCAGACAGAGGGATTGATTGAGCGAGACCGGATTTCAAGGCCATTATCTTGGCGTGTTTCTGAAACTGGAAAGGACGCATTTATTGCCCATCCTTAGTTGCCCTGCGAAAGATGGTAATAATGAGCCAACTTCTTGAACTGCTGCAGTAGTGATGGTGCTTGGTAGGGAATTCCAGGATATTGACGCAGCGATGATGAAGGAACTTTGATAGATGTCCAAGTTAGGATGGTGTGTGTCTTGGAGGGGAAATTGGATTGGGATTGGGATAGTTAGTGCTTCTCTGTGTAGGGCTGTAGCGAAGAGACCTTATCCAAGCATGAATCGGCACCTTCGGGAAATGAGTAACTCTGGTGGTCTGTTTATTTGTATCTAATGAACCTATTCCAATGGCAACACAAACACTGTTCTTTTGTCAGTTTCTCTGTTCAATAGTCATTGATTTTACTGACTTTTGACCTGTACAGTGAAAGTTCACACCCTATATGTCACAGAATATTTCTGTCTGTTTTGTGGAGTAGACAAGTGATCTGTCAATATTAATTACCAATACTACTAAGAATTTTTTTACCTAACTGCTTAACTATATTACTGATACAGTTAAGTTAAGGTAATTAAATCAAATGGTCCCTGGTGGAGTAGTTCGGAGTAAAAATCTGAGATAATGGATCTTCAACCAGGGTTTTATTATAACTCAAGGAACAACTGAAATGCCTGGGGCCGTGACACAAATCTAAACAGGACCATAACTAGCCGATGGATGTGGCCAAGCTCAGCTCTTTTTAAGTACAACTTGACTAACACTTTGTAGGGATCAGTGCTAATCAAAAGCATGAATTTGAACCAATCCAGTTTAGCAATTTTAAATAAGCCAGAAGAATGTAAATTCCTAATTTGGACCAATTTAGAGCTGGAGATACCCATCCCTTTTAAGCAAAATAGTGATGCAACAGAAGCTACATCAAATAAGCAGTGGCAACATTTTTTTTAAAAGACACATTTATTTAAAGTATATTAAAAATCTTGCATCTGCATGCACTTCCTGTCTGCATACTTGACTTTCTGTTGTTATGTTTTTGTGCCACATTTTTCTATTGTAAATCCCTATGTCTACCTCTGTAATGGAAAATGTCTATGTAAACTCATCACTTTGTGCAATTGGGACAACAGTTGTGTAATCTAACTCCTATTCTCTTGAAATGCTTTCTTAATTTTTTTTATCCTCCATTTTTTTCTCAGTAACTGACATTTCTGATTTCCAAAATAGGGGTTTAATTAAAATTTTAAATTTCAAAAGTTACATATTTCACAATAATGTGATTACATTTATCCATTGAATTGCCTTTTGTGTCTTTTAATGCCCTTATTAATGATATTTTTGCTCAAGCTGTGATGTTTTAGTTTAAAACTTTTCCAAAATTATTTGAAGACATTCTAGTAGCAAAATTTCAAAAGCTTTACTGAGGTGAAATTTATACTGAGTGTTTTCTATATAAAAACAAAGAGATTGGGGTGGGAATTGCTTTAGGCCCATTTTCTGCCTGAAAAATAGGCACGGCACCATCAAATTTCTAGACCTTTCTTCATTCGATGCTATTTCAATTTTAAAAAAAACACCAGTTAAATTTTAAAACCAGTAAGTTACCTCACCTGTATTTTAATGACAGTTAAAAAAGGTCACTGCAAATCGTGTACACCTATGAGACACAGGGGGAGAGAGAGAGAGAGAGGCAGCGAGAGAAAGAGGCAGCGAGACAAATAAAAAGGCAGACAGAGCTTCTTTGCTCTTTCAAATTTGATTTTTTTTTCTATCAAAGAAAAGTTGAATTTTGAAAGCAAACAAAGCTTTTTTTAGGGAAATAGATAGAAAGGGAGGGTAGAAGAGATAGGGGAGGTGGGCAAATAATTAAATATGGAGGCCTCTGACCTCTTTCCACCTGCTTGGGGGTACGAGTGGGATGCCAGGAAGTGGATGGAGGGTTAAGGGCGAAGCAAGTGACAGCAGAGAGAAGGATAAAGGGGTTGACTCTGTAGTTCATAGGCAAGAGCGAGTGATAGTGATAGGAGAGGGGGTGTGATAGAAAGGGAAACAAGTGGTGGGAAGGTGAAAGTGTAGGGGACCTTTGATGTGAGCGAGCTGAGGGGGAAGCACGAGGGGATGGGATGGAAGTTACTAATAGCCACATATCCCTGCAATCCCCACCCCAAAAGCAGCCTGCAACCATTGCTGGCTCCTTTAGCTGCCACATCATGTCATATCGCCCAAAGGTAAAGAAAAAAAAGAAGAGAAAGATAGAGTTGAGGGATGAGAAGCAAAAGAGAAGAGAAAGAGAGACAGAATCAGAGGGGGAGAGATGGAGAAAAATAGCAACATAGAGACAAGTAATAGAGAGACTACATTTTATGATTTACCATGTGGAATTCCATGGGAGATCAACTAATAATATATTAGAAATATTGGGGGTAATTTTTATCTTCACCGCCTTGGTGATAATCTGGTGGTGCAGATCACCCACCCATTGTGGCAGCCACCCTATTTTCATCCAATAGTTTTCAGTGAGATAAAAGGCAGGCAGGTTCTATAATGGGCGGGTGATCTGCTATGCCAGATTATCATCCAGGTGGTGAAGGTGAAAATTCTCCCCCTTAAATCAGCATGCACTTCTTGCCAACTTTTTCCATTGTAAATTCCTATGTCCATGGAAAGTGCTTCTGTAAAACTTGTCAGACTTTAATTGCACATTTCTCCTCTGTGGTGGTACTGCAATGCCCCATTGGCTGGAGAGCTCATTACAGTGCGACAAGTTTACATAGACAATTTCCATTATAATTGTGGACATAGGAAATATAAAAATAAAATCAGAATGTTTGACATTAAAATGGGGACTGAATTACATCTGCACACCCTAGTCCAATTGTCCACTGCCCTCTAACCCAGCTTCACTTGAACACTATACTTGTTCTTAACTCGCTGTGTGCAATGGCATGGGAGATTGACTAGTAATATAAAAACATACTGGATGGATAACAAAGGGTCACAGGCAGTAATTCAATCTATGGCTTCAGATAGATAATAAACCACTCAAGCTTTTCTCTCACTGTTTATGGTGTAATCCAAACCTCTTAATTGGATTCCTGCCTTGAAATCTACTTGCACTCATCCAATATCCTCTATGCAATCACTCCCAAGTGTCCATTATTCTGTTTAAGACATGCCTGTCAATGATAGTTGTGTAGAAATAGTGTTGAAAACCATTGAATGAGCTCCATTTTCCTATTGAAATGACTAGTGCATTTTGGCACACCAGTGGGAAGATGACTTCTACAGTGTAGCAAAGGCAGGCTTCTGTCAAGTCATTTTTATTTATCAGAACAATTTTATCATTCCATTACACATTCTTATACTCCTTCACTGGCTTATCTTGAAGAAAGACAGCACGACACCACACAAAGTAAATATTGTATCTGAAGTATGCATGCAGCATTACTTAAGTGTGTAAAAGTAGAAACCTCTTAATGGGCAGATCCCAGCAATAAGCAAAACATTGCCGTTATAGTTATTCGGCTCCTATTTCAGTGCAGTATTGAGGGAATGGCATAGCATTGGATGTATCATCCTCCAGATCAGATATTAAACCAAGGCCTCATCTGTCTGTCCTGGTGGTTCAGGTGGGGGGGTCGGTGCAGGTAGGTTTGTTGGGCCTGGGGGAAGCACTCCTGCTCCTCCGAGCCCACAAGCTGTGCCTTTCTAGGCACTTACCTGCAGTCTCGGGCCTTCTCGCCTCCTTTCACGATGCGTAAAACAGAAGGCTCTGGAATCCCGGCTCGCTGGATTGAAATTGGAAATTAGTTAAAAATGGAGGCCTGAAGCCTCCATGAAAGGTTTTAAGGTCTGACCCGCCTCCTGGGAGCAGGTTGGTCGCCCGCCCCTCATCCCGCTCCGGTGAAAACCGAAAATGGGTGGGTTGGAGGAGGGTTGAGGGTGGGTCTGAAATGGTTGACATTTTCAATGCCTCCCCGCCCCCAATCCACCCATTTTTTACTTTTAAAATCGAGCCCATTATAACAGTGACTACACTTCAAAAGTACTTCATTGTATATAAAGCGCTGTGGGACATCCTGAGGTTGTAAAAGGCGCTATATAAATGTAAGTCTTTCTTTTTTTTCTTTTATAATAACATTATAACTGTACTTCAAAAGTGATTAATCGGATGTGAAGCAATTAGGGACATCCTGAAAGACATGATACGATGCTATATAAATGCAAGATGATATCCAAGATCATTTCTATTTGAACAAATACTGTGGAGAATTAACTGATGCCTGAGCAATTGTTCCCGGTCAGTGAATGTTCCATTAATAGGCTTCAACTGGCCTCCAGTAAACCGTGAATATAAACAGAGTTTTGCTGCCTGCTACCGAAGAAAGACACAGTCTCTCATTCCACAATCTGTGTCACATCCTGTGATAATATTGTGCTCATATCAATTTTCTATGTGGGGGAAAGATACCTCTTGTCATCAAACAAACTGTTTAATCTTCAACTTCTTCCAATTCTGACGAAAGGTCATCGACCTGAAACGTTAACTGTTTCTTTCTCCACAGATGCTGCTTGACTTGCTGAATATTTCCAGCATTTTCTGTTTTTATTTCAGATTTCCAGCATCCACAGTATTTTGCTTTTGATCAAACATCTGTTACCTTGAATTACTCCAAACAGATTAATGAAAAAGCACATTCAGATAAGTGTCAAGAACACAAGTGTAATGTAACTTGTCTAAGAATTTACTTTATGCCATACAACTGGATATAAGACAATTGATATAAATGCTAATATATGATAATGACTAGAACTATATTAGTATGTGGCACTCTCCTGTGATTTTTGTGCCATATTTATACTGCTATATTTATGCTGTAAATGTAATGCAAAAATCCAAGTTGAACATAACTTTAATGATAATGCAACCTGCTTGTTGAAAGGCTAGATGCATTCTGTGCATTGGGGTGAAATTGTATTGCATGATAGTAGCATTCAAACATGTTGACATGTTCATATGAAATTGCTCTTTAAGGAAGATGTTAACCAATTTGCCCTTTGTTGAAATATGTTTCATGAATTTCACATGAATGCACTAATGTGCTCATGTGGTAAATGACACAGTGCACTTTCACCCCATGTAAGTACTCCTGACTTCAGGCCATTGTACCTTAATCAAATAATAAGAGTGAAGACGGTGTAGATTGAATATGTTGATAACCAATAAGCCAATAATCCAGCTATCCGACTGGATGCTTCAAGCAGTAGGCTCCTCACTGTGAAGTATGGCAGCCTGTCTGACAACTGGTGAAATCTCTCACAGACTCGGTTGGCTGATTCAAAAATAAGGTAGCTCTGGAGCATAGAATTGTGAAGCACATGAGTCTTCACTGCCACTATAGGGCTATATACCTGTAATGTGGGTTGTAGAAATACATCTGCTGAAGCAGATTCACATTTCACTCACAACAGTGGGGTTAACTCAATTTTCCAGTTGTGTTTTTCTACAGCGGAGGATAAATGTATACCATTTCCTTTTCTTGAATGACTGTCCTCTCTTGCATGATTTAATATGCAAAAATTATCCCTTATTATAACAAAGTCACAGATAGTTAAGAGTTTCTTGCAAACCAACCATTTGATTAAAGGGCACCTGGAAGTTACTAGCTCTGGTTAATTTCAAAACCTTACCAATGCAGAATTTTAGCCCGACACCAGCTGCATTCAGGGCAGCCCAATTTTATAAAGGGGCCTCAGACATCTGTTAAGCCACCTATTTGCATATGCGAAGGGATAACACCTATTTCAGCCATCGGCTTTGGACGCCCCATTTCTGCCTTCACCAATATGGCGGTAGCGCAGTTTCAGTACATAATGAGCGTGCCCCGCCTGCCATATTGGATGCGAGGGCACCAGTTTTGTGCCTGAAAAACAAGGACGGTGCCATCGAATTTCTAGGCTCGCCACCTGAAAGCCTCGGGGCAGCTCTGTATTTGAAACATTTCAAAAAAGTAATTCCTGAATGACCAGTCCAGAGTTCAGAGCACAGCCTTATTTATTCTTTCAGTCTTGTATGATATAATACGGGGACTTTACATTGTCTATGAGGCAGATTATAGTTGTAAAGCAGCAAAAACTCTTACAGACTCTATTTAAGTCATTTATATTAATCTTTAAATTGCAGTTTAAGGAATTAAATCACTTAATGATACTTAAAACCTTAAGTGTGTAAAAGTAAGAATAATGGCATTCCTTCATTGCTGCATTAGTAGGTCACTAAAAAGGAGCTCTAAGTAAAACTATATTTTGCTTCCAGAAGCATTTTGCCCTTTGTTACAGAAGTCTTTACAGGACTGGAAGAATCCAAGGTTTTGATCCTTATGTCCAAGATTTTAATAGACCACTGACCCAACAACAGTCACTTAAACTCAAACTGCTAGGTACATAAGGTAAAGGAAATGTTTGATCTTCAGTACCGCAGCTTGAGAGATCACTGCTATCTTTGTGTATAATGATTACTGCCTGTTGGTCTTCATAGATTGTGTTACAATTTCTCTCATAACAGAGACAGAAGTTCCTGTAAGCGACCCTTCTCCCCTATGATCAGGAAACTTTTGTGGGCAATCTTCCTTTTGAGTTGTGTCCTTAAGAATTAACAAGTATCCTATTTGCAGTAATCTTCTTGCGGCATTGTACATTGTCCTGTGCTATGCTGTCAAATCACTTTGGATTGGTGGATATCAAATACGATCAGATACTCCAGGCTAAAACAACCAGTATATTTATTTACAGCCAAATACAAATATGAAGAACAAAGATTCAGCAAATACTAACAGCACAGTATGAACATATACATATATTGACACATGTTCATAACAGGTTAATTGCACTTGTGAAGAAATAGCCTTTTTCTTTCTTTATTCATTCTCATGATGTGGTTGTTGCTGGCAAGGCTGGCATTTATTGCCCATCTCTAGTTGCCCTGCGAAGGTGGTTTTGTGGGGCCTCTAGAACTGTTGTTCTTTGTAGCAGTTTGATAGAACTGAATGGCGTACTAGGTCCGTTTAGAGGGTAGTTAAGGGTCAACTACAGTGGTGTGGAACTGGAATCATATATAGGCCAGACTGAGTAAGGATGGCAGGTGTCCTTCCCTCAAGGACATTAATGAACCAGTTGGGCTTTTATGACAAGCTGACAGCTTCATGGTCACTGATACTCATACTAGCTTTTCTTTTACTTCCAGATTTTTAAAACTGAATTCAAATTCTCAAACTGCCATGGTGGGATTTACTAGTCCAGCAACATAAGCACTACATTACTGTACTTATCTTTTTCTGTTTTGAAAAAACAAAGTCCTGGCTACTGGAAATTTTATACAGTGATTTTGTCTTTTTTTCACTATTTTTGTAATCTGCACAGCATAATATAATGAATGGTCTCTCTGATGTAGGGAGTTAAAAGTGTGTTATTTCTACCTGTTCAAATAACAAATAAATCAATACTGATGAACTAAGGCAACTCCCTACTTTTAGCAACTTAATTCTTTAAAGTTGAGATTTACAGACAACCACAACAAAGTTGTATTTCTAAAATACAAAGGATGAATGCTCCATATCAAAATATGAAGAAATACAAATTATGTTACTGTGGAGCTTGATGAAATTTACATGATCGGATAAACATCAAAATAACATTTGCATTTGTGAATGAGCCACTTTGAATTTAAATTAAAAATCATTCAGCTGGGAGCTAAACAAAGCAATTCAAAATCTGTGTCACATTGTAAGGAATGGAACCACAAGAAATAGAATAGTGGACTGAGAGGTCAATTACAAAAGTGCTTGGGTTGCTTTGGGAGATTGTATTCATACATGAAGCATAGCTGTGAGTGAATCTACTAGCTCAGATCCAAAAATATTGTACCTCAAGTCACCTAACCATAATTTTTAAAGTTAATTTTGACTCCTTTCTTAGAAAATGGCTTCTATTTCATCAGGCTAATGTGATTTCATACGTCAGCCTTTGGTGTGTAATGATAATGTCATTATAATACAAATGGGTGTGTGTTGGTGTGAGTGTGAAATAAGAGAACGGTTTAAATATTGTGATTTTTGTAAAATAATAAAAAAATACAGAGACAGTTCCTAGGCATGAAGAGTGGATTCAGTTACACATTGATGACTTCTAAGAGATGATTTTCCTCTGTAAGTTCTTCTACACATCAATGTAATAAATTGAAAACAGAGCAGAGATTTTCCTGTCCTAAATTATAATTGAAGTGAAAGATAAATATATAGGGGCAGTTTTAACCCAGCTCACCCACTTACCTGAGTACTGGGGACTGTTCCTTCAGTCTCTCGGTTCCTTTGGTACCCTCCTGTCGCCCAGCATTGCGCTCTCACCTGCTTGCCGGCTGCCGGTCTCCGATGGTTTCGGGCGGGAAACTGACCGAATGCATGCACATGAAGCCGGGGAGTTAAAAACACCCGGGCCTCACGCTGCCGAGTTCAGGATGGTTTGTCAGCCGCTGCAGCCCCCACTCGCCCGATCCTTGCCCCGAGTTAAAATCGGGACTATAATTTGGTCATGTTCTAGGATTAAGTACACAAATAAATGTTGTAAGAAAAAAAGAATTGCAGTTAAATAGAGCCTCATCACGTCTTTCAGAAACATTCCAAAGCACCTCACATACAATCTATGGGGGATGGGACTAGCTGGATTGCTCTTGTGTAGTGCCGACGTGGACTCAAAGGGCCAAATGGCCTCCTTCCATGCTGTAACCTTTCTATGATTCTTTCTATGAATGAAATGCAGCAGTCACTTTGTGCACAGCAAGAACCCATAAACTGGAATGTGATGAATAACCAGTTAATCTGTGCAGAATTTTCAAGTTAGCGGGGGCTTAAAACGGGCGATATCGGATCGGCCACCTGTTATTCATCCGGCCTGATTTTCTTATCCATATAGTCAAATTGCATTGTGTTCAATTCTGTACAACTTTTCCAAGCACAGCTTTAGCAGCATAACCTTTGCCCTGTTGGGTGATGTGTGCAGGTGGTTTTGGAGGTGGAGGTTAGTGTGCTTGAGGTGATGAAGAGTCTATCATCAAATTACCAGGATTTTAAAGCTCGACCTCGAATTGCAGGCAGTAATGACACCACCTTGACACTGTAATCTCAAGGCTTGAACAATCTCAAGTCTTTTATTACCACATGAAAGTCTAATGGTGTATTATTAAGTTTAACAATGTCTTTCATTGGTTAAAAAATATTATCTTAATCATACTGTCAGCAGTTTTTCTCATGCATCGTAATTATTAGTCACTGGACCAGTTGATTGCCTGATCATTGTAAATTAAGCAACAGTAACACCCAGAAATAAACTGAGTGAGTGCAGCTGTTGGGAGATGGGTACAAGGTTGGAATTAATTGATATCCATCAGCTTATTTCTTCTACAGTGGCAGGCCCCCAAAAAAATCCATGGGTTGCAAGCCCGGAGGTTGCCCTCAAGTGCTGACCCTGCCAGAGTTTGTGGGATCAGCAGGAGGGCACCTAACTTGCCCGGGTCCGAAAGGTGCCTGCGCCACTAAAGGTGCCTCTCTGGTGCCCCCTGCCCTATGCAGCCAAAAATTTAGTGCCTACCCACCACTGGATATTTTCCCAACACCACATTATGCCCCACTATTGCCCCCTATATAATCCAATCCAGTCTTTTTCCAGGGACCTGGCTGCTCTCCTCACTCCTTACTTGGACCCTCCCTGTGGAGCACATGTACGCCTAGATAGAGGCCTGAACACCTCACCTCACTCAGCAAACCTCCGGTAATACTCCAAGTCCCAACTGAGCTGGAGAAACAGGCCTAGGTGCCACACTAAGGGGTAATTTTGACTTTGGGCGATAGTAAAAAATGTGCAATATCAGCTCGTCCACCCGTTAAACACCTCTCCTGATTTTCATTCCTATTAAAGTTAACGGAAATAAAAATCAGAAGAGATGTTTAACGGTGGATGAGCTAATATCGCCCATTTTACACTCTCATCTAAAGTCAAAATTACCCCCTATTGGTGGAAGCGGAAAATGCTGTGAAGTAAAATTTAAGGGGATGAGGACAATTAAAGGGGTGTGTCACAATAGGGTAACACAAATTCTGAAAGACATTGGAGAGCTTCAAAACCCATTAGTAGTGGTTGCAAAGGCTGAGGCAGCAGCGGACTAAGAAATGATAGACAAAAAATAAGGCAAAGGAAATCCAAAGTGCAGGCATGAGTCTGCAGACAGGTCACAGTGCAGCCCAGCACTGAACCCCAGCCCACCACCCCCCCACCCCCAATTAATGGCTGCTGGTGATGAAGGTGGTGCATGATGTAGGTATGAGGCATAATGCCCACAATGCATTGCAGCATACTTGCTCGGAGGTGGAATTACATAGAATTGCATAGAAATTACAGCACAGAAGCAGGCCATTCAGCCCAACTAGTCCTTGCCGGTATTTATGCTCCACACAAGCCTCCTCCCACCTTACTTCATCTAATGCTATCAGCACAACCTTCTACTCCTTTTGTAATGTCAAAGGGTTACTTGTTGGGAGTTTACTGGCCATTCACCCATCTCCTTCAAAGGACCACTAATTCAATTGGTAAAAAAGCGACTGCACCCTGTCTATCAAACGACCTGACCATTTTCCCATGAAATGGTGCATTTTTTCAGACGGATGTGTATTGTTATCCCTCCAATCATGGGGACAGGACCAATTTTCTTCTCCCTTGCACAGTTATCGGAAACCTTTAAAAAAAAATTCCTAAATATGTACATATATATACACCCTGTCTACCATATAAAGATGTCAATATTCAACACATCAGCAACCTCCGCCTCTGTCATGCAATAAAACGTGAATATGCTGATGCACCGCAAGATTGGATGAGCAGCTGAATTCCTTGCCGCACACGGAGCAGGTGAATGTCTTCTCTCCTGTCTGGACCTGCATGTGCGTTAGCAGGTCGGACGAATGAGTGAATCCCTTACTGCACACACAGCAAGCGAACAGCCTCTGCCCGATATGAGTGCGCCGATGCTTCACCAGGTTGCTGTCATCGGCAAAGCTCTTTCTGCACTCAGGGCAGGAGAATGGCTTCTCACGGATGTGAACCTGCCTGTGTGTCGCCAAGCCCGACGACCCTGCGAATTGCCAACCTGCACATGGGGCAGTGAAACAGGTATTCGCCGGTGAGCAGACGCTGGAGCCTGAGCAGGCATAGCGACTGAACGAATCCCATCCCGCACAAGAAGCACTTAAAGGGCCATTCCCCAGTGTGACTGTGCTGGTGGGTCGACAGGTTGGACTCATCGGTGAATCTCTTTCCGCACACGGAGCAGGTGAAGGGCCCCTCCTTGGTGTGAGTGCATTGGTGCGTCAGGAGCCTGGACTAATGGGTGAATCCCTTCTTGCACACAGAGCAGGTGTATGGCCTCTCCCCGGTGTGAACCCTCAGGCGTGTCAGCAGGTGGAATGATCGAGCGAATCCCCTCCTGCACTCGGAGCAGGTAAACGGTCTATCGCTGGTGTGAACCCATTGATGTGCCAGCCAGTCGGACGATCGAGGGAATCCCATGTCGCTCAGGGACCATTTAAAGGGCCTCTCCCCAGTGTGAACGTGTTGGTGAGACACGAGCTCGGATGAGCGGGTGATTCCCTTCCCACAGGCGGAGCAGGTGAACTCGCTTGCGTCGCAGCAGGTGGGACGACTGAACGAATCCTTTCCCGCACTCGGCACAGGTGAACGGCTTCTCCCCAATGTGAATCCGCTGGTGTCTCAGCAGTTTGGCCAATCGTTTAAACCTATTCCCGTAGCTCGAGCACCTGAACGGTCCCTTGCCAGTATCGACGCTTCATTGTCCGCCATTTCCCGGGAACACGTTTAAAGCTTTTCTCGCAGTCAGGAAATTTAAAACCTCTTCCATCAGTGTGAACACTTTAGAGTTGCAGCAGGGTGGGATGACTGCGTGAATACCTACCCACACACACAGAGCTGCTGCACTGACTCTCCCCACTGTAGCCTGAAATGTTTAAAGCTCTTCCCACACGCGTATGGTTTCTCCCCACTGTGAACGGCACAATGGTTTCTCAGGCTGTGTAACTGCTCGAAGCTCATTTGAGGCCATAGTCCACCATTACTCTCATTGGATATACCAGTCCTATATTGAATGGTAACTGCAGGTGCCCTTGCAGCACATGACACAGCTCTGTGTTTGACTCTCTGCAAATTCAGAGGCTGTGAAGACAGTTCCCCACAGTCATTGCCAAGTAGGTGTGTGTGTGCCTGCTGAAATGGTTGGTGGCCTCTTGGTGGGGGTGGTCAATCAGGGTACGCTGACTGTAGATCACCCTGACATGCCTTCCTATATACAGTGCCACTGAAAGTATGACATCCTGTGATTGGGGCGCTTACGAGAAGTATCCAACATTATAGCTGGTCAGGTGTTCATCTTAGAGGTGCCATCAAGTTTGCTATCTTTGCTTTCTTTGGATGAATCTCTGCATGCATTAATTGTTGACCAAAGTTGACTCTCAGCAGTTACAGATGGCAGAGTGCCAGTAGATGCAGACAGGACACTGCTATTGCATCCTGCTCTATCTGGAAACCCTCGGTAGGTCCTCCTCTTCTGGAACATCTCAAATGGGTGGGGGTTCCCAAAGGCAAACTCACTGATGCAAATAATGGTGGAGGAGAGCAAGAGAAATGAACAATTGGTACAAAGGCTCATTTTGAGGTCATGACCGCTTCGTTAGCGCCAGGCAAAGGGAGTGAAAATTGCCCCCTCTATCTCTTTTGTCTTCTGGTTTTCTGTCCTGTTTTCCTTCTCTGTATTTTCTTTCTTGTTTTTTACTGTTTTGTATCTTTTCCAGTTTGATGTTTCTCTGTCTTTTTGGGTAGGAAGTGGTTGGTGGTGTGGCCGGGAAGGTAATCCTTTCTGGTGGTTTGTGCCGGGCGCTGTGTGAGGGCTAGTGATGCAGGCCAATAGATTGGAGATTCCTTTTGAGCTCATGAACAGGAGAGGGATCTAACTCAAAGGTTGAGTTAGATCCCTCTAAGGTGGTGTCTGTGTGGTGGCAGTCAGAGACATCAGTAGGCAAGAGTGGGAAGTGGTAGGAGAGAGAGAGAGAGAGAGAGAAAGGGTGAATGGGAGTCTTGGATTGCCTGGGTGTAGGAGGTAGTGGGAGGGAGACAGAAGGGGCTGTGGGTGGGAAGGAATGGGCTAAGTGGATGGAGAAAGAGGAAAAGAGGAAGTGGGTTCCAGGTGGGGGAGGAATCAATGCAATGCTGCAGGCTGGGGATCATTGGTGTCTTTAGGGAAGCAGTAGGGTAGGAGTGGGAAAGGTTGAAAGGTGGGTGCTTGGAATGGGAGACAGTAAGAGGGAGATTGAAAGGGCAATTGGTGGGAAAGCTTGGATAAATTAATCAATTTATTTTTAAATATGTAATTTTAAAAAAAATTGGTTCAATTCTTATTTTGGAATTTGACACTTCAGTTATTGAGGGAAAAAATGGTGGATGAAAAAAAATTTTGAGAGACTTTTGGGAACCCAGTGCACAGATTACATGACCCAGTGGCCAGTTTGTGCAAAGTGCTGATTTACATAGTTATTTTTTATTCTAAATTTGGGTATAGGGATTTTAATAGAAATACTTGTGATCCGATAGTGCCAGTTTTCTGCCCCCACCAAAGTTGAAAATTGCCCCGAGCAGGTCCGTGGTATTAGCTTTGGATTTCCCTAGCAAAGAGCCAGCAGAGACACAATGGGCTGAATGTCCTTGTTCTGTGCTGGAAACCTCCATGGTTCTATAGTGCAACTGAGGTGTGAGAGTACCTCTTTAATTTTGCACCAGCTACAAGAAGTGCAAATTCAAATTGAAAAAATTGTGCAGGAAGTTTTTAAACTTCATTTTTGATCTTTTTGCCATTAGGGAAGAGCTGTCTGTTCATTTGACTTGATGAAGTTTTAATCAACATTTTGATGATGGTGAGCAGAGTCCTGTGCATGTATATAGGCACCCATGTTTAGAGTTCAGTTTTCTTAGATCAAAGAATGGTACGGAGCTAGCACAACCCAAGTCTGCCAGTCCTAGTTGTACTCACCAGATGCCAGTCTCAAACCAGATACCTAAAGTATAATAATGCCCTTAGCCTACTGCTTTCATGCTGCTCTTTGTGTAGTATCAGTACGCTCAGTGTAAAGGTACTCCCTCTTTCACCTGAGGCTTTAAGTGCTTGTAAGGGAATAAGACCAACAGTTTTGTGACCACAATTTTCATAGTATACATTTCACTGGTTAAGAAGGTACACTGTTTGTCCCTTTGTTCACCAAGGGCCCAGGTGCCTTGTTGCCTTTGCTGTGGCAATATCAGCTCACACTTCCGACAACTTAGCGAGCAAAAAGTTTTAAAACCTAATCGTGCCTAACTAATGGGGCACACCGCAAGATGCCCCGCCCCAGCAAAATCTGGCCCGTTATGTTTAACATAAATTTGGAGCTATACAACTTTAAATTAATTCACAGTTATATTTGACCAATGTGAAATTTTAATTAACTATATGTCAGTGCACAGTCCTTGTTTCCGATGTTTTTTTTCTACCTATGACAGTCCAACTAAAGATTTATGTCATCCCTCAAACTCCTTTTCAGCAAATGAGACATAACCTAGCCTGTCTGAATAATTGTAAACAATTTTACAACACCAAGTTATAGTCCAGCAATTTTATTTTAAATTCACAAGCTTTCGGAGGCTTCCTCCTTCCTCAGGTGAACGATGTTGTCTGAATAAGTTACAGATAACCCAATGTTGAGATCAAGTGACCATTGCCCCAGTGTCAAATGGATTATATGATTCAAAAAGAGCTTTATTGACACCTGTTCCTTGAGGCATTATTATACTCCAGGTAATGATTTGAAATTGGAGATGTGGGGTTACCAGGCATGAGTTTTACTGCTGGCTCCATATTGCTCTCAGGCCAGTGAAAACGGATGCTTGAAAATATGCAGAGTTCTGTTCATTGGCATCCGAATGCCAGTTATATTTCAGTACTGAGAAAAAGCCAACTATGCTTTTGTCTGCTTGCTAAAATGAAGAAGATTAAAAGTTACTTTTAAACTTTGCTTTGCACTTTGTGCAGTTTATACTCCACCTGGCATGAAGCTGAAGTGAAACTGCCTACTGGAGGTGATTTCAAACTATTTGCTTATATTCAATCAGATGACTTTATACCTGAATTACACTGCAGAGTCTGTATTGATACAAAGGCAAAACTGCATCGAATTATGCAAACTGCAATACATATGGCTTACTAGATCCTAAATAAGAACATTTAATCAATCTTTACATTATTGTTTCAAAGCATCCAGCAAAACATATATTTGCCTGTTAAGTGAACCTGTACATGAGTTTATCTTTGGACTTGTTTTTGTGTTTGGACAAAAAATAAATGTGACCATTTAGGAAATTGCATCTTGATGAAAAATAGGATTTGCATGAGCTCAATATTTGTATAACTACATTCAGAATGCGATGCAAAAGGCTATGCAGTTAAATTTGTGGGTCTGCACCAGTCACTTGTCCTTTTGATAGTATACAGAGTCTCTGTTCAAAATCACATTCGTGGGTTAATAACATACAAATGGCTAGTTCATGCAGATGTCCATGGCTTTTTGTGATGGGATATTATATCTGATTGTGTGGTTGTCTTTTTTTATTGCCACACAGTTTATCCTTACCTAGAAAGCCCCAAAGTATATATTATATATGCACACATACATACTAGCTATTACTATAACATTGTTTATGACAAGTCAGAGGATGTTTTATAATGACATGATTTTTTAGAAAATATTGTGATCCCAAGATTCGTAACTATTCTGACAGACTCCTGCCATGAGTTCAGTGGGAGTCCATCAGAGTGGTTGCAAACTTGACCAGGACCCAGCACCGTGCCCCTCCCCCTGCTAGCCAGCTTCTGCTGGTGTTTCCAACCTATTTGGTGGAGGGCGGGGGAGTAGTGGGGTGATGGCGCAGATGTATTCCGAGACTGCCAAAGATCTGCTCTTTGAAGCCCTTCCCCTTCACCAGTGAAATGGAGTTCTGCAGTAGATACATTCACAATGTAACTGTGCTCCCATTGACTTTCTAGGCTTGTGTCTCTCTCTACCTATAAATGCTTCCCTGTTTGTCTCCCACTGTCTATTTCTTTTCCCCCCCTCTTTGTTTTGTTTATCTTTCACTCTTTGTATTTCCTACGTTCTCTCTCTTTATACTTGTCACACACTTTCATTATGATCTGTACATCTCTCGGGTTGTCTCTGACCTTGCCACACTCTACTTTTGTGTAAAACTTTTCTTGCATGTAATCCGCTCATCATCAAGAGCTCATGGATAGAAGGACATAGGAACATAGGAACAGGAGTAGGCCATTCAGCCCTTCGTGCCTGCTCCGCCATTTGATAAGATCCTGGCTGATCTGTGATCTAAGTCCAAATACCTGCCTTTGGCCCATATCCCTTAATACCTTTGGTTGCCAAAAAGCTATCTATCTCAGATTTAAAATTAACAATTGAGCTAGTATCAATTGCCGTTTGCGGAAGAGAGTTCCAAACTTCTACCACCCTTTGTGTGTAGAAATGTTTTCTAATCTCGCTCCTGAAAGATCTGACTCTAATTTTTAGACTGTGCCCCCTACTCCTAAAATCCTCAACCAGCGGAAATAGTTTCTGTCTATCCACCCTATCTGTTCCCCTTAATATCTTATAAACTTCGATCAGATCACCCCTTAACCTTTGAAACTCTAGAGAATACAACCCCAATGTTTCCCCATCCTGTGAGAATTTGAGAGTTTCTCTCCTTTTTCCAAAAGACTTTGAAAGAAAAGGAGAATGAATTGCCAAAGCTTTATTTCAGCCATTTATTTATGTTTATTAACAAATGCTGAACTGTTTTTACAAACTGCTCAGGCAGACCACACCTGTAAACAGTAACAACTATGATCATGGATTCTTTGTTGACGGTTAGGAAAGAAATCAAAGAGGCTGTTTATCGAGAACGATTTGCTGTTTATTGCCTTTGAAAATTAAGTTAAAAAATCTCTCTTCTGAACCATTTTTGAGGATTTTTTCAGATATAAAAACTTGGAAACTGAATAATTTATGAACTTTTGGATATTTTATAAGCTATTTTTTAGTTTATTTATGGAAATTCATGTTATTAAAAACTACAGATCAACAAATTCATTAACAGTGCATTAGATTTGCCACTTCTGCACTCCTACACCCATGGAGAGTGTTGATGAGGAAATTGCGTACACAACAGCCCAAGATTATCCATCCATTAATTTTGAGATACAGGAAATTTATGCTTGAAATGCTTCAAAGCAATAACTTAAAGGCAGGAACTGGCTGTCAATGGAGAAAGTTGTAGGAAGGTACTTGGATATGCACTTGAAGTGCCATAACCTACAAGGCTACGGATCAAGTGCTGGAAAGTGGGATTAGGCATGATAGCTCTTTCTTGGCTGGCACATACAGAATGGGCCAAATGGCCTCCTTCTGTGCCGTAAATTTCTATGGTTCTATGATTCTTGAGGGTATTTGAGGGCACAAAAGGGACTATTGGCAGGTTGAAGGAAGAGGCTGGCAGGCATGGTGGGGAGGTTGGAGGAACCAATGGATGTTTATCTCTCAGTCTCATGAGACCCCATCCCCCACCAGGCTGTTAGACTCTGCAACTCCCGAATACGGTGAAACATAGCACCCAAACTCCACCCCCCCCCACCCCCACCACCACCATCCAAAATCTCATTCTCAGTGCTGCTGGACACAGATTTTCCCCCCACTACAAGATCCCTAATTAATCTGTCAGTGCTCACAAACTTCTGGACTGCAATCCCAGTTCTCCGTAATCCCAGAACTGCCCCAATTCTCCCAGACCCAAGACCTTCTTCCAGAACTAGCTGCGCCTCTAGCCAAGCTGTTCCAGTACAGCTACAACACTGGCATCTACCCGACAATGTGGAAAATTGCCCAGGTATGTCCTGTCCACAAAAAGCAGGACAAATCCAATCCGGCCAATTACCGCCCCATCAGTCTACTCTCAATCATCAGCAAAGTGATGGAAGGTGTCGTCGACAGTGCTATCAAGCGGCACTTACTCACCAATAACCTGCTCACCGATGCTCAGTTTGGGTTCCGCCAGGATCACTCGGCTCCAAACCACATTACAGCCTTGGTCCAAACATGGACAAAAGAGCTGAGTTCCAGAGGTGAGGTGAGAGTGACTGCCCTTGACATCAAGGCAGCATTTGACCGAGTGTGGCACCAAGGAGCCCTAGTAAAATTGAAGTCCATGGGAATCAGGGGGAAAACTCTCCAGTGGCTGGAGTCATACCTAGCACAAAGGAAGATGGTAGTGGTTGTTGGAGGCCAATCATCTCAGCCCCAGGACATTGCTGCAGGAGTTCCTCAGGGCAGTGTCCTAGGCCCAACCATCTTCAGCTGCTTCATCAATGACCTTTCCTCCATCATAAGGTCAGAAATGGGGATGTTCGCTGATGATTGCACAGTCCATTCGCAACCCCTCAAATAATGAAGCAGTTCGAGCCGGCATGCAGCAAGACCTGGACAACATCCAGGCTTGGGCTGATAAGTGGCAAGTAACATTCGCGCCAGATAAGTGCCAGGCAATGACCATCTCCAACAAGAGAGAGTCTAACCACCTCCCCTTGACATTCAACGGCATTACCATCTCCGAATGCCCCACCATCAACATCCTAGGGGTCACCATTGACCAGAAACTTAACTAGACCAGCCATATAAATACTGTGGCTACGAGAGCAGGTCAGAGGCTGGGTATTCTGCGGTGAGTGACTCACCTCCTGACTCCCCAAAGCCTTTCCACCATCTACAAGGCACAAGTCAGGAGTGTGATGGAATACTCTCCACTTGCTTGGATGAGTGCAGCTCCAACAACACTCAAGAAGCTTGACACCATCCAAAATAAAGCAGCCCGCTTGATTGGCACCCCATCCACCACCCTAAACATTCACTCCCTTCACCACTGGCGCACAGTGGCTGCAGTGTGTACCATCCACAGGATGCACTACAGCAACTCGCCAAGGCTTCTTCGACAGCACCTCCCAAACCCGCGACCTCTACCACCTAGAAGGACAAGAGCAGCAGGCACATGGGAACAACACCACCTGCACGTTCCCCTCCAAGTCACACACCATCCCCACTTGGAAACATATCGCCGTTCCTTCATCGTCGCTGGGTCAAAATCCTGGAACTCCCTTCCTAACAGCACAGTGGGAGAACTGTCACCACACGGACTGCAGCGGTTCAAGAAGGCGGCTCACCACCACCTTCTCAAGGGCAATTAGATATGGGCAATAAATGCCCGCCTCGCCAGTGACGCCCACATCCCATGAACGAATAAAAAAAAATTGCCATAGTTTAACCTTGGTGGTGGGGAAGCTTTTAGAAACGATAATTCAGAGCAATATGAATAGTCATTTAGACAAGTGTGGATTAATAAAGAAAAACCAGCACGGATTTGTTGAAGGCAAATCGTGTTTAACTAATTTGATTGAGTTTTTTGATGAGGGCAATGCGGTTGATGTGTATATGGACTTTCAAAAGACGTTTGATAAAGTGCCGCATAATAGGCTCATCAGCAAAATTGGAATAAAAGGGGATGTGGCAGCATGGATATGCAATTGGCTAAGTGACAGGAAATAGTAGCGTTAATGGTTGTTTTTTGGACTGGAGGAAGGTTTACAGTGGTATTCCCCAGGGGTCGGTACTGGAACCATTACTTTTTTTGATAAATATTAATGACTTGGACTTGCAGATGACACAAATCTTGGAAGTGTAGTAAACAGTGAGGATAGTGATAGACTTCAAAAGGACATAGACAGGCTGGTGGAATGGGTGGACACATGGCAGATGAAATTTAATGCAGAGAAGTGCGAAGTGATACATTTTGGCAGGAAGAATGATGAGAGGCAATATAAACTAATTGGTACAATTCTAAGGGGTGTGCAGGAACAGAGAGACCTGGAGGTATATGTGTACAAATCTTTAAAGGTGGCAAGGCAGGTTGAGGAAGTGGTTAAAAAAGCATACAGGATCCTGGGCTTTATAAATAGAGGCATAGAGTAAAAAAGCAAGGAAGTTATGTTGAACCTTTAGAAAATACTGGTTCGGCCACAACTGGAGTATTATGTCCAATGTGGGCACCGCACTTTAGGAAGGATGAGAAGGCCTTAGAGAGGGTACAGAAAAGATTTACTAGAATAGTTCCAGGGTTGAGGGACTTCAGTTATGTGGATAGACTGGAGAAGCTGGGGTTGTTTTCCTTGGAGCAGAGAAGGTTGAGACGAGATTTGATAGAGGTGTTCAAAATTATGAAGGGTTTAGATGAAGTAAATAAAGAGAAGCTGTTCCCATTGGCGGAAGGGTCAAGAATCAGAGGACACAGATTTAAGGTGATTGGCAAAAGAACCAAAGGCGATGTGAGGAAAGCTTATTTATGCAATGAGTGGTTAAGATCTGGAATGCGCTGCCTGAAAGGGTGGTGGAGGCAAATTCAATCGTGGCTTTCAAAAAGGAATTGGATAAATACTTGAAGGGAAAAAATTTGCAAGGCTACGGGGAATGAGCGGAGGAATGGGACAAACTGGACTGCTCTTACAAAGAGCTGATACGGGCTCGATGGGCCAAATGGCCTCCCTCTGTGCCCTAACCATTCAATGATTCTATAATTCTATCCAAGGTCTCACTCCCAATGTTCGCAGATCCAGTGCTCTCAGGACCTGGGGACCCTCCCTCCCCCCACCAACCTTCGCTTTGCTCTAAGATCCTGGGATCCCCCTCCTCAAAATACTGCTAGACCCCGTAATTCCATCCCAGTAGTGCCAGACATTGGGCCCTCTTCCCATTGCTCCCGGGGCCCTGATGCCAATATGTCGGCATCCTGGTAAAACTAATGGCATCGTATCTCTGTCCTAATAAAATTTCCAACTCAACATGAGCAATGCCACAGGAAACCTATTAGTTTCCATAACATGCCAGGGCTTTTAATGTGTTGAAAGGAGATGACCTACATCAGATTAACTGAAAAGAACCACTTTGTTCAAATCTATCACGTGTTCATATGAAAAGATCCAATACAATTGCTTACTTTCAAAATTTATCTTGGCACTCAATTCATTCTCTATTCAGTCTACAGGAATGATAGGGATGCTGGTAGAGGGGAGGAGTAGCCTTCGTGATTAAGAATGAAATTACTTCAATGATAAGAGAGGATATAACGAGAAGTAAGCAGGCAGTGGAGATTTTATGATAGAATTAAGAAATAGAAAAGAATTTAAGATTGTAGTGGGAGTTGTGTATAGGGCCCCTTGAAGCAGCTGTGAAGTGGCAGAGTGTGTAAAAGTATAGATTAGACAAGCATATAGCAAAGGCAGAGTGGTTTTAATGGGGGATTTTAACTTTCATATAGATTGGGATAAGCAGACGAGCTCATGTCAGAAAGGTAACGAACTTCTTCAGTGTGTTCAGGACAGTTTTCTGCAACAATGGGCATGATTTTAAAAGGAAAGTCCGGGTGCATTGGAGGCGGTGGGGCAAAGAAAATTGTCATCTTTTCAAGCGGGCAGGAATCCCGGCTCCAACCCGCCGAAGAACGCACACGACCCAGAGTCATCTGGGTGTGCGCGCCGTTCCCGAACCCGGAAGTCGCGCCTGCAATTAAAGCTGATGGGACGATATTTAAAGCAGTAAATCAAGTACTTAAAGTAAATCCAATTAAAGATGAAGGCAAGCGATTTCAATGCTGCCTCAATGTGTTTCCCGTGCAGTGTGAAGTACGCCATAGGAAAGTAGTCGGGTTTCAGCCAGCAGCCATTTGGACATTTAAATCCCTGTTTGACAGATGGGGATAAAAGGTGAGTTATTGCAGCAGGGCACTCAGTTCTCTCAAACAAACTTTTGGCTGGGAGATCTTTGTGTTTAGACTGAAAATTCTTGGTTCACACTTAGAATTGTTCTGTTTACGCATATTTACCTACTTTTTGGACCCCCTCAAACTGACACCATCAGGATGGGGGGGACGCAATGGCTGCATTCACCAGTGCATCCGAGGATGAGGCACATCACCATCCTCGCCAGGCACGGCGTGCACTTCAGCCACTTGGAGCTCCACAACACAGTGGTGTACCACAGGTACCTGCACAAGAACAGAGAGGGGAACAACAGAGGGACCGACGTCGCTGGAGGCACTACCCTCTTCAGAGGATCTACAGACAGAGGCTGAGCTTCCTGGACCTCTCTGAGGAGCAGTGCCTACGGAGGCTGAGAGTGAGTCGCCAGGTGGTCGCAGACATCTGCAGTCTCCTTTATGCCGAGCTGCTCCCGGCTGGGCCTGGTGGCATCTCATTACCCATCGCAGTTAAAGTGACCACTGTCCTCAACTTCTTTGTCTCCGGATCATTCTGGGGTTGCCACTGGTGACATTGCCGGGGTCTGTCAGTCATCTGCCCACATAAGGCAGATCACAGACGTTTTTTTTTTTATTCGTTCATAGGATGTGGGCATCGCTGGCAAGGCCAGCATTTATTGTCCATCCCTAATTGTCCTTGAGAAGGTGGTGGTGAGCGCCTTCTTGAATCGCTGCAGTCCGTGTGGTGAAGGATCTCTCACAGTGCTGTTAGGAAGGGAGTTCCAGGATTTTGACCCAGCGACAATGAAGGAACAGCGATATATTTCCATGTTGGGATGGTGTGTGACTTGGAGGGGAACATGCAGGTTCCCATGTGCCTGCTGCTCTTGTCCTTCTAGGTGGTAGAGATCGCGGGTTTGGGAGGTGTTGTCGAAGAAGCCTTGGCGAGTTGCTGCAGTGCATCCTGTAGATGGTACACACTGCAGTCATGGTGCGCCGGTGGTGAAGGGAATGGACGTTTAGGGTGGTGGATGGGGTGCCAATCAAGCGGGCTGCTTTGTCCTGGATGGTGTTGAGCTTCTTGAGTGTTGTAGGAGCTGCACTCATCCATGCAAGTGGAGAGTGTTCCATCACGCTCCTGACTTGTGCCTTGTAGATGGTGGAAAGGCTTTGGGGAGTCAGGAAGTGAGTCACTCGCCGCAGAATACCCAGCCTCTGACCTGGTCTTGTAGCCACAGTATTTATGTGGCTGGTCCAGTTAAGTTTCTGGTCAATGGTGACCCTCAGGATGTTGATGGTGGGGGATTCGGCAATGGTAATGCCGCTGAATGTCAAGGGGAGTTGGAGATGGTCATTGCCTGGCACTTGTCTGGCGCGAATGTTACTTGCCACTTATCAGCCCAAGCCTGGATGTTGTCTGTTTGTTTCGTATCGCCTTTCAATACGTCAACTTCCTCATGTACGACCTCAGCCAGATGGAGAGGGCAGTGGGATTCCACTTTGTGTCTGGCTTCTCACAGGTACAGGGTGCAATCGATTGCACTCATATAGCAATCCGAGCACCTCTAAACGAGCCAGGACTGTTCATCAACAGAAAGGGATATCACTCCATCAACGCTCAGCTCATTTGTGACCACCACAAAAGATTTCTTAACAAGTGCGCGAGATTCCCAGGCAGCTGCCACGATTCGTTCATTCTGAGGGAATCAAACATCCCGGACCTCTTCCATGCACCAAACTGCCTTGAGGATGGCTCCTCGATGACAAGGGATATCCCCTGCACACATGGCTCATGACACCTCTGAGGAACCCCATCAGCGAGCAACAACGTTGATGCAACGACAGCCACATCGCCACCAGGTCTGTAATTGAACATGTGATAGGACTGCTGAAGATGAGATTTCGGTGCCTCGATCATTCTGGGGGAGCGCTTCAATACGCACCAGCGAGAGTGGGTCGCATTATAGTAGTGTGTTGTGTCCTGCAGAACATGGCACATCAGAGAGTGGTACCAGTTTATGAGGCCCCATGCCCTCATCCACCATCCACATCTGTGATGAACATTGAGGAGGAGCAGCAGCAGGAGGAGGAGGAGGAGGAGGAACCCATCGGTAGAGCAGCAGCTCACCTGGCTGCTCGTGAAGCCAGAGAGTCACAAATATGTGAACGCGTCTCAAAAGGAGATCACAAAGTGAGAATAGTCCAGTCCTCAGCCCACCTGGAAAGAGCAGCGCCAACACCATCCCCTACCCCCACACAAAACAATCCTGCAACTACACACACACCTACTGTAAAGTCACCCACTGGGTGGCATCAAGTGTCGCCGTTCATGGTGAAGCACATGAAAGGGCACTATCACAAAAGGCAGTCAAGAATGGGCAAGACCTGGCAGAATTGGTGAGAATGAAAACATTTAATGTGATTTTAATAAAAAACAAATATAAATGAAAAACATGACAGTCTGTCAACACCCTTGTGATCACAAAGCCTTAGCTTTCCTATTCCTACTACTTCTACATGGTGCATCCCCTGTGGCTGCAGCAGAGGTAGTAGCAGGTTGCTCATGTTCATACCCTGACTGCGTAAATGCTTTTGGGTTTTGGAGCCCATGAGGGCCCCTTCAAAGACTGCTCCACCTGCATTTGTGCAGGGGCAGACTTGGCCACCTGGAGAGGAGGCAGCATTGCAGGTACTGGTTGAGAGGGAAGCAACGGGTGAGACATGGGAGCGCGTTGAGTAGCGTCCCCACTTCCATGTCCCCTTTCGTCACCATCCTTCTCCTGGGCCAGGCCTACATCACTCCTACAACCCTGCTGGTCAACAGTTTGGAGGAATGTATGATGCCTTGGAAACCCAGTTGTAAAGTATCTGTCAGTTTAAGGCAGCAAAATGTTGTTCACCGTGAGTCTGAACAGCCGTTGTCAGGGCCTGAATGGACTCATTTGTGAGCTGTGCATGAAGCTCAATGGAGTCTAGCCTTCTCGCCATCACAGACATTCCCGCATTAACCTGTGACACTATCTCAAACATTTCCACAGTTACCTGCGACACTATCTCAAACATTTCCACAGTTACCTGCGACACTATCTCAAACATTTCCACAGTTACCTGCGACACTATCTCAGACATTTGCAGTTACCTGCGACACTATCTCAGATCTTTCCGCACATACCTTCAACACTATCTCAGGGATTCCCTCCCATACCAGTGCCACCATTCTACTGATGCAGGAGTTGGACTCCTCCATCCTCTGCGCTATTGTAGAGAGTGTGTGTGGCACCTGTTCCAGTACCTCCCATATGTGCTGCTGCCTTCAATCATTCTCCTTTTGAAGGAAGGCCCTTGCGGTTCAGCATTTGCCTCCTGCTGAGCAGAGCCTATAGAGGAGTGCACCCACCTACGCTCGTTTGTGTGTGGTGACTCACCAGGTGCCAACCCAACTAAGGACCCATTAGGGACTACTAGGACCCACCGAGGTCTGAGTATCTGCGCTGGTGGATGGCTCACTAAGATGTGACGGTGCGCCTTCCAAAATTCTATAGATTCTGGAATGGTTTCTGCAGATTGGAGGGTAGCAAATGTAACCCCACTCTTTAAGAAAGGAGGGAGAGAGAAAACAGGGAACCACAGACCTGATGGCCTGACATCAGTAGTAGGGAAAATGCTAGAATCTATTATAAAGGATGTGATAACAGGACACTTAGAAAATAATAATAGGATTTGGCCGAGTCAACATGGACTTATGAAAGGGAAATCATGTTTGACAAACCTGTTGGAGTTCTTTGAGGATGTAACTCGTAGAATAGATAAGGGGGAACCAATGGATGTGGTGTATTTGGATTTTCAGAAGACTTTTGATAAGGTCCCACACAGGAGGTTGGTGAACAAAGTTAGAGCACATGGAATTGGGGGTAATATACTGGCATGGATTGAGAATTGGTTAACAGACAGGAAACAGAGAGTAAGAATAACCGGATCTTTTTCAGGTTGGCAGATTGTGACTAGTGGGGTACTGCAGGGATCAGTGCTTGGGCCCCAGCTATTCACAATCTATATCAATGATTTGGATGAGGGGACCAAATGTAATATTTCCAAGTTTGCTGACGACACAAAACTAGGTGGGAATGTGAGTTGTGAGGAGGATGTAAAGAGGCTTCAAGGGAATATAGATAGGCTAAGTAAGTGGGCAAGAAGATGGCAGATGGAATATAATGTGGAAAAATGTGAAGTTATCCACTTTGGTGGGAAAAACAGAAATCCAGAGTATTTTTAAATGGTGAGAGATTGGGAAATGTTGATGTTCAAAGGGACCTGGGTGTCCTTGTACATGAGTCACTGAAAGCTAACATGCAGGTGCAGCAAGCAATTAGGAAGGCAAATGGTATGTTGGCCTTTATTAGAAGAGAATTTGAGTACAGGAGTAAAGATGTCTTACTGCAATTATTTCGGGCCTTAGTGAGACTACACCTGGAGTATTGTGTACAATTTTGGTCTCCTTACCTAAGAAAGGATATACTCGCCATAGAGGGAGTTCAACGAAGGTTCACCAGACTGATTCCTGGGATGGCGGTATTGTTGTGTGAGGAGAGATTGAGCAGACTTGGCCTGTATTCTCTAGAGTTTAGGAGAATGAGAGGTGATCTCATTGAAACATACAAAATTCTTACAGGGCTCGACAGGGTCGATGCAGGGAGGATGTTTCCCCTGGCTGAGGAGTCTAGAACCAGGGATCACAGTCTCAGAATAAGGGGTAGGCCATTTAGGACTGAGATGAGGAGAAATTTCCTCACTCAGAGGGTGGTGAATTTTTAGAATTCTCCACCCTAGCTGGCCATGGTGGCTCAGTCATTGAGTACATTCAAAACAGAGATTGATAGATTTCTAGGTATTAAAGGCATCAAGGGATATGGGGATAGTGCAGGAAAATGGCGTTGAGATAGAAGATCAGCTATGATCTTGTTGAATGGCGGAACAGGCTCGAGGGGCCGGATGGCCTACTCCTGCTCCTATTTCTTATGTTCTTATATTCTTATGTTCTCAGAGGCTGGGAGCTTCTCTGAGGAATCATCCTCTCCTGTCACTGCGGTCATTGAAGGACCTGTAAGAGAACCGAAGGCAATATTAAGCATCATCACAGAAGTGTCATGTTGCAATGAGCATACTGAGGTGTTCAACATGCCAAACATTGTTAACATCAATTCACGTTATGTGTGATGAATGTTAAAGTTGTGTCACCACACATTTGTGGTGTGCCAGTCTTGGCGTCCCCGACGGACAGGCATTCGAGGGTGTGGCTGATCTCCAGGGCACCTTCTCCACCTTTGTAAGGACCACTATTTGTTGTGGCCCCCCTCCAGTTCTCGCTTTCTTGCGTGCATTTTGTGCTCTCTTCTCCTACAAGGAGAGAAAGTACAGACTTGTGAGTGAGTGAGGGTGAAGTGGTCAGCCGATTAATGCATTGCTTTGGGTGAGGCTGACCAGGAAAGAGGTGCATCGGAGGGTGAGTGTGAGTGGTAGTGGTGGGGTCACAATTGGGGAGGTGAGGAAGTGCTCAGGAAGTGAAGATAAGTTGAGGATGAGCCTTAAGTGGGTGTGAGGATGTAATGGAGTAGTCTTGGCAGTGCAGAATGATGTGGGGGGTTTGGTGGTGTTGGAATGCAGGAGAATCAGTAAGTGTACTCACTTTTGCTGACCTAGTTGGGTCATTGAAACCCTTCCTGCATTGGATCCTAGTGCGGGATATGTTGCTCCTGCTGGTGACCTCCACTGCCACCTCGAGCCAGGCCTTCTTGGTGACAGAGGCCGGGTAAAATAGTTCCCTTCGCCTCCTCACCCCGGCCTGCAGCACCTTAAGTGAGGCATTGCTGAATCTTGGAGCTGCCTTGCCCTTGTGTTGCTCCATTGTGTCTCCTTGCTCCTTCAGCAAAATCCATTGGAGCAATGAAAACATAAAATTACAAAGCGATATTGATAGATTAGGTGAATGGGCAAAACTGTGGCAAATGGAATTCAATGTAGACAAATGTGAGGTCATCCACTTTGGATCAAAAAAGGATAGAAAAGGGTACTTTCTAAATGGTAAAATGTTAAAAACAGTGGATGTCCAAAGGGACTTAGGGGTTCAGGTACATGGATCATTGAAGTGTCATGAACAGGTGCAGAAAATAATCAATAAGGCAAATGGAATGTTGGCCTTTATATCTGGAGGACTAGAGTACAAGGGGGCAGAAGTTATGCTGCAGCTATACAAAACCCTGGTTAGACCGCACCTGGAGTACTGTGAGCAGTTCTGGGCACCGCACCTTTGGAAGGACATATTGGCCTTAGAGGGAGTGCAGCGTAGGTTTACTAGAATGATACCCGGACTTCAAGGGTTAAGTTACGAGGAGAGATTACAGAAATTGGGGTTGTATTCTCTAGAGTTTCGAAGGTTAAGGGGTGATCTGATCGAAGTTTATAAGATATTAAGGGGAACAGATAGGGTGGATAGAGAGAAACTATTTCCGCTGGTTGGGGATTCTAGGAGTAGGGGGCACAGTCTAAAAATTAGAGCCAGACCTTTCAGGAGCGAGATTAGAAAACATTTCTACACACAAAGGGTGGTAGAAGTTCGGAACTCTCTTCCGCAAACGGCAATTGATACTAGCTCAATTGCTAAATTTAAATCTGAGATAGATAGCTTTTTGGCAACCAAAGGTATTAAGGGATATGGACCAAAGGCGGGTATATGGAGTTAGATCACAGATCAGCCGTGATCTTATCAAATGGTGGAGCAGGCACGAGGGGCTGAATGGCCTATTCCTGTTCCTATGTTCCTATGTTCCTAATGGCCCTTTAAATCTCGACGCTCCAGCCGACAGCTTGTCATGCGGGTGCGCAGTCCGCCCACTGCACAGCTTTCGGACGGCAAACACAGAAACAAGGTTAATGACCACCAATTAAGTTGCAATTGCATGGGGAATGGTAAGCTTTTATTATTTGGGTTACCTGCGTGCCTGTTCACCCCCCTCGCAGCCATCCTGCCGCCCTTTTAAAATCGTGCCCAATATGTCCTAGAGCCAACAAGGGGGCAGGCCATATTAGATTTAATAATGAGTAATGAGCCAGATTTAGTTAACAGCCTAATGGTGCGAGAACATTTATCTAATAGCGATCATAATATGATCGAGTTCAACGTTATGTTTGAAAGGGAGAAACCCGTATCAGCTACTAAGGTTCTAAATTTAGGTAAGGCCGACTTCAACGGGATGAGACAGAGACTGTCCACAGTAACTGGGCAAATCTGTTAATGGGTAAAGAAGATCAGTGGGAGGTGTTCAAAAAAGAATTTAACGTGATACAGAACCAGTTTATACCCCTAAGGGGCATGTTCTATTTGCAAACAAAAAGCCATGGATGACAAAAGAGGTAAGGGACAACATAAAACTAAAAGAAAAAGCATCCAAAAATGCAAAAAATAGTACAGGTCCTGGCGACTGGGAGAAAGACAAAGAACAGCAAAGGGTGACAAAACAGATATTAAGAGCTACAAAAAGGGAATAGGAAAAGAAACTTGCAAGGGATAGCAAAATTAACACAAAAAATTTTTACAACTATATTAGGAAAAAGAGGGTGATCAAGAGCAATGTGGGCCCCTTAAAAACTGATAATGGTGATACTGAAAATGAAAACAAGGAAATGGCGGATATGTTAAATAATTACTTTGCATCAGTGTTTACAGTAGAGGAAGAGGATAGCATGTTGGACACCCCAAGGAAACTAATTTTGAATCAGAGACGGGGACTCACCATAATTAACAGTATAACAGATTTGCCCAGTTACTGTGGACAGTAAGGAAATTAACAGTAATGAAGAAAATAATGGCACTAAAGAGTGACAAATCCCCAGGACCAGATGGTTTCCATTTCAGGAATTTAAAGGAAGTATGTGAGAGCATTGCAGAAGCCCTAATTATAATCTTCGAAAGTCCTCTCGATTCAGGAACCGTCCCTCTAGATTGGGAAATTGCACATGTCACTCTGCTTTTTAAGAAAGCCATGATGTGGAGATGCCGGTGATGGACTGGGGTTGACAACTGTAAGGAATCTTACAACACCAGGTTATAGTCCAACTGTTTTATTTGAAAATCACAAGCTTTCGGAGGCTTTCTCCTTCGTCAGGTGAGTGAGTGTGGGATTCCATGGAAGGTTACCGCATTTATATTCAGAGAAAAATACCTGTTGATTACAGATAATCTTTCCAACTGCCCGTTGTCAAGGCAATCAAAGTGTTCAGACAGAGTGATGTTACCTACAGGACCACTGAATACATAAACGGCCAGAACACAAAACAGAGAGAGAGAGGGAGAGAAACATCCGAAAGGAAGAGAAAGACAGAGAATGACCCGTTGTGTTAAAAACAGATAACTCTTTTTCGCTGGTGGGGTTACGTGTAGCGTGACATGAACCCAAGATCCCGGTTGAGGCCGTCCTCATGGGTGCGGAACTTGGCTATCAATTTCTGTTCGACGATTTTGCGTTGTCGTGTGTCTCGAAGGCCGCCTTGGAGAACGCTTACCCGAAGATCGGTGGCTGAATGTCCTTGACTGCTGAAGTGTTCCCCGACTGGGAGGGAACCCTCCTATCTGGCGATTGTTGCGCGGTGTCCGTTCATCCGTTGTCGCAGTGTCTGCATGGTCTCGCCAATGTACCATGCTCCGGGGCATCCTTTCCTGCAACGTATGAGGTAGACAACGTTGGCCGAGTCACAGGAGTATCAACCATGTACCTGGTGGGTGGTGTCCTCTCGTGTGATCATCTGGCATGTCTTGCAGAGGTTGCCGTGGCAGGGTTGTGTGGCAAAACTGTGGCAAATGATTTTAATGTAGGCAAATGTGAGCTCATCTACTTTGGACCCAAAAAGGATAGATCAGAGTACTTTCTAAATGGTGAAAAGCTCAAAACAATGGACGTCCAAAGAGACTTAGGATTCCGTGTACATAGATCATTAAAATGTCATGGACAGGTACAGAAAATAATCAAAAAGGCTAATGGAATGCTGGCCTTTATATCTAGAGGACTAGAATACAAGGGGGTAGATGTTATGCTACAGCTATACAAAGCCGTGGTTAGACAACACTTGGAGTACTGTGTTCAGTTCTGGGCACTGCATCTTAGGAAGGATATATTGGCCTTGGAGGGAGTGCAGTATAGATTTATTGAATTATACCTGGACTCCAAAGGGTTAAATTACGAGGCAAGATTACAAACTATGGTTGTATTCCCTGGAATTTAGAAGATTAAGGGGTCATTTGATTGAAGTTTTCAAGGTATGAAGCAGAACTGATAGGGTAGATAGAGAGAAACTATTTCCGCTGGTTGGGGAGCCTAGGACTAGGGGACATAGCCTAAAAATTAGAGCCAGGACTTTCAGGAGTGAAGTTAGGAAAGACCACTACATGCAGAGGGTGGTAGAAGTTTGGAACTCTCTTCCACAAATAGCAGTTGATGCTAGCTCAATTGTAAATTTTAAATCTGAGATTGATAGATTTTTGTTAACCAAAGGTCTTAAGGGATATGGGGCTAAGGTGGGAACATGGAGTTAGTTCACAGATCAGCCATGATTTCATTGAATGGCAGAACAGGCTCGAGGGGCTAAATGGCCTATTCCTGTTCCTATGTTCCTATCTTCATATATTGATTGACCTCGTTCCATTCCCAGATAATAAGACAATAACCGCTTTTAAGAATGTGGTTGCAAAAGCATGAAATAATAATTGAAAACCTAATATGATAAATATTTGTTGTGAATTCATCATTAATCATTTATTTTCTTGGGAGAACTCTGTCCATTATGGATTCAAATTTGCATTCTGATTCAGAGGCTCAAATTTTGGAAAAATTGAATCTGGATTCAGATTGCACAAGGTATAAAATTACATTTTATCACTAGTGTGCCACCACAAAGTTACAGCAAGCTGAAAAGTGACTTTAAGAGGTTAAATCATCTTGTATACAGCGATATTGAGCACTTATAAGATAGTCTTTATGCATTAGTATTCATGGCAAGAGCCTGCACAATTCAAGTGCAAATTGGGAATTCGCCCATTGAGTCCTTATATGCGCTTCTGTCTTGCAAAACTCTGCGTAGGAATGCTAATTTGTAAAATTTATGTCATACGGCTGAATTGTGACTTAAAATTTAAACCAACTTTGCGACTTGATTCATAGATAGCACCAGGCTGAATTTTGCATTGTCAATTAATCACAGACACAAATCTTACTATTCAAGCATTAAATTACTAATAAAAATAATAATTTGGGTGCAGAACTAACTAAAGTAAGACAACTGCTGATTCTAACACCATTTTTTATCCATTGAACATGGATATAAAACGACAAAAATACATTTCCGTAGGGCTCCTCGTGTACCTAAAGATGTCGCAGAGTAATTTACCCGGGGAGAAAAAGAGTACATCGGACAAGAGGGAAGAAAGAGGTGCAGAACATGAGGAAAAAGCACAGCCTTAGGAGGCTTTTTGAATGCAGGGAGGGGGTTGCACAGGGATTTAAGGAGAGACATCTAGAGGGTAGAGGGATCATGGCCGTAGGAGCAGTCACTGATGGTGCAGTGAAGAGAGCAAGGAACAAACAATACATCAGTGTCTTAGAAGCAGAATCTAGAGACTACAGCTGGAGGAGATCAATGCAATAGAGTGGACCAAGTCGTGGAGGGATTTGAAAGTGAAGGCGAGGATCTTAAAATCAATTTGCTGGGGCTTGGGAGCCTATGAAATTTGGTGAGGACAGGGGGCATGGGAGTGCAGGACTTTTTACTGGTGAAGATAAGGCCAAGGCATTCTGAATTAACTTTAATTTGTGGACAATGGAGGTGGGAAGTGTGGCAAAGAGAGCCATGACCAGAAAATTTGGAGCATCGCAATTCAGGCACACTGACCTCTGCACCTGATTCTTCAATTTGCACTGTGGTCAAGTGAGGCTCCATGGCAGGAGTGGTGTTTCCAAAAACTTACCCCTCGCACTGTCTTTCTGTTTTTTTTCTTTTTCCCTGTGGGGAAATGCTGGATCTCCACCTAATACTTCTCAACAGCCCATAACTGGAGATCAGGAACTCTGCTTCTGGGTACTCACATTGGATCTGTGTCAGTGATTCTTTGGTGGACTCCACATGGAAGGAATTTGCAAACATCTTGTGATATAAAACATAGTCTTGATTAGTTGCTGGTTGCTTCTTCTATTGGGAATAGGAGTATAAATGGGAAAAGATTTTTTTTTTCTCGATAGTAAAGGATGATGCACTCATACACCAATAAGCCCTACTTCAAATTTGCATTTTTAATGTTTCTTCCTAACTCCAGAGAAGATTGCAATCATATTGCCAGACTATATTGATATTTCCAACCATATAGTCCAAGCTGCTACTTTCCTTATCCATCACCACAATTGTTTTAAACTAAAAGTGCAATGTACTAGAAGAGCAAAATCCATACTCACACCTCCACCTCCACCACACCTCCACCTCCAATGATCCAACTTTGTACTAAATAGCATGCCAGGGTGGTGGGAAGTTTGGCGGGGTGGTGGAGATGAAGAATATGATGCCATTTTTTTCACTGAAAGACATTATCATAATCATAACAAACATAAAAAAGGCTGGAATGAGAAAAGGCCATTGAGCCAGTGAGCCTATTCTTTCTGCATAGACCATGTATAATCTGTTCCTCATAGATTCTATTCAACCTATTTATGCTCTCCAGTGAAGGTTCTTTCTGGTGCCCAAAGGTTAATCAGGCAAAACTCCATAATACATAGCTAAGCTTACATCCTATCATTTTGTGAGTGGTACCTACTTTCAGAGTGCAAGCTGGTAGCATTGAGTTATTGTCAGCTCTGCTAGCTTCATAAATTGTGCAATGCTTGTGCTAAGTGTAAGGTTTTCAGGGTTCAATGATTCAGACTTCAGACTGATTGCACATGGCATCCCAATAAACATTGCCTAACTTTATTTACAAGGAATACTAATTGATCAAGAGACATGTAAAACTAATGGATCACAGTCACAGATTCATACAGATTGATTTATTGCATCTCCCAACTTTACTTGAATTTGAATGGACTTTATCTCAACTCAGTTGCTCAACTGTCTCTGCATTTCCTTCAGGTATTCTTACTGTATCAAATTTCTTGTTAAATGTGTAACTGATTGAACTCTTTAACTGTAAACAACTATAAATACAAAACCCAAAATATATTACTATAAATATATGAAACACTCATTACTATATGGGAAAAAGACTCTCTTTTTGCTTTCAGATATGCAAGCTGGTAGCACTCACAAAATGATAGGATGTAAGCTTAGCTATGTATTATGGAGTTTTGCCTGATTAACCTTTGGGCACCAGAAAGAACCTTCACTGGAGAGCATAAATAGGTTGAATAGAATCTATGAGGAACAGATTATACATGGTCTATGCAGAAAGAATAGGCTCACTGGCTCAATGGCCTTTTCTCATTCCAGCCTTTTTTATGTTTGTTATGATTATGATAATGTCTTTCAGTGAAAAAAATGGCAAGTTTTTGATGTGACCATACAAAATAACATTATAACTTAATTGTCCAAGAGTTGGGAATCTCCCATATTTGGACTATTTTACTTTGTCTAATCTTCCTAGATCCAGTTTTGACACGGGTTATTTTTGATATCTGCCTCACTGTTGCTGGCCACATATCTCCATTGTCTCATGTTGCACCACGACGGCTTTCACTTGTGAGACTTCTGCTTTCTGATTCCTTATGGGGATTTGGGGTTCACCTGTTGGTAGTGTTGGCGTAGGTGTTGGTGTAGATGTCGCAACAGGTAGACTTTGATCCTGAATGTTCAAATTAGATTTGTGGAGACATTTTTGACTAAAATGACATCTTCTTTTGTATGGCAGCTTGAAAAAGCAACATTAAATTTCGACATCCAAGTTCGTCATCCAAGCTCGTCATCCACCCATGGCCTCTGGTGATACAGAGTGAATGGAAGCTATTTCTACAGGGAAGGATGGTAGCGAGCAATGGTTCAGAAAATACTCCATAGAGTATCTACATGAAGGTCTGATGCAGTTCGCAGTAGTCTATATTTTACGTGGCATGAAGAAGCCGAGTAGTTGATACAATGTTCCATCATTGGTTCTGATTAGTAAGATCTTTAAGATCTTCTATTGATTTTCTACAGCCAGTTCATCTCTGAAATGACAGTATTCCTCCATACTCCTTGGATCTCCGACCCCAAATGGCGCATTAAATGTAGTTAGCTTTCTGTTTTCCTCATTGAGAGTTACTTGTCAGTATCCTAACTTGACATCGAGGACAAAGAAGACTTGTGTGTTAGCAAGTTTATATGTAATGTCTGCAGCTCTTGCTATTGAATAGTGTCCTCTATAATGCTTTGTTTAATTCCTTAGAATTGATGCATATGCAAATCTGACAATGTCAACTATACATAAAGATCAATGGTGGCATTTGCTCCATTACCTTTCTAATATATCTATTTTCTCCATATTTCCAGTTTTTTTCTTTACTACGTAATGTTTAGGGTACTGACCTATGTGAGTGGACTACTAGTGGTACTCTGTATTTAGCTTTATCTTTTTAGTCATCTGGTGTACAACTGAAACCATCAGTCACATAACTCTTGGTTATAGTTGAAGCATTGGTAAATTGGTATTCTTTTCATGTTTTGTTACCAGGCCTGGTTCCACATACAATTTCTTACCAAGAATTGCTTTAATGTCAAAGTTCACACTTAGAATTTCAAAACATTGGGGTTGAGTTTCCCCAGGAGTTCTTCTGATTTACTGCCGTAACACGGTTTCTCTGGGGTTTCCACAGATCTTCCACCAAAGTTACAGTGGTCTATTGAGAGAACCCCTGTTGAAATTGATGGTGATGTACTTTTCCCCATTATCATAGAATCATAGAATGGTAACAGCACGGAAGGAGCCCATTTGACCCGTCGAGTCCGTGCCGACACTCTGCAAGAGCAATCCAGCTAGTCCCACTCCCCCGCCCTTTCTCCATAGCCCTGCAAATTTTTTCCCTTCAAGTACTTATCCAATTCCCTTTTGAAAGCCACAATTGAATCTGCCTCCACCACACCCTCAGGCAGTGCATTCCAGATCATAACCACTTGCTGCGTAAAAATATTTTCCTCATGTGACCTTTGGTTCTTTTGCCAATCACCTTAAATCTATGTCCTCTGGTTCTTGATCCTTCCGCTAAAGGGAACAGTTTCTCTCTATCTACTCTGTCTAGACCCTTCATGATTTTGAATACCTCTATCAAATCTTCTCACAACCGTCTCTGTTCCAAGGAGAACAACCCCAGCTTCTCCAGTCTATCCACGTAATTGAAGTACTTCAGTTGTGGCCAAACCAGTGTTTTATAAAGGTTCATCATAACTTCCTTGCTTTTGTACTCTATGCCTCTATTTATAAAGCCCAGGACCCCGGATGCTTTTTTAACCGCTTTCTCAACCTGCCCTGCCACCTTCAAAGATTTGTGCACATATACCCCCAGATCTCTCTGTTCCTGCACCCCTTTTAGAATTGTACCCTTTACTTTATATTGCCTCTCCTCCTTCTTCCTACCAAAATGTACCATTTCGCACTTCTCTGTGTTAAATTTCATCTGCCATGTATCGGCCCATTCCACCAGCCTGACTATGTCCTCTTGAAGTCTATTACTATCCTCCTCACTGTTCAGTACACTTTTAAGTTTTGTGTCATCTGCAAATTTTGAAATTTTGCTCTGTACACCCAAGTCCAAGTCATTAATATACTGCTTAAGAAAAGCAGTGATCCTAGCACCGATACCAGTGTATACCTCCCTCCAGTCCGAAAAACAACTGTTCACCACTACTCTGTGTTTCCTGTCACTTAGTCAATTTTGTATCCATGTTGCCACTGCCCCTTTTATTCCATGGGCTTCAACTTTGATGACAAGCCTATTATGCGTCACTTTATCAAAAGCCTTTTGAAAGTCCATATACACCACATCAACCGCGTTGCCCTCATCGACCCTCTCTGTTAGCTCATCAAAAAACTCAATCAAGTTAGTTAAACACAATTTGCCTTTAACAATTCCGTGCTGGCTTTCCTTAATTAATCCAACTTTGTCCCAGATTATCGTTTCTAAAAGTTTCCCCACCACCGAGGTTAAGCTGACTGGCCTGTAATTGCTGGGTTTATCCTTACACCCTTTTTTGAACAAAGGTGTAACTCTTTTTTGAAGAAGGTGACATCTGATTTCTTTTGTCTATCTTGCCTTTCTTCGTGTTTGGTGAATATCAGTTGAATAGGCAATGCCTTTTGTGCCTTCTCCTTGAGCTGCCTTCAGTTGTACTGCTGCAGTGTTATGACATTGGCGTGTGCGCTGATGTTAACCTGAAGGTTGATGTTAGTGTTGCTGACCATGATCTGTTGAATCCAATCATTGTCTTCCCATTTCCAACCAAGAGCTAATATACACTTCATTTGGAGATGTTTCCTATTGGACATAATCATTTTCAAGATCATGCATCACAACCTTTCACTGTATCTCTCCAGTGCATAACTAACATATATTTTCTAAATGTTCATTTTTCCCCAAACTTGTGTCATTTAGCCTTTATGGTTGGACATTTCTCACTACTGTGTGGCAGGACGTATTCAATGCTTCTTGTGCTTGAAATTGTATACCTTCTTGTCTGTATGCTTGATTACACCTACAGATGCTGTGGCTTGTGGATCACCTGCTTCGAACAATGACATTTGCTGCTTTAATTTAGCCTTTCATAAATCACATTTTTCTTGACGGTGAAATGTCCTTCAAATTTTCCCATCATGGTAAAATGCTTTTTGCTTCCTTTATATATCAGGTTGCATGATGCGAGAAAATCCTCCACTTTATCCTTTGTGCGGCAAATCAGCGCCTTCACTTGTCTAATTTCAGTAATATCAGCCTGATGTGATACAATGTCTGTTCTCAATGCTTTCTAAAGCTTGGCCATTCCTGAGGCTTGGAAAAATTAAATTTCACTGGAGGAGCTACAGCAATATTGCCTTCTGTCATATTTTGCTTTGCTTGACACTTAATTCACTTTTCAGAATGTCCTATTAGTGTTTCACTTGCAGCTCATATGGCGTTGACGTTCCTGCTTAACGTTCACACTGGCTATTGTTTTTTTCCTTGCTTACTGAGAACATTTCAGCAGCTCAGATTAAAAGTTTACTTTTTTTCAGTGGATATGATGCAACTTCTGACAACATGTAAAGTTTCGAGGTTTCAGTGAGCCTCACACAGGCTAATAGCACATACTATCTCAACAGGGAGTGCCTAACTTTCTTAAGAAAGAAAGAAGGAACGTGCATTGATATAGCGCCTTTCACATCCTCAGGACACCCCAAAGCCAATGAAGTACTTTTGAAGTGTAGTCACTGTTGTAATGTAGGAAACGTGGCAGCCAATTTGCACACAGCCAGGTCCCACAAACAATAATGAAATAAATTACCTGATCATCTGTGTTAGGTGTTGGGTGAGGGATAAATGTTGGCCAGGACATCGGAAGAACTCCCTTGCTCTTCTTCAAATGGAATCACTTATGTCCACCTGAGAGGGCAGATTAATGTCTCATCTGTAAGAGCAGGAAAACTAACAGATCAAGGGACAGGTAAATGTTATGGATCACAGAGATGCAAATTCACACATATAGATTAATTGTACTCTGCTACAGGTGTCCATTTTTTTCTTTTGGGCACTTGGGTGCATAGAAACATGCTTAAGAGTCTCCAAATCAATCGACTGAGGAGTCTGCACACACTCCTCATAGAGTCACTTCCCACTTGTTTAAATCTGGAAAGCTTAGGTGAATAATAATAATGATAATAATAATAATAATAATGAGCTGAGGCTTACGGATGCCCAATTATATACTGGTATACTGCTGAGGAACCCCAGCTCACAGTGATAAGCCTACCCTCCAAGCCCCATTAATGAGCTAGGCTGGCTGATCATCAACATTGCCCTGGAATACCTTCTTGCATCAGGTGTCAGATTACTGAGGCTCCCACAGAGGGTTGATTTGGTTTCAATCTTCCATCATTGGGCAAGTTATCTTGGAACCCTCTGGAACCAAAGAGATCACGCTTGTCTCCCCCCACCCCCACCCCCCGCACCGTCCCCCCAGGAAGAGAATCACTTGTTTGACATTAGACAGCTGACAAACATGAGTTTAAGCCCACTGCAGGTGGACACCAGGAAATCCTCATGAGTTCCAACAATTGGAGATGTGCATTTTCAGCAGTAGCAGCTTGCCTTTCTGAAACCCAGTCAAGTGGGGCACCAAACCATAGATATATGACCATGTGTTCTCATAGCTAGCCTCCTGGTAATGCCTTCCAGCAGCTGTTGACTGAAGGCTCAAAGTTTTTTCTTCAGGTATACGATGGACATCCGCCTTCAGTATGGTGGAATGGATTACATAGAACATCTTGTTATCGCTGTCCAAATCCAGTGCCGAGTGTCAGGCTTACTTATTATCAATTGCTTAATCAAGGTCATTTAAAAGGCTTTGGCAAAGAAACCTTGAGGCTGTTATCCTTCCAATATATCGGTGATCTATTGCTGGAGCCCTGCTGTAACCATTTCTCCTTTTTGCCACAAATCCACCTCACAGCCATGTCCTGGATATCGCTCATGGGATGAAGTAACCCCTTCTGTTGAAGGGCTAGGAGTTCTGTAGCATGAAGGAGAACTGTTTTGACACATTTCATATGCCACAAGCATTAGTTGCATTTGCTCTTTGCTGTCATTGAAGAAAGACAGGAAAAGCTAAAGTGCCCTACATCTTTCTCAGTGCTCTCTCAAAGGACCGTGTCCAGGCTAAAGTTAACTTATGTCAAAATGCCAATGAAAAATGTAATGTTAGAAAAAAGAAAGGTGTCCTGTTGCTCTTTACTGAAAATAATAATATAAAAGTTTATTCTGTACTTTTTTTGGATTTTGTTTTAATAACAAAGAAAGTTTAAACAGCTAACTTTGCATTGTTTGCAGTTGTATTTTTTTTTATTCGTTCATGGGATGTGGGCGTCGCTGGCAAGGCCGGCATTTATTGCCCATCCCTAATTGCCCTTGAGAAGGTGGTGGTGAGCCGCCTTCTTGAACCGCTGCAGTCCGTGTGGTGACGGTTCTCCCACAGTGCTGTTAGGAAGGGAGTTCCAGGATTTTGACCCAGCGACGATGAAGTGACGGCGATATATTTCCAAGTCAGGATGGTGTGTGACTTGGAGGGGAACCACTGTGGTCCAAAAATGTGAAAATCCTTCCTGATTCATGGTGGAGTGCAATGCCATAGATGCCTGCCGTCCTCTTTCACCTTAGCCAAATGTTGATTCTTCACGTGAGCTTTGACAGTAAATGTTAGCAGGCTATTCGACCATTGGGGCATCGCAGCAGAGGCCAATCTTGTCCTCAATATACGTCCCCATACATGCACTTTCCAGCATGACTGATCGGATAGAAATCAGGAATTGAAACCTTGGCTGATTTTTCCTCTCTCTAATCTGGAGCATTGTGGCCCTCTGTAACAGCCGAGTTGTTGCTTTGGATGAAATTAGCTTAACTCTCCATAGGCTGGGGATTGAAGCTGGGTTATTCTTGGGCTGTATGGCTCAGTACCACACCAACACGCCCATTTGCCACATTGCTAACAGGGTAGGGTAAAGCAATTTTATACAAAATATTTTACTTCAGATTTCTTATCAGTTATACCATTCTGCTTAACCCCTTGAAATTCCTTAGCAGCTCTTAAAAATTATTTCTTTATCATTGGTTTTAAAGCATAATATTATGAAGTGAAGTCAGAGGGCTGACCATACCAGGCAACAGTTTTTAATCTTAAAAAGAATTGTAGCCTTATTATATTTTTTCATCTTTGTGCTACTGCCATCTTCAAAAGGTTAAACCACAAATTATCCTTCACACGGTAAAGGTTAGAAGTGTTAAATCAGGGTTTTTAAAAATAATTTGAAGGCTGAGTTTCAGGCAGGCATCAGGCTGTACTTCTGATCAATAAAATGTCAGTATACTCATTACACCAGTGCTGCTAAAAAGAGAAAAATTGCAGGATTCAAAAAGCATGAAAGGTTCCATTATACCACTACAATAAATGGTGACCTTTGAGCTACAGGTTTATTTATTGTGTATCCCTGCTTCCAAATGTACTGTACTTTCACTTCTGTGGACAGCCCATCATTTTATATCTCTATCAATTTAGGTTGAATTGAGTGGTGATGTCTCTCTTTTCTTCAGGCTCTGTTCCCAAGCTTGTATCATCACAATGCTGCAAGATAACACCCAGTGTATTTTATTGGCTGGAATTCAGGTCATTGACCTGTGTTTTGGATGGTTGCCAGGCATGCAGTTAAAGCTGAGTTAGACTATCTCCCTAAAGGGTAATTATGGCAGGTTTCCTGCATCCGGAGGTTCGTTTGCATTATGTTATGCGCCTATTTGAGAAATTTCAACTAGCAGCCTATATACCTGTTGAAAACAATTGTTACGTAAATGGTATCTAATAATAAAGTCAAAAAATATATTTTGCTTACTTTAGTTTTCTTTCGAGATCTTAATAATTTTAAAAAATGCTTAAATTGTAAAATCCTTTGGAGAAAAAAAAATCACAATTAAATCTTATGGGGGGCAAATTGACAAATTTGATCAGGCATATGGCAAAGAGTTCAAATATCAGTGGACAAAAGTTAATAATTAGGGAATTAGGTGTAAAGAGGGAAGTTAAGCAGAACTTTTTTAACGACATGGTAATAGAGTTGTGGAATACGTTACCAGGGAAGGCCTATGAAGCCTGCAGGACAAATGAGTTTGAGAGACAATTAGATGTATTTTTTGATGAGAGAAGGTATTGAGAGACATAGTGAAAATGGGGGTGGGTGAATGGATTTTATATATAGTAGCAGATGTCCTGTGGTGATGCCTTTGGTGAGTCAGAGGAGTTGCTGTATTCTAACAATAGAGGTATTATTCCATGTAACACACAATGTACTTTCAGGGTCACTGATTTATGGTGACTGAATAAGCCAAGTTCTGTTTTTAATTCACATTTGTTGGGGTTTTGGGCATTGAATTCTGCAACTGTTCATTTTTCTGTGAAAATGGTAAATCAGTGATCCCGATTAAATTTATTTTAACCATATTTTATATATAGTCCTTTAATTTTTATACCATTTCTTTTTTAAAGCTGATGATAAGCAGCAAGAAGTTATGCAAGGTATACCAGATCAGAGGTAGACACTTGGAATTTCCTTAATGTAATGTACACTGTTTTTGCCCCTTTAAGAAAATCATTGTACCCACTGCTGGCCTGCAGTTTCCTGAGTCTGTTCATTGAATGCTCAATGATGCAGGCATTGGTGTAAAACCCGTGTTTTGTTACATCCAGACTTGACTATTCCAATGCTCTCCTGGCCGGCCTCTCACCTTCCACCCTCCATAAACTTAAGCTCATCCAAAACTCTACTACCCGTATCCTAACTCGCACCAAGTCCTGTTAACCCATCATCCCTGTGTTTGCTGACCTACATTGGCTCCTGGTCCAGCAACGCCTCAATTTCAAAATTCTTATCCTCGTGTCTGTGGCCTCACACCTCCCTATCTTGATAACCTCATCCGGCCCTACAACCCTTCTAGAACTCTGCAGTCCTCCAATTCTGGCCTCTTGTGCATCCTTCACTTCCTTCGACCTACCATTGATGGCCGTACCTTCAGCCATCTGGACCTTAAGGATTGGAATTTCCTCCCTAAACCTCTCCGCCTTTCCCCTCTTTTAAGATGCTCCTTAAAATCTACACCTTTGACCAAGTTTTTGGTTACCTTTCGTTATGTCTCCTTCTATGAGTTGGTGTTAATTTTTGTCTGATTGTGCTCCTGTGAAGCATCTTGGGACATTTTACTATCTTAAAGGTGCTATCTGAGGTTTGTGCTCCTAATCCAAATACAGTGTTGTCTGCTAGAAAGTTTGCTTCTTTGTCTGAGTTCAGACAAGAAAAATGGTCGTTTGTGTAAAATAGTGAAGGCCACTGTTGCCTGTGGAAACAAAGCCCGGCATGAATCAGAATCTTCAGGAGAGGAGGGAAGAAAGGGTGAGAAATTGGGGGGGAGGGGGGGAGAAGGAAATAAAATGGAGCTGAATTGACAGGCAATAATTAACCCAGGGTACTTCATTGATTGTATAGTGCGTGTGTGTTAATTAAATCTCTTGCACTGCTGGGGTCAGTAACTCATCGAAGCCAATTATGCCATCACCACTCCTGTTTAAATAAATATCCATTAATCACTGAAAGAGACAGAATAAAACCTAAAGGATGTTGGAACTAATCATAATTCTGTATGAGTGCCTTTTTAAAGGAATTCTTGAATCAACACTCCCTCTTAATCATCACCTTAATCCAAGTTTGATTAACAGGCTGTGTTCAAAAATTGTAACAATCTAATTGCTGGATTTTGTTTACAGTTCAACGACGGGGGTTAAATTGGTTAACCCCCGAAAATGGGTGCTGGGATCGCGATTAACCCGCGCCCGATCGTTGAGATGCAGGCACATAACATTTATGCTGCCTGCTGATTGCAGTGATTGCTACGTGCAGCCAGTGCTACCAGCGCTGCTGATTGGCTGCATGCACCAGCAGGGGGCCCTGATATCGGGAGTGGCTAGCACTATTTAAAGGCAGCCTGCACCTCCTAAAGGGGAGGTGCACTATGGCTGCAGGGAGACCTGGAATTGGTGTGGTAACTAAGTCGGCTCTGGAATATACTGAAGAATGGCTGAGCCTGCGAGAGTGCAAGGTTCTCGGACAACTCACTAGAGGCCTTGGTGCAGGAGGGGTTGCATGGAGAGGCATCCTTTATCCACAGGGGGGATGGAGGCCCTCCAGACACATGCTGAGGAGGTAGTAGGTGAAAATGGCGCACAAAGTGAATGCCAGGAGCATCACACCACACACAAGGATGCAGTGCAGAAAGAAGTTCAATGATTTGACATGAGCGTTCAAGGTGAGTAAGTTAAACGGTCAAGTGCCATATCCTACCAACTACACCATTAGCTTCATCCACTGCTCCACAAATTACAGTCCCTGTCACCTACCTACCTACAAACATTTTCCATCAGTACGCAACTCTTCAAATCAGATGCTGCATCTCACCTTCACACATTACCACTGTTGCAAGCTGCACACCCACAACTCACAGATCTCACACACATTGGCAGCTATTCAACCATGACAGCCACATCACCCAAACATCTTGCAGGACACTCACTGACACATTTCCCTCTTTCTTGCAGGAGAAGGTGGCGCATAACAGGAGGCAGCAGGAAAGACCTGGAGGAAGACATGCATGCCTACACGTCCTTCCCCCTCCCCCGCCTCGGAGAAGACAGTGCTGTTGATCATTGGGTGGGCCGTTGCTGCGGCCATGGCCACTGGTGGTGCTGGAGGTATCGATGATGAGGGTCCCTGCATACCTAATCCTCCTCCTCTGACAACAGGACACTTAGGAAATATCAAAGGGATTAGACAAAGTCAACATGGATTTATGAAAGGGAAATCATGTTTGACAAACCTACTGGAGTTTTTTGAGGATGTAACTGGTAGAATAGATAAGGGAGAACCAGTGGATGTGGTTTATTTGGATTTTCAGAAGGCCTTTGATAAAGTCCCACGTAAGAGGTTAGTGTGCAAAATTAAAGCACATGGGATTGGGGGTAATATACTGGCATGGATTGAAAATTGGTTAACAGACAGGAAACAGAGAGTAGGAATAAATGGATCTTTTTCGGGGTGGCAGGCAGTGACTAGTGGGGTACCGCAGGGATCAGTGCTTGGTCCCCAGCTATTCACAATATATATCAATGATTTGGATGAGGGAACCAAATGTAATATTTCCAAGTTTGCTGATGACACAAAACTAGGTGGGATTGTGAGTTGTGAGGAGGATGCAAAGAGGCTTCAAGGTGATGTAGACAAGTTGAGTGAGTGAGCAAATACATGGCAGATGCAGTTTAACATGGATAAATGTGAAGTGATCCATTTCGGAAGGAAAAACAGAAAGGCAGAGTATTATTTAAATGGTGATAGATTAGGAAATGTTGATGTACAAAGGGACCTGGGTGTCCTTGTACACCAGTCACTGAAAGCAAACATGCAGGTGCAGCAAGCAGTTAGGAAGGCAAATGATATGTTGGCCTTCATTGCAAGAGGATTTGAGTATTGGAGCAAGGATGTCTTACTGCAGTTATACGGGGCCTTGATGAGACTACACTTGGAGTATTGTGTGCAGTTTTGGTCTCCTTACCTAAGAAAGGATATACTTGCCATGGAGGGAGTGCAGCGAAGGTTCACCAGACTGATCCCTGGGATGGCAGGACTGTCGTATGAGGAGAGATTGGGTCGACTTGGCCTGTATTCACTCGAGTTTAGAAGAATGAGAGGGGATCTCATTGAAACATATAAAATTCTGACAGGGCTAGACAGACTGGATGCAGGGAGGATGTTTCCCCTGGCTGAGGGGTCCAGAACGAGGGTCACAGTCTCAGGATACAGGGTAGGACATTTAGGACTGAGATGAGGAGAAATTTCTTCACTCAGAGGGAGGTGAAACTGTGGAATTCTCTACCATAGAAGGCTATGGAGGCCAAGTCACTGAATATATTTAAGAAGGAGATAGATTTCTAGACACAAAAGGCATCATGAGGTATGGGGAGAGAGGATCATCCATGATCATATTGAATGGCGAATCAGGCTCAAAGGGCCAAATGGCCTACTCCTGCTCCTTTTTTCTATGTTTCTATGTTTCTCAGTTCACACTTCTTGCTCATCTCACAATCTTTTCTGACTCAAATGCTGCAGATGCTGTCACTGCCTGCCACCCCGAAAAAGATCCATTTATTCCTACTCTCTGTTTCCTGTCTGTTAACCAATTACTTTCTCCTCTCCCCTCACTACCACTCAACCCGTGTCCATTTGTCATTGCAGATACCCAAGAACTGGAACCAGCATTGTCAGATGAGGCAGTGGAAGATGACCATGATGTTGCAGACACACCATCACTCAATCTTACACTCTCAGCCACCAGCTCAGATACTGACACAGCGTGTACTTTAGTGGTTAGGATAGAGGAGGGATCTACATGTGGTGAGACAGCGGGCACAAGCGCGCAGAAGCCAGGGTGGGGGGAACGGATACCGCAGGTGTCAGCACGCCGGAGGGTGAGGTCGCCCACTAGTTCTGCTGCAGAGGAGTCAGATGAGGACTTCGATGGGCCAGACTTCAGAAGAAGGCTGATGGGCGTACACCACCAAATGCTTGGGGCACTGGAAAGCCAGCTCACAACGTCAAGGAGCATGGAGGAGTCTAGCTCCAACTTGGCACAGGGCTCTGCGCAGAGCTTGGAACCCAATGGGTGGGTCACCTTCATCAGCACACCTATGGAACCCACCATGATACAGCGTCTGATGATCAATGTCACAGCTTCTATTGCAGCGCAAACATCTGCCATTCAAGGTCTGACTGCTGCCTTGAAAGCTCAGACTGCTGCTATCGTGGCTTTGGGTTCAACTGTGGATGGGGATTCCAGGGCGTCACAGCACTCCAGCAATCTGTTCTCCAATAGATCACCAGGATTGTTGAGGCATTGCCCCGGGAACGTGGCAGTGACGCCATGGGAGATGAACTTGCTATCCTCCCTCAGGAAGACAGCATTCCTGCTCCCACCCCTGCCACTCCTCCAGCGCCCTTGCTGTTACCTGTCTGCCAGCCAGGCCAGACTGCTGTAGCCCAGGCCGAGCTGGTGCAGTCTGAAGCTGGGCCCTCCTGGCCCAGAGCTGTTCGAGGTTGTCCTCCACGACCATCTGCACGCTCCTTAATTGAATGTCAGCAGCCTTCCACCACCCATGCTCCAGCTACTGGGGATACACCTTGTAGGAGCACTAGGAAAGTTAAAGGCACAGGAAAGAACGACAGCCACTAAGGGAATGCATAAGGGAGAATAGTCTAATTTTGTTTGAATTACTACATGCGTTAATTTATAAATTTGGATTTGCATTTGTATTTGGTGGTGGCTTTTATTTGTGCGATGAGCTGAAGGAGGAAGCAATGTGTAATCATAAGGAGGACGATTTGATGGTCATTTGGGAGCGGAAAGGTAAGGAGTGTGGGACTGTTGGTGAATGGGGAAGTGTCGTTGAGGTTACTGGTATCACTTATTGATAATCTGATTACGCAGAGCCCTGGCAGACAGGGTCTGTCTACCTTGTTGCCTCCATGCCTCTTCTTCCACTTCCTGCTGCACTTCTTCCATGTCCTCCTCCTCCACTTCCTCCTCTGTCTCTTTCTCCTCCTCCTCCTCTGCCTCTTCCTCCTCTGCCTCTTCCTCTGGCTCAGGTTCTCGCCTGATAGGCGGGGTCAAGGGCTGTTCCCTCATAATGGCGAAGTTGTGCAGCATGCAGCATACAACGACAAATCTTGATACCCACACAGCCAAGTACTGCAGGGCTTCTCCGGAGCAGTCTAGGCAGCATGATGTGCTCGATGATGTTATGTATGGCAGCATGGCTCTTGTTGTAGGCCTGCTGTGCACGTGTGCATGCATTCCAGACCACAATCATGACCCACTTCATGAGGGGATAACACTTGTCACCCAATAGCCAGCCTTTGACTTGCTGTGCTGGTTGAAATATAGGTGGCACCTTGGACTGTCGCAGAATGAATGAATCATGACTGCTGCCAGGATAGCGGGCATTGATCTGCATGGTGCGCTGCAAGTGGTCACTTACCAGCTGCACATTGAGGGAGTGGAATCCCTTTCTGTTCATTAATATGGCCGAGTTCAGATGTGGAGCACGTGTGGCAATATGTGTGCAGTCAATGACACCCTGCACCATGGGGAAGTCTGCAATGCGAGCAAATCCTTGTGTTCGCTCATGCTGCTTGTCTCTGTCAAGAGGGAACAAGATGAATCTGTTTCTGAGTGCGTACACAGCCTCCGTGACTTCCCTTATACAGCAGAGCACTGAAAACTGCAAGATGTTGCTTATATCGTCGGCAGCAGCCTGAAATGAGCCAGAGCTGTAACAATTGCACGCCACAGTTTCTTGACAGCCACAGGCAATGCTGTCCTTGGTCTGCTCTGAGGCTGCAGTTGTGGCTGCAGCAGTTGACAAATCTCAGTCACGACCTCTTTTGTGACCCGCAGCCGTCACATGCACTGGTCGTCGCTGAAGTTGAGATAGGGGAATTGGTCCCTGAAGGCCCTCATTGGGTATGGCCTCCTACTGAATGCCCTACGCCTCCTACTCCTCCTCCTCTCTCTTCTGGCAGCTTGTCCTGCTCTGCGTGGCCTCTCTGCATGCTCCCAGTCATGTTCAATTTCCAGTGGAAGCCCTAGCAGGCCACCCATCTCTGACAGCAACCTTGTTCAGCGCACTATTTTAAATGCCACTAACAGTACTGCAAGACCAGCCAGACCACTCTCTATAGAATATTGCAACTTTCTCCAAGTATAGGAAACTTCCACAAACACCCACAATTGCACCAGCAGCCAGAATAACTAATCCAGCAACTGATCAATAGCTCCTGCAAGCTCCCTTTAAATAGCGCTGGTTGGTGGTGGTGGGGGGGGGAGGATCCTCCATGCTGTTTAACTCCTGTTCAGCTGTGCGAGGTTAGGACAGTGCGTTGGCTGGAGCGGGGAGTTCAAAAATGGCGCCAGCTGCTTCAAATCAGTGTTGTACACTGATTAAAGTCATAATCTCCCTATTTTACATGCTGCCGGTGTTATGTGTACGTGCCCAAACGCCTTTACCAAGATGGCGTCCTGCGCACGTCACACCAGAATTGTGCGCGCGCATCTCTGCCGCTATTTTCGGGGCATAGGAGTCCGCGTAGCGCCTACACAATGGGTGCAACAGGGCCCAGTTTAGTCCCTGATATGTTTATTACTTTTTCATCTACTCTCTGCAGTAATAAGAACAAATTTAATTAATGCTAAGAAAAGTATATGTTTTTGATGCAAAGTAGCCTTCACCAGCTTTTAGTTCCTTCCCTCAGGCTGATAATTAAAGGTATCTATAGATCAGTAGTCTGTTGATTCTTCTGCACATCAGTGCAATTGTACAATCTTTAAAACCTGATGGACAAATTGATAAAGTTGTCATAAAAAGTATAGCAGATCCTAGGTTTTATAAATAGAGGTATAGAATACAGAAGCAAAGAGATAATACTAAACCTATGCAAATCATTGATTAGGCCAAAGTTAGAATACTAGGGGAGATTTTCCTGGGCTTGGGCCCAGGCACACTGGATTGGGAGAAATTTCTCACGGCAGTAAGAGGAGGGGTGGGGCCGATTAGGGACCAAAAAGGAGATCTACACATGGAGACAGAGGGCATGGCTGAGGTACTAAATGAATGCTTCGCATCTGTCTTTACCAAGGAAGAAGATGCTGCCAAAGTCACAGTAAAAGGGGAGGTTGTTGAGATACTGGATGGGGTGAAAATTAATAAAGAGGAGTTGTAGAAAGGCTAGCTAAGCTTAAAGTAACAAAGTCACTCGGTCCAGATCGGATGCATCCTAGGTTGCTGAGGGAAGTAAGGGTGGAAATTGCAGAGGTGCTGGCCATAATCTTCCAATCATCCTTAGATACAGGGATGGTGCCAGAGGACTGGAGAATTGCAAATGTTACACTCTTGTTCAAAAAAGGGTGAAAGGATAAATCCGGCAACTACAGGCCACTCAGTTTAACTGATCGTAACAAGTAACAAAATACTTTAGATCTTCATCTCTGCAGTCTGGAATTGATCTCTCAGATTTTTCTTCTGCTTCTCTGTTACTGAGATCTTCAGTTTTGCCAGTTCTGCCATCCAGCATCCTGTGAGTGTCTGAAGGTAATAATTTTAGGGCACCACCTCTCTCAATGCATTAAAAAGGTTAAAAAAAAGAAAGACTTGCATTTATATAGCGCTTTTCACGACCTCAGGACATTCCAAATCGCTTTATAGCAAATGAAGTATTTTTGAAACATCGTCACTGTTGTAATGTAGGAAACGAGGCAGCCAATTTGCGCACAGTAAGGTCACACAAACAGCAATGCGATAATGACCAGATAACCTGTTTTTGTAATGTTGGTTGAGGGATAAATATTGGCCAGAACATTGGGGATAACTTCGAAATAGTGTCGTGGGATACTTAACATCCACCTGAGAGGGCAGACAGGGCCTCGGTTTAATGTCTCATCCGAAAGACGGCACCTCCAACAATGCAGCATTCCTTCAGTACTGCACTGGAGTGTTAAAGGATGGCAATGGCCTTTCTGCAGGGCATTCCCCTAATCTGCATTATCATCGGCGAGGAGGATCAGAGGCACGGGCTTGAGGCACCATGGCCAGAGACTGCACCAAACCTGCTCCTACCCCCTTTCATAAAGTGTACAGGAAACAAATGTCATAGTGGCAGCTGTCGGAGGAGCTGTACGTGTGCAGACTGCGCTTCACCAGTGTACCAATTGGGCAACTCTGTGACATGCTGCAGGAAGACCTGAAGCCGTGGTCTACTTCCCGCAGGGCCTTGTCGGTCGAAATGAAGGTGACTTTGGCCCTCCATTTCTACGACTCTGGCCAGGGCAGCCTGAGAGCAGCTGATGGTGCAGGTGTTCAGACAGTGATAACCCCATCCCTTATAACCCTTCCCCCGTCAAATCAGCAGAATCAGGCAACATGGCGCCCAATGGCGGAATGTCAAAGGCCAATCATGTCGTGGACTGAACCCCATGGGGCTGCGAGCTCAAGGGACGACAGGTAAGATAATGTAACAAATAATAGAACTTTAATTCAATACAAAATTGCAATTGAATTTACAGTCAGCAAAAAACATCAATTAAAATTGTGTTCAAAAAACAGCTGTATTAAACTTTTATCCAACAAATTACATCATAAAAACTCTTATTCTACAAGCTTTTATAGTGGCATGAGAAGGTGTTCGGGGCCTCCATTGGCTGCTCCACTTCTGAGGTCCCTGATTCACCATGATGCTCGCTGCAGCATATCCAAATTATGTTTCTTGGAAATTTTGGAGTCAATTCGCAACTGGAAAATCGGTGTGTGAAACAGCATAATTTATAGCATATGTCGCCAATTCCAGGAATTGTATGTTGTGTATTTTCAAACCATTGAAAATACATAACATGGTTCAGTCATTCAGTCATATTTTGAAATATAAATTTTGTTGTTATTTTTATTCTGCAGTATTGTACTGGGTCCATAATGAGTTCTTCCTCTATTTTTCTAATTTTAATATTATTCAAAATTCAACCATGGACTATGTTCTATATTGGTATATGCTCCCTTGACTATTAATTTCCCCTTAGATAGCCACGGTATGTTCTTTTATATGGACAGTTACAACCAATGAATCCCATTTGGTACTTCCAGCCTAAATTTAATTCAGAATACCAAAATGATTGAATGCGGATATTACTAATTATATTAAACCCAAATAAACCTGCAATTTTATCATCACCTTCCTTTCTGTGAAGTAAAGATGAAACATATCAGTCAATAAGTGTGATCTTTCCAGTCTGGAGAAATACTGCTTTACAGCAGCAGCAAAGCAATTGGACACCAAAAACCAGACCAGACCCAGTTAATATTATTGATGGGGGCTCCAAACAGCTCGAGTCATATTGAATAGAAACTCTTTCAGTCCGGAGAATTGTCCAAGGTCACAGAACAGAAGTAAACTTGGAATCTCAAAAATGTCAGGGGTTGATGAGTAGAAAGGACAGAGCTGAATGTAATAATAAACCTGAGGCAGATAGAAGGTGTGTCAACACATAGGGCCACAATGTCAGCAGGGAGTCCATTGCTATCAAAATGTCATGACATAAATATGCAGGTGAAACCACAGTTGACAAGGGCAGAGGAGAGAATGTTCTGAGGCTATGGATAACCTAAAAATAATTATCCTTAATGGGTTATGAGTGCCCTTTCAGTGTAACCTCAGGTATCTCCTTGATATCTTTGTATGTCAGGATACTTTCTGGGGTCTACATCAAAACAAATATGTAAGTGTCACTCTTCATGATCAAAGTGATTGAAACTATACTCTGGCTAGTAATTTTTCAATGTGTGGGCATTTCTGACAGACTACTATGATTAATGAGGAATAAGCCACACTCAGTTATTGGACAACTATTTTTTTAACTTACTTTTCACATTTTGTACGCTATTCCTGTGTTCAATAGAAACCAGGGACAGATTTTTGGTGAGTAAAATAGTATAAAACGTATGTAATAGAGCAACTTATAAAGTAACAATCCTTTGCCCAATTATAAGGTGTTTTTAATTCAGCAAAATAAATACGTCCGTGGATTTTGTGAAGTAGCTGCATGGTATTGTTACATGTAAACTAAAGGAGGCTGGAAAGACATGTTGAAGTTGTTGGAGTTAAGCATACACTTTTAATTGTTTCTCCAAGGATTCCACCAATCTTGCAGTGGGAGATCGGTAGAAGCCCTGCAGAAGTTCCAGGTGCAGAGGCTGTGGGACTCAGGAAATTGGGTGGTGTTTCTCAGGCTCTGGTGAGTCAGGGATATTTCAAGAATCCTACCTGTGTAAGGACATCAGCAGTTCAGGAGGACACAGATAAAATGACAAAACTCAAGATTCCTGCAGACCCAGGCCTGTGCCTATTGGCCTACCCACCGGAGAAAGAGCCCGCGTGGCAGCTTGTACACTAATGCAACTGTCACTGCCAGCTGCATTACCCCCCCCCCTCCATACTAATGTACAAATTCCCCCCCACCCCCACCCCTTACAACAAACATACGAACAAAATATTTATGAAACATGTCGGTTCGAACAGGCAATTTATGGACCCAGTCTGAAAACATTGGGAAATCTGCAGCCCTTTCCTGGAGACTCAGGCCCTGAAAAGCTGCATCTTGGTTTAATTGGCTGACCTTCATCTTTGACTTCACCAAAGTTTGTGCAGTCAGGGGAAGGGCACATTATTTGCACAGTTTCAGCAGACTGGCACGGATCTTGGACACCCTGCCTGATAAAGAATTCAGAAAGTCCAGCAGAGAATCCTGGGCTGGATGGAGGTGGGTTGGGTAAGGATGTAGGGTAGCCTCAGAAGAAAACTTTAGGTACCCCCGCCCCCCCATTGCCTCCCTATAAGGGGGGCTGACTTAAACCCAGTTAAAAAAAACATAATCTTCATAGGTCCAGGTAGAGTTGCCAACCCTCCAGGATTGCTCTGGAGTCTCCAGGGATTAAAGACTAAACTCCAGGACACTGCGAGCACTGTCTGTCAGGGCTCTGCGAGATCAGATTATTAAAGAGCGATACCAGTCACCTCAATGACTTTCACCAACAGTCCCACACTCCTCACCTTTCCTCTCTCACATGACCGTCAAATCATCCTCCTTATGATTACACATTGCTTCTCCCTCAGCTCATCGCAGAAATAAAAACCACCACCAAATACAAATTCAAATCCACATTTATTAATTAGCACATGAAATTATGCAAACGAAATGAGACTTTTCACCCTTGTGCATTCCCTTAGTGCCTGTCGCTGGTGTGCCTTTACCTTTCCTAGTGCTCCTATGAGGTGCTTCCCCAGTGGCTGGAGCATGGATGGTGGAAGGCTGTTGACCTTCAAATGAGGAGCGTGCAGATGGCCTTGGAGGATGACCTCGAGCTGCCCTGGGCTGAGAGATCCTGGCTTCAGACTGCACCATTTTTGCCTGGGCTGCAACAGTCTGGCCTGGGTAACAGGCAACAGCAAGGGCACTGATGGAGTGGCAGGGGTGGGAGCAGTAATGCTGTCATCCTGAGAGAGGACAGCAGGATCACCTTCTATGGCGCCACTGCCACTCTCCCAGGGCGGCACCTCAGCACCATTGGTGATCTGCAGGAGAACAGATTGCTGGACTGCTGTGACACCCTGGAAGCCCCTTTCAACAGTGGTACCCAGAGCAGCAGTCTGAGCTTCCAAGGCAGCGGTCTGAGCTCCAAATGCAGCAATCAGACCTCTGCACAAAGCCCTGTGCCAAGTTGGAGCTGGACTCCTTCATGCTCCTTGACATTGTAGCAGTGCACCAAGCATTTGGTTGTGTACGCCCATCAGCCTTCTTCTGTAGCCTGGCCCATCAAAGTCATCATCTGACTTCTCGGCAGCAGAACTAGTGAACGATCCCACCCTCAAGCGAGCTAGCATCTGCGGTATCCGTTCCCCCCCCCAACCCCCGGCTCCTGCACACTTATGCTCGGTGTCTCACCACATGCAGATCCCTCCTCTATCCTAGCCTCTAAACTACGTGCAGTGTCAGTATCTGAGCTGGTGGCTGCGAGTATAAGATCGAGTGATGGTGTGTCTGCATCATCACTGTCGTCTTCCTCTGCCTCCTCTGACAGGGCAGGTTCCAGGTCATGGGTATCTGAAATGACAAAGGTTCACAGGGTGAATTGTAGTGCAGGGAGAGGAGAAAGTAAGACATGCATGCTGACACCATCTGCAGCACATGAGTCAGAAAAGATTGTGGGCTTAGGGAGAAGCGGGAAGCGAGAAGGAGGATTAGGTATACACAGACCCTCATCATCGAACCCTCCAGCACTGCCTGTGGCCATAGCCTCAGCAATGGCCCTTCCAATGATGGCCAGAACTGTCTCCTCCATAGGAGGCATGCCTGTCTTCCTCCAGCTCTTTCTTGGCATGCATCAACTTCTCCTGCAAGAAAGAGGGAGGTGTCTCAGTGAGTGTCCTGCAAGATGTTTGGGTGATGTGTCTGTCATGGTTGAAAGCTGCCAGTGCGTGTGATCTGTGAGTTGTGGGTGTGCGGCTTGCGACCATGGTAATGTCTGAGGATGAAATGAAGAATCTGATTTGAAGAGTTGAGTACCAATTGAAAGAGTTTGTTAGTAGGTGGGTGATGGGGGGTGTAGTTCGTGGAGCAGTGGATGAGGCTAGTGGTGCAGTTGGTAGGATATGTCACTTAACAGTTGGACTCACTCACCTTGACTACTCGTGTCAAATCATTGAACTTCTTCTTGCACTGCATCCATGTTCTTGGCACTATGCTCCTTCCATTGACCTTGTCTGCTACTTCCTCCCACTGCCTCTTGAGCATATGTCTGGAGGGCCTCCTACCCTGCGGATAAAGGATGCCTCTCCTTCTGACCACCTCTTCCACCAAGGCCTCTAGTGCATCATTCGAGAACCTTGGTGCACACTCTCTTGCAGGTGCAGCCATTCTTCCAACTATCAAAGCCCAGGAATCACTTCTCACACCGCTTTCTGCAGTCAGAACTCCCCTTTAAGAGGTGCAGGCTACCTTTAAGTAGTGCTAGCCACTCCTAATATTGGGGCCCCCCGCTGATGCGTGCAGCCAATCAACAGCGCAAGTAGCACTGGCTGCATGCAGCAATCATTTAAATCAGCAGGCAGCACGAATGTTACGTGTTGCCTGCATCACAACCAACGGGCGTGGGTTAATTGCGCACCCCGATCCCAGCGCCCGTTTTCGAGAGTTATCTAATATAACCCCCAAATGATTCTAGGATCAAGTCCAAACAGAGATTACCTTAATAGAGGTGAGTATTCCTTTAAATTGCACTTCTGCAGCCTGTTTCTGGACTGTTAAGGCAATGACTTCCTGGATGAGAAAAAAATCCAGCGAGTCAGGAGCTCCCATGCATGAATTTAGCAAACGGGTCCTATTCAAGTGTTGGATCCTCATTTTAATATTTAAATCAATGCTGCGATCCTTACAGGCGGCCACCAGGGCTGCTTAAAAAATAATCTCAGGGCCAATTTTGCAGTGGCCCCGCACGCGTGTGAATCAGGTGCTAAACTAGTCATTGTAAAGCCTGTTTAACAACTGAAAAATGGGCACAATAATGTGGGATTTAGACCCACAAAACTCAAAAAGCTGACACAGCTGTGAAAAAGTCAAAGAACAATGTACAACTGGAAAACTGCCTAGAATAAAGGCATATGATGAAGGCCACTGCTTCAAGGCAAACAGAATATGTTAAATTCCCTTCTATTGCATAGGATTTCAGGATTTTTGTTAGTGTTTTGGGATCACAGTCTGCAATTCAGTTTGTTTTCTGTGAAAATGAAACCTAATGGCCTTGCAGATGCATAGTTGCCAACAATCTGCTTTTGGAGCAGACATCAGCTTTTTCCGGCCCTGGTTGCGTGTCCATGCAAGGGCCTGGAAAACAGCTGTTTTGGGGACCACTTAAATCCTCAGTGTCACAGTCATTTCTGCACTGTTGTCAGTTTCTTTTTTGCTTTGGGCTAGGCTTCGACCCATCTTGGCTCATGTTTGGGTTGTGAGAGAGCACAGGACAGATTTGCATTCCCCTCCCTACGCTGCAAGTCTGCAAACGGCTCATGGTTCTGGTGACATGAGAGCGGCAGAAGCTGTTTGCTTTGAGCTTGGTCTGTGCTGGAGAAGTGGCAGAGCGCTGCCTTTGACACTGAAGCTGAGGAAAGCAGCTCCAGAAAGGAAGCAGTACTATAGGAACATGTCGGGGGAAAATGATGTCAAGTTCATAGCGAACATTGGTCTCTTTAGTGCTGGAGGCACTGTCCTATGGCTTTATCAGCACAATGAAGTGAATATAGGTTTTTAAAATTTCCATCAGTACTATACTTAGATTTGCCAAATTGTATTTGCAATTTTTTTCCAGGTCCATGAGTTCAGGATTGAGGTGGGCTCTCTTCACAGCCTGCAAAACAAGACTATGGCTGCAGTTAAATAAACTTACAGTGCTAATATCACATTGTTAACTAGTCACTACATCCCAGGTGGTGCTAGGTTTAATTCTGAATCTGTCTTGAGTTAACTGACCTCATCCAGGATGGCAATATGCCTCAGTATTCCTGATTAGGGAGGGATAAATCACCCAGGGACCCTGCTCTGTATCACTTCCCAGTGACCCCCCCCCCCCACCTTGCTGGAAAGTGTTTGTACATCAAGCGTGAACAGGATTGGACTGACTGTGATGCCATCTACAGTCAAATAGTCTGCTGACACTCACATGAAAAATGGCCACTGAGGGCGATCGGAATCTTTGAAACCTCAACATGAGCCAAGACACTCAGGAGAGAAGAAGAGCAAATGGGGGAGGGGGTAAGGAATGTACCTATAAATACACAAATGAATGTGGAAAAGAATATTCTATCTCGAAGAACAAACAGGACATGTTCCCATCAAAGTAGAGCAGTGCCTGATATTAATGGCTGCACAATCGCCCAGGGCGAGCAAAAAAAAATACAATTGGACAGTTACAATTTAAACGTATTGACCTAAACAAGTGAGCCGAGTTATAGTACAAGCATCAGGATTGATCCTGCATAGTAAAATGGATTGGACCAGCTGGATGCATATGCTGTGCGACAGCTGGTCCAATCAATTTTACAATTCCGTATTGGTCTATTAAAATAAGCTACTGTTTTTCAGCTTTCATCATGCAAACACTGCACAGCCCAGATTGCATTTGCTGGTGCACAGCTGAGTGTTTCTACAACAGTTGATTCAATATGTTTTAAGCTTCAGGTTGAATCAATCTTTTGAATTGAATAGCCTAGTCCTGAAATGTAAAAAAAATGTATTGAACCAACTGCTGCACAAATGTGCACCTTGTACAGTAACTTAAGGCCAGCTGTGCAAGTCTTTGGGTAACAGAGGTTATGAACCAATGAAGCTGTGCTTTCAGTACGCTAAATTTGTCTTGTTACTTGTTCCTGTGTGGATCTTGTTGGTATCATGGATGTCATCTTGGTTGACCGACACAACCATGTTGGGTGTCAAACTTTAGCTGGTCGCCAAAGAGGAAAATGTTTAAATTCAAGAACATGGCCAGCTCAGTGGGTTAAAGAATGGGCCCCGGATTGGATCCCCGGTTTGAGCTGATCTTAGCCAGATTGGAGATGGAGCTGCTCCAATTGGTCTCAGCGCCCTGGGTCAGGGAGAAATCAATCAGATCACTTTCCGGTGCACACAACACTGAGTGTTAGGTGAGGACAAGATTCGGCTCGGCTATGGTATTCTTCCCACCCTCATGGTTGAATAGCCTGCCAACACTCACTGCCTGAGCTCAGGTCTATTCAAGCAAGGTACTGGAGGACGACTGACATAGGACGACTGACATCATTAGATCTGAACAAGAAGTGAAGCATCTTCGGTGGGGGTAACCTGTTTTGATATCAATTTTTATTGCGCTTTATATATACTATGCATAATTATTGAGGGGGGTAGTCCTTCATTTAATTTTCTTTTCTAGGCCACCTGGGCCTACCTGAGCGGGGACAACAGTCACACTGACATGTGATCACAAACCATGTGCACAGCATGATTTGACCGTCAATTATTCTCTCCATTTCTGATCAGCTCGCCCCACTACAACATGCATGACCCCAAGAACTTATTGATCCAATGTGCTGCTTCTCTTTTACCACCTTGAAAATCTCCGATGTTCAATTGTTTTGTTTCCCTGCTGTACTTTTTAATTTATAGATTTTTAAAAAAATCTTTCAGCATTGTCATATATTGCTGAGATGGTGGCGGTGGGGGGCTGATTTTCAACGGTAGGCTGCCCGTTTCTTGTCTGAAAAACAGGCGGGCGGCAATTGAAAATCGGTGGGGGAGGACCTCGGCCACTCGACTGAGGCCCAAAGTCTGCCTGATAGAGTTTTCAGGCTGGCCTGTAAAGAGGCGAGCAGCATATACGCAAATCGGGGTCCTGCGACGATTGTTCATAGAATCATAGAAATTAACGACACAGAAGGAGGCCATTCAGCCCATCATGTCTGTGCCAGCCGAAAAAGAGCTATCCCACTTTCCAGCACTTGGTCCGTAGCCTTGTAGGTTATGGCACTTCAAGTGCTGGATGCCGTTTGCAATTTTCAGGTGCAAAATGGGAAGAGCGTGTGCAAAAGGCTCAGAAATGTTTTTGGGGGCAATCTATGTGAGGTCAGGGAGGTGCAGGAATGCCCCCCCCACCATGCTGAACAATAATACTGTGGTCTGCTGGCAGCCGATGCTCGGCCCTTCTGGGACTGGCAGGACAATTTGCTGGTCAGCTCAGTGTAGGAGCCAGATGATTTCCCACAACTGGCGAGCTGGGGTGGAGTGCCCATTTGGTGCCTGCAGCTCGCCGGCTACATTCAAATGAGGCCCAATTCTGCGCAGCCAATCCGTTGACTTGTTTCGGGTGGAAGTCAAAAATCCTCAGTTTTGCAGTTGGATTGTAAAGGCTATCGCTTTTGGGTTTTCATTGGATTACTTCTGGTTATAAGGGGAAATGTTTCACAGGCTTTTCTCTTCCTGGAGGTTTACCTATTTCAGTGTATTAACTAAAGGTGCAATCAGTATGACACTCCAGTGAAGTACTGAAGTAGTGTTGCACTGTCAGAGGTCCCATCTTTCGAATGACATTAAACCAAGGCCTCATTTGCCCTCTCAGGTGGATGTAAAAAATTCCATGGCACTATTTCGAAGAAGAGCAAAGGAGTTCTCCCTGGTGTCCTGGCCTATAATTATCCCTCAACCAACATCACTAAAACAGATTACCTGGTCATTATCACAGTGCTGTTTGTGGGACCTTGCTGTGTGCAAATTGGCTGCTGCGTTTCCAACAATACAACAGTGACTACACTTCAAAAAGTACTTCAATGGCGATAAAGCGCTTAGGGACATCGTGAGGTCATGAAAGGTGCTATATAAATTCATTCTTTCTTTCTTCCTTTTGCTAGGGCTTCTGGTTCTTGATATGTGAATCTTGTGCATCTGATGGCAACCCTAGAGTAAACTTGGCAAATCATTAAGACTAGTCAATGGGAAAACCAAAAGTGCTGCAACATTTGCAGTTGCACAAATCAGAAATGGTCAACCCTAGTGGTGGGGTTTGGTTTTAAAGTTCTCTAAATACTGTGTTTTCAATGCATGTGGTAAAAAATGAAAAAAAATTATAAAGTTCCAGAGCCAGACTGCTCAGGACCACTATTACCTCAGGAGGCCCTGTCACATCTACCTAACAATGACCAAGAGGAATTGCCTCCACAGGCTCTGCATCAGCATGGAGCCAGTTACAAAGCTGTGCCATGTTCTGCAAGGTCACCTGCAGCTGGCTTGCACTAAAGTGGCAAAACTGCCAGTGTCAATCAGGGTCACTGCCACTTTCAACTTTTCTGTTTCCACCTCCTTCCAAGTCCCCAGAGGAATCGGCTGCAGTATCAGTGACCATGTATCAAATGAGTGACTGACGCATTAGTCAGCATGGCCAGCGCTTTCATCTCCTTTATCATTGAATAGCAACAGCTGCATGACATGGCTGCCCAATTTTCACTGCACTTTGCATTTCCAAAAGTCATGAATGACAGTGATGTGACCGTCCTGGCAGCAAGAATTTGTTCGTCTGCCACCACCACTTGCTCCTTAACATGAACTACCTCCTGCACCTGTCTTGCTCTCAGTCACTGGCAGACTATGGGCACTTAAATGCTTTGTCGGTCCCTGAACTCCAGTGAAAGATTGTATTGTACGAGCCCCTTTTCCTATCCCCTCCTTTCTCAGTCCTTACCGTTCTGTTCAAGTCTTGTACATGCTTCATTTACAGTCGGCGTTCTGGTGATTTTGCAAACAGACAGCTACTTTTGTTTGTACCTAAACATTCTCAACATTATCTGACAACAATTTAAAAGAGAAGACAACAAAATAGTAAAAATACAAGCAAAACAAATAACAGCAGTAAAAAGGCATTAAAAAAGTAAACAGGAAAACATGCAAAAAAGCTTCTGCCTCTTTAAGAGCTTCTCCGTGCATGGTGATTACAATTATACCCACTCCTGGCATAAAATGGGCACAAAAAAGGACCATTGAAGTCAAATGAAAAGAAAGTTGGACAGGGTGGAAAATGAGTTGCCGACTCGCTATCTCCTGCTTTGCACTACCACCCAATATCAATTTCACCCCCATAATCTTTAATAAGTTCGCTTATATCCCTCTTTTACTTTTGGCCAACGCATAATCTCACAAAGTCTTCACTTGCTTTTCTCAATTCGAAGAATTTTTTTGTCACATTGCTTTGCACAGAATCACAATTCTGCTGCATTTGTAAAGTAGACCCATGGTAACAGGGTTCATCTTTATAATTCCAAGCAATTTGCAATTTCCTCAAAACGTGACTGTTTTTACTCTGGCTATCCATTTTATATGGTCTGTAGGGTAATTTGTATATCTCTGTCCCCAGCAGTCTCTTGTCTGATTTTTCTCAAGCCTCTATTCAGACTGGTGCTGATGCTATCATGCTGTTCACATACACTGTTACTTGATCACCACTCAAGTTCTGGTAATCTTTACCACAGGCTGTTGGCAAGTAACATTAACTTTCCAGGAGTGTACGTCACCTGCAGTTCATATCACTTCGGTAATCTCTTTGCAGTGAAATCCAGTTATAGTGATTCAATCGTGATATAACACCAGATGATCACTACATCTGAATGTGGCGATTCAATGATATCCTGTGGAGCAGCTGCCAAACCAAAAGCATTTTAATCACCGGTGGGCGGTGAAGATGACCAAGAGAGCAGTGCCAAAAACAGGGACTCCAGTAAAACTGTATATTCATTTTTACAGCTTGATGATGCCGTCGGCACCTAGAAGGGAACAAGGTTCATACTTACTACTCCATTCATACTCTCCATTAGGTCCACACTTGCTCCATTAAACACAGTGGCGATTATATCGGATAACCCCCGAAAACAGGCACTGGGATCATGGTGCGTGATTAACCCGTGCCCGGTCGTAGCGATGCAGGCAGCACGTAACATTCGCGCTACCTGCTGATTTAAATTATTGCTGCACACAGCCAGTGCTACCTGCGCTGTTGATTGGCTGCATGCACCAGCAGGGGGCCCTGATATTGGGACTGGCAAGCACTACTTAAAGGCAGCCTGCTCCTCTTAAAGGGGAGGTGCACTGTGGCCGCAGGAAGTCCTTTGGAAAGTAACACTGTGCTGGAGGATGGTGCCTGCGAGAGAACGTGCACCAAGGTGCTCGGACGGTGCACTAGAGGCCTTGGTGGAAGAAGTGGACAGATGGAGGGGTATCCTTTATCTGCAGAGAGGGCAGGACGCCCTCTAGACATGCTCAAGAGGCAGTGGGATGAAGTCGTGCACGAGGTAAATGCCAGGAGCATTGCACCAAGAACAGGGTGCAATGCAGGAAGAAGTTCAATGATTTGACACGAGTGGCCAAGGCGAGTAAGTTCAACTGTCAAGTGGCATATCCTACCAACTGCACCACTAGCCTCATCCACTGCTCCACGCACTGCACCCACCCCGTCACCTACCTACTAACAAACTTTTTCAATCAGGTCACAACTCTTTGAATCAGATGCTGCATCTCACCCTCACACATTACCACTGTTGTAAGCTGCACAATCACAACTCACAGGTCACACACAATGGCAGCTATTCAATCATGTCAGCCACATCATCCAAACATCCTGCAGGAAACTCAGTGACACATTTCCCTCTTTCTAGCAGCACTAGGCAACAGGAAAGATCTGGGGGAGGACAGGCACACCTACAAGTCCTCACCCCCATGGAAGAGACAGTGCTGGCCATCATTGGAGGGCGAGGTTGCACACTAGTTCTGCTGCTGAGAAGTCAGATGATGACTTTGATGGGCCATGCCACAGAAGAAGGCTGATGGGCATACATAACCAAATGCTTGGTGCACTGGAAAGCCTGCCAGAAAGCCTGCGCAAAATGTCAAGGGGCATGGAGGAGTCCAACTCCAAATTGGCACAGGGCTTTGCGCAGAGCTTGGAGCCCATCCTTTCCCATGCAGCACACCTGTGGAACCCACCATGATGCAGCATCTGATGACTGATGTCACAGCTTCCATTGCAGCACAAACATCTGCCATCAAAGGTCTGAGTGCTGCATTTGCAGCTCAGACTGCTGCCTTGGAAGCTCAGACTGCTGCTTTGGAAGCTCAGACTGCTGCTATTGTGGCTCGGCGTTCCACTGTGGAACAGCACTTCAGCAATCTGTTCTCCAGCAGATCACCAGGATTGCTGAGGCGCCGCCTCGAGAGAGTGGCAGTGGCGCCATGGAAGACGAACCTGCTGTCCTCTCTCAGGATGACAGCCTTCCTGCTCCCACCTCTGCCACTCCACCGGTACCCTTGCTGTTGCCTGTCAGCCAGCTGGCCCAGACTGCTATAGCTCAGGCCGAGATGGTGCAGTCTGAAGCCGGATGCTCCTAGCCCAGAGCTGCTCAAGGTCGTCCTCCAAAGCCATCTGCACACACCTCCATTAAAGGTCAGCAGCCTCCCACCACCCATACTCCAGCCACTGGGGATGCACCTCGTAGGAGCACTAGGAAAGGTAAAGGCACACGAACGACAGGGACTAAGGGAATGCACAAGGATGAATGGTATCAGTTTGTTTGAATCATTTCATGTACAATTCTATAAATGTGGTTATGAATTTGTATTTGGTGTTGGTTTTCATTTCTGCGATGAGCTGAAGGAGGAAGCAATGTGTAATCATAAGGAGGACGATTTGATGGTCATGTGGGAGAGGAAAGGTAAGGAGTGTGGGACTGTTGGTGAATGGGGAGGTGTCATTGAGGTTACTGGTATCGCTAATTAATAATCTGATCATGCAGAGCCCTGGCAGACAGGGCCCGTCTACCTTGTAGCCTCCCTGCCTCTTCCTCCACTTCCTCCTTCTCTCCACTTCCTCCTCCATCTCTTTCTCTTCCTCCTCATCCTCCTCCACCTCTTCCTCCTCCACCTCTGCTTCTTGCTCAGGTTCTTGCCTGATAGGCAGTGGTAAGGGCTGTTCCCTCATAATGGCGAGGTTGTGCAGCATATAATGACAAATGTTGATACCCGCTCAGCTGAACACTGCAGGGCTCCTCCAGAGTGGTCCAGACAGAGGAAGCGTTGAATGAGGACATCTATGGTGTGCTCTATGATGTTCTGTGTGGCAGCATGGCTTTCATTGTAGCCTGCTGTGCACGTGTGCGTGCATCCCGAACGGTGTCATAAGCCACTTCATAAAGGGATAACTCTTGACCTTCATGCCGTTTAAGTCCTCTTCAGCTGTGCGAGGTTAGGACAGTGCATTGGCTGAAGTGTAGAGTTCCAAAATGCCGCTGGCTGCTTCAAATCAACGTTACACACTGATTTCCATCATAATCTCCTTAACTCTACATGCTGCAGGCGGTCGTTAGGTGTGCGTGCGCAACCACCTTTACCAAGATGGCGTCCTGCACACTTCACGCCGGATGCGTACGCGCGCGTCTCGGGCGCCATATTCGGGACTTAGATATCCGCCTAGTCTTACAAAAAGGGCTTTACACGGCCCAATTTCGCCCCCAGTGGTTCTTTGTTTGCTTTCTCTTCAAAAGTACCAGCAACTTAAGCAGCTGTATGGCAAATTGTCAAAACATAGAATCTTACAGCAGAGAAGGAGGCCATTCTGCCCATTGTGCCTGTGCCTGGTCTTTGAAAGAGCAATCCACTTTCCCCATAGCCCTGCACAGTTTTCCTTTTCAACATATGAACATAAGAGATAGGAGCAGGAGTAGGCCATTTGGCCCATCGAGCCTGCTCCGCCATTCAATGTGATCATGGCTGATCTGATTTTTACCTCAACTCCACTTTCCCGCCTGTTCCCCATATCCTTTGACTCCCTTGCTGATCAAAAATTTGTCTCAGTCAGCCATGAATTTATTCAATGACTCAGTCTCGACTGCTCTTTTGGGCAAAGAATTCCAAAGGTTCACAACCGTTCAAGAGAAGAAATTCCTCCTCATTTCCGTCTTAAATGGGCGACCCTTTATTCTGAGACTATGCTCCCTAGTTCTAGATTCCCTTATAAGAGGAAACATCCTCTCAGCATTTACCCTGTCAAACCCCCTCAGAATCTTATATGTTTCAATAAGATCTCCACTCATTCTTCTAAACTCCAGTGAGTACAGACCCATTTCAAGTATATCTCGATGTGTTGCTCAGCGCTCCTTCCCTTTAGTCTACTTGCTGGATTTCAGAGCTTGAGCAGGCTTGATTTATACATGTTGGCAAAATGATTTCTCTTTCCACATTTTTTGCAGTTCTTTTCTCTTGTGCTGAGGAGGGTATGAAGGGTGTTTGCATTCACATACAGTCTGTCACTGCTATCACTTTCACCATTTCCCAAAATTCTGAGGGAGGGAGGGGACAGACTTGGGGTGGAGTGGGCCTCTCATCCACCCCTTGAATTGGACCCCGACCCCATCCAGAATCCCAGAATGAGAGTCATTTAAATGTTTCCAGCGTAACTTAGGGGATGGCCACCTGAGCTGGGATGGGAGAGATTTCACTGCAGCATCTTCTGTTTACTTTTTTATGCTGGTTTCAACCATTCCAGCCTTTGAATGTTTTAATTCTCCCACTGTGGCCCTAGCAACGTGGGAAACCAGTGGTGCTGAAGCAGCCCTGCTGTCCAGTGTTGTTAAAGACATAAATGAGGAAAATATGATGTACATATGTTGCTTGATGTATTTCCCTTATTTACATTACTTTATAATACACTCATCCCTTATGCGACTGCCATAAAATGTGCCTGGATTTCTGAACGGGCCGAAAAGGGATAGAATCCATGTTGGGGATCTGAGGTCCACGCCACTTCCCACTGCTAGTGTACTTGAAAACCATGGCCTAGAAATGAATTTGCGCCTAAACATCCAATATGGAGTGCTTGCACACATTCTGTGCTGGAAGTGCGCGGCCCACCATATTGGTAAAGGCTCTTCTATAGGCGTCCAGGGACCACACCTGTAACAGATATTAGGCCCTTTACATATGCAAATAGGGTGCCTAATGCAAGTTTGAGGCCCTCTTTGTAAAATTCATTAGCAACTGACCACAGCATGCGGCGGGCATGCTGCCGTCATGTTTCTCAGGCGCTCGGCAACCAAACCAGCGGTCCTTAAAGAGACCGCTGGAAGCTGTATCCGGACAGGTAAGTTTTTTTTTCAGTTACGTTATTGTGGAGCTGGGAGATGCAGGATTGCTTCCCACTGGCTCCACATTAAATTCACAGGCCACTGCCAGTCACTGCTGGCCCCGTCACATATTGATCAATGCTTTTCCCTAATCTTTGTATCCTAGTATTAAAGCTAAATCTTTCACATTATGTTCTTTCCTGAGTTGCAGTTGGTTTAAAACTCTCATACAGTACATAAAGAATATCCTTTTATTTCTCTGTAAGTATAAACACAATGAATACTTCAAGAGCATCTTCATTCTTATTTACATTACTTATTTACATTCTTATTTACATTAATCGTCTCCTGTATACAAGTTAAGAAACATAATTTCCGAAATTATGTTTCTTAACTTGTATACATGAGACGATTAATTATGTTTCTTAACTTGTATGCAGGAGACGATTAATAGCAAGGCAGGCAATTCTTACAATAGGTGGCTTCAGAGAAGAACAAGGTACTACATTTATTTTTATTTTTACTGTCTTTTAGTAGGTGGTGCAGTCTTATTTTACTGGTAGTTTTAGGCAAAAGTGACAATTGGCCTCCTTGTCATTTAATTAGCTACTTGCTTACAATCAGATTAGAGTCCAACATTATCACTAACCCGTCACATCAAGTGGGCCAACTGATTAAGGACTAACTTATTTAAAACAATCATTTACTGCTACTGGTACTTTAATCAGACAATTACATTGCGAGGACTTCAGTACCCCAAGATCACAAGATAGATCTGAGTGAGGAAGACCATTTAGCACATCTAAGCTCATCCATCCATTCAGAAAGATCCTATGTTTTCCATCACAGCAACCAATTGTTCTTAAATGATTCCAGGATTTTAGTCTTCTTTGCACTACCTGGAAGTCCTTTTCCTATGATGATCAGTTTTTGTTTGAAAATCATATCTGACGTCAGGCCTAAATATGAATCTAATACCCCTTATTCTTTTGCCATGGCTTAGTTTGAAATAGTATTTTGAGTTTACCGCTTCTGTTACTATTTTAATTATTTCGGTGAGGGTCTGTCCCAGTCACCTCCTCTCAAGGCTGAAGAACCCCAAGTTATTTCAGATTTTCATCACAATCCAGTCCTCTGGCACTGGATGGTCGAATTTTCCTAAATGCGCATTCTCAGTGCACAGCTTTACCTGCCAGGGGTGTTTTTTGGGTAATTGTGGGTGCACTTCCCATGATTTTCCAGACTTCAAATTCCCTATATGCGCTCACGGAGGATGAGGTTCCAGATGTCACGAAGCTGTTGCCTTCACCACGCTACTATATGGATTGGAGTCCTGGATCTGCTACTACCATCACATCAACGACTTGACCATTTCCACTTGCCCTGGCTATGACATATAGCTGGCATCAAATGGCAGGATAGGGTGCCTAACACTGATATCCTCAAGCACTGCAGTATAACTAGAATTGAGGCCCCTATCAAAAAGGTTCAGTTGTATTAGCATGGACATATCATTTGCATACCTGATTGTAGAATTCCAAAAGCTGTCTTCTATGGCGAATTGTAGTCCAGAAAACGCAACAGAGTTGGGCACGCTATAAAGACACACAAAAGACCACCTCAAAATCTTGCAACCTTAACCCTGACACCCGCCAAGACACAGCCACTGACAGACCACAATGGCATTACATCTGCCAGGTCAATTTGAGGCTGCGAGGTTGCAAGATCTGGCTGCCAAATGCCTGGCACGCAAGGAAACCCATCTCTCTGCCCCAACTGGCTTCCAAAGCGATATGTGCGGCCATAAAGGTGCATCCAGGATTGGGCTTTTCTCCCATCAGTACACACAACAACTGAGACTCATCTGTCAACTCAATGGGAGACTTCATTCCAGGTGTGGAGTGTGCATTTGGAAAATTGACCCTTTGGAGTCAGCCTCTTGGCTCTTCTCTGCACTACCTTTAGGGCTTGAATGTCAACATTGTGTCTTGATGACTAAAACTAGGCACAGTGCCCAAGATGTGTTTTGGCTAGAATGTAGGTATAGTTTTAGCTCAATATTTTCTAACCTGTCCTTTTGGCTATAAAGTTTAGCGTTCTGTTTGCTATCACTCCTTGATCTCTTTCAACTTCACTCCCAGCCATTTCTATACCATTTATGGCTTGCATATAGCACCCAGTTTATCTTCTTATGTGCAATACTTTACACTTTCCTGTATTAAATTTCATGCACCACTTCTTCAAGAAACCTCAAGGTGATCGGTAAGGCAGGATCTTCCCCTTCTAAAGTCATGTTGCTTTATGTTAACAGTTCCAATTGTACACGCTCCGCCAGCCGGTCACCCAAAAGTAAAAATCGACCCCATTGACTTCAATGGAGAGTAAAATCGGACAGGGTGTAAATCAAACATTTAACCTAAACCTGCCTCGTTCCCACCAGGTGGGTTAGGTTCAAATCGGTGCTACTGTCTTCATGGAAAAAAAGACATTTGCAAACCTTTTTTGCTTGGTAATGGAGAAGAATCAGAAAAGTTGTATGTCCTTTTTGTCAGAATGATGTTGTTCGCAAACAAGGATATCATAGGGTCAATTTACTGAATCTGCACAGGTGGTGGTCAGAAGTGTAAAATTGGAAAATTACACTAGAAAAAAACTAGAGAACCAAGGGTGCCAACCCAACTAAGGACCCAGTGGGGACTACTAGGACCCACCAAGGTGTGAGTATCTGCGCTGGTGGATGGCTCACTAAGATGTGACGGTGCACCTTCCAAAATTCTATAGATTCTGGAATGGTTCCTGCAGATTGGAGGTTAGTAAATGTAACCCCACTATGTAAGAAAGGAGGGAGAGGGAAAACAGGGAACTACAGACCTGTTAGCCTGACATCAGTAGTAGGGAAATTGCTAGAATCTATTATAAAGGATGTGATAACAGAACACTTAGAAAATAATAATAGGATTTGGCAGAGTCAACATGGATTTATGAAAGGGAAATCATGTTTGACAAACCTATTGGAGTTCTTTGAGGATGTAACAAGTAGAATAGATAAGGGGGAACCAGTGGTTGTGGTGTATTTGGATTTTCAGAAGGCTTTCGATAAGGTCCCACACAGGAGGTTGGTGAACAAAGTTAGAGCACATGGAATTGGGGGTAATATACTGGCATGGATTGAGAATTGGTTAACAGACAGAAAACAGAGAGTAGGAATAAACGGGTCTTTTTCAGGTTGGCACACTGTGACTAGTGGGGTACCACAGGGATCAGCGCTTGGGCCCCAGCTATTCACAATCTATATCAATGATTTGGATGAGGGACCAAATGTAATATTTCCAAGTTTGCTGATGACACAATACTAGGTGGGAATGTGAGTTGTGAGGAGGATGCAAAGATGCTTCAAGGGGATATGGACAGGCTAAGTTAGTGGGCAAGAACATGGCAGATGGAATATAATGTGGAAAAATGTGAAGTTATCCACTTTGGTGGGAAAATCAGAAATGCAGATTATTTTTTAAATGGTGAGAGATTGGGAAATGTTGATGTTCAAAGGGATCTGGGTGTCCTTGTACATGAGTCACTGAAAGCTAACATGCAGGTGCAGCAAGCAATTAGGTAGGCAAATGGTATGTTGGCCTTTATTACAAGAGGATTTGAGTACAGGAGTAAAGCTGTTTTACTGCAATTATATTGGGCCTTGGTGAGACGGCACCTGGAGTATTGTGTACAATTTTGGTCTCCTTACCTAAGAAAAGATATACTTGCCGTAGAGGGAGTGCAACAAAGGTTCACCAGACTTATTCCTGGAATGGCGGTATTGTCGTATGAGGAGAGATTGAGTAGACTAGGCCTGTATTTTCTAGAGTTTAGATGACTGAGTGGTGATCTCATTGAAACATACAAAATTCTTACAGGGCTGGACAGGGTAGATGCAGGGAGGATGTTTCCCCTGGCTGGGGAGTCTGGAACCAGGGGTCACAGTCTCAGAATAAGGGGTGGGCCATTTAGGACTGAGATGAGGAGAAATTTCTTCACTCAGAGGGTGGTGAATCTTGGGAATTCTCTACCCCAGAGGGCTGTGGAGGCTCAGTTATTGAGTACATTCAAAACAGAGATCGATAGATTTCTAGATATTAAAGGCATCAAGGGATATGGGGATAGTGCAGGAAAATGGTGTTGAGGTAGAAGATCAGCCATGATCTTGTTGAATGGCGGAGCAGGCTCAAGGGGCCGGATGCTCTTGTTTCTTATGTTCTTATGTTACACCTAAATAGTTTTAATATGATTTACATAGGAACAAGAGTAGGTCATTCAGCCTCTCGAGCCTATTCCGCCATTCAATTAGATTGTGACTAATTTGTACCTAAGCTCCATTTACCCACCTTTGCTCCATATCCCTTCATACAAATCTTCAAACCTGACAAAATTCTATCGATCTCAGTCTTGAAAATTTCAATTGACCTAGACTCAACAGCTTTTTGGGGAGAGAGTTCTAGATTTCCTCCACCCTTTATATTATAAGGCATTTCCTGATTTCACTTCTAAATGACCTAGCTCTAATTTTAAGATTCTGCCCCCTTGTCCTGGATTCCCCCACCAGAGGAAATAGTTTCTCTGTATCATTTTAAACACATCAATTAGATCATCGCTCCATGTTCTAAACTGAAGGGAATACAAGCCAGTTTATGCCACCGATCTTCATAATTTAACTCTTTAAGTCTTGGTATCATTCTGGTGATTCTGCTCTGTACATTCTCCAAGGCCAATATATCTTTCCTGAGGTTCAGTGCCCAAAACTGAATGCAGTACTCCAGATGTGGTCTGATCAAGGCTCTGTACAATTGAAGCATCACTTCCTCACTCTTGTACTTTCACATCATCTCTGTTTGTAAGCAAGAGGTTGGAAAACACTTTTTAAGGAAGATGGTGCCCCTTTAATGATAAAGTTTCTCTTTGCCTTTTTCTGAACAGAAATCTCAATAATCTAAGATTAATAATTTTAGTAAAACAAAAATGTATTGTGAGGGAATGTAGCTTTAAGAAATATTGCACACTAAGTGGGAATTGTATTTAAAGAGCCCTTGTTATTGAGCACCTTATATAACAGCTTTCCTTCTAACTGAAAGATTAACAAAGGAAAACTGAATAGATATTGGGGGGGAAAAAAATCCTCTGACATTCTCATGTGGCCTGAATAAACAGTCTAACAAGCAAGGCTGTTGAACCTGCAGCTCGCCCTGCCAGGTTCATGAGAAAAGCAGCATGGACTGTTTCAGATTGATTTGAGATGTAATTGGGGTCTCACCTCTGCCCATTATTGCGAATCAGATCTTGGCAGGGTTAATAAACTCTGGGGCCTCAGGTGTGTGCTTCGAGTCTTGAGCCCAGCACGAAGGGAGTATACTGGCCCCTCAAAGATTAATTAATAACGCCAACCTCAAGGCACAAACCCAGGAACTGCACAGCTTTCAGATAAAGTGAAACACCATGGCAGCACTTCATCAATCATGGTCTCTTTTTTGTCTGACAGGTAGCCTAATGAAACAGAAAAATCTAGGGGCAAAAGACTTTGACTGTGAGTTTTTTCACTCCAGACAATGTCTATAACTTTTTTCTATTTTTGAAGTATGAAAAAGCCTCAGTTTTGTCCTTTCAGCAGCACAAATACACTGCTATTGATAAAGTAATGTGATTTCTACAGGTAATCCTTTGGCCTTGAAATTATGTTATGTGAAGATTTGCAAATGGACACTTATTGGTTTGTCTACTATTTTAATGGAGGCATTAACCCATTTAAAATAGGTTGATGTCTCTGGTAAAATAATGGACTAAGGAATATAATGCAAATGTACGAAGTGAATATCTGATAATCTTTGGACTGTATAACTTCAAGATACTTCTGTCTTCCACTGCTGTGCCCACCCCCGCCCCCCCTGTTAAAAGGCATTTCAAGTTCTAAAGTCATTGTCTAACATTTATTTACCATGTCAGTTTTATTCTCACACTGGGGAAACAATAAAAAGTCATTAAAAAATGTCATTTTGAGAAACAAAACCATTTGATTTTCGTCCTTACCCCTACTGCCACCACTGACCCTAGAGACCGCCAGTACAGGGGTGGTGTTAGACCCATGGGCAGTGTTGGAAGGCCCCCTATTTCGTTGATTAGTGGGAGAGGGCCCAGTAGTGGCCAACTTTCCCCTAATAAAGGTCCTGATTACTCACCTCTTGAAGGACTCGGTCCAGCCTGAGGCCTTCACTGAAAAATTTCCTCAAGTCTTCAGGGCACATCCCCCCCATTTAAATCAGTCCCTTCCTCTTCAAGGTATGAGAGGATATCCCATTGCCGCTGAATCTTCTTCATCCTCAATTGCTTCCTCTTGGTTATGGGGATTCCACTGGGAGCCTCCTCTGTATATTTAATCAGCCCAACCCAGGAAAATTAGTCAGGTCATAGCTGTGTCAGAGTGGCAAGCAGAAGTTCTGCTCTGCTCATCCCACCCTGCTCCTCCGCTGGTTGTAAGCCTTCCCTGGAGGAAAATCTGGCTCAATATTTCAACAAAGCCTTTTTAGAAGTTGCAAAGATATTTCAGTTGGAGGATTAGCTGCTGGAATTTTCCACATACAGTTAAAACTACAGTGAAATAAAAATAACAGAGAAACAACTCTACTTGTCCACTATCATTTTGTGTAGAAATAACGGTAATTTATATTTGTATAGTGCTCCTCATATACAGAGACGTCTCAGAGTGCTTTACAGTGCAGTGGGTAATAAGTAGACACCGAATTGGAAGGAGAGAAGGAAGTGGTGTTAGGAGGGGGTGAAAGCACATTTAAAGAGGAGAGTTTGTGAAAGGCTTTTGAAGGCAGGGAGGGAGTAGAAAGGCAGAAGATTGAGATTTGGGATCTAAAGGGTCAGGAGTACAATGGCTGAAGAAGTAATCAATAAAATGGTAGAGTGGAGGGAACAGAAAACATGCAGTAAGTCAATGTCAGAGAAGTGGAAGATGAGCATTGGAACAAACGGATGGAGGAGATCATGAAGTGAGGATGAAAATTGAGCTTAGACTTAAGCAAATCGTCAAGGTTCCATACCTCTGAGCTCAGCCTGAGGTGGCAGTGGCGGAGGTTGATGGAATCAAGGCCGCAGATGCATAGGTATTTGTGGGAACGAAGGTGGTAACAATGGTTTTGCCAACATTAAGCTGGAGGAAATTAGAGGACTGATTTTGCTCTTGGATTCCTGACCCAGCACCAGACAGCAGCAATGTACCAGAAGCATGCTGTGGCTACTGTGGCAGGATTGTGCCAAAGTTTCCTGGCTCAGGATATTCATATAACCTGGGCACTCTCCCAGCACAGGCCTGCCCCTTGGCAGAGCCTTGCACTGGGAATTGAGGTGCAGAACCAGGACAGTAGTGGCAAGCCTGAGAGGTCTGCAGCTCTGCTCCTGGTGGCTGGCACAGGGCTTTCTGCCCCCACAGACCCTCTGCTCTGCAGAAGGTCCAGGTGCAAGCTGTACTGCCAGCATTTTGGGGTGCCTTTTGTTTGGCACCCTATAGGCGGATGCGAGGCCTTCTTTAGCATACTAACACTGGGCCCGTGCCTACTACAGATAGAATCCCAGTATCACCTATTTTTGGAACTCCTGTAAATCCCAGGATAGCGTGATGGGTCTCCGCCCCCATTCTGTCTTAGCTGTACCAGGGAACGTAGTGTTCCCCATGCGCAACAAAGAAGGAAATCTCCCCATATAGTTCAAGCATAAATTTAAAACAAAATTATTTTTTCCAATAGTCTTTTGTTTGCAATTTGCTGATAGCTTTATCAACAATTAAATGTGTATTTTATTGCCAACCATGAGATTAAGTTGTAAAGAATGATATGCGGCAGCAATTTTTTTTAAAGCTGAAAATATGAAGTGCACATAAAAGCCTAAATTTTTAGAACATTTACCCTAAAAGGCACTGATAAAAATATGCAAACTGAATTGATGTAATTTCTGATGTGTGTATGTATAGTTGGGCCAAAGGGGTAAGGATGGGTGTCGGGAGGAAGCATTACAAGTCACACTGACAGGGGAAGGGAACAATATGGATAATTGTGACTTTGAAGTCAATGGATATAAAAATCAGGAGGGATGTAAAACGGGGCTGCTGAATCGCATTTATCCGTTTACACTATCGCACAAAGTCAAAATTACCCCCATTGAGTTCCTAAGCTGAAAATTAAGGTAAGCTACAGTTAGATGTGACCTCTTATGGAGATTTCTGACTTTATACTACTGAAGATATATGCTCAAATCTACAAAGGCACAAAACTAGAATGATACTTCTTCCTAAAAGACACAATTTAAGCAGCAAAACAAAATTTAAATATGACAATAATTTCTGTGTATGTTAGTTTATTTATTTTTGATGAGAATTTACTGAATGCCTTATTTCAGTTGAATTTTTCTTCACCCACCTCTTCCATTTACTGATCCCTCTCATTACTCTCACTTAAAATCTTGCTGCTCCACCCACTCCCTGTCGAATTGGATTTTCTAAAATGTCACTATTACTAGCCTCAACCTCTGACCCACCCTTCCTGCCACCTAAAATGGGATATAATAGATGTAATTTGCCCAGATTCTGGGATTTCAATGCTACAATTAAGACTATGCCTTCCCCAAGGAATATTTCTTTAGCATGCCTTTTATAGCTGATGTACTGATTCATCTTTTCCCTCAAACGTCTTTGCTTGAATCCTCCCAACATTAGTCATTATAGTTCGTATGTGGCTACTTGAAATCAAGGGGTATTATATTTAGGTAACATAGACACTCCTAGTTAATCTCTATCTAGTAACGGTTATTTGCACAATCACTGTGAGATAGGTCACTTACAGAAAAAATACATCTACACCTCTCTTATGATATCCAGTTAATATGCACACAAACAATTTATTTTCCCTTGTTACGCTTTCGAGATAGCAGCACTTGCTTGCGTTCGAGAAGGTCTGTACTCCACAGAGCTTGCCACTCTGTAGTTTCTCTGCTCAGAAGGTCCCCATTTCCGATTAGGAAGTGGACACAGGCTGCTGTGAAATTGTACAAGTTTTCCTTACTCCGAGATAGGGATGATCAAGCTGCCTTCAAGTTTCAGTTTCTGTTATATTTCAGGTGTCCCTAGTGGCCACTTAAAACAGGCCTCAGGTCTCTTGCATATGTAAGTGTTAGGCCCCCTCTGTGAAATTGAGCAGCGATGAGCCTGGCATGCTTTGGGACTGCCCGATCAGCATTCTTCACCGCCTGCTGTGGCCGCCAACCAAAAGTAAGTTTTTTTAAAGACAATTTTCACAAATACCTTCCTGCAGAGCCAGGAGGAGCATGAGTGCTCCACCATCTCCACAACTGTCACGATATTTGTGCTGTTCAAATGTGCGAGCTGCCTGTGGAGGTGCGACAGATGCCAATAGCTCACGCATAAAATGTTAATGAGCCTCGAGGCCCAAGATCTGGCTTACCTTGGGCCTCTTGGTTGGGAGATTTTAATTTACACTTAGACTGGGAGAAGCAAATAGTCCAATGGATTCCTAGGATATATTTGGGACCGTTTTCTAGAACAATATGTTTTAGAACCAACAATGGAATAGGCCATACATAGATTTAGTGATGAGTAATGAAACAGAATTAGTTAAAAATCTGACAGTAAAGGAGCAATTTGAAAATAGTGACCGTAACATGATTGAATTTAATGTTAGGTTTGAGAGGGAGAAGCAAGAGTCACAAACCAAGGTTTTAAAATTAAGTATGGCAAACTTCGATGAAACCTACAGACAAACAATGGGAAGTCTTTAAAGAAGTATTTGGTAAAATACAAAACCAGTACATAGTCCTAAAAGGCAGAGGCTCCATTTGTGTAGTTAACCCATGATGGTCAACAAATGAGGTAAGAGACAATATCAAACTAACAGAAAAGGCTTACACAAATGCAAAGAAAACTGGAAATCGAACAGAGCTATAAAAAGCAAAAAAGGGATACAAAGAAAGTAATGAAGTGCAAAATAAATATGAAAAAAAACACTTGCAAGTGATATTAAAGATAACACAAACATTTTTAATAAATATATTATGAAAAAGATAATTGTAAAGGGGAATGTGGGCCCATTAAAGATGGATGAAGGCCAAACTATAATGGATAAGAATATGGCAGACTTGTTAAATGAAAAAATTGACAGAGATTGATTGCTATGATTAGTCACCATCTCCATTATCATTGTATCATGTAACTACCAAGATGGTAGAAGATAAACTAGATGGACCATGGTCTTTTTTCGTCTAGCAATTCCTTTGTTCCTATGTACTTTGCATCTGTTTACACAATAGAGGAAGAGGGCAATATATAGTGGTATAAGGGAATCTAAAAATACGTCAAGAGGAGGAACATAGGAACAGGAGTAGGTCATTTAGCCTCTTGAGCCTGTTATACCATTCAATCAGATCAAGACTGATCTGTGACCTATCTCTTAGTGGATTTAATATAAGTTTTTTAAAAATGGTAATGGGGAAAATAATGGGACTTAAAACAAATCTCCAGGACCTAATGGCTTCCAAACCAGGGTATTAAAGCAAATAGGGTGAGGAAATTGCAGATGTGTTAGTCATGATTTTTCCAAAGTCTTCTAATTGCCAGAAATGTGACTTTGGATTGGAAAATTACAAATGCCACTCAATTATTTAAGAAGTGAGTGAAAGTGAAACCAGGTAATTATAGACCCGTCAGTTTATCATCAACTGTGGGGATGTTATTGGAATCTATCATCAGAAACATCAAGGCAGCATTTGACCGAGTGTGGCACCAAGGAGCCCTAGTAAAATTGAAGTCAATGAGAATCAGGGGGAAAACTCTCTAGTGGCTGGAGTCATACCTAGCACAAAGGAAGATGGTAGTGGTTGTTGGAGGTCAATCATCTCAGCCCCAGGGCATTGCTGCAGGAGTTCCTCAGGGCAGTGTCCTAGGCCCAACCATCTTCAGCATCTTCATCAATGACCTTCCCTTCATTATAAGGTCAGAAATGGGGATGTTCGCTGATGATTGCACAGTGTTCAGTTCCATTCGCAACCCCTCAAATAATGAAGCAATCCGAGCCCGCATGCAGCAAGACCTGGACAACATCCAGGCTTGGGCTCATAAGTGGCAAGTAACATTCGCGCCAGACAAGTGCCAGGCAATGACCATCTCCAACAAGAGAGAGTCTAACCACCTCCCCTTGACATTCAACAGCATTACCACCGCCGAATCCCCCGCCATCAACATCCTGGGGGTCACCATTGACCAGAAACTTAACTGGACCAGCCATATAAATACTGTGGCTACAAGAGCAGGTCAGAGGTTGGGTATTCTGTGGCGAGTGAATGACCTCCTGACTCCCCAAAGCCTTTCCACCATCTACAAGGCACAAGTCAGGAGTGTGATGGAATACTCTCCACTTGTTTGGATGAGTGCAGCTCCAACAACACTCAAGAAGCTCGACACCATCCAGGACAAAGCAGTCTGCTTGATTGGCACCCCATCCACCACCCTAAACATTCACTCCTTTCACCACTGGCGCACAGTGGCCGCAGTGTATACCATCCACAGGATGCACTGCAGCAACTCGCCAAGGCTCCTTCGACAGCACCTCCCAAACCCGCGACCTGTACCACCTAGAAGGACAAGAGCAACAGGCACATGGGAACAACATCACCTGCACATTCCCCTCCAAGTCACACACCATCCCGACTTGGAAATATATCACCGTTACTTCATCGTCACTGGGTCAAGTCCTGGAACTCCCTTCCTAACAGCACTGTGGGAGAACCGTCACCACACGGACTGCAGCGGTTCAAGAAGGCGGCTCACCACCACCTTCTCAAGGGCAATTATGGATGGGCAATAAATGCCGGCCTCGCCAGCGACGCCCACATCCCATGAACGAATAAAAAAAAACAGAATGACTGAAGACTTGGACAAGTATCAGCTGATCAAAGAGAGTCAGCATATGTTTGTGAAGGGTAGGTCACGTCTGACTATCCTCATTGAATTTTTTAAGGGGGTCACTAGCATGGTGGATTGGGAAGCATCTATGAATGTTCTCGATGTGGATTTCCAGAAGGTATTTGATAAGGTATTAAACAAGAAATTATTAGCAAAAATGAGAGCGCACAGAATCGCATGGAGATGGAGAGTAGGGATAAAAGGTTCATTCTCTGATTGGTGGGATGTGATAAGTGGTGTTCCCAGGGATCTGTACTGGTGCTTCAGCTATTTATATATATAAATGACATGGATGAAAGAATAGAGGGTTGGATATCCAAGTCTGCAGGTGACACTAAGTTAGGAGGCACAAAAACTGGTGTGGATGGGAGCAGGAAGTTACAAAGAGACCTAGACAGAATAAGTGAGTGGGCAAAACTATGGCAGATGGAATTCAATGTGGGGAAAAGTGAGGTCATCCACAAATCAGAATATTTTCTTAACGGTGAGAGACTAGGAGCTGTGGAGGAACAAAGGGATTTAGGTGTCACTGAAATTTTCAAGACTTAGATCGATAGATTTTTGTTAGGTAAGAGTATCAAAGGATATGGAACAAAGGCAGGTAAAGGGAGTTGAGGTACAGATCCTCCGTGATCTGACTGAATGGCAGAACATGCTTGAAGGGCTGAATGGCCTACTCCTCTTTCTATAACCTTATCTGTCCTAGTCCCTGGTCTATGCTGGAAGCAACTAATTTTAGGTGATGACATCAGTAAATTAAGTCAAAAGAATCTTTCTTCATTTAATAAACTGCCTCAAACACATAGTAGAAAATAATAAGATTTTTTTTAAAAAGTCAGCCCCCTTAACTAGTAAGTGTATTGTCTAGAGTGCAACTGCCCCATGCAGATCAGGGACCTTACAGATTCAATCCCTGATCTGTGTTGAATTAGTGGATCTCAGTCGAACCAGCAGTAGAACTGTTACAGTTGGCTTCAGTGCCCCAAGCTTGAGAGGAAAATTGCTAGAGTTCTTGCTCATGGTCACGAAACCAATGATCTCTGCTGGTACATTTGCTGGTGGAGGTATCATGAAATAGTCAGCTCACATTCACTGGCTAGTCTTACCTATAAAGATTTAACACTTGGTTAAAGCGCCAATCAGAACATAAGCATGTAATCTGGGCTAACATTTGAAAGCAATACTGAGAGAGTTTTGCGTTGTCAGTGCCATTCTTCAGATGAGACATTCAACCAAAACCTCCTGCCTGTATTGGAGATTAAGGTGCATGTTAAAGCACACGTGGGGCTATTCAAAGCAGAGCAAAGCGTTCATTCAGTGTTTTGGCCAACATTCCTCCTTCAGCCAACACCACCAAAAATAGATTAAATGGTTCATCTTGTTGCAGTATGTAGGATCTTGCTCTGGGCAAAAATGGCTGCTACATTTGCCTACATCACAGCAGTAACAGTAATTGAAAGTAAGTCATTGCACCTGAAATACTTTGAGAGATTACTGAGAGGTGTGACAAATGCAAATCTTTTCTTTTCACTTGGGTGAGGTATCAGAGGGCAGCCTGTGTCACAGAACCATACCACAACGCACATCTTCAGGAGGGCAGTGTAGAAAATTCAAACTGTGATTCTTGCAACATTATTGGCTCCAACTTTTGTGAGCTGAGAAGCTGGTGTACTGGAATCCATGGTACAAACTGGAGCCCTGCTCTGGAGTCTGTGCCACTATAAGTGAAGTGGCACTGGCACTAAACACAGAGGAGGCTAAAAATATAGCCACTGCCAGGCCGAGTGTCTCAAACCCTCCAGGGATAATTTTGACTTTGTGCGATATTGTAAAACGGACAATAGTGAATCAGAAGCCCATTTTCCATCTCTCCCGATTTTCATTTCAATTGAAGTCACTGGAAATGATAATCAGGAGCGATGTAAAACAGGCTGCTGATTCGCTATCACTATCTCACAAAGTCATAATTACCTCCTCCCACTCCTCCCTTTACAGGTAGTGGGGTAGTTTTGCTATGATTTAACTAAAAGGGGCTTCTCCGGCTGAAGGAGAGCTTGTTGGAGTGAATGAGAAAGGTTTTACAGCCTTTTCCAACATTACTGTGCATACTATATGCTGTTGTGTGCACAAAGATTTAAATCTTTCTTAATTTACCCAATGGCTGGGGAAGCTCTGTACAGGTGAATGGTGGCAAAACTGTTTCACTAACTGTGAAGGAGGGAAAGGGGAGCGAGGGGTGGCAGGCATGTTTTCTTGGAATTTCTTACATCCTTGCTGCTAGTGCAATGTAGCCTGCACCGTGAACTGTTACTTCCAGGGAAACTAGAATGTGATGGTACTAAACCACTTCCTGAAGCAGTTCCAAATTATAAAAGGCCTGTGAGATAGTAATGCTACTATCTCTGGAGGTGTAATCGTGATAAGGGAGGTGTGACAATGGTTAGTGAAAGTTGATATCACTATAATGGAGGCATTATCATATTAATTGGGAAATGGCATTGTCACTATAATGAGGCATTTCATTGGGCCAGATTTTGCTGTCAAAATAATGGTGAGGCTAATGGCGCTCACTGTTATTTATGCTTAAATGGTACAGCAACTTTAGGCGAGGAGCAGATGCGCGGTTAAATGTGAATATCCAAAAGTTGCTGTCTGATTTGCACCACTCCGCCGTTAGCCTCTCAAAAACAGCATCTCACTGTCTGCCTCACCATTGACATGCATTGAATGTCATGAAGTTGCTGTATTTGCACGGTAGATACGAACTAAACCGACCGCAAACATTTAGGGCTAGTAATTACAAGTGTAAGTACCCTTTTAACAACGTGAAAAGTATTAATGACTGCCAAATAACCTCTCTAGCACCAAAAATTAACTATTACAAATGTGGAGTCTCATTTCTTCAGATTTAGAATTTTTCAGTGTTATTAAGAGGAACCATCAATACGATGAGAAGCGAAATGTTGATATAGTCAATCAGGTTAAATATTTTAATAAAATGACTGGCATTTCCCTTAATATTTACCAATATTGGAATATTGGTTCAAGTGTCTTGTTGTCAGACACTTGAGCCCCAATTTTAACCTATCCCGCCCGATCAGGCTCCTGTTTTACCCTCCGCTCTGATTTTACGCTGCTTAAAGCCAATGGAGCATAAATCGGGCGGGGTGTAAAACGGGCACCTGATGTGAACCTAACCCTTCCCGCTGGGCGGATTAGGTTAAAATCCGGGCTCGTTGTTTATCTGCCGATTGCCTAATTTCTCTAATCTTGATTACTTTACTTGCAATCCTACTCCTTTCTTTAAATTATTTTCTTCTCCTATCCTCCTCCATTAAATATGAAAATGATAAATATAATCCCAATGGCTTAGTTGCTAAGTGCACTGGTGTGGAACTAAACCATGTAGGCTGGAAGGTCATGAGTATGATCCCCATATGGTGAGGTAGCCAGGGCTGCAATACAAACATTGCATTTGAAATGAGCTCTTTTGGGTTTGGAGGGAAAATGTCAACAACAACAACTTTCATTTATATAGTTCCTGTAAGATAGGAAAATGTCCCAAGGTATTTCACAGAAGCATAATCAGACAAAAATGTTGATACCAAGCCAAAGAAGGAGATATTAGGATGTGTGGTCAAAGCTTGGTCAAAGAGATAGGTTTTAAGGAGGGTGTTAAAGGAAGAGAGAAAGGTTGAGAAGCAGAGAGGTTAAGGGAGGGAATTCCAGAGCTTAGGGCCTAGATGCCTGAATGCACAGCTGCCAGTGGTGGAGTGAAGGGAGTGGGAGATGCACAAGAGGCCAGAGTTGGAGGAACACATAGTTTTTAGTGGGCTGTAGGCTGGAGAAGGTTACAGAGATAGGGTGGGGCGATGGCAGGATTTGAACATGAGGATGAGAATTTTAAAATCGATGTGCTCGTGGACTGGGAGTCAATGTAGATCAGCGAGCACTGGGGTGATGGGTGAGTGAGACTTGGTGCGGGTTAGGATGTGGGTGGCAGAGTTTTGGATGAGCTCAAGTCTATGGAGGGTGGAAGAAGGGAGACCGGCCAGGAAAGCATTGAGTCTGGAGGTAACTAAAGCATGGATGAAGGTTTCAAAAGCAGATAAGCTGAGGTGGCGAGGGAATGGAGTTTGTGGCAGAGGCCAAAGACAATGGTTTTGATCTTCCCAATGTTTAATTGGAGGAAACTGTGGCTCATCCAGAACTGGATATTGGACAAGCAGTCTGACAACACAGAAGCAGTGGAGTGGTCGAGAGAGGTGGTGGTGAAGTAAAGCTGGACATCGTCAGCTTACGTGTGGAACCTGACGTCATGTCTTTGGATGATGTCACCAAGGGGCAGCATGTTGATAAGAAAGAAGAAAGAAGGAGGGGTCCAAGAATAGAACATTGGGGGACTCCAGAGGTAAAGGTGTGGGGGAAGAGAAGAAAAGCAGGAGATTCCCTGGCTATGTATTCCCTGGCTAGGTAAGAGTGGAACCAGGCAAGGGCAGTTCCACTCAGCTGAACAATGGAGGAGAGGCGTTGGAGGAGGATGTTGTGGTCAATCATCAAAAGTCAGGCAGAATTTCTGCTCTTAATTATTATACAGCAACTGCTATTGGAAAAGAAAATCCAGTTTGTATGACATTGTGTGAGGACAGGATCAGGCTCGGCTGTGATGCCTACCATAGTTGAAGAACCTACTGTCACTTACTCTATAGCTTCACATGTAAAGTATAGCAACGTAGGTGAGGTACTGGAAAGTGACCAGCGCCCATGGAAATATACCCCAGCAAGAGTCAGTGACTTCAGGAGAAAAAATGAGAGAAATAAATAAGTTCTGCTTCAGTTTAACAGCTCTACGTTCTTCCAAGCAGTTCATGCCTCCCTCAAACTAGGTCCCATCTTTTTCAATTGACTCCATTCTAAGGCTTATATGTGAATAATAGCCACTTGGGTGGTCTCCATGAAGCCATAAACCCAGTGAAGAAGTCACTGGCTTTAGAAGAAGAGACAGGAAGAAAGTGGTCAAAAAAAATACATTTGCTGTGGATGTTGATTAAGTCATGTAATATAATGCACTATTGATTTAAAACCAAACATTTAAGTATTTCCTCCTATCTTTTGTCAGCCTATGAATAATATAGTAGTCACTGTCCTACAGTATGATAGATTGCTCGATATCCATTGTTTGACAGTACACAGTAACATATTTATCAAGAAACATCCTCTTTAATTACTACTGGCTGAATTTTCTGCAGGACAACACATCTAAACAAATTTTAATCAACTTTCATTTATTGCTATATCAGTGTCCAGTGCTGCCTGTTTCCAGACGTGAGGTAATATGCTGTAGTAACATTAGACTCACAAAATGTATTTTATTTAGGCATTATGGTTCCCTTGGGTACTATCAAATCCTGACATAAATAATTTAAGCAATCGTGCATTTACAACGTTCACTTTCGTTATTGCTTAATTTAACAGTATTATATTTGTACACACATTTATTTAATTAGGATGCATTAATTTGTGAGATGGATGTAGTATATCAAATTCTAGAGTGTTAAATGTGATGGGTTCAGCACTTCAATTAATTAAAATACAATTATTGGATGCAGAACATGGAATGGCTAAAATGTAGAAATTGATTCTATTCATTACATACTATTAAATGTTCGAAACCAAAAAAAGAGAAAAAGAAAAGAAACATTGTTAATGTGACAGTGTTTCTAGTACCAGTCCCATGGGAATGGATTGATCAATGCCATAGGAACATAGGAATAGGAGTAGGCCATTCAGCCTCTCGAGCCTGCTCCGCCATTCAATAGGATCATGGCTGATCTTTGGCCTCAACTCCACTTTTCTGCCCGATCCTGATATCCCTTGATTCCAAAAATCTATCTCAGCCTTGAATGTACTCAACGACTCAGCATCCACAGCCCACTGGGGTAGAGAATTCCAAAGACTCACAACCATCTGAATGAAGAAATTCCTCCTCATCTCAGTCTTAAATGGCCGACCCCTTATCCTGTGATTACGCCCCCTAGTTCTAGATTCGCCAGCCAGGAGAAACAACCTCTCAGCATTGACCCTGTCAAACCCCCTCAGAATCTTATATGTTTCAATGAGATCACCTCTCATTCTTCTAATCTCCAGGGAGTATAGGCCCATTCTACTCAATCTCTCCTCATAGGACAACCCTCTCATCACAGGAATCAATTTATTGAACCTTCATTGCACCGCTTCCAAGGCAAGTATATCTTTCCTTGGATAAGGAGACCAAAACTGTACACAGTACTCCAGATATGGGGCTCGATATTGCCAGGGCTGCGGGTTCGCGGCGGGGGGGCTATTGGGCGCGTGGGTAATGCGTCCGGTGAAATCAGTCTGCCCCGCGCGCGATCACAGCCTAATTGGATCCACTTACCTGGTCTTCCACTGCGGATCTGCGCGTCAGGCCTTCTGCGCATGCGCAGTAAGGTCTGTCAGCTGGAGGAGCTCGATTTAAAGGGGCAGTCCTCCACTGACAGATGCTGCAGCAAATAGGAAAAAATACAGCATGGAGCAGCCCAGGGGGAAGGCAGCTCCCAGGTTTAATGATGCCTCACTCCAGGTATCATTAGAGGGGTGAGGAGGAGGGGGGAGGACAGAGATCTTCCCCCCGGCGGGCGGGAGGAAGCGGCCTGCCTCTGCCACCAGGAAGGCCTGGCTCGAGGTGGCAGAGGAGGTCACCTGCACCACCAACATATCGCCCACCTGCATACAGTGCAAGAGGCACTGCAATGACCTAAGTAGGTCAGCCAAAGTGAGCACACTTACTCATTCCCCTACACTCCGTCTGCCACATCACCGCCCCCACCCCACATCTCCTTCTGCACAGCCAACACTACTCTGTCACATCACCCCTCACACACACTCAAACCTCATCCTCATCTTACCTGCACTTACTCACCTTGCTAGTACTCATCCCGCCACTACCACTCAACCCAATCCTCATACAATCTCATGGCTCTATCTCATACTCACCCTCTCATGCATCTCTTTCACGGCCAGCCTCACTCAACCTGCCACTACCTGTGCTGCAGCCACAGGGCATGCATCACATATGTGCAGTAGGAAGCGTAAGGCAAATGTGTCATGAGCATGAAGGGGATGCACAAGGGTGTTTGAGGGTTTGTCATGGTTTTTACTTATATTTAATTTCTGATCAACTCACATCACATATTATATTGGCACCACGACTGCAACATCTTTGCGAATCTTGTCTGGTTTGTGCAATAATGCCCTTTCCTGAGGATCACAATGAAGACCCACAACTGATGCCACCCAATGTGTCACTGCAGAGTGGGTGTAGGTGTATTTGCAGGGCTCTTTTGTGCAGACGACTGAGAGACGTCGGCGATGTCCCTGGTGGCACCCTGGAAGGATGCGGAGGAGAAGTTGTTGAGGGCAGTGGTGACGTTGACAGCGACAGGTAAGAAGATGGTGCTCGAGCCAGCCGGGAGCAGCTCGGCATGAAGGAGGCTGCAGATGTCCGCGACTACATGTCGAGTGACTCTGAGCCTCCATGTGCACTGCTGCTCAGAGATCCAGGAAGCTGAGCCTCGGTCTGTGGACCCTGTGGCGAGGGTAGTGCCCCCTGCGACGCATCTCTCTCTGCGGTTGCCCTCCCTCCTGCTGTGCAGGTGGATGTGTCACAGCACTGTGTTGTGGAGCTCCATGTGGCAGAGGTGGACGGCTTGGCCGGCGAGGCTGGTGATGCTGTTCGCCCTCCGAGGAGGGCATGACTGCTGATCTGCGCGTCGGGCGGACTGCGCATGCGCAGTAAGATCTGCTGGAGGAGCTCTATTTAAAGGGGCAGTCCTCCACTGTCAGATGCTGCAACAAACAGAAAAAATCACAGCATGGAGCAGCCCAGGGGGAAGGCTGCTCCCAGTTTAATGATGCCTTACTCCAGGTATCAATACACGGGGTGAGGAGGAGGGGGAGGACAGAGATCTTCCTCCCGGCGGGCGGGAGGAAGCGGCCCACCTCTGCCACCAAGAAGGCCTGGCTCGAGGTGGCAGAGGAGGTCACCAGCACCACCAACATATCGCCCACCTGCATACAGTGCAGGAGGCGCTCCAATGACCTCAGTAGGTCAGCCAAAGTGAGTACACTTACTCTGTCCCCTACACTCAGTCTGCCACATCACTGCCCCCACCCCACATCTCCTTCTGCACTGCCAACACTACTCTGTCACATCACCCCTCACACCCACTCAAACCTCATCCTCATCTTACCTGCACTTACTCACCTCGCCAGTACTCATCCCGCCACTACCACTCAACCCAATCCTCATACAATCTCATGGCTCTATCTCATACTCACCCTCTCGTGCATCTCTTTCACAGTCAGCCTCACTCAACCTGCCACTACCTGTGCTGCAGCCACACGGCATGCATCACATACGTGCAGTAGGCAGCGTAAGGCAAACGTGTCGTGAGCATGATGGGGATGCACAAGGGTGTTTGAGGGTTTGTCATGGTTTGTTGCTTATATTTAATTTCTGACCAACTCACATCACATATTATATTGTCACCACTACTGCCATGTCTTCGCGAATCTTGTCTGGTCTGTGCAATAATGCCCTTTCCTGAGGATCACTATGAAGACCCACAACTGATGCCACCCATTGTGTCACTGCAGAGTGGGTGTCGGTGTATTTGCAGGGCTCTTTTGTGCAGACGGCTGAGAGACGTCGGCGATGTCCCCGGTTGCACCCTGGAAGGATGCGGAGGAGAGGTTGTTGAGGGCAGTGGTGACTTTGACAGTGACAGGTAAGAAGATGGTGCTCGGGCCAGCCGGGAGCAGCTTGGCATGAAGGAGGCTGCAGATGTCCACGACTACATGTCGAATGACTCTGAGCCTCCGTGTGCACTGCTGCTCAGAGAGGTCCAGGAAGCCGAGCCTCGGACTGTAGACCCTGTGGCGAGGGTAGTGCCCTCTGCGACGCATCTCTCTCTGCGGTTGCCCTCCCTCCTGCTTTGCAGGTGGATGTGTCACAGCACTGTGTTGTGGAGCTCCACGTGTCAGAGGTGGACGGCTTGGATGGCGAGGCTGGTGATGCTGTTCGCCCTCCGAGGAGGTCATGACTGCAGCTACGGCGGCCCCCATCCGGAAGATGTACATCTGAGGGGGTCCGCAAGGTAGGTACATGTCTCTGGACACCGGGGTAAGTGTGCAGGTTGGTGACTTTGACTGTCAGGAGGAGGGTGGTGGAGGCCAAACTTTGTCCCAAGTGACAGAGTGGCCTCCTGCAATGGGTGAGGGTCTCCCCCCGCCCCCCACCTGTCAAATGGACCTTTGCAGCTGCCACAGGCTGATGGCTGCAACAGGTCCATTTGAACTGGGAGTGTTTCCCCCAGTGTGGGAAACAGTCCCAGTTGTTTCTAAAATCCCACCCCTCCTGACATATTCCCTTAATCAGGTCTGTTAATGACCTGAAATAGCAATGTAAATAGTCTTAAGTGGCACTCCGCTGGCTTTAATTGCCTGCGGGAGTCCCACATGTGGGGGCTGCACGCGCACGTCGGCGCGTCTGTGGGGAACCCAGAAGTGGGCGGGTTGGAGCTGGGCTCCCGACCTGCTCTGGGATTCCCCGATTTTCGGAGCCCCCCCGCCAGGAATGTACCTGATAGCGGGTGCTAAAATAGAGCCCATGGTCTCACCAAAGATCTGTACATTTGTAGCAAGACTTCCTTACTCTTGTACTCCAACCCCCTTGCAATAAAGTCCGACATGCTATTTGCCTTCCTAATTGCTTGCTTTACCTGCATGCTAACTTCCTGTGTTTCTTGTACGAGGACACCCAGATCTCTCTGAACAACAACATTTAATAGTTTCTCACCATTTAAAAAATGTTCTGATTTTCTAATCTTCTAACCAAGGTGAATAACCTCACATTTTCCCACATGATACTCCATCTGCCACCTTCTTGCCCACTCATTTAACCTGTCTATATCCCGTTGCAGACCCTTTGTGTCCTCCTCACAGCTTACTTTCCCACCTACCATTTTATCATCAGCAAACTTGGATACATTACACTCTGTCCCTTCATTTAAATCATTAATATAGATTGTAAATAGCTGAGGCCCCAGCACTGATCCATGCTGTGCCCCACTAGTTACCACCTGATACTTGAAAATAAGTTTATTCCTAATCTCTGTTTTCTGTCTGTTAACCAATCCTCAATCCATGCTAATATATTACCCCAATCCCATGAGCCCTTATCTTGCATAACAACTTTCTATGTAGCACCTTATCGAAATCCTTTTCAAAGTTCAAATATACCACATCCACTGGTTCCACTTTATCTACCCTGCTAGTTACATCCTCAAAGAACTCTAATACATTTATTAAACATGATTTCCCTTTCATAAAGCCATATTGACCCTGCCTAATCATATTATGATTTTCTAAGTGCCCCGTTATTACTTCCATAATAATGGATTCCAGCATTTTCCCGACGACTGATGTCAGGCTAACTGGCTAGTTCCCTGTTTTCCCTCTCCCTCCTTTCTTGAATAGCGGGGTTACATTTGCTACCTTCCAATCCGTTGGGACCGTTCTAGAATCTAGGGAATTTTGGAGGGGGCCAAGCGCAGGACCACAGCGGCCCACAGTAGTGCTGTGGAGCGAGGAGGAGCCGGAGTCCTTACCTGGTCCCACATCAAGGTAAGTATAAAGTTACATTTTTGGAGGTGCATGTCGACCAAGTAATGCTGAGTGGAGCAGGTCAGCGCCCATGCTGCCAAATTTCCTAGAGAGGTCCTGAAACAGGCCTTAGGCCCCTCATTTACATATGTCAGGGGACTAACGCCAATTTTAGGTGTTTGCTCCAGCTGCCTGGGAAACTGCCTTCACCAATATGGCAGTGTTCGTACTCCAGGCACAAGTTGGGCGCGGAATGTTATGCCCCAAAATTGACCCTCTTTGCCAACAGATGCAACAAACACCAATTTCCTCCTATATATATAAGGTTGTCTTAGCCCAGGGGTTACACAGCTGATATATCAAATTTGGATATTAGGACAGGAAAATAAACATCAGAGAGAAAGAGGGGGGAGTGCTGATTTTCCTATAATGGTGTAAATTAGTTCAAAATAGTTAGCAACTGGTGAAAATCTCACCAGAATGGTAATGTGCTAATAGCACTCTCTTTTTTTGTGGGTCAGGGTATTTGCTTAATTATTCACAGCTCTAAAAGCTCATTTCGATGGGTGCAGGTGAAAGCGAAAAATTGTGTGAAGGTGAAATTTAAAGGGATGCAGACAACTAAAGGAAAGTGGGAGAATGGGAGGGGCACACATTCGTACAGCCTTTGGGAGGGCTCAGAAGGAATCTTAACCCATTGGTAGCCATTACAAGGCTGAAGCGTCAGAGGGCTAAAAAAATGATAGGCAAAAATTAAGGGAAAGAAATCCCAAGATGCAGATTTTTTAAAAATTTGTTCATGGGATGTGGGCGTCGCTGGCGAGGCCGGCATTTATTGCCCATCCCTAATGGCCCTCGAGAAGGTGGTGGTGAGCCGCCTTCTTGAACCGCTGCAGTCCATGTGGTGAAGGTTCTCCCACAGTGCTGTTAGGAAGGGAGTTCCAGGATTTTGACCCAGCGACGATGAAGGAACGGCGATATATTTCCAAGTCAGGATGGTGTGTGACTTGGAGGGGAACGTGCAGGTGGTGTTGTTCCCATGTGCCTGCTGCTCTTGTCCTTCTAGATGGTAGAGGTTGCGGGTTTGGGAGGTGCTGTCGAAGAAGCCTTGGTGAGTTGCTGCAGTGCGTCCTATGGATGGTACACACTGTAGCCACTGTGCGCCGGTGGTGAAGGGAGTCAATGTTGAGGGTGGTGGATGGGGTGCCAATCAAGCGGGCGGCTTTGTCCTGGATGGTGTCAAGCTTCTTGAGTGTTGTTGGAACTGCACTCATCCAGGCAAGTGGAGAGTATTCCATCACACTCTTGACTTGTGCCTTTTAGATGGTGGAAAGGATTTGGGGAGTCAGGAGGTGAGTCACTCGCCGCAGAATACCCAGCCTATGGCCTGCTGTTGTGGCTACAGTGTTTATATGGCTGGTCCAGTTAAGTTTCTGGTCAATGGTGACCCCCAGGATGTTGATGGTGGGGGATTCAGCGATGGTAATGCTGTTGAATGTCAAGGGAAGGTGGTTAGACTCTCTCTTGTTGGAGATGGTCATTGCCTGGCACTTGTCTGGCGCGAATGTTACTTGCCACTTATCAGCCCAAGCCTGGATGTTGTCCAGGTCTTGCTGCATGCGGGCTCGGACTGCTTCATTATTTGAGGGGTTGCGAATGGAAGTGAACACTGTGCAGTCATCATCGAACATCCCCATTTCTGCCCTTATGATGGAGGGAAGGTCATTGATGAAGCAGCTGAAGATGGTTGGGCCTAGGACACTGCCCTGAGTAACTCCTGCAGCAATGTCCTGGGGCTGAGATGATTGGCCTCCAAAAACCACTATCATCTTCCTTTGTGCTAGTTATGACTCCAGCCACTGGAGAGTTTTCCCCCTGATTCCCATTGACTTCAATTTTACAAGGGCTCCTTGGTACCACACTCAGTCAAATGCTCCTTGATGTCAAGGGCAGTCACTCTCACCTCACCTCTGGAATTCAGCTCTTTTGTCCATGTTTGGACCAAGGCTGTAATGAGGTCAGGAGCCGAGTGGTCCTGGCGGAACCCAAACTGAGCATCGGTGAGCAGGTTATTGGTAAGTAAGTGCCGCTTGATAGCACTGTCGACGACACCTTCCATCACTTTGCTGATGATCAAGAGTAGACTGATGGGGCGGTAATTGGCTGGATTGGATTTGTCCTGCTTTTTGTGGACAGGACATACCTGGGCAATTTTCCACATGGTCGGGTAGATGCCAGTGTTGTAGCTGTACTGGAACAGCTTGGCTAGAGGCGCAGCTAGTTCTGGAGCACAAGTCTTCAGCACTACAGCCGGGATGTTGTCGGGGCTCATAGCCTTTGCTGTATCCAGAGCCCTCAGCCGTTTCTTGATATCACGTGGAGTGAATCGAATTGGCTGAAGACTGGCTTCTGTGATGGTGGGGATATCGGGAGGAGGCCGAGATGGATCATCCACTCGGCACTTCTGGCTGAAGATGGTTGCAAACGCTTCAGCCTTGTCTTTTGCACTCACGTGCTGGACTCCGCCATCATTGAGGATGGGGATGTTTACAGAGCCTCCTCCTCCCATTAGTTGTTTAATTGTCCACCACCATTCATGGCTGGATGTGTCAGGACTGCAGAGCTTTGATCTGATCCATTGGTTGTGGAATCGCTTAGCTTTGTCTATAGCATGTTGCTTCCGCTGTTTAGCACGCATGTAGTCCTGAGTTGTAGCTTCACCAGGTTGGCACCTCATTTTTAGGTACGCCTGGTGCTGCTCCTGGCATGCTCTTCTACACTCCTCATTGAACCAGGGTTGATCCCCTGGCATGTTGGTAATGGTAGAGTGAGGAATATGCCAGGCCATGAGGTTACAGATTGTGCTGGAATACAATTCTGCTGCTGCTGATGGCCCACAGCGCCTCATTGATGAGCAGTTTTGAGCTGCTAGATCTGTTCTGAATCTATCCCATTTAGCACAGTGGTAGTACCACACAACACGTTGGATGGTGTCCTCAGTGCGAAGACGGGACTTTGTCTCCACGAGGACTGTGCGGTGGTCACTCCTACCAATACTGTCATGGACAAATGCATCTGCGACAGGTAGATTGGTGAGGACGAGATCAAGTAAGTTTCTTCCTTGTGTTGGTTCGCTCACCACCTGCCGCAGGCCCAGTCTAGCAGCTATTTCCTTTAGGACTCGGCCAGCCCTGTCAGTAGTGGTGCTACTGAGCCAATCTTGGTGATGGACATTGAAGTCCCCCACCCAGAGTACATTCTGTGCCCTTGCTACCCTCAGTGCTTCCTCCAAGTGGTGTTCAACATGGAGGAGGACTGATTCATCAGCTGAGAGAGGGCGGTAGGTGGTTATCAGCAGGAGGTTTCCTTGCCCATGTTTGACCTGATGCCATGAGATTTCATGGGGTCCAGAGTCAATGTTGAGGACTCCCAGGGCCACTCCCTCCTGACTGTATATCACTGTACCGCCACCTCTGGTGGGTCTGTCCTGCCGGTGGGACAGGACATACCCAGGGATGGTGATGGAAGCGTCTGGGACGTTGGCTGAAAGGTATGATTTTGTGAGTATGGCTATGTCAGGCTGTTGCTTGACTAGTCTGTGGGACAGCTCTCCCAATTTTGGAACAAATCCCCAGGTGTTCGTGAGGAGGACTTTGCAGGGTCGACTGGGCTTGGTTTGCTTTTGTTGTGTCCGGTGCCTAGTGGTCCGATGCTGGGTGGTCCATCCGGTTTTATTCTTATTGTGACTTTTTTTTGGGCTCTGCAGTTGAGAGACTGATCAGTCCAGCGCCTGACTGCTGTTTGATGGCTGCTGAAGTGGAGGTAGTGCTGCATGAAGTAATTGCGAGGGGGTTGGACCTGTTTGCCAACCTATCGCATCATCCTCATAAATCAGCATTGCAGCATTCTGAGCAGAGGAGGTGGAAGCAGAATTGAGGTCACAGCTGATCAGTACTGTCACCTGTCTGTGCCAGTCCTTTGCTGCATATTAGGATCAGGTGTACAGACAACAGATGGTACAGCTCTGCATCAGGCTGTCTGCTGACATATGATCTTGTAAAGATGTTTCCCCATAGTTATTGGCAGGTAGATGTGGCAGTGCCTGAAAATATGGTTAGTGCCATGGTGGCTGGTGCAGCCAATCACACTTTGCTGGATGATGACCATCCTGGCATGACTTCCTTCATACAGAGTCACTGAAAGCATTATTGGGGTAATTCAGAACAACCATACAGCATAACAGTTTTCCAGGATGCACAAGTACCTGTGCCATCAGACTTGCTATACCTCTGCTCCCTGTTGTAAAACATGAACTGGAGCACATGAAGCAAAACTGACAAGAAAATTGGCCCAATGATGGCCTGTGCTATCCGGGGGCTGCACATCCTCTCTGTCCAATTTCTCTAGTGATCAGGTGGTGATATAGTGGTAATCCTTTTAAGTTACCACCTTTGCTGCTAGTCTTTTATGTATTTGCTGTGCCTGTTTTCCCGGTGGCTTAATGATTATCTACCTCCCTCTCGTCAAGTGCAGCTTTACTTTTCAATTACGTAAAGTAAGTTTGTACTTCTGTAAAATACATCTCAATCAAAGCAACTGATTGACAATGTAGCTTCACAGTAAATTGCTTAAATTATGATTCCATTAATCTCACTGTTCTGAAAAGGAGTGATCCCTTTAATGCCCAAGCAGAATAATAGTCCTTGATCTTTCAAGATCCACTGATAGGGTATGGCATTCTAGTCTCTTTGAAGAGCTAATCTCTTGTGCTATATCTTCATCTGGTGTATCTGATGACCAGTTGAATTGAAAACACAAATTCCTCAGAAAAATGGACTGTGATATTACCCAGCAATCCCTACTCTGTAAGAGTATTAAGCTCTTTTCAGTTACAATGTTACAAACATTCAGCTCCTTGGCTTAGTAAAGGCATCCAAGTTATGCCAAGACAATTCTTGAGTTTCTTAAGGAAGTGATAAACCCCAAGTGGACTGTGATAAACTATACAATATTGTGTACTTCAACTTCCAAAGGGCATTTGATGAAGTGCCACATGAAAGGCTATTAGTTAAGTTCAAAGCTGTGGGGATTCAAGGTAAAACGTGGAAATCCATAATTTTAAAAAATGCTAAAGAATAGAAAACAAGAGGTTACAAGAGTTATGCCAGGGGTGGGGGATGCATTTAATGGGGTATCCAGGGATTGGTGTAGAGACCACGACTGCTTCTAATTTACTTTAATGATTTCGATTCAGAAAGTCAATGCAAAGTGGCCACTTTTACAGATTATACAAAACTAGGAGGGTCAGTGGAATCGAAGGGGCAGCCCAGAAATTATAGAATGGGTTAAACAAATTATGTCAGTGAGCCGAACACTGGCAGATGAAATTTAATGCTCAAGTTAGTTAAACATTTGCCTTTAACATATCCGTGCTGGCTTTCCCTAATCAATCCACACTTGTCCAAGTGACTGCTAATTCTGTCCTGGATTATCTTTTCTAAAAGTTTCCCCACCACTGAGGTTAAACTGACTGGCCTGTAGTTGCTGGGTTTATCCTTACACCTTTTTTTGAACAAGGGTGTAACATTTGCAATTCTCCAGTCCTCTGGCACTACCCCCGTATCTATGGATGTTTGGAAGATTATGGCCAGCACCTCTGCAATTTCCACCCTTACTTCCCTCAGTAACCTAGGATGCATCCCATCCGGACCGGGTGACTTATCTCCTTTAAGTACAGCAAGCCTTTTTATTACCTCCTCTTTATTAATTTTTAGCTCATCCAGTATCTCAACGACATCTTCCTTGACTGAGACTCTAGCAGCATCTTCTTCCTTGGTAAAGACAGATGCAAAGTATTCATTTAGTACCTCAGCCATGCCCTCTACCTCCATGAATAGATCTCCTTTTTGGTCCTTAATTGGCCCCAACCTTTCTCTTACTACCTGTTTACAGTTTACATGCCTAAAGAAGAATTTTGGATTCCCTTTTATGTTAGCTGCAGTCTATTCTCATACTCTCTCTTTGCCCCTCTTATTTCCTTTTTCACTTCCCCTCTGAACTTTCTATATTCTGCCTGGTTCTCACTTGTGTTATCAACCTGACATCCATCATACATCCCTTTTTCCTGCTTCATCTTACTCTCTATCTCTTTTGTCATCCAGGGAGCTCTGGGTTTAAAGTTAGTATTCTGTATGTCATTGTAAATAATTAAAAAAAATTAAAAATTATTATATTATATAAAAAAATGTTTAAAAAGCCAAAGAAATAATTAAATTAAAGAGGCAGAAGGGAAAAGTTAAAAAATTTAATGACCAAAAACTATTAAAGTAAGGAGTAATATGAGACTTCACATTTTTAAAAGTTAATTTTTAGTTTTTTGGCAGTCATTAAGGCTGTTAAAACTTAGATTAGATCTGTATTTTTAAGCGTACCTGTTAGGTGGCATAATTAATTAATTTCCAGCTGGGCAAATAAGCAAGTTGGCGCTTTTTCAATGATTTCTCTGATTGCAGCGTGTGATGTCCCTTTAATTTGAAGCTGTCATATCGCTGGCGAGTCACAAGGAACAAGTTCCAGATTTCGGCGTTTCACTGCGCATGTGCAAACGCTGGAACTTGCTCCTTCGATTCGCCACTAATAATGGAGAGCACCTCCATTATTTCGGGAGCGAATTGTGCCCTAATTAGATGCAGCAATGGAAGCAATGTACGGACTTTCTGGATGGATAAATTAAGATGCATCTTGTACGTACCTTGTGATCTTGTGAAATAAGTACTGAAAATGAATAAGTAGCTGGATACCTGTTAGAATGGTGGAGATCCTTCAGAAACAATATGCCAGTACTCTGTTTTATTCATAGTATCATAGCATCATAGTAGATACAGCACAGGAGGAGGCTATTCGGCCCATCATGCCTCTGCCAGCTCTTTGGAAGAGCTATCCAATTAGTCCCATTCCCCTGCTCTTTCCCCTTGGCCTTGTAAAATCTTTTCCCTTCAAGTATTTATCCAATTCCCTTTTGAAAGTTACTATTGAATCTGCTACCACCACTCTTTCAGGCAGTACAATCCAAACTATTACAACTCGCTGCGTAAAAAATAGTTCCCTCCTGTCGCCTCTGGCTCTTTTGTCGATCACCTTAAATCTGTGCCCTTTGGCTACCGACCCTTCTGCCACTGGAAACAGTTTCTCCTTATTTATTCTGTCAAAACTGTTAATGATTTTGAACACCTCTATCAAATCTCCCCCTAACCTTCTCTGTTCTAAGGACAACAATCCAAGCTGCTCCAGTCTCTCCACATAACTGAAGTCCCTCATTCCTGGCACCATTCTAGCAAATCCCTTCAGCACCCTCTCTAAGGCCTTCACATCCTTCCTAAAGTGTGGTGCCCAGAATTGAACACAATACTCCAGATGAGGCCTAACCAATGTTTTATAAAGGTTTAGCCTAATTTCCTTGCTTTTGTACTCTATGCCTCCATTAATAAAGCCCAGAATCTCATATGCTTTTTTAACAGCCTTTTCAGCTTGTCCTGCCACATTCAAAGATTTGTGTATGTGCACCCCCAGGTCTCTCTGTTCCTGCACCCCCTTTAAAATTCTACCATTTAGCTTATATTGCCTCTCCTCATTCTTCCTACCAAAATGCATCACTTCTGCATTAAATTGCATCTGCCATGTGTCTGCCCATTTCACCAGTCTGTCTATGTCCTCTTGAAGTCCGTTACTATCCTCCACGTTGTCTACTACATTTCTGAGTTTTGTGTCATCTGCAAACTTTGAAATTATACCCTCAATACCCAAGTCCAGGTCATTAATATATATCAAAAAGAGCAGTGGTCCTAATACTGACCCCTGGGGAACACCACTGTATACTTCCCTGCAGTCTGATAAACAACTGTTCACCACTACTGTCTGCTTTCTGTCCCCTAGTTTTGTATCCACACTGCCATTGTCCCTTTAATCCCATGGGCTTTAATTTTGCTAACAAGTCGATTATGTGGTACTTTATCAAATGCCTTTTGAAAGTTCATATACACAACATCAACCACACTACCCTCATTAACCCTTTCTGTTACTTCGCCAAAGAATTCAATCAAGTTAGTCAAACACGATTTTCCTTTAACAAACCTCTGTTGACTTTCATTTACTAGCCCATACTTTTCCAAGTGACAATTAATTTTGTCCCGAATTATTGTCTCTATAAGTTTCCCCACCACCAACGATAGGCTGACTGGTATGTAATTGCCGGGTTTATCCCTCTCCCCTTTTTTGCACAGGGGTGTAACAGTTGCAATCCTCCAGTCCTCCAGCACTATCCCCATATCTAAGGAGGATTGGAAGATTACGGCCAGAGCCACCGTACTTTCCACCCTTACTTCCCTCAGTAACCTAGGATGCATCCCATCTGGACCGGGTGACTTTTCTACTTTGAGTACTGGTAATCTTTTAAGTACCTCCTTTTTAACTATTTTTATCTTATCCAATATCACGACGAGCTACTCCTTTACTGCTACAATGGCAGCATCCTCTTCTCTAATGAAGTCCAATGCGAAGTATTCATTTAGTACCTCAGCCATACACTCTGCCTCCACATAAAGATCTTTTTTGTTCCTAATTGGTCCCACTCTTCCTTTGACTACCCTTTTAATATTTATATGATTATAAAATACTTTTGGGTTCCCTTTTATGTTAGCCACTAATCTATTCTCATACTCTCCCTTTGCCCCTCTTATTCCTTTTTTAGATCTCCTCTGTATTTCCTGTATTCAGCCTGGTTCTGTACTGTATTATGAACCTTACATTCGTCATAAGCCTCATTTTTCTGTTTCATTTTAATCTCTATGTCTTTGGTCATCCAGGGAGCTCTAGCTTTGGATGCCCTTCCTTTCTCCCTCATAGGGATGTGTCGATTCTGTACCCGAACCAACTCCTCCTTGAAGGCCTCCCATTATTCAATTATTGTTTTGCCTACCAATTTTTGATTCCAATCCACCTGGACAAGATCCCTTTTTAACTCACTGAAATTTGCCCTCCTCCAGTTAAGCATTTTCACATTTGATTGTTCCTTGTCCTTTTCCAGAACTATTTTAAATCTAATGATATTATGCTCACTGTTCCCCAAATGCTCCCCACTGAAACATGCTCCACCTGCCCCACTTCATTCCTCAGAACTAGATCCAGCACTGTTAGCTTCCTGGTTGGGCTGGAAACACATTGTTCCAGAAAGTTCTCTTGAACACATTTCAGGAATTCCTCCCCCTCTTTGCCCTTTACACTTTTACTGTTCCAGTCTATATTGGGATAATTGAAGTCCCCCATTATCATTGCTTTATATTTCTTGCATCTTTCTGTAATTTGCCTGCAAATTTGCTCCTTTATCTCGTTTCCACTATTTGGTGGCCTATAGTATACACCCAGTAACGTAATATCTCCTCCATTATTCCTTAATTCTAACTAAATAGATTCTGGTTTTGACCCCTCAACTACATCATCCCTTTCCAGTAGAATAATAGTTTATACAGATCTGCCAGGATCTCATTGAGGCCAGCAATGTCCCTTCTAATTCCATGTAAGATGCAAGCCCAGTGTTACCATTGCAACACTGGGCTTGCATCTACTCTAGGTGCAGACCCAGTGACGTAACTTTGGGAAACCCCAGGGAAACCCAAAGCTGCACAGTGGGGGCAGAGACCTCGTAACAGGTCTCCACCCCTTTTTCCTCTGTGTTGCCTTTTTGTACTGTGGCAACCAAAACTATAGACAGCATTCCATGTGCGGACATACCAATGATTTATAAAGTGGCTATTTTGACTCAATATTGACCTTTTAATACATCCCAACATCTGATTTGTCAACCATTGTTGCGAAAGCTTCAATTTGTTGTCAATCAGTACGTCCAGATCTTATTCATTTTCCATACACATTATTTTCAATATTATTCAATATTATTTTCAATATTCAAGATTAGATTGTATAGATGGATGAAGGAAAAGGGGTTGAAGGGATAGAAACATAGGAACAGGACTAGGCCATTCAGCCCCTCGAGCCTGTTCCACCATTCAATGAAATCATAGCAGATCAGTATCCTAACTCCATTTACCCGTCTTGGCTCCATATCCTTTGCTAGCAAAAACCTTTAACCTCAGATTTAAAATTATTAATTGAGCTAGCACCTATTGATTTTTGTGGGAGAGAGTTCCACACTTCTACCAACCTTTGCATGAAGAAGTGTTTCCTAACTTCTCTCTTGAATGCCCTGGTTCTGATTTTAAGGTTATGTCCACTTGTCCTAGACTCCTCCACCAGCGGAAAAAGTTTCTCTCTATCTACCCGATCAATTCTTTTCAAATTCCTAAAAACCTCTAACAAATTACCCCTTAACTTTATATATTCCAGAGAATACAACCCTAGTTTATGTAAGCTTTCTTCATAATTGAACCGTTGGAGCCCTGGTATTTAATCTGTGGAGTCCTGGACATCGGGACAGAGTGGTTAAATGTGATTAGAACTATTTGCTCATGTGGAGAGCAAATACCAACAAGGGCGGTTGGCCTGAATGGCCTGTTTTTGTGCTCTACCCAGCTCTACCTAGAATGGATATGGTCTGGTGGATATGATACTGGACCAGCATTCTAGAGGTTTCAAGTTCAAATCCCAGTATAGTAAATTGGGAAATTGAATTAATTAAATCTGGTGATTTGTGGGCTGGCACCACATAAAACAACCATAAAAGCTACTGGATTGTTGTAAAACCCAATTGGATCACTAGTTTCTTTCAGGACAAGGAAATCTCCCAACCCTACCTGGTCTGGCCTACATGTGCCTTCAGTTTCACACTATATGGTTGATTTTTAATACCCTCAGGGCTACAAGGGATGGGCAATAAATGTGGCCTTGCCAGTGTCACCCACACCCCAAAGAAAAATGTATAGCCTCCATGAAAAGATGTTACAAATTAGATTTTTTTCCATCGTAGCAGCACATAATTTAGAATACAGGACAGGGAATTCTGTTTGCAAGTAAATATATTGAATTATATCATTTAATTAAAAGAATAAAATTAAGCTTGAGCTCCCTTTAAAGGAGTTGTTATTTGTCTCTCTCTCTATCTTTGCCACAGTCCTTTTGTTTGACGCCTTCAATTGTTGTTTTCAAATTTAAAAGTAATACAATAACACTAGGGTAGCACACCTAATTATGGGTGGTTAAGCTCGCCTTTACATTCCATGAAGGACAAGTACAGGGATGAGCATGGTAATTAGAATTTAATGTCATATTACCATGGAAATTGGGTCTGTTGGGTGGGGCTGTGATTGTACAGTCTTACCACAGGATCTGGCTTAATTCCAAAAGGACAAGCCAGGCATGGAGATGAGCGGACTCTTTCGAAAAGAAAAGCTAGGTACTTTCAAAAGTTGCTTGCATACGATTTAATATTTTACAATGTGTTACAATACTATTTCTACTACTGAAAATTCAATCTTGGGTGTAGGAGACATTCAGCATTTTTATCCCATACCTATAAAGTGTTTTGAAGTATTATGCTGGCAACACAATCATTGATAATTCACTACTATGTAGTTTCCTTATTGCATGGAATTAATCAAAACACAGTATCACTGCAGTTTATTCACATTGTATAATGTCAAATGCTTCTACCATGGAGTCTGCCATCCATCACTATCCACCATGAAATCTTCTGACATTTATGTAAGTTGGCTACATTCAGGAGAGATTTTGTAGATTAGCAAGTGACCTGCATAGCCCTATTATTTAAAACAAAAAGAGGGTAATTTTAACTTTGGGCGATAGTGCACGTTTTAGACTATCAGCTCAGCTGCCCATTAAACACCTCTCCTGCTTCTTGTTTCGATGGAAATAAAAATAGGGAGAGGTGTTTAATGGGCAGCCGAGCTGATATCGCACATTTTATATTATCGCCTAAAGTCAAAATTACCCCCAAAGAGTCCAGAGTCAAACCTAAAAACTATAGACCAATGAGTTTAACACCATGTATAGGAAATGTATTATATATGATCTAGTGGGTGAACACTTGCAAATGCATAATTTGTTAAAGGATGGATTTAGGGAAGGAAGATCTCATTTAACCGGCCTGGTGGCTTTTTTTATAGAATCATAGAATCATAGAAGTTTACAACATGGAAACAGGCCCTTCGGCCCAACATGTCCATGTCGCCCAGTTTATACCACTAAGCTAGTCCCAGTTGCCTGCACTTGGCCCATATCCCTCTATACCCATCTTACCCATGTAACTGTCCAAATGCTTTTTAAAAGACAAAATTGTACCCGCCTCTACTACTGCCTCTGACAGCTCGTTCCAGACACTCACCACCCTTTGAGTGAACAAATTGCCCCTCTGGACCCTTTTGTATCTCTCCCCTCTCACTTTAAATCTATGTCCCCTCGTTATAGACTCCCCTACCTTTGGGAAAAGATTTTGACTATCTACCTTATCTATGCCCCTCATTATTTTATAGACTTCTATAAGATCACCCCTTAACCTCCTACTCTCCAGGGAAAAAAGTCTCAGTCTATCCGACCTCTCCCTATAAGTCAAACCATCAAGTCCCGGTAGCATCCTAGTAAATCTTTTCTGCATTCTTTCTAGTTTAATAATATCCTTTCTATAATAGTGTGACCAGAACTGTACATAGTATTCCAAGTGTAGCCTTACTAATGTCTTGTACAACTTCAACAAGACATCCCAACTCCTGTATTCAATGTTCTGACCAATGAAACCAAGCATGCTGAATGCCTTCTTCACCACCCTATCCACCTGTGACTCCACTTTCAAGGAGCTATGAACCTGTACTCGTAAATCTCTTTGTTCTATAACTCTCCCCAACGCCCTACCATTAACGGAGTAGGTCCTGGCCCGATTCGATCTACCAAAATGCATCACCTCACATTTATCTAAATTAAACTCCATCTGCCATTCATCGGCCCACTGGCCCAATTTATCAAGATCCCGTTGCAATCCTAGATAACCTTCTTCACTGTCCACAATGCCACCAATCTTGGTGTCATCTGCAAACTTACTAACCATGCCTCCTAAATTCTCATCCAAATCATTAATATAAATAACAAATAACAGTGGACCCAGCACCGTACCCTGAGGCACACCGCTGGGCACAGGTCTCCAGTTTGAAAAACAACCCTTTACAACCACCCTCTGTCTTCTGTCGTCAATCCAATTTTGTATCCAATTGGCTACCTCACCCTGGATCCTGTGAGATTTAACCTTATGTAACAACCTACCATGCGGTACCTTGTCAAAGGCTTTGCTAAAGTCCATGTAGACCACGTCTACTGCACAGCCCTCATCTATCTTTTGGTTTAAACTAAAGTGGCAGGGGGTTGGGAACCTGAGCAGGGAGAGAGAGGAAAGCGTAACAGGAAGGGACAGAAGGTATGGAGTAATAGGTAAAGTGTTAAAAAAGGAAAAAGCAGGAACTAAGCGTCACAAAACAGATTTGAAAGTTCTTTATCTGAATGCACGTAGCATTCGTAATAAAATGGACGAGTTAACGGCACAAATAACTACGTATGGGTATGATCTTGTGGCCATTACAGAAACATGGCTGCAGGGTGACAACAACTGGGAATTAAATATGCCAGGGTATTTAACAATCAGGAAGGACAGGCAGGAAGGAAGGGGAGGTGGGGTGGCTATGTTAATAAAGGAAGGAATCACTGTAATACAGAGAAATGATATTGGGACAAAGCATCAAGATAATGAAACAGTTTGGGTGGAGATAAGGAATAATAAGGGAAAAAAAACATTAGTGGGCGTAGTATATAGGCCTCCTAATAGTTGCAACTCTGCTGGAAGAAGTATTAATCAGGAGATAGTCGGGGCATGTAATAAGGGAACAGCCATAATTATGGGGGATTTTAATTATCATATTAACTGGACAAATCAAATTGGGCAGAGCAGCCTTGAGGACGAGTTCATTGAGTGCATCAGGGATGGATTTCTTGAGCAGTATGTAACTGATCCTACAAGGGGGCAGGCAACCTTGGACCTGGTCCTGTGTAATGAGTCAGGATTAATTAATAATGTCCTAGTTAAGGATCCCCTTGGAACGAGCGACCACAACATGGTTGAATTCCATATCCAATTAGAGGGTGAGAAGGTTGATTCTCAAACAAGCGTACTGAGCTTGAATAAAGGAGACTATGATGGTATGAGAGCGGAATTGATTAAAGTGGACTGGGAAAATAGATTAAAGGGTAAGACGGTACATGAGCAGTGGTGTTCATTTAGGGAGTTATTTTACAACTTTCAAAATAAATATATTCCACTGAGGAAAAAAGGGTGTAAAAGAAATGACAGCCACCCGTGGCTAAGTAAAGAAATCAAGGATAGTATCCGACTAAAAACAAGGACATATAAGGTAGCCAAACTTAGTGGGAGGATAGAAGATTGGGAATTCTTCAAAAGACAGCAAAAAGTAACTAAAGGATTGATTAAGAAAGGGAAGTTAGATTATGAAAAGAAATTAGCAAAAAATATAAAAACAGATAGCAAGAGTTTCTATAGTTATATAAAAAGAAAAAGGGTGGCTAAGGCAAACATAGGTCCCTTAGAGGATGAGACCGGGAAATTAATGGTGGGAAACATGGAGATGGCAAAAATGCTGAACAAATATTTTGTTTCAGTCTTTACAGTAGAGGACACTAAGAATATCCCAACACTGGACAAACAGGGGACTCTCGGGGGGGAGGAGCTAAATACGATTAAAATCACTCAAGAGATGGTACTCAGTAAAATAATGGGACTCAAGGCGGATAAATCCCCTGGACCTGATGGCTTCCATCCTAGGGTCTTGAGGGAAGTGGCAGTAGGGATTGTGGATGCTTTGGTGATAGTTTTCCAAAATTCCCTGGACTCAGGAGAGGTCCCGGCAGATTGGAAAACTGCTAATGTAACACCGTTATTTAAAAAGGGTAGTAGGCAGAAGGCTGGAAATTATAGGCCAGTTAGCTTAACATCTGTGGTGGGTAAAATTTTGGAGTGTATTATTAAGGAGACAGTAACGGAACATTTAGATAAGCATAATTTAATAGGACAAAGTCAGCATGGCTTTATGAAGGGGAAGTCATGTCTGACAAATTTGCTTGAGTTCTTCGAGAATATAACGTACAGGGTGGATAAAGGGGAACCAGTGGACGTAGTGTATTTAGACTTCCAGAAGGCATTCGACAAGGTGCCACATAAAAGATTATTACTTAAGATAAAAAATCACGGGATTGGGGGTAATATTCTGGCATGGGTGGAGGATTGGTTATCGAACAGGAAGCAGAGAGTTGGGATAAATGGTTCATTTTCGGACTGGCAACCAGTAACCAGTGGTGTTCCACAGGGGTCGGTGCTGGGTCCCCAACTCTTTACAATCTATATTAACGATTTGGAGGAGGGGACCGAGTGCAACATATCAAAATTTGCAGATGATACAAAGATGGGAGGGAAAGTAGAGAGTGAGGAGGACATAAAAAACCTGCAAGGGGATATAGACAGGCTGGGTGAGTGGGCGGAGATTTGGCAGATGCAATATAATATTGGAAAATGTGAGGTTATGCACTTTGGCAGGAAAAATCAGAGAGCAAGTTATTATCTTAATGGCGAGAGACTGGAAAGTACTGCAGTACAAAGGGATCTGGGGGTCCTAGTGCAAGAAAATCAAAAAGTTGGTATGCAGGTGCAGCAGGTGATCAAGAAAGCCAACGGAATGTTGGCTTTTATTGCTAGGGGGATAGAATATAAAAACAAGGAGGTATTGCTGCAGTTATATAAGGTATTGGTGAGACCGCACCTGGAATACTGCATACAGTTTTGGTCTCCATACTTAAGAAAAGACATACTTGCTCTCGAGGCAGTACAAAGAAGGTTCACTCGGTTAATCCCGGGGATGAGGGGGCGGACATATGAGGAGAGGTTGAGTAGATTGGGACTCTACTCATTGGAGTTCAGAAGAATGAGAGGCGATCTTATTGAAACATATAAGATTGTGAAGGGTCTTGATCGGGTGGATGCAGTAAGGATGTTCCCAAAGATGGGTGAAACTAGAACTAGGGGGCATAATCTTAGAATAAGGGGCTGCTCTTTCAAAACTGAGATGAGGAGAAACTTCTTCACTCAGAGGGTGGTAGGTCTGTGGAATTTGCTGCCCCAGGAAGCTGTGGAAGCTACATCATTAGATAAATTTAAAACAGAAATAGACAGTTTCCTAGAAGTAAAGGGAATTAGGGGTTATGGGGAGCGGGCAGGAAATTGGACATGAAGCTGAGTTCGGATCGGTCAATGCCCTGTGGGTGGCGGAGAGGGCCCAGGGGCTATGTGGCCGGGTCCTGCTCCGACTTCTTGTGTTCTTTAGATTTGTGGTTGGGATCAGATCAGCCATGATCTTATTAAATGGCGGAGCAGGCTCGAGGGGCCGATTGGCCTACTCCTGCTCCAATTTCTTATGTTCTTAGAAGGCTATGCTGATAAGAGTTATATGAAGTAGGGAGGGAGGAGGCTCGTGTGGAGTATAAACACCGGCATAGACCAGTTGGGCCAAATGGCCTGTTTCTGTGCTGTAAACACTATGTAACACTATGTACCCCTTCAAAAAACTCAATCAAATTCGTGAGACATGATTTTCCACTCACAAAACCATGCTGACTGTTCCTGATCAGTCCCTGCCTCTCCAAATGCCTGTAGATCCTGTCTCTCAGAATACCCTCTAACAACTTACCCACTACAGATGTCAGGCTCACCGGTCTGTAGTTCCCAGGCTTTTCCCTGCCGCCCTTCTTAAACAAAGGCACAACATTTGCTACCCTCCAATCTTCAGGCACCTCACCTGTAGCTGTCGATGATTCAAATATCTCTGCTAGGGGACCCGCAATTTCCTCCCTAACCTCCCATAACCTCCTGGGATACATTTCATCAGGTCCCGGAGATTTATCTACCTTGATGCGCGTTAAGACTTCCAGCACCTCCCTCTCTGTAATATGTACACTCCTCAAGACATCACTATTTATTTCCCCAAGTTCCCTAACATCCATGCCTTTCTCAACCGTAAATACCGATGTGAAATATTCATTTAGGATCTCACCCATCTCTTGTTGTTCTGCACATAGATGACCTTGTTGATCCTTAAGAGGCCCTACTCTCTCCCTAGTTACTCTTTTGCCCTTTATGTATTTGTAGAAGCTCTTTGGATTCTCCTTTGCCTTATCTGCCAAAGCAATCTCATGTCCCCTTTTTGCCCTCCTGATTTCTCTCTTAACTCTACTCCGGCAATCTCTATACTCTTCAAGGGATCGACTTGATCCCAGCTGTCTATGCATGTCATATGCCTCCTCCTTCTTTTCGACTAGAGCCTCAATCTCCCGAGTCATCCAAGGTTCCCTACTTCCACCAGCCTTGCCCTTCACTTTATAAGGAATGTGCTTACCCTGAACCCTGGTTAACACACTTTTGAAAGCCTCCCACTTACCAGACGTCCCTTTGCCTGCCAACAGACTCCCAATCAACTTCTGAAAGTTCCTGTCTAATACCATCAAAATTGGCATTTACCCAATTTAGAATTTTAACTTTTGGGCCAGACCTATCATTCTCCATAGCTATCTTAAAACTAATGGAATTATGATCACTGGTCCCAAAGTGATCCCTCACTAACACTTCTGTCACCTGCCCTTCCTTATTTCCCAAGAGGAGGTCAAGTTTTGCCCCCTCTCTAGTCGGGCCATCCACATACTGAATGAGAAATTCCTCCTGAATACACTCAACAAATTTCTCCCCATCCAAGCCCCTAATGCTATGGCTGTCCCAGTCAATGTTGGGAAAGTTAAAGTCCCCTACTATTACCACCCTATTTTTCTTGCAGCTGTCTGTAATCTCCTTACATATTTGCTCCTCAATTTCCCGTTGACTATTTGGGGGTCTGTAGTACAATCCTATCAAAGTGATCTCTCCCTTCTTATTTTTCAGTTCTACCCATATAGACTCAGTGGGCGAACCCTCGGATATATCCCCTCTCACTACTGCCATGATGTTCTCCCTAATCAAGAACGCAACTCCCCCTCCTCTCTTACCTCCTGCTCTATCTTTCCTATAGCATCTGTACCCTGGAACATTGAGCTGCCAGTTCTGCCCCTCCCTTAGCCATGTTTCAGTAATAGCTATAACATCCCAGTCCCATGTACCCATCCATGCCCTGAGTTCATCTGCCTTGCCCATCAGACTTCTTGCATTGAAATAAATGCAGTTTAATCTAGACTTCCCTTGGTCTTTGCCCTGCTTTCTCAGACCATCTGTCCGGTCATGTTTTGTACACTCTCCCTTACTGCCTTTTGTTTCTGTCACCACTTTACTTCCCACTGATTTCCTGCATCGGTTCCCATCCCCCTGCCACATTAGTTTAAACCCTCCCCAACAGCACTAGCAAACACTCACCCTAGGACATTGGTTCCAGTCCTGCCCAGATGCAGACCGTCCAATTTGTACTGGTCCCACCTCCCCCAAAACCGGTTCCAATGGCCCAGGAATTTGAATCCCTCCCTCTTGCACCATCTCTCAAGCCACGTATTCATCCTAGCTATCCTGTCATTCCTACTCTCACTAGCCTGTGGCACTGGTAGCAATCCTGAGATTACTACCTTTGAGGTCCTACTTTTTAGTTTAACTCCTAACTCCCTAAATTCAGCTTGTAGGTCCTCATCCCGTTTTTTACCTATATCGTTGGTGCCTATATGCACCACGACAACTGGCTGTTCACCCTCCCCCTCCAGAATGTCCTGCAGCCACTCCGAGACATCCCTGACCCTTGCACCAGGGAGGCAACATACCATCCTGGAGTCTCGGTTGCATCCGCAGAAACGCCTGTCTATTCCCCTTACAATCGAGTCCCCTATCACTATAGCTCTGCCACTCTTTTTCCTGCCCTCCTGTGCAGCAGAGCCAGCCACGGTGCCATGAACCTGGCCGCTGTCACCTTCTCCTGGTGAGCCATCTCCCCCAACAGTATCCAAAACGGTATACCTGTTTTGGAGGGAGATGACCGCAGGGGACCCCTGCACTGCCTTCCTACTCTTCCTCTATCTGTTGGTCACCCATTCACTATCTCCCTCAGTAATTTTTATCTGTGGTGTGACCAACTCACTGACCGTGCTATCCACGACTTCCTCAGCATCGCGGATGCTCCAAAGTGAGTCCATCCGCAGCTCCAGAGCCGTCAAGCGGTCAAACAGTAGCTGCAGCTGGACACACTTCCCGCAGGTGAAGGAACCAGGGACACAGGAAGGATCCCTGAATTCCCACATCCCACAAGAGGAACATGACATGGGTCTGGGATCTCCTGCCATAACTTAACCCTTAAGTTAGCTGAACAACAACTACAATGTCAAGAAAAAAAAAGGAAAGAAAAACTACTTACCAGTCACCAGCCAATCACTTACCTGTTGGCTGTGACTTCGTGCCTCCAGCAGCCGCAGTAGCTCGATCCTCCTCCTAGTCAACTTGCTTGCCCTCCTCACAGTGCCTCCTTTATTTTTTGGTTAGAGGAGGAGGGAGAGAAACACAAGTGTAGTGTTTCGGGTTTAACTGCTCCTCGACACCAGTTCTTCTGCTACCCACTGTTCAGTGGAGGTGACTGAGCTGACTTCTCCCAGAATGCCCCTCTGTCTCCTCTCCTTTTTTGAAGACATTGCAGGGGAAGCGCAATTGAAACTATATACTTTGGGGATTTTCAAAAAGGCTATTGATAAGAATCCATGTTGGCAAGGTAAAGAGGAACAGAATAAGACAATAAGAAATAAGTATGACACTAGAAAGACAATTGGCTTAAGAACAAGAAATGGAGGGTGCTGATAAATGGGCATTTTTCAAAAAGTTTACAAATGGGGTGTCGAGGCCCTTGAGAGATATGTATTGTTCACTTTGACAAGGTTACATTAAATAAAATGTTCCAATTGGCAGCTAAAAAAGACTTGAATTTAAACAGCGCCTTTCACGACCTCAGGACGTCCCAAAGTGCTTTACACCCAATGAAGTACTTTTGAAGTGTAGTCACTGTTGTAATGTAGGAAACATGGCAGCTAATTTGTGCACAGCAAGGTGCCACAAACAGCAATGTGATAATGACCAGATACTGTACTGTTAAAAGAAAATGCGAGGAAGTCATGAGAAATTATGGAGCCAATTTCTGCCCCTGTTTTTGGGGAGGGGGCTTTAAAGGAAGAGAAATGGCAATGCACTATATGCTGCCCCATTCCCACTGCTGATCTGCTATTAATAGGCTGCTGTTAAATCGGGGTTCGTTTTGAAGTAGAGTGGCATAACATTAAAGGGACAGCTCTAGGCCGCTCTGCAAATGCAGAACAAAAATACAGTGGCACTGATATTTGTAGGGTTTAGAACGCTCCTCCTGATCCCACAAAACTCTTCCCATCCTTGCTGGTCCCTGCATGACTCCTATCCCAGAGTGCCTCCCTTCTCTTTAAAGGAAATTATTCTATTGAGGCCCAACCATGAAAATTGATCAGGCCTCACACCCACTATTAACAAGCAAGCATATTGTTGACAAATGTACTTGAAAGATGAATTTTAACAGTGTTACACTTGTAGAATATTACAACTCTAACCTGTCATCTAATAATGTTGCAGAGCTGAAAGAGTTAAAATCATTACCTTAACAGCATTACTCTTTTTCTAGAACTGTCTCTGTCTTGGAATACTGTGGTTTACCATGCTAAGTGATCCATTTAGACATGAATCATATCCTTGATATCATTCAACACTTCAAATAACAGGAAACAGGAGGGCAATTAGGATTGCTGGGGTCCAAGTTCTTGTGGAACAGCTGATCCTTTACTGCATAATACATGGTTGTATGCACATTGCTCTCTAATTTAGAAAATCATAGCCATTTCCTCTTTTTTAAAATGCTGTCTGATGCTCGTAAATCTGTTGTACCTTTTCTGCATCAATGTAAAGACCTTATTTCCTGCTGTAGGATGTAGATTGTGTCTGATTTTCTCACAGGCTTTAATCTATTAATGAACAAGTAGGTGAGCAGTTGTGGGGGCTGTAACTAACTGGACTGGTTCGGCAGGTTCAGCTGGAGCAGACCGGAAGTTTCTGAAAAACATTTGACATAATCATATATAGAAGTTTTTCACCACCAGTATGAGCTTTTCTCTAGGAAAATATGATTCCATGTTTTTGTTGTGCTTGCAGGCTATTTAAACAGTATGGAGGCACCACTATCGGACAAAACTATAAAAAAATCCAACAGAACTTACTAATTGGAGGTGCAAAGTATTTGGAAAATATATTTTGATTGGGAAAGTGAAAAAAGGCAGAAGAGCCAGATATTGTTTTTGTCGCAATGTCATCACTCACAAGTAAAGTAATGATGCAATTGAACTGATTTATGTCATTGGCTCGCGTTTCAAAAGTAACAGGCTTGCTATATGCTTTTTTCATGAGGATGGTACACCTTTGAGATATTTTTCCTCACCCAAGATTTTTCTTGAGTAGTAGGAACAGTTGTCTTATTTTTCACCATTTTAAATTGGCCTCTTTAGATTTCTCTATTCCACACATCAAGATAAGCAGTTAATTCTTGAGCAGACCTCAATTGTCCTAGGCGATTTGCTTTCTGATTGTTCCTTGCTCTCTGTGGTACAAAGCAAAACTTCAACTTGGCTTCTCCCCAATGACGGCAGAGCTGAAACAGAAGCTATCCTTGTGGGAGAATCATGGATGCAAGCCTGGATCTTACCATGTGTGACCCATGGCATTAGAATTTCAGTGCTTTGTATCATTATGCCAATCAACTATATAAGCAACAACTTAAGTTGCTGAAGTATTATGCAGTGATAGGAATTACCCCATTCTGAATGATGGCCAACAGTCTATGCAGGATATCTCACCAGTGAAGGTCACTAAAAATATTCTTACAGAAGTGTGAAGGATTAATTTATAGGATTTATAAGTTATGACTGTGTTTAACACAAATGAAAGAATGCCAGAAACTCACTGTCCGCTGTGATTTATTCTGTTTAGGGAGCAAACAACCCCTTAATTTTAGCACTGTCAGCTTGAAACAAACTTTCAACCATCATACATGTGTGCAACATTGCTTTAAATTACTGCTTCATTAGGCCATGAAATTATGTGACTGTTCACCCCTGTGTTAATAAATACAGATATATTTGAAAAAGAAACAAAGGCAGATTGTTAAAACTGCAAACTGCTATGCCTATAATGAGAAGGCACTGCTTTACATTTCTAATTGTAAACAATTTTACAACACCAAGTTATAGTCCAGCAATTTTATTTTAAATTCACAAGCTTTCGGAGACTTCCTCCTTCCTCAGGTAAATGTTCAGGATCTCCTTGAAGCCTACGCATTTATACATATAGAACAATACATGGTGTTTACAGACTGCCCCTGCAACTGCCCGTTGCCAAGGCAATCACCGTGTTCAGACAGAGAGGTGTCACCTGCAGAACCCCCGAATACACATTCAACAAAAAAACAAACAGGGAAAAAAACAGAGAAGAAAAACAGAGAGAGGCAGAAACATCCGGAAGGCAGAGAGAGCCAGCAAATGACCCATTATATTAAAAACAGATAACATTTGTTCGCTGGTGGGGTAACGTGTAGCGTGACATGAACCCAAGATCCCGGTTGAGGCCGTCCTCATGGGTGCGGAACTTGGCTATCAATTTCTGCTCGACGATTTTGCGTTGTCGTGTGTCTCGAAGGCCGCCTTGGAGTACGCTTACCCGAAGGTCGGTTGATGAATGTCCATGACTGCTGAAGTGTTCCCCGACTGGGAGGGAACCCTCCTGTTTGGCGATTGTTGCGCGGTGTCCGTTCATCCGTTGTCGCAGCGTCTGCATGGTCTCGCCAATGTACCATGCTCTGGGGCATCCTTTCCTGCAACGTATGAGGTAGACAACGTTGGCCGAGTCACAGGAGTATGAACCATGCACCTGGTGGGTGGTGTCCTCTCGTGTGATGGTGGTATCTGTGTCGATGATCTGGCATGTCTTGCAGAGGTTACCGTGGCAGGGTTGTGTGGCGTCGTGGACGCTGTTCTCTTGAAAGCTAGGTAATTTGCTGCGAACGATGGTCTGTTTGAGGTTGGGTGGCTGTTTAAAGGCGAGTAGTGGAGGTGTGGGGATGGCCATAGCGAGGTGTTTGTCCTCATTGATGACATGTTGAAGGCTGCGGAGAACATGGCGTAGTTTCTCCGCTCCGGGGAAGTACTGGACGACAAAGGGTACTCTGTTGGTTGCGTCCCGTGTTAGTCTCCTGAGGAGGTCTATTAGGACTTACATTTCTAAAGTCATAGGCAGGAAAGTTCAAGGCTTTTGGAGTTGGAGGGAGAGGTACAAACATTACAGTATGAACAAGCAATAAAAAAATTCTTGAGGTTGAAGGGGTAGGTTATCACTGGGATCCAATTCCAACCTGTTTTCTTCAAACGCTTCTGTCAAGGTGCCTATAGGTCCAGGTTTCAATCTTGATGAAGAATAGCATTTCAACTTGTGTACTTATATTATTGAGTTTGCACTAACGTCATGGATAGGGAATTGTCACAAGGCATGGGCTAGATAGACCAGTGGGTCTTTTCCTGTCCATCATTGTTCATATATTTAACATTTACATGATGGTCAGCTACAGTAATGCTCTCAGCATAGTACCAAGTATTGGTTATTGTGAAAGCATTTCTGACTGTTGGAAACATGCAACAGAACAATGAGTGCTTGAAAGAGAAGTTCATGTTTTGGGTAACACTTCATCTGAATGATTCCACCTGAATCATTTTTATTCTTACTTCTGAATGTTGCTCATAATTATTGGTAATTATTTTATACTAGACCTCTGCTAGACCTCCTGTTGAGTTGCATCTAAGTTTATATTTACTATTCATATAAATTTAAATGGGGGAATTTTAACCCCCCATGACGGGTGGGAGAGGGTTGGGTGGGGGGTTAAATTGGTAAATATGTGAAACCCAACTCCAACTTGTTGCGAACGCGCCCAGTTTAATCACAGTGGGTTTGGGGGTGTCCAAGTAACCCGCTCTGGAGAGGCAGGTCAGTGATTATAATATTTAAATGAGGCTCTGTTCCTCAGATTTTGGGAGCCATTAGAATTTAACGCTGCAGGCCAGCAGCCGAAGGGAAGCAGGACCTGCCAGATCCAGCAGCTAAGTGGTTTTCCATCACTGCTTGTGGGTCAGGAGGAGCAGGGGTGCTTCCCCCCGGCCCCTCAAGAAAACCTTCTTTCCCTCCCCGCGATCGGCCGACTCGTCCGTGATCTTCAAATCCGCACCCCCTCACCCCCACTGTGATCTTTGGACCTCCCTGAAATCTTCAGACCCCGTGCTCTATCCTTCCCTTCCTCCTCGCTGACATGCTCTGAGCCCCCCTGCCCCCCACCAACCCCCGATCTTCTCTGATTGCTGGGGACCGTCCTCAGCGGACTCTGCCTGCTGCCTTCTACAGCAGGCTTTCCCGATTGGCAGCTGGCCAGCCTCTCAATCTGGCCGGCTGCCGGGCAGGAAACAGATTAAAAAATTCTAATGAGGTCCTGCCGTTAAATTCGCCATTGCTCCCTCCCTGCCTCCCCATAAATATCGGGGCCAAAATGTCATCTTCCTCAAACTATAAAAGCAGCAGAATCAACAGGCATTTAGATGTAACAAAAGCTAGAAATAAGGTTTATTCAGGTCTATATGTGGTGAATTGCTTTCAATTAGCAATTAGCTTTCAAGGGTCAATTGTTTGTGGCGTTCCAGGATTTCGATTATCATATATTTTGCTTCCGTCCATTTCCAAGGTTGCATCAACATTATTAAATCATATGAATTAGGATTGGCTGAATCTTTAATGAACTGAACTTGCGACTCACCAATAAAGAGGCATAGAATTCAACAAGTGATGCAAAGAAATGTCACAAATGAAAATGGGGAAAAGATTTTGCTGATGTTTTCAATTCCTGATCCTTTATCTGCGTATCCATCCTTTGAGTAAAGAATTTATTTTGAAATACGGACTGTTCAATGCTTTATTCATTACATTTCTGCAGCTGCTCTCTGTATTACTGAGCAACTGAAATCTATGGAGGTGCCCTCCTGCACATCTTAGTTGACATGTGTGTTTTGAAAGCTGCTAAAGGCAGTCAGCAATCAAAGGGTCAAGTGCTATTTTGTGCAAGCCTATGCAACATACTAAATCTTTCAGCAGGAGGTATCTGAATTTGTCCAGTAACCGAGAAATACAAGATATTGCACATGGTGCAAGTTCTTTTCCCATTTCGAAGATAAATGATGGCAATTCTCACTCTGATTTGTGAATATGTTGTCTTACAGGATCCACAAATAAACTAGCTGTAGTGTAAAACTTATCTCTTCTACCCCTTAGTTAAACAACTTTCCCTCTTTAACTTTAATATATCTAAAACCCCTGATGGATTACACAATAAATTACTTTCAGAATATATCAATTAAAAATATCTTTACAACATATATTAATTCTGTTAGTTGATACATGAGACCATAGAAACACACAGGAAAAAATATTTGAAGAGCAATATTCTGCAAAACTCCTGTTATATATACTGAGACTTTAATTGAACTGCAGTAATATTAAAATATTCTGTTAATAATTGTGGCTCATCTTAAGGAATATGTTTTGGAATTTTGTTGTTCCCTGCCATTTTAATGGTGCTGATTTGTTGAAATGGCCTAAAATTAAAATCAGCCCTCTTGTTTCATTCTTAGTTAGTTCATTATCATTCATGGAGAATGCATGGTACTTATTTTTCCTTCCTATGTGCAACATTTGTCTGCGTTAAATTTATCCGTCATTCATCTGCCCATATGCTTACTTTGTCCAAGTTATTCTGTCATTTCTGAGCTGCTTCCTCTGATTCCACTGCCCCTCCCAGTTTGGTATCATCAGCAAATTTGACCACTTTGCATTAAGTTTCTGAATCCTGACCATTAATGTCAATCAGAAAAAGCAACACTGAGCCCTGGGGCACCCCCCAATAGGATACTTGTATTTTTCTATCCTTCAGCCAATTTCTTATCCATTCCCAAGGTTTATCCAGAATCCTTACAGCTTTGGGTTTGACTAATAGCTTTTTGTGTTGGACATTGTCAAATGCCTTTAGAAGTCTAGGTATACTATTTTGTAGGGCTTTTCGCAGTCAATTTGGGCTGCCACTTTCTCAAAGAGGTTGAGGAGATTAATCAGGCATGATCTTCCCAAACTGAATCTGTGATGGCTACTGCTTACTAATTATTATTGTACAGATAATTCTCAAATCTACTCCTGACAATTGATTCCATTATTTTACCCGGAATGGAAATAAGACTAATAGGTCTGTAATTGCTTGTGTTGCATTTGTCACCCTTTTTGAAAACGGTCACCGCATTGGCCTGTTTATAATCTACTGGTACCTCTCCAGTGTCAATTGTCTCCCTTACACATCTCCTTCTTAGTCTCTTATGGCACTTTGGGATAAATACCTTCTATCTTTGGTGATTTATTTGTTTTGAGCCCTTTTAGCCTCTTTAGGACTCGAAGCTCATTTATATCAAAGTCGAATATTATTTCTGTCTAGGGAGGACATGTTACTCATATCTTCCCTTGTGAATACTTAGAGAAAGTAATCACGTTAACTGTCTATTCTCATTCTCAGTTTCAATTCTGTTTGCATCTTTTATGGTTTTCACCTCTTCTTTGACTGGCCTATTACTTTTGTAGTAAAGAATGAATATTTTTACTGTTATGTTTAGTTGTGCTTTTTTACCCTTTTAACTTGTTTCTGCAGAATGAATTGCAGCTTTATATATAAGCTAATATATCTGTCCAGTAAGCCTTTTTTAAAATTCGTTCATGGGTGTTTAGAGATGGGGCGGTAGTTTACGAGGACAGAGAGGTCAAGGGTAATTTTTGTCAGGGGGGATGGTGACGACATCAATTTTGAAAGGGAGGGGGAAAGTTTCTGAGGAAAAGGAACCATTTGCAATGTCAGCTAGCATGGGGCCAGGAAAGTGGGTTTGGAGTTGAGTAGAAATGAGCTAGTGGGAACAGGTTGGTCTCGTAGATGAGATGAACTTGGAGAGGTCAGGGGGGTGGGGGAGATGGAAGGGCAACTGGAAAAAGACAGGGGTTCAGGGATCAGGTCTGAGCTCAACTGGGAAGAGGTTGGGCTTGGTGAGCAAGAGGAATGGGGGAAGCAGCAGAGTCAACTCAGGGGAAAGTTTTCTCCAGGGGCATATACAGAAGGTAGTGGGGCTGAAAGGGAGTAGGGGGATGTGGGTGGTGAATGACACAATGAAGTGGTCAGAGATGGCATTGTTGCTGATCGAGACTACAGGAGTGGAGAGACCAGAGGAAATGGCAAGATTGAGCGGGTTGCCATGAATATGAGCTCATGTGGAGGAAATGGTTTAAGGAGGACAGGAGAGCAGTTAATTCAGAGGAAAGAGATGAAGGGGAGCTGAAATGGAGATTGAAATAAATGAGGATGAAGAATTGCTTGATGCAGGAGTTGAGGAAGGAAAGAAGGGAGTATATTTTGCCCCCAACAACATTCAAGAAGCTCGACACCATCCTGGACGAAGCAGCCCGCTTGATTGGCACTCCATCCACCACCCTAAATATTCACTCCCTTCATCACTGGTGCATCGTGGCTGCAGTGTGTACCATCCACAGAATGCACTGCAGCAACTCGCCAAGGCTTCTTCGACAGCACCTCCCAAACCCGTGATCTCTATCACCTAGAAGGACAAGAGCAGCAGGCACATGGGAACAACACCACCTGCACGTTCCCCTCCAAGTCATACACCATCCCGACTTGGAAATATATCACCGTTCCTTCATTGTCGCTGGGTCAAAATCCTGGAACTCCCTACCTAACAGCACTGTGGGAGAACCGTCACCACACGGACTGCAGCAGTTCAAGAAGGCGGCTCACCACCACCTTCTCAAGGGCAATTAGGGATGGGCAATAAATGCTGGTCTTGCCAGCGACACCCACATCCCATGAACGAATTTTTAAAAAATCTCAGGGAGAAATTTGGGCTGAGAGGGTGACAGACAAGGATTTTAAAGGAGAAGCAAGAGGGGTGGAACAAGGTGAGGTGCTTAAAGGACAAGAACCAGAGGAGCAAGGGAGAGAGGCTAAGGCCTGCTTTGGTGATAAAAGCCACATCACCAACACTAGAGCAATTTGGAAGGGGCAGGTGGTGGAAAGAATGGCCAGATGGAAAGGGTTTGGTAAGGGGCAAGGTGTTGCCACCATGAGCCATGTTTCAGTCAAAGCCAGAATGTCAATATAATCATCCACATCATCTATGTGTGCAAACGGGATTTCCACTGCACTTAAGGTGAAATAATGGCAGCAGAATGGGAGCAGCTCTGAGGTATTTCAATGTCATGGAATTAGCATAGATGCCTCCCCTCCAACTACCAACAGAAGACTGCACCTGTCCAATTTGATGTTCAGCTTGCTTTATGTACAAGCTAATATATCTGTCCAGAAAGCCTTTATTTTATTCGTTCATGGGATGTGGATGTCGCTGGCGAGGTTGGCATTTATTGCCCATCCCTAATTGCCCTTGAGAAGGTGGTGATGAGCCGCCTTCTTGAACCGCTGCAGTCCGTGTGGTGAAGGTTCTCCCACTGTGCTGTTAGGATGGGAGTTCCAGGATTTTGACCCAGCGACGATGAAGGAACGGCGATATATTTCCAAGTCGGGATGGTGTGTGACTTGGAGGGGAACGTGCAGGTGGTGTTGTTCCCATGTGCCTGCTGCTCTTGTCCTTCTAGGCGGTAGAGGTCGTGGGTTTGGGAGGTGCTGTCGAAGAAGCCTTGGTGAGTTGCTGCAGTGCATTCTGTGGATGGTACACACTGCAGCCACAGTGCGCCGGTGGTGAAGGGAGTGAATGTTTAGGGTGGTGGATGGGGTGGCAATCAAGCGTGCTGCTTTATCGTGGATGGTGTCGAGCTTCTTGAGTGTTGTTGGAGCTGCACTCATCCAGGCAAGTGGAGAGTATTCTATCACATTCCTGAATTGTGCCTTGTCGATGGTGGAAAGGCTTTGGGGAGTCAGGAGGTGAGTCACTCGCCGCAGAATACCCAGCCTCTGACCTGCTCTCGTAGCCACAGTATTTATATGGCTGGTCCAGTTAAGTTTCTGGTCAATGGTGACCCCCAGGATGTTGATGGTGGGGGATTCAGCGATGGTAATGCCGTTGAATGTCAAGGAGAGGTGGTTAGACTCTCTCTTTTTGGAGATGGTCATTGCCTGTCACTTATCTGGCACGAATGTTACTTGCCACTTATGAGCCCAAGCCTGGATGTTGTCCAGGTCTTGCTGCATGCGGGCTCGGACTGCTTCATTATTTGAGGGGTTGTGAATGGAACCGAACACTGTGCAATCATCAGCGAACATCCTCATTTCTGACCTTATGATGGAGGTAAGGTCATTGATGAAGCAGCTGAAGATGGTTGGGCCTAGGACACTGCCCTGCAGCAATGCCCTGGGGCTGAGATGACTGGCCTCCAACAACCACTACCATCTTCCTTTGTGCTAGGTATGACTCCAGCCACTGGAGAGTTTTCCCCCTGATTCCCATTGACTTCAATTTTGCTAGGGCTCCTTGGTGCCACACTCGGTCAAATGCTGCGTTGATGTCAAGGGCAGTCACTCTCACCTCACCTCTGGAATTCAGCTCCTTTGTCCATGTTTGGACCAAGGCTGTAATGAGGTCAGGAGCCGAGTGGTCCTGGCGGAACCCAAACTGAGCATCGGCGAGCAGGTTATTTGTGAGTAAGTGCCGCTTGATAGCACTGTCGACGACACCTTCCATCACTTTGCTGATGATTAAGAGTAGAATGATGGGGCGGTAATTGGCTGGATTGGATTTGTCCTGCTTTTTGTGGACAGGACATACCTGGGCAATTTTCCACATTGTCGGGTAGATGCCAGTGTTGTAGCTGTATTGGAACTGCTTGGCTAGAGGCGCAGCTAGTTCTGGAGCACAAGACTTCAACACTACAGCCGGGATGTTGTCGGGGCCCATAGCCTTTGCTGTATCCAGTGCCCCCAGCCGTTTCTTGATATCACATGGAGTGAATCGAATTGGCTGAAGACTGGCTTCTGTGATGGTGGGGATATCGGGAGGAGGCCGAGATGGATCATCCACTCGGCACTTCTGGCTGAAGATGGTTGCAAACGCTTCAGCCTTGTCTTTTGCACTCACGTGCTGGACTCCGCCATCATTGAGGATGGGGTTGTTTACAGATCCTCCTCCTCCCGTTAGTTGTTTAATTGTCCACCATCATTCGCGACTGGATGTGGCAGGACTGCAGAGCTTTGATCTGATCCGTTGGTTATGGAATCGCTTAGCTCTGTCTATAGCATGTTGCTTCCGCTGTTTAGCATGCATGTAGTCCTGAGTTGTAGCTTCACCAGGTTGGCACCTCATTTTTAGGTACGCCTGGTGCTGCTCCTGGCATGCTCTTCTACACTCCTCATTGAACCAGGGTTGATCCCCTGTCTTGTTGGTAATGGTAGAGTGAGGAATATGCTGGGCCATGAGGTTACAGATTGTGCTGGAATACAATTCTGCGGCTGCTGATGGTCCACAGTGCCTCATGGATGCCCAGTTTTGAGCTGCTAGATCTGATCTGAATCTATCCCATTTGGTATGGTGGTAGTGCCACACAACACGTTGGATGGTGTCCTCAGTGCGAAGACGGGACTTCGTCTCCATGAGGACTGTGCGGTGGTCACTTCTACCAATGCTGTCATGGACAGATGCATTTGCGACAGGTAGATTGGTGAGGACGATGTCAAGTAAGTTTTTCCCTCGTGTTGGTTCGCTCACCACCTGTCGCAGGCCCAGTCTAGCAGCTATGTCCTTCAGGACTCGGCCAGCTCGGTCAGTAGTGGTGCTACCGAGCCACTCTTGGTGATGGACATTGAAGTCCCCCATCCAGAGTACATTTTGTGCCCTTGCTACCCTCAGTGCTTCCTCCAAGTGGTGCTCAACATGGAGGAGGACAGATTCATCAGCTGAGGGAGGACGCTAGGTGGTAGTCAGCATGAGGTTTCCTTGCCCATGTTTGACCTGATGCCATGAGATTTCATGGGGTCCAGAGTCAATGTTGAGGACTCCCAGGGCCACTCCCTCCTGACTGTATATCACCGTACCGCCACCTCTGGTGGGTCTGTCCTGCCGGTGGGACAGGACACACCCAGGGATGGAGATGGAAGAGTCTGGGACGTTGGCTGAAAGGTATGATTCTGTGAGGATGGCTAGGTCATGCTGTTGCTTGACTACTCTGTGGGACAGCTCTCCCAATTTTGGAACAAGTCCCCAGATGTTAGTGAGGAGGACTTTGCAGGGTCAACTGGGCTTGGTTTGCCTTTGTCGTGTCCGGTGCCTGGTGGTCCGATGCCGGGTGGTCCGTCCGGTTTTATTCTTATGACTTTTCGTAGCGAGATTTTACAACTGAGTGGCTTGCTGGGCCATTTCAGAGGGCAATTAAGAATCAAAAACATTGCTGTGGGTCTGGAGTCACATATAGGCCAGACCGGGTAAGGGCGGCAGGCTTCCTTCCCTGAAGGGCATTAGTGAGCCTTAATTGTCTGACATGCCCAAATGTATCTGTTTGGGTTAGAGCTCTCATCATCTGTACCAAACCACAGTATTTTGACCTTTTCTGTTGTTGGGTGTGTTCAGTGTGGTAATAGCTTTTACTGAATGCATGTATTGTTGACTATACATACTATTGCACTGAGTTATAAGTCATCTTTAAAACTTGAGGGATACAGAATTATTTTTAATTCATGTTGAAATGTCTCATCCTCTCAGCAATTTTGTGAAGGAATGCATTCTTAAGACATAATAAGAACAATCTATATTCTTTGCACAAAATGTTTGGGAATTTGCCTCATCATTAAGGGAGGTTCAAATTTTATAATTTCTGTAAAGTTAAATGAACTTTCAAACAACTAAATAATTTGTCACAACAAAAGGCATATCTAATACTTGAGAAAAAAATACCATCACTACAAATTCTCAAGCAGCTTTATGTCCCTTTCCTTCAATGTTTTAAAATTCATTGAGTAATTTCCTAGTTTGGTATGAGAATAATTTTGTATCAACAGATAACATGAATTAATGGGCAATATTACCACGCTTGATCATTCAGTTGATAAATGCACAGTGTGGAACAGAGCCATACCGACAAGGAAGGCCCCAGGTTTGGCTCCTGATATGTGCTGAATTAGTGGCTCTCAGCTAGCACGGTGGTAGGGTGCTAAAGGGCTGAATCAGCTCAAATCCACTCACCGTCTAGGACTTCTGGCACTACTAGTACTATAACCCAGTATGAGAGAGGAAGAGAGGACAAAAGAGAATATCTCAGACTCCTTTTTAATAATCGGCATCAACAACACTTCATACATTACCACCAAAAACTAGGGACAGCCAGAGAACGGGATATCTTTTGCACTCTGTACAATTACACTATGGAAGCATTTCCTTCTGTTTATGATGATGCAATCCACTAATATAATTTTTGTCATGATAATATAATTTATGTTGTGAAAACACTTTCATGTCACAAAACATCATCACACCAGAGGAAACATATGGTTGCATTGCTTGACGGTCAAATCATTGTGACAAAATTATACTGGGCCCTTCCTGAGTGATTGAAATTCTCCTTTCCTAACAAACACAGTGATAATTCCCCTTTAACAATATATTCTCCAAAAAATAAACAGATTCCTTAGCAGTTTTCAAAAAGTATCCAAGTGTTCAATGGCAATTTATTTTGTTTGGCGTTGCAATTTCCTTCTTGTCTGACAACGCACAATCACTTTAATCATTCAATAATTAAATGCATTTATCTATGTTTTGTCTCAGTCAAGTCATTGACTAGCTGCTTGTCACGAATAGACAGACTAAAAGATGTAGGATAGCAGGGGATGAAACAGTCTTTTTCCATTTATTTCTTATTTTTTGTTGTGTACATACGGATAGCATCATCTTCAAGGCTTTCAGAAGACTTAAGTTGCTAATGAGTGGGAGGAAAAAGTTCTCAACCAAGAGATTTCATGTACCAAGATCAGCACTTTTTATGGTACAGCTCACTGAGCAGCAGTTTGGATGCCAGTTAAGAGATAGGATCCCTTTTGCTGTCTGCTGTAGACCATTTTTCAATACTATGGATCGAATCCTGTTATGCAAACACCTCATTTGTCATCGCATTTTATTTGTTCATCTATCAGGCTGTTTCAAGACCTATCTTTTAACTGTAAGAAAATTGGAATCATCTTGCCTTCTGCAAATAAGCACATAACGTTTGTTCACTAAATGCAAATTTGGACAAAATAATGGGAAGAATAATCAGATTGGGTTTGAAACTGTATGAGATAGAGTGATGTGACAAACCTTGGTCTTACTACAGCAATAATGTACAAATCCAGGAGTACCACATTGTCCAATATTAGAGTTGGATCAGGGTATTAAGGATTGACACAACGAGTGAAGCCAACACACTGTCCCTTGGGAAACGCCGCAGCTTTTTACAAAAAAAAATTTGTAAACATTGAATTCAGTACATGGGGCATGGATTCCATTGAAAACTCTTATTTCAAATTGCTCTTATGGGAAATCTCATTATAAAAATGCCAACATTTTCTGCAGTTACTAGTTATGCTTGTAGGTGGAACTGTGATAGGACTATCAATGTTCGAACTGTCATATCTTCTGTAAACATAACATTGCCTGTCACATAACATTGCCTGTTACATAACACCCACTGTTTTAGTGAATGCCCTGAAGAGTACTCATCTGCAGAGTGTGTATTGGCCAGTGACTATTCAGAATTGGAAATCTCTAAGGGTTTAATTAAAATTTAAAAGATTAAAAAATTACATATTTCATAATAACATGATTACATGTATCTATTGAAGTGACTTTTGTGTCTTTTAATTCAACCATTAAAGATTTTACTTGAAGGCCTCAGCCTCTCCCAAAATCCTGGTTTTGGATTTGATATTTTTGTCCAGAGCTGTGACACTTTGAGCTGACTTTGGGTTGTTCCACCTTATCATGTGCTGTATACCTAATTTGCCAGGATATATCAGTACCATTCAGTCAGCTGTACCGATGGATTTTTAAAAAAGTTTACAATAGTTTATGCTCGGTTCTTTTCCATAATTATTTGAAAGACTGCAGTGGCCTGTGGGTGCCAAACTGGTGTTTCTTTGCAGCTCACCGGCCAACCCGGCTGGGAAAAAGGTAGGTTTGGGGAATTGTAATAGCAGAGGTGGAGAAACCTGGGGTAGCAGCAACCACATTTTTCTTGTGCAGCCTGGAGGAGCTCTCCTGCTCCTACTGCCCCCACTGAGCTCTCCTACTCCTACTGGCCCCACAAAAAATAAGTTTAGCACATACCTTTTTGGGCTGCTTCCTCTTGCCCACCAGGTTTCACTGACCGGAGTGTCCCCAGCATGCAGTCAGTAGGCAGTTACAATGACATCGAGGTCCTTTGTACATCATAGGACCCCGATTTGCATAGATTGATGAGACTGAGACGGGTGATTTGGCCGCCCAGCGAAAGGTCTGGGAAAAATGGTGGTGGAGCAGGAACGGGATGTATGTTTACCACCATCATTCTAACTCTGCTCCCACCCCGATACTGCCAGGTGGGGTGAGTTAAATTCTAACCCAGAGATTCTATTGGTTAACACTTATGAGAGAGAGAGAAAGAGAAATAAATTTGATTTCTTTTTTTTGAAAAAAACACACATTTCTTTGAGGAAAACAGGGAGGGAGGATAGGAGGGAGTAGAGAGGAGAGCAAGAGATTGAGGATGAGGAGTTCTCTGGCCTCTCTCCATGTGAATGGGAATGGGAGAGGTTTGTGGTGAGGTGAGTGAAGGCAGAACAAGAGGGTGGGGAGGATATGGGTTTGAGCAGGTAGTTCAAAGGGGAAGAGGTCAGGATAGTGGTGAGAGTGAAGATGTGGTAGGATGGGGAGGAAATATGGGATAGTGAAGCAGTAGAAGGCGCAAGCAGACTATGGGGTTCAGGGTAAGCTGGAGTGACTGGGAATTCGGTGATCAGAGAGCTATGGAGGGCTATATTTCCCTCACAATCCCTGCCCAAAATGTAACCTGCAGCCATTGGTGGCTCCATTTCTTGCCATATCACACCACCATCCACCTCCTGAAACAAAAGAAGAAAAGAAAAAAAGAGATTGAGAAAAGCTGAAGAGGACAGAGAGAGAGAAGCAAAAAAAGGTGTTAGGGAGAGAAAAGAGGAGCGACAGAGAAAAGGGAACATAAAGACTGCAGAGACAGATAAGAGAGAGATTATACTCTCCAACCTACTGTGGGCAATGCCACGGGAGTTTGATTAGTATTTAAAAAGGCTAACGGGCTCCTAAGCTGCACAGGTTCATAAATCATATAATTAATTAGGAACTAAGATATGCTTTTCAGTCACTACAGCTAGTGGCACAGATACTGGACGACCGGAGGCTCAGGCTGACATCCACATAGTCAGATCTGCGTCACTGAGCGAAATCTTCTGACAATTCTTTTAGACCGGTCTAAAGTGGTCTCATTAAAAATGAGCTGTAGCTTCATTTAAATATTAGAATGACCCTGAAAATCCTTGGGAGTTACGTCAGGACTGTGCCCGCTGATGCCCACTAGCGTGAACCCCGTCAAGGTTTGCCGGGTCAGCGGAATGGCGTTTAATTTTCATGAGGCTGGAGAGCAAATGCATCACTGCAGATACATCTCTGCCAACTGCCTACCCCATTCAGCCAGAAAGTCCGGTGCCCTTGGGGGTGGGGAGGGTTGCCCAGAAGACCCCCAGACTTTTTATAGTCTTTCATCGGTACCCAGACTGTAAAAACAAATTCTGGCCATTCTTCGGGGGTCTGAACTTCTTTTAACCTCCAACATATCCAGGATGTTTAAGGAGATGATGTAACTGCTCATGAAATTCAGATTTTTGCTGCAATACAGAAAAATACTTGACAGCGTACTTATATATTTAGCTCTCTCAGCTTTTGTCAGCACATTAGGGCAGACTTTATGGTGATGTTGCTGAAGCATTTCATCAACATTGTGCTGGGCCTGATTATGGTCCGATATACTTATCAGGAAAGACTAAACAGGGTTAGGCTCTTTTCTCTAGAAAAAAGAAAGCTGAGGGGCGACCTGATAGAGGTCTTTAAGATAATGAAAGGGTTTGATAGGGTAGACATAGAGAAAATGTTTCCACTTATGGGGGAGTCCAAAGCAAGAGGTCATAAATATAAGATAGTCACTAATAAATCCAATAGGGAATTCAGGAGAAACTTCTTTACCCAGAGAGTGGTAAGAATGTGGAACATGCTACCACAAGGAATAGTTAAGGTAAAAAGCATAAATGTATTTAAGGGGAAGCTAGATAAGCCCATGAGAGAGAAAGGAATAGAAAGGTATGCTGGTAGAGGTAGACGAAGTAGGGAGGGAGGAGGCTCGTGTGGAGCATAAACGCCAACATAGACCAGTTGGACCGAATGGCCTGTTTCTGTGTTACATTGAGTTACATCGAAACTACAGCACAGAAACAGGCCATTCGGACCAACTGGTCTATGCCGGCGTTTATGCTCCAAATGAGCTCCCTCCCTCCCTACTTCATCTACCCTATCAGCATACCCTTCTATTCCTTTCTCCCTCATGCTTATCTAGCTTCCCCTTAAATGTACCTATGCTATTTGCCTCAACTACTCCTTTTGTTAGTGCATTCCACATTCTTACCAAAGAAGTTTCTCCTGAATTCCCTATTGGATTTATTAGTGACTATTTTATATTTATGACCTCTAGTTTTGGACTCCCCCACAAGTGGAAACACTTTCTCTATGTCTACCCTATTACACCCTTTCATTATCTTAAAGACCACAGTTAGGTCACCCCTCAGCCTTCTCTTTTCTTGAGAAAACAGCCTCAGCCTGTTCAGCCTTTCCTGATAAGGATATCCTCTCAGTTCTGCTATCATCCTTGTGAATCTTTTTTGCATCCTCTTCAATGCCTCTATATCCTTTCTATAATATGGAGACCAGAACTGTGCACAGTACTCCAAGTGTGGTCTAACCAAGGTTCTATACAAGCTTAGCATAACTTCTCTGCTTTTTAATTCTATCCCTCTAGAAATGAATCCCACTGTTTGATTTGCCTTTTTTATGGCCTTATTAACTTGTGTCACTACTTTTAGTAATTTGTGTATCTGTGCCCCTAGATCCCTTTGCTCCTCTATCCCATTCAGACTCTTCTTATTCAAGCAGTATGTGACCTCTTTATTCTTCCCACCAAAATGCACTTATCTATATTGAAATTCATTTGCCAATTGCACACCCATTCTGCAAGTTTATTAATGTCGTCTTGCATTTTGATGCATTCCTTCTTTGTATTAACTACATCCCCCAAATTTGATGCTGTAGATATAATGTAATTATGAATGGAAAATGAGCATCCAGTTGGATGTGCCAGTAGGAGCTCGCTGTTAGGGGTGTAGGAAAGACTCGTAAAGGCTCCAGATGCTTTTAAAGGGGCTGCTTGATTATTGCTGGGCAGTAAACTGGAAATGACTGGCCAACAATGCAGAGCACCTCCACTCTCAGATACTGCATTGGATGTGCTACTGGAAGGAATACAGCAAAGGAGGGTTTCCCTATTTGACAGAAAGAACTTGCATTTATATAGCACCTTTCATGACCTCAATATGTCCCAAAGCGCTTCACAACCAATGAAGTGCTTTTGAAGTGCAATCACTGTTGCAATGATAAGGACCCAAGGCACCCTCCTTGCTAGAGAAGCATTCAGGCTGTTTGGCAGGTGGTGACAGGCCTGACAGAAAATTTCAGGGTAAATTTTCTGGTTGTGGTGCATAGATGATGGGACCACATTGTAGTGAGCAGTAGCTTGTCAATTTTTTAAAAGGCTGACCTCATGTGATCTTGTGAAGTCAGGCTATTGACATGCGGGCTCCTTGCCTGGATTGGAACTGGCTCAAGGAGCTCGCAGATTGTAGGGGTGGGATTAACTGTGCAACAGCAGTTTTTATAGGGCTGATGCTGCTACTTAAAGGGAAACAACTTATGATTTCAGAAAGTTACAATTAACTCGCACTGGAAAACAATTCTTTTGTCAACTGCTGAATGCATCGATGCACTGCTGATTGATTAGTTTGGAAGATAATATCAGAGGTGGCATAGAATCCAAGGCTATCATCAACTTTACAGCCAGCAGCAAAGCCATCCAAGTTGTATATACTGGTCCAGTTGGAGAAGATGGTATAACATTGTGTTTACCTCTCCGGTAGTTTGTAAGCAGTGAAGGCGGATCTCCTTCATCATATTTGCTTTAAAAATCTCTGAAGTTAGACAAATTGGTAAAAAAAAACAAATACTGAGCAATTCAGCTGTCATGAGCACAAAGATTATGTACACTTTTATATAATCTACTCCCCCTGTAAACATTTATTTTCTCAGCCCAGAGTGTGCCTGACCCTGATCACCTGATTTATATGGACAATCTGATTCCACAGCATATTACTGCGATAACATCAGGAAATCCTTCCTATACTAATTTTCATGTTATTTCCATTCATTGTAATATTATAATGAAGCGTTCACCTATTTAAGGTAAAAGCACTTTAGGATGACTGAAAAAGCAACAATCAAAGTGATCTGAAGTAACACAACAGGCTGATATCCGATGAGAGCAATCTCTGCCTGACTTCCTTGTCTTTGATCACCCTTCCTATTCAAGTACCACCAGCCAAGGCATCAGAAAATTGGCCGTTGTCCCTTTACATAAAGAGGAAATCTACATCTGGACTTCACCATAGCCATCTCATAACACCGCATGATCAGAAGAGGCAGTCACCACAGGGCAATAAAACATTATCAGTTTTTCTCATGTATTGGAATAGAGTGCTGAAATACAGTGAGGTACTTTACCTACAAGCCTGTTCAGAAATAGTCAGAAGCCCATCATAACTATAGGTGATTGAGTGTCAAATAAGTTAATTGAAACTAATAGTTGCTGAAGTGTGAACAGGGGTTAATTAATACAGTACTATTAGGCTGATATATTTTAACAGAAACTGCTGTCTCACTTTTGTTAGTGCATTCCACATACTTACCAAAGAAGTTTCTCCTGAATTCCCTATTGGAAAAGAGAAGGCTGAGGGGTGACCTAACTGTGGTCTTTAAGATAATGAAAGGGTGTAATAGGGTAGACATAGAGAAAGTGTTTCCACTTGTGGGGGAGTCCAAAACTAGAGGTCATAAATATAAAATAGTCACTAATAAATCCAATAGGGAATTCAGGAGAAACTTCTTTGGTAAGAATGTGGAATGCACTAACAAAAGGAGTAGTTGAGGCAAATAGCATAGGTACATTTAAGGGAAAGCTAGATAAGCATGAGGGAGAAAGGAATAGAAGGGTATGCTGATAGGGTAGATGAAGTAGAGAGGGAGGGAGCTCATTTGGAGACTAATCTATTCTACACACTGCACAAGGACGGAACCTTTCCCCATTGACTATGGATTTGACATTCCATGCAAATATCCAGTTAAACACAACAACAACAACTTGCATTTATATAGCACCATTAATGTAGTAAAACATCCCAAGGCGCTTTTTAGGACAGATGACCAAAAGCTTGGTCAAAGAGGTAAGTTTTAAGGAGCATCGTACAGGAGGAGAGAGAGGTTGAGAGACAGGGAGGTTTAGGGAGGGAATCCAGAGCTTAAAGCCCAGGCAGCTGAAGACACAATCATCAGTGGTGGAGTGATGAAAATCGGGGATGCGCAAGAGGCCAGGGTTTTAAAAGAGGTGGCTGCAGAGATAGTGGATGCATTGGTTTTGATTTTCCAGAATTCCCTAGATTCTAGAACGGTCTCCGTGGATTGGAAGGTAGCAAATGTAACCCTGCAATTCAAGAAAGGAGGGAGTGAGAAAACAGGGAACTATAGGCCTGTTAGCCTGGTATCAGTAGTATGGAAAGTGCTAGAATCTATTATTAAGGAAGTAGTAACAGGGCACTTAGAAAATCATAATATGATTAGGCAGAGTCATTATGGTTTTATGAAAGCAAAATTGTGTTTGACAAATCTATTAGAGTTTTTTGAGGGTAGATAAGAGGGAACCAGTAGATGTAGTATATTTGGATTTTCAAAAAGCATTCGATAAGGTGCCAAACAAAAGGTTGTTATACAAGATTAGAGCTCATGGAATTGGGGGTAATATATTAGCATGGATTGAGGGTTGGTTTATGGACATAAAACAGAGAGTAGGAATAAACGGGTTATTTTCAGGTTGGCAGGTTGTAACTAGTGGGGTGCCACAAGGATCAGTTCTTGGGCCTCAGCTATTTACAATATATATCAATGACATAGGTGAGGGGACCGAATGTAATGTATCCAAGTTTGCTGACGATATAAAGCTAGGTGGGAAAGTAAGCTGTGGGGTGACGGAAAGAGGCTGCAAAGGGATATAGACTGGTTAAGTGATTCAGCGAGTTGGTGACAGATGGAGTATAATCTGGGGACATGTGAAATTATCCACTTTGGTAGAAAGAATAGAAAAGCAGAATATTTTTTAAATGGCTAGAGACTAAGAAAAGGGGGATCTGGGTGTCCTTGTACATGAATCACAGAATATTAACATGCAGGTACAGCAAGCAATTAGGAAGGAAATGGTATGTTAGCCTTTATTGCAAGGGGCTTGGAGTATAAGAATAAGAAGGTCTTGCTGCAATTATATAGAGCTCTGGTGAGACCACACCCGGAGGACTGTGTACAGTTTTGGTTTCCTTATTTAAGGAAGCACATACTTGCTTTAGAGGCGGTGCAACAAAGGTTCACTAGATTGATTCCTGGGATGAGAGGGTTGTCCTATGAGGAGAAATTAAGTAGAATGGGCCTATATTCTCTGGACTTTAGAACAATGAGAGGTGATCTCATTGTAACATATAAAATTCTTCGAGGGCCTCACAGGGTAGATGCTGAGAGGTTGTTTCCCCTGTCTGGAGAACCTAGAACTAGGGGTCATAGTCTCAAGATAAGAGGAGGGGTGTCAAGATGTAGATTTTAAGAAGGCTCTTAAAGTAGGAGCGGGAGGAGGAGAGATGGAAGGATGTAGGAAGGGAATTCAAGAGCATGGGGGCTGAAGGCACAGTTGCCAATGGTGGGGCGAAGGGAGGGAGGGATGCACAAGAGTCTTGTACAGCAGTGACTGGACTTTATTGGCAGTGAAGTTTTTTGGGCTGTCATAAAATACACTATATAAATGCAAGTTTTTTCTTCTTTCATAGTTCAACATTTCGTATGGAGACTTTTTTCAGTGCTAATAAAACTTTAACCTATGTTTCTTTTTTTTTTGTAGATGTCAACCGCCACTGAATACCTGGGTAAAGGCGCTATATAAATGCAAGTTGTTGTTGTATTTCCTGCAATTTTGAGTTAGCCACCATTTTTCATTTTTTCATTCTATATCAAGTATTGAAAAAGAAGCATCGGAAAAGGTAAAAAAGGGAGAGACTACAGTGTGAATAACAATGGAAACAAATAAAAATGATGGTATGCTCTCTAAAAATTCTTCTCAAATGCCTGTTTGATAATCGGAAAATATCAACACCACTTCCCTCTCCCCTCTCGCCACACTACGACCATCATAACAGATTCCCTGGTTCATTTAAATACGTAAGTCTGATCGCCTGAAGAGTATTCTAAATTTTAAGTCTCATATTGGTAACTCACTAAGGAAGCCCTAGTTAGAATCCCAACCTCACTTGGAGAGAGATAGTTGAGTTTGTCAGTCTTGCCTGGGACATCTGGGAGGGATGAGCGCCCAGGCTGAATACCAGATTGCTCAAATGAGACAAATAAAAAAACCTGCAGAAGCTGGAAATCAGAATCAAGAACAGAAAATGTTGGAAACATGCAGCAAGTTCGTCAGTATCTGTAAAGAGAAAATATTAGGGTTATAACTTTTGATCAGAACTCTGCTATAAATTTCCTGCATTTTCGGATTTCTAACCAAATGTGTCTCCTGTAAGTTGGATGGTTACAAACTCACAAAGAAATAGGTATGGAGGTGGTTCATGTGCTGGAAATTGGAGGACTTAAAAAAATTAAAAATCTGGGTTTAGATTCTCTTGGTAACCTCATAATTTGGTTGCAGTGTCATACTGCATTCACGAGGGGTAAAATTCAGCTTCAGCGGAGGTACAAAACGGGTGGTAGCAGATCGGGCGTCCATTGTACGCCCTTTCTTTTCTATTTTGCACCCCTGCCAAAGTCGAATTTTATGCCCATGGTATATTGTGAGTTGGGGGAGGGACCAATGCACAGTACAGTAGGCAAGTTAAATTCAAAGTGTCATATTTTTGCTTTATAATTGAAACAGAAAATGCTGGATCAGGTTGATCAGCATCTGAAAAAGAAGCAAAGTGCCTCCAGTTATAACTGAAAAAAAAATTGTGACTGGCCTTTTGAAGAGAGAGAATTTTTTACAGTTATCATTTTGGCTGGATTTGGTTAAAATACTTTATTCTTTGTGAAGTGGCCAAAGGCCATAGATATAAAAGTTCTTTGAAATTCAATCTGATCAGGTCAGTTAAGGGATTTTTGTCTCTTAAAAGTATTTTTTCTTATGTACTGAGCAGACCTTTGGCAAGTTGTTTTTTTCTCAGCTTTTTTGTTATTCTTTCTATCTGCTTACTTACACTGTAGGTCAGCTCACAGGATGAGACATGATGGCTTTACAAATCTAAAATGAAATAAGAGCAGCTGCTGGCAAAAATACCATTATAACAGCATCCACAAAATCATTGATGTTTCATTTAAATCGGGTAGCCTGCTATTCCAAATAGAACATTTTATTAAAGCCCGTGGCAAAAAGGATCTTACGTTTCAATTTCCCTGAGGCTGAAATGTTTTTTTTATTTCACTGACATTAGTTTATGGATGATATTGTTCCACTGTTTGAAATGTTGCTAAAACCATCTGCCACATGATATAACATTGGGCACTGGAACACTAGTTATGAGTGCCAGGATGTATGGGATTAGATCAAGCAGAATCCAAAAGGAAATTTAGAGGAAATCAGTCACTTAGAACTTCTTTGTAACCTCCTCGTAGATGCTTCAGAGCAGTGTTATGACTTTGACTTGAATGCTGGCTTTTTTTTAATTGATTTTTTTCCTGTTTAATTTTACCTTGATGGGAGCAGGCAAATCCTGGGAGCACCATTGACTGAAGGGCAAGTAGGTTGCAACAGAACAGGAAGCAGTATAGGCAACAGGAATAAGGAAAACATAAAGATGACAGCAGTAAGGAACCAGTATAGTAGCAGAAGTGAGGAAGCAGTATTGGGGAAAGCAGTGAAGGATAGCAGTTGGGAATCTATAGTGGAGGTAGCAGTATGGGGGACAACAGTGAAGAAGCAGCAGTTATTGTATCTTCACACACTTCCCTTGGAGAATAGTGGAAGGGTTAACAGCCTGACAGTGAATGCTCCTTCCATGGCCATGACCATCTTCATACCAGCCAATAGGATGGTTAGTCCTATACTATGAGACTTTTATGAACTCCCACAACCCATACATTGAGGGAGGAGCCACCCTTACCCACAAGTATCCCACTGGATATCAACACAGAGTTCAGAGCCTGAGTTCCGATCTCCACTTGCTGAGACTATCTGGAGTGGGGTTTGGAACCCTGAACCTTCTAACTCAGAGGCAGAAATGCTACCACTATTCCCCTTACAGTTTCCTCACACTCGGAGAGAGCAGTGAGGAAACTGTAAGGGGAATAGCAATGAGGAAGCAGTGATGGGGGGACAGCAGTGTGGAAGCTGTATGGGGAAACAGAAATGAGAGAAGAGCATAGGTAATAGCAGCAAGGAATTTCCAACAGTTGATAGATTGCACTAGGCAAATCGGGAGATTCAGAAACAAATTAAAACATTACAATAATTTCTGCTGGCAGTGATGACAATTATATGTTTTAGCATATTGAAATTTGCTGAAAACACCAAATGGAGGTTATTACAAATTATGAGAAGGATTGTGAAAGATTGCAGTAGGATATAGATGGGCTAGCAGGATGGGCAGCTAGGTGGAAGATTCTGTTCAATGTAGATAAATATTAAATAATACATTTTGGAAAAGAATACGGAAAGAAATACATCTTAAATGATAAGATGTGAAATGGAGCAAACGGCTGCGGGACCTTGGTGTGCAGATGCACAGATTATTAAAAATGGCAGCATAAGTAGATGCAGCCATAAAAAAGGAATTCTTGGTTTTGTATCTAAGGACAGAATACAAAAGCAAGGAGATAATGTTGAACTAGTACATGACATTAATTCTATTGTATCCGGAGTGTTGCGTACAGTTTTTGGGAAGAATATAAAAGTCAAGGCAAATGTGCAGTGTAGATTCATTAGGATGTAACAAAAGGGATGAGAGGTTATAATTAACTAACTTGAGAAGTTAGAGCTGGGAATTTCCTCGGAGCTTGAACTGTTCCGCCATTGTAACTTCACCGGAAGTTCGGAGCAAACCTTTTCTACACTTGTAAATGTGGTTTCCGCCTCGCTTCCAGCAAAGTTACAGCGGTGAAGGGAGACTGGCTCTGAGGAAATTCCTGGCCTAGGGCTTTTTTTTACTACAGCTGTGAAGGTTAACATGATGCAGGTTTTCAAGATCCTGTGGGGTTACGATAGGATAAATAGTGATTAGATTGTTTCCATTGATAAGTAAGGCAGTAATGAACAAACATAAATTTAAGATAATCGCAAAAAGAATTAGAGGGAATGTCAGAAAAAAATGATTTACACAGAGAGTGGTTAGAATGTGGAATCTCTGCCACAAACCATGGCTGAACCAGAGTCATGAACCATAGGACTCAGAGGAATTTTAAAAGATAGATGGCTCATGTGGAGAAAACTACTGGTATGGACTTGATGGGCTGATTGCCTGTTTCTGTACTGCAATGTTCCATGATTCGGTAATTCTATGGTATCTCACCCAAGTAACTATTCTTTGTATATGCACCTAGATAGCAGTGTTATCAAGCAATTCAACTAATAAGTGCTATAATCAAACTCAATCTCAAATGACTACACAAGTATACTTTCCATCAGAATCGAGAGTAATCAGGAGCAGGAACCTGGCTGGTTTCCCTTCTCTGTAGCCCAGAGTATTCCAGCTAATTATACTGTACCTACCACCATGCTGGCTGAGATCAGCTAACTCAACAAAAACTGAGGATTGAACTTGTGACCTTCCTAGTCTGTACGGCTCATTTCCACATCAGAGGAACATAGGAACAGGAGTAGGCCATTTAGCCCCTCGAGCCTGTTCCGCCATTCAATGAGATCATGGCTGATCTGTGAACTAACTCCATATACCCGCCTTAGCCCCATATCCCTTAATACCCTCGGTTAACAAAAGTCTATCAATCTAAGATTTAAAATGAACAATTGGGATAGCATCAAGTGCCGTTTGCGAAAGAGAGTTCCAAACTTCTACCACCCTTTGTATGTGGAAGTGTTTCCTAACTTCACTCCTGAAAGTCCTGGCTCTAATTTTTAGGCTATGTCCCCTAGTCCTAGACTCTCCAACAAGCAGAAATAGTTTCTCTCGATCTACCCTATCAGTTCCCCTTACTTTCTTGAAAACTTTGATCAAATTAACCCCTTAATCTTCTAAATTCCAGGGAATACAACCCTAGTTTGTGTAATCTTGCCTCATAATTTAACCTTTGGAGTACAGGTATCATTCTTGTAAATCTACGCTGCACTCCCTCCAAAGTCAAAATATCCATCCTAAGGTACGGTGCCCAGAACTGAACACAATACTCCAGGTGTGGTCTAACCAGGGCTTTGTACTGCTGGAGCATAACTTCTACCCTCTTGTATTCTAGTCCTCTAGATATAAAGGCCAGCATCCCATTAGCCTTTTTGATTATTTTCTGTACCTTTCCATGACATTTTAATGATCTATGTACATGGACCCCTAAGTCTCTTTGGACCTTTACTGATACGAGCTTTTCACCATTTAGAAAGTACTCTGATCTATCCTTTTTAGGTCCAAAGTGAATGTGCTTGCACTTGTCTACATTGAAATCCATTTGCCATAGTTTTGCCCGTTCACTTAATCTATTAATATCTCTCTGTAATTTTATGCTTCCATCTACACTGCTTACAATGCTGCCTATCTTTGTGTCATCGGCAAACTTGGATATGTGGCTCTCTATCCAGTCATCTAAGTCGTTAATAAATATAGTGAATAGTTGAGGCCCCAACACAGATCCCTGTGGGACACCACTAGTCACATCCTGTCAATTTGAGTACCTGCCCATTATCCCTACTCTCTGTCTCCTGCTGCTCAGCCTATTTCCTAACCAGGTCATTATGAGGACATTATCAAAAGCCTTCTGGAAGTCCATATAAACAACATCCATAGACATTCCCCTGTCCACTACTTCAGTCACCTCGTCAAAAACTTCAGTCAGATTCGTCAGGCATGACCTACCCTTTAAAAATCCACGCTGGCTCTCTCTGATCAGCTGAAAATTCTCATGGTGTTCAGTCACTCTATCCTTAATTATAGTCTCTAGTAAATTTCCCAACAGCAGATGTTAGACTAACTGGTCTATAATTCCCTGGTTTCCCCCTTTCATCTTTCTTAAATAGCGGAGTGACATGTGCAATTTTCCAATCTAAAGGAACGGTTCCTGAATTGAGAGAACGTTAGAAGATTATAATTAGAGCATCTGCAATGTTCTCACCTACTTCCTTTAAAAACCTGGATGGAAACCATCTGGTCCTGGGGATTTGTCACCAATGTGGTGGGCGGCTCCACTTCTAGTTCATGTGCTTCCTTCCCGGCATATTGGAGGCTCAGGGACCCATTTAGTGCCCAAGAAATGGGCGCGGCACCGTCATAATTTCTAGGCCCAAATCTCAACATATTTCAACATGAAAACCCAGCTGAAACATACAGTTTTATTGGGCATCAGTCAAATACCTTCTAATAAATTAATACAAACAGGTGGTAATCTCTTAGTTTTCTCACTAATATCAACCTATACATGATCCTAATGAGTAAACTTTTTGCGCAAAATAGACTCCTCAGTTTTGCTGATAAAAAGTGGTTGTGCAAAGGCAACTAGATAGCAATGCTATTTTACCTCATTGTTTTTCTCCAAGAATAAGTCTTTTGGTACATTGCATGCTATTCCATTTTAGCCTATCACTGACGGTCCAGCAGTTAATAGCAAAAGTCTATTTTTTGTCTTGTGTCCATTAATTGATAAAGAGGAGGTACCTGAAAGGCTAGCTGTACTTAAAGTAGATAAATCACCCGGTCCAGTTGGGATGCATCCTAGGTTGCTAAGGGAAGTAAGGGTGGAAATTGCAGAGGTACTTGCCATAATCTTCCAATCATCCTCAGTTACAGGGGTGGTGCCAGAGGACTGGAGAATTGCAAATGTTACACCCTTGTTCAAAAAAGGGTGTAAAGATAAACCCAGCAACTATAGGCCAGTCAGTTTAACCTTGGTGGTGGAGAAAATTTTGGAAATGATAATCCAGGACAGAATTAACTGTCACTTGGACAAGTGTGGATTGATTAGGGAAAGCCAGCACGGATTTGTTAAAGACAAATCATGTTTAACTAACTTGATAGAGTTTTTTGATGTGTTAACAGAGAGGGTCGATGAGGGCAATACAGTTGATGTGGTGTATATGGACTTTAAAAAGGTGTTTGATAAAGTGCCACATAATAGGCTTGTCATGAAGATTGAAGCCCATGGAATAAAGGGGGCAGTAGCAGCACGGATACAAAATTGGCTAAGTAACAGGAAGCAGAGAGTAGTGGTGAATGGTTGTTTTTTGAACTGGAGGGAGGTGTACAGTGGTGTTCCCCTGGGGCCGGTACTAGGACCACTGCTTTTCTTGATATATATTAATGACTTTGGACTTGGGTGTACAGGGCACAATTTCCAAATTTACAGATGATACAAAACTTGGAAGTGCAGTGTGGAGGTTAGTGATAGACTTCAAGAGGATATAGGCAGGCTGGTGAAATGGGCGGACACGTGGCAGATGAAATTTAACGCAGAAAAATGCGAAGTGATACATTTCCGTAGGAAGAACAAGGAGAGGCAATATAAACTAGAGGGCACAATTCTAAAAGGGGTACAGGAACAGAGAGATCTGGGGGTATATATGCACAAATGGTTAAAAGTGGCAGGGCAGGTTGAGAAAGTGGTTAAAAAAGCATACGGGATCCTGGGCTTTATAAATAGAGGCATAGAGTACAAAAGCAAGGAGATCGTAATGAATCTTTATAAAACACTGGTTTGGCCACAACTGGAGTATTGTGCCCAGTTCTGCACTCCGCACTTTAGGAAAGATGTGAAGGCCTATGAGAGGGTGCAGAAAAGATTTAGTAGAATGATTCCAGGGATGAGGGACTTTAGTTACACGGATAGACTGGAGAAGCTGGGGTTGTTCTCCTTGGAACAGAGAAAGTTGAGATGAGATTTGATAGAGGTATTTAAAATCATGAAGGGTCTAGACAGAATAGATAGAGAGAGACTGTTCCCATTGGTGGAAGGGTCAAGAACCAGAGGACATAGATTTAAGGTGATTGGCAAAAGAACCAAAGGTGACATGAGGAAAAACTCTTTTACACAGTGAGTGGTTATGATCTGGAATGCAATCCCAGGGGGTGATGGAGGCAGATTCAATCATGGCTTTCAAAAAGTAACTGGATAAGTAATTGAAAGGAAAAAATTTGCAGGGCTACGGAGATAGGGCGGGGGAGTGGGACTAGCTGGATTGGTCTTGCATAGAGCCGGCATGGACTCGATGGGCCAAATGGCCTCCTTCCATGCTGTAACCTTTCCATGATTCTATGATCACCCTGATGCCATTAACCACTCCCTCCCTTCCAGTTGGCTTTGCTACCCTAGTCCCTGTCCCTAACTTTATTATAATTTTAAAGCAATTCTCTGCAAAATTACACGCTACTGGAACGTCAGGACTATAGAGAGTTTCAGTGGATTTTGAACAACTAGTGAAAGGGTTAAATTTCCTTTGCAGTTGCCCATTTATCAATGTGTTTCTACATCAGGTGGATTGTACAACAGTCAGTATTTGGCCGACTTCAAATGTACATTTGACCTGAATTCACCAGTGGCAGGGTGGTTGATGCATTTTCAGTGATGGCAAAATAGCCACTTTTTTGTTTCAAAGTATATAGTCCAAAACAATGTCAAAAGAATAAATAAATGGGAGAAAGAGAGCTGTTGGAAATTAATTGCTCGAGGTTAGGCCCAGCATTGAAGAGTTGATGACAAATGGGGGAAGTTGTTCTCATAATGCACGTAACACAATCCACCTGTGATTGCTGCATCAGATAACCTAAAAGGCCCACTCATGAGTGACCATTCTTTTGTTCTTTTATGAACTTGTGTAGCTCAGAAGCCTTCTGCCCTGTAGAAAGTTGTCGCCTACACTGACAACCTTTGAATGATGATGGATGAAGTTTGATGCCTCCTTAATCACCTTCTCCAACATTAAAAACAGACTCCCAAACCAGTAATAAAATGAAAGATATGAGGCGAAGGCATTACTGTTCAGAGTTAGAAACTAATCCATCTGCCTGAAGAACGTACTTTGAGAAGAGAAGAAGGAAGAAAGGTCAGATTTAATGGTTGAACTCGATTATTCACATTGAAAACACACAATAATACAAAAGTCTAGTCATAATTAAAATAAACTTTCCCTACCTCAAAGACCATAATAAATGATAGTTAACACTGACTGAATCCTGTAGTTTCCTAGGCATACCATTGAAATCACAAACTGACACCAAGAGGCATTTTCACAATTACACTGGTTAAAGCTCTGATATCATCACCGACTAGAAGGGAAAATTCAGTAAAATGTTAATTTTTTCTGAATCCATGTGGATCATTTTAAAACTTTTATTTTTTCCTTTCATAGTTTCCTATGTCCATCATCCTAAGTCACAGGGTCTGAAATTCCGTCCTGGCCCTGGGCGCATCTCTGGTGTAACTGCTGAAAAATAAGGTGTGATCCATTTCCATCGGAATTCCACCCTATGGAGGGGAGGTCAGTAAATACTGGTGGGAGTCTCCTGGGCAGAATTTCTACCTTCTCCTTCTACGGGAGAGTGCCTGGGGGAGTTCCTAGACTTCTACGGGAAATTCTACAGTTTGCCGACTAATAGGCTGAAAACAGGCATGGGATTAGTTATGTGCCTAGTAAATGCCCCAAAATATCTGAAGGGAAAGGTAATTGACACCTTGCAGTGACGGCTGACATTCCAAACCTTCGCTGGAGCAGGGGCCACCAGTGCCCCTGTCCTGAACAGGCTAAGGACCTCAGCCCCACAGGATTTGGGGCAGGCTTGGCATTCATAGCTGTAGGCTCTTCCAGCAGACAAGAGACCCCGGAATTTCAGCCACGTAAGCTAAAAATAGACATACACAGAAAGTTGAGACCATTTTCTCCCTGCCCCACACACAAGCACAGAATCGTTCCTTCAACGTCGCTTGGTCAAAATCCTGGAGCTGCCTGCCTAACAGCACTGTGGGAGTACCTTCAACACATGAACTGCAGCGTTTCAAGAGGAAGGATCACCACCACCTTCTCAAGGACAACTAGGGATGGGCAATAAATGCTGACCTTGCTAGTGACGCCCATATTGTGAGGATGAATAAAAGAAAGCTTAGAGCTTACTTAATAGGCGTTCATGCGGAACTTTGTCAAATGTATTTTGAAAACCTAGGATTTTGCACAGTCCACCTAAGTTATCACTTTCTTCGAGAAGTCAAGGAAGTTGGTGCGGCAGGATCTTCACATTCTGAGCCCATGTTCACTGCTGTTTACTGGGTTATTGTTATGCAGAAAATCAGCAAGTTTAGTCCCAATAATTGATTCCATTATCTTCCAAAATTGAAGTGAAACTAATGGTCTGTAGTTGCCTGTGTCTGTATTGTCACTGGCACTGCATTAGCCTGTTTCTAATGTTCACATCCACTCACTCTCTCATAATGACTGTCAATGCTTCACGAATCTCCTCTCTAGTCTCCAAAGCCCCAGAGATAGATGATATTGATGAATACCATCATCCCTGGGTATTTATTTGTTTTCAGCTCTTTTCCTCTATCTAGGAGGTACAACGAAGGTTCACTAAATTGATTCCTTTGAGAAGAGATTGAGTAGAATGGGCCTATATTCTCTGGAGTTTAGAAGAATGAGAGGTGATCTCATTGAAACGTATAAAATTCTTCGAGGGCTTGACAGGTAGATGCTGAGAGGCTGTATCCCATAGCTGGAGAGGCTAGAACTAGGGGTTATAGTCTCAAGATAAAGGATCGGCCATTTAGGACCGAGATGAGGAAAAATTTCTTCGCTCAGAGGGTTGTGAATCTTTGGAATTCTCTACCCCAGAGGGCTGTGGATTCTGAGTCATTGAGTATATTCAAGACTGAGATTGATAAATTTTTCGACATTAAGGGAATCAAGGGATATAGGGATTGGGTGGGAAAGTGGAGTTGAGGTAGAAGATCAGCAATGATCTTATTGAATGGCGGAGCAGGCTCGAGGAGCCATATGGCCTACTCCTGCTCCTATTTCTTATGATCTTATGTTCATCTCATTTATATTGAATCAATTAAATTCACCTTGATTATCTCTGAGGACTTGAGCACACAATCCAGGCTGACCCATCAGTGCAGTACTGAGGAAGTGCTGCACTGTCAGAAACGCCATCTTTCGGATGAGACATTAAACCGAGGCCCCATTTGCCCTCCCAGGTGGACATAAAAGATTCCATGACACTATTCAAAGAAGAGCACAGGTTTCTCCCCGGTGTCCTGGCCAATGTTTATCCCTCAACCAACAACTAAAAACAGATTATCTGGTCATGATCACATTATTGTTTGTGGGACCTTGCTGTACCCAAATTGGCTGCTGCGTTTCCTACATTACAACAGTGACTACACTACACATTGGCTGTAAAACACTTTGAGACATCCTGAGGTCATGAAAACGTTATATAAATGCAAGTCTTTCTTTTCTTTCTGATTATCTAGATTATCTTTACCATGGTGGAGGGGAATCCTCGGCCGAGGAAAAGAGTGGCGTAAATAGTGGAGGGTGATTGGTCAAATGAGGAGGGTGGAAGGTGAGGACAAGGGGGGCGCTAACATGGTTCTGAGAGGGAGGAGAAAGAGTGAGGCTGGAAGTGCAGGAAATGATGGACACAGCCAAGGGCTCCGTTAACCATGATGTAGTGGGGTGGGGGGGGGGGAATCCTAAGATGTGGAAAAGGAGGACATTTTGGAAGTTGTGGTGTGGATTCCCCATCACCTAAAACACCTCCCGGTTCTGACCAGAAATGTTAACTGTACCTTTCTCTCTCTAGCGATGCTATCTGACTTGCTGAGTGTTTCCAGCATTTTCTGTTTTTATTTCAGATGCACATTGATGTCTATGGTATACAAGACTATGACATGTATGCCTTGCAGCCTGCAGAAATAGCTGCTAGTAACCAATTTTAACCATGTGTATGCCTTGATGAGCAAGAAAAAAATCCAGTTAATAATTCACCATGGACAGAAACCTTCATTTTTAAGACAAATGAAAGGGTATATGCAAAATGCAGAGAAAATGGCTAGGAAATGGCAAGTAAAGATTGAACAGGTTAAGAAAATATCATTCCTCTGAAGTTAGGTAAGTTTGGCTCTTTAAAAAAATTGAACACGAGATTGAAGTGCAGACACCACCACAGTTCAAAAGCATAGCTGAGAAGAATAGATAACATACGAAGATACGAAATTGACGGGCAGGAAAAGACCTGCTGGTCCATCAAGCTGGTCCCACATCATGATAGCTAGACCATCAAGGCTAAAATTAAGAAATAGTGGTTAGTGACAAGAAGCTTCGCATTTAAATGTTCATAGATTGTAGGAAGAAGACAAGAGTGAGGAAGGTAAGAAGTTTCACAGTTGTTCCATAGCAGGTGAGGAATTGATGGTGCCAGAGCCATTGCATATTTTTTGGAACTGAGGTGAAACATTTATTGGATATAGAATGCATTTCCCACATTGCAATGAAGTTGGAGCTGTGTAGCTGAATGTACATGACTGCGAAACGATATTCCAGAGATAAACTCATAACTAGAAAAATGCTCACATATGGCCCCCAGAAGGTGGCATTCTACTCAGTAGTGCCTGACAGAGGAGTCTACTGCCCATCTGGAGTGCACCAGAGAGATTCGTACTGGGTCGGATGAACCGGTTAAAGCCACAATTTCAAAAAGTACTGAAGGCAGATCTGTCGCCAATCATTTAAAATGTATGTATTTTAAATTACCTGCAGAATTTCCTTTTTGTGGTTCAATAAATTTTATGCCATGACAGGAGAAAATGGGCTATTATAGACATAAACAAACCCAAAGTATTCAGCAGTTCATGCCTGCATTAGTTAACTATATCCAATTGTGTGCTATACAACCACGTACGTGATTCTAATCAAAGACGAGTGTGTAATGCCATGCAAAAAGACGGATGATTGATGCAGAGACATGTATTTGATTGTAAAACAATTCAAAATCATCACACAGATTTAAGATCATTCCCACCATGGTACAGTTTATTTCATTATTAGATAGATTTATCCAAACACTGAAAAAGGACCAAACTCAAATAAAGGGATGGATTTAGCGGGCTACTTAATATTGTGTTCCATTGGGTGCTTAAAAAGATAATGTACAATTGATCCACATGTGCCAAAACCACTGTCAATTTTCTTTTGTTGGAGTCAAAGAAATTTGTGTTGATCTTGGAGGCCGAAATCCATGGCCCTTCTGGTGCACTCCTGCTGAAACTCCAGCAGAACTCCAGCAGAAGGGCTGGAAATGAGGCCAGAACTTGGATACATCCAATCTTCCTCAGCAGTTTCAGCAGGGCCTTGCCAACCCCCAAACAACCCAGTGACATAGGAGAGGTGGTGACCGAGAGCAGGGATTATTAAGAATATGAAAACATAAGAAATAGGAGCAGGAGTAGGCCATATGGCACCGTGAGCCTGCTCCGCCATCCAATAAGATCATGGCTGATCTTTAACCTCAACTCTACTTTCCCACCCTATTCCCATATCTCTCAATTCCCTTAGTGTCCATAAATCTATGGATCTCAGTCTTGAATATACTCAACGACTGAGCACCCACAGCCCTCTGGGATAGAGAATTCCAAAGATTCACAATTCTCTGAGTGCAGAAATTTTTCCTCATTTCAGTCCTAAATAGCCAACCCCTTATTCTGAGACTATGACCCTTAGTTCTAGAATCTCCAGTCAGGGGAAACAGCCTCTCAGCATCTATTCTGTCAAGCCCTCTAAGAACTTTATATGTTTCAATGAGATCACCGCTCATTCGTCTGAACTCCAGAGAACATAGGTCCATTCTACTCAATTAACATATATGGGTATGGTAGCATGGTGGTTATGTTACTGGACTAATAATCCAGAGTTATGAGTTAAAATCACACCATAGTAGCTGGGGAATTTAAATTCAATTAATTAAATAAAATCAGAAATTAAAAAAAACATCATTAATGAAGCTACTGGATTGTTGTTAAAAAAACATCTGGTTCACTAATGTCCTTTCCCCTTTAGGGAAGGAAGCCTGCCATCCTTACCCTTTATGTGGCTCCAGACTCCACAGCAATGTGGTTGATTCAAGCCACTCAGTTGTACAATCTTGCTACAGAAAGTCACAATAAGAATAAAAACGGATGGACCACTAGGCACCAGACATGATAAAGGCAAGCCAAGCCCAGTTCAACCCTGCAAAGTCCTCCTCACTAACATCTGGGGACTTGTGCCAAAATTGGGAGAGCTGTCCCACACACTAGTCAAGCAACAGCCTGACATAGCCATACTCACAGAATCATACCTTTCAGCCAACGTCCCAGACTCTTCCATCACCATCCCTGGTCTGTCCTGACCCACCGGCAGGACAGACCCACCAGAGGTGGCGGTACAGTGGTATACAGGTCAGGAGGGAGTCCTCAACATTGACTCCGGACCCCATGAAATCTCATGGCATCAGGTCAAATATGGGCAAGGAAACCTTCTGCTGATTACCACATACCACCCTCCCTCAGCTGATGAATCAGTTCTCCTCCAGGTTGACAAGCACTGAGGGTAGCAAGGGGACAGAATGCACTCTGGGTGGGGGACTTCAATGTTCATCACCAAGGGTGGCTCGGTAGCACCACTACTGACCAAGCTGGCCGAGTCCTGAAGGACATAGCTGCCAGACTGGGCCAACCAACATGAGGGGAAAAACCGACTTGACGTCGTCCTCACCAATCTACCTGTCGCAGATGCATCTGTCCATGACAGTATTGGTAGGAGTGACCACCGCAAGTTCCTTGTGGAGACAAAGTACAGTCATCACACTGAGGACACCATCCAACCTGTTGTGTAGCAACTAGCGCCATGCTAAATGGGATAGATTCAGAACAGATCTAGCAGCTCAAAACTGGGCATCCATGAGGTGCTGTGGGCCATCAGCAGCAGCAGAATTGTATTCCAGCACAACCTGTAACCTCATGGAACAGAATATTCCTCACTCTACCATTACCAACAAGCCAGGGGATCAACTCTGGTTCAATGAGGAATGTAGAAGAGCATGCCAGGAGCAGCACCAGGCGTACCTCAAAATGAGGTGCCAACCTGGTGAAGCTACAACAGATAATGTGAAAACTAAAAGGCATAAGGCGATTAACCCAGCATCAAAGCTGAAGGTCAGGCTAGGGTGTGTGGCCCAACTAAGAGTTCTATATACAAATGCATGTAGTATAAGGAATAAATTAAATGAACTACAGGTTCAAATTCAAATTGGAGGGTATGACATGATAGCTATTACTGAGACATGGCTGCAGGATGGTCAGGATTGGGAACTAAATATATTGGGTTACAAGGTCTACAGGAGAGGTAGGGAAAATGGAAAAGGGGGAGGAGTAGCCTTAGTGATTAGAGATGAAATCACTTCAATGATAAAGGAGGATATAACGAGAGGTAAGCAGCCAACAGAGACCTTATGGGTTGAATTGAGAACTTGGAAAGATCTAAGTCTATAGTGGGAGTTGTGTATAGGACCCCAGGCAGCAGCTCTGAAGTGCTAGATTGTATAAATGCAGAGATTAGACATGCGTGTACCAAAGGCATAGTGGTCTCAATGGGGGACTTTAACCTTCACATAGATTGGGAAAAGCAGACTAGCAACTGTCAGAAAGGTAGTGAATTTCTTGAGTGTGTCCGAGATAGTTTTCTACAGCAGTATGTCCTATGGGCAACAAGGGGGCAAGCCATACTAGATTTAGTAATGAGTAATGAACCAGATTTAGTTAACAGCTTGACTGTACGCGAACATCTATCCAATAGCGATCATAACATGATCGAGTTCAATGTAGTGTTTGAAAGGGAAAAAAGTGAATCAGCTGCTAAGATTCTAGACTTGGGTAAGGCTGACTTCAATGGGATGAGACAGAGACTGTCCACAGTAAACTGGGCAAATCTGTTAATGGGTAAAACGATTGATGATCAGTGGGAAATGTTTAAAGAAACATTTAACGTGATACAGAATCGGTTTATACCCCTGAGGGGCAAAAACTCTACTTGCCAAAAAAAACAGCCATGGACAACTAAAGAGGTAAGGGACAGTATAAGACATAAGGAAAGGGCATACAAAAAGGCAAAAAATGGCACAGATCCTGGCGAATGGGAAAGATACAAAGATCAACAAAGGGTCACAAAACAGATAGTAAGAGCTACAAAAAGAGAGTATGAAAAGAAACTTGCACGGGATATCAAAACTAATATGAAGAACTTATATAGTTATGTTAGGAAAAAGAGGGTGGTCAGGAGCAGTGTTGGCCTCTTAAAAACTGAAAGTGGGGAAATTGTCATTGACAATGTGGAAATGGCGGATATGTTGAGTCAATATTTACAGTAGAAAAAGAGGATAGCATGCCGGAAATCCCAAGAAAACAAATATTGAATCAGGGACAGGAACTCAATAAAATTAACATAAGTAAAACAACAGTAATGAAGAAAATAATAGCACTAAAGAGTAACAAATTCCCAGGACCAGATGGTTTCCATCCCAGGGTTTTAAAGGAAGTAGGTGAGCACATTGCAGCTGCCCTAACTATAATCTTTCAAAGTTCTCTAGATTCAGGAACTGTCTCTCTACATTGGAAAATTGCACATGTCACTCCGCTTTATAAGAAAGGAGAGAGAGGGAAACCAGGGAATTATAGACCAGTTAGCCTAACATCTGTTGTGGGGAAAATGCTGGAGTCTATAATTAAGGATAGGGTGACTGAACACCTCAAGAATTTTCAGTTAATCAGAGAGAGCCAGCATGGATTTGTGAAAGGTAGGTCATGCCTGACAAACCTGATTGAATTTTTTGAAGAGGTGACTAAAGTAGTGGACAGGGGAATGTCAATGGATGTTATTAATATGGACTGCCAGAAGGCATTTGATAAGGTCGCACATAAGAGACTGTTAGCTAAGATAGACGCCCATGGAATCGAGGGAAAAGTATGGACTTGGTTAGGAAGTTGGCTGAGCGAAAGGTGACAGAGAGTAGGGATAATGGGTAGGTGCTCACATTGGCAGGATGTGACTAGTGGAGTCCCGCAGAGATCTGTCTTGGGGCCTCAATTATTCATAATATTTATTAACGGCTTAGATGAAGGCTTAGAAAGTTTCATATCTAAGTTTGCCGATGACACAAAGATTGGTGGCATTGTAAGCAGTGTAGATGAAAACATAAAATTACAAAGTGATATTGATAGATTAGGTGAATGGGCAAAACTGTGGCAAATGGATCGAACAGGGTACTTTCTAAATGGTAAAAAGTTAAAAACAGTGGATGTTCAAAGGGACTTAGAGGTTCAGGTACATAGATCATTGAAGTGTCATGAACAGGTGCAGAAAATAATCAAGAAGGCGAATGGAATGCTGGCCTTTATAGCTAAAGGACCGGAGGACAAGGGGGCAGAAGTTATGCTGCAGCTATACAAAACCCTGGTTAGACCGCACCTGGAGTACTGTGAGCAGTTCTGGGCACCGCACCTTCGGAAGGACATATTGGCCTTGGAGGGAGTGCAGCGTAGGTTTACTAGAATGATCCCTGGACTTCAAGGGTTAAGTTACGAGGAGAGATGACACAAATTGGGGTTGTATTCTCTCGAGTTTAGAAGGTTAAAGGGTGATCTGATCGAAGTTTATAAGATGTTAAGGGGAACAGATAGGGTGGATAGAGAGAAACTATTTCCGCTGGTTGGGGATTCTAGGAGTAGGGGGCACAGTCTAAAAATTAGAGCCAGACCTTTCAGGAGTGAGATTAGAAAACATTTCTACACACAAAGGGTGGTAGAAGTTTGGAACTCTCTTCTGCAAACAGCAATTGATACTAGCTCAATTGTTAAATTTAAATGCGAGATAGATAACTTTTTGGCAACCAAAGGTATTAAGGGATATGGGCCAATGGCAGGTATATGGAGCTAGATCACAGATCAGCCATGATCTTATCAAATGGCAGAGCAGGCACAAGGGGCTGAATGGCCTACTCCTGTTCCTATGTTCCTATGTTTCTATATTCCTTGAAAGGTAAGAAAATAAATGGGGTAGAGGAGCAAAGAGATCTGGGAATACAGATACAAAAATTGCTAAATGTAGCAACAGAAGTTTAAAATACTTTAGTGCCCACCAGAGGTACTTAAATTGGGTGACTTCCCTGATCTAGAGCTGGAGGTCATGGGTGGGCGTATCCTATCAGTTACTCTGGAATGCTGGGGCCACAATTTTTTGACCCTCCCTTCCTATTAGTGAGTAATGCACATCAAGGCAATGAAACTGATGTAATTCCTTCTAACATTGCAAACAATAATTGGTTTCCTTTTCCCCAAATCTGATTCCTTAATCCGATAGATTGTCCACACAATCATATACCCGTGGTGTGACATTTAACACACCACTTCCTCCAGATGTCACAACATGAAGTGCCAGGCTCATCCTGTTCCATAGGAATGGCAGTTTCTCTGGCCTTGAGGAAAGATGCCATGAGGATTAACAGTTCTGACACCAAAGTAATGATGGGATGTGTTGAAATGCTGACGTAAAACACGATTGAATTGGAATGCTTGACAGCTGCAGGGCTATCCACATCAGATATCTTAGTATCAGAGATTCTTTCCATTGTGGAAGTATCTCTTAAGAATGCTGATGCTGCTGGTATAGAGACCTTTGCCTCCATTCTCCAAGATGATCCCTTCTTCGGTTTTAACATGCTTACAGATCAATGGGAAGAACCATTATGCAGTGCTTAACTGCTCCCATTGCTGAAGGCACAATACCCTGTAAATCACCTGAAATGTGTTCTTAAAATGGAGATTCAGTTTAAAGGTGCCGAACAAAATGGAGCCTGATGCCAGACAGAATTATGAGATACTAAATGATTAAGGGTCATGAATGCCTGTGAGAACAGGGCATTTTAATATAACAATAAGGCCACAGACCAGATGTAACTCAGTAGAAGGAGGTAAATTTACAACTTCTTAACTTACAAATGAATACCAGTTCTTTATTCTGTTGGAGACAGAGAAGTTAAGCGAGTGTATTACAATCTGACGTGTCTGGGTCCTGAGTTTTCCAGCAACAGGGTGTTTGGGAGGACACTAACGTCACCAAAAGAGGTGAACTGTTTTGACACATGTGTTACTCAGATTGGTCTATTGAATGGAAAAGGGTCTTGGCATATCTCTCAGCAGATTCTCCCAGACTTCCTTATTTTCATTCGATTCTCTTTGGTTCGAAAAAGACTCCTTGTCTTTTTCTCTAATAATCTTTACCTAGCAAATAAAGAAGAGTACCTTTACAAGAAAAAAGTATATCCAGGACAGAGAGTTAAAGGTTATGTAAGTCCGCTTGCATGGCTATACCAGTAAGTTGCAGGCAGATATAAGGATGTCCCTTAATGTGTAAGTTTTCTTGAGATCAGGGAAGATGAGATTTAAGCAACTAGCCTGGATACCATTATCAGTGCATAAGGTAGACTTACCCAGGGGATTGAGATCCAGGAGGAACGGATAAAACTTATACAGAAAAGGGCTTATCACCTCAACATTACCGCCCCATCAGTCTACTCTCAATCATCAGCAAAGTGATGGAAGGTGTCGTCGACATGCTATCAAGCGGCACTTACTCACCAATAACCTGCTCACTGATGCTCAGTTTGGATTCTGCCAGGACCACTCGGCTCCAGACCTCATTACAGCCTTGGTCCAAACATGGACAAAAGAGCTGAATTCCAGAGGTGAGGTGAGAGTGACTGCTCTTGACATCAAAGCAGCATTTGACCGAGTGTGGCACCGAGCCCGAGTAAAATTGAAGTCAATGGGAATCAGGGGGAAAACTCTCCAGTGGCTGGAGTCATACCTAGCACAAAGGAAGATGGTAGTGGTTGTTGGAGGCCAATCTTCTCAGCCCCAGGGCATTGCTGCAGGAGTTCCTCAGGGCAGTGTCCTCGGCCCAACCATCTTCAGCTGCTTCATCAATGAATTCCCTCCATCATAAGGTCAGAAATGAAGATGTTCGCTAATGATTGCACAGTGTTCAGTTCCATTCACAACCCCTCAAATAATGAACCAGTCCGAGCCCACATGCAGCAAGACCTGGACAACATCCAGGCTTGGGCTCATAAGTGGCAAGTAACATTCGCGCCAGACAAGGGACAGGCAATGACCATCTCCAACAAAAGAGAGTCTAACCACCTCCCCTTGACATTCAACGGCATTGCCATCACCGAATCCCGCACTATCAACATCCTGGGGGTCACCATTGACCAAAAGCTTAACTGGCCCAGCCATATAAATACTGTGGCTACAAGAGCAGGTCAGAGGCTGGGTATTCTGCGGCGAACGACTCACCTCCTGAATCCCCAAAGCCTTTCCACCATCTACAAGGCACAAGTCAGGAGTGTGATGGAATACTCTCCACTTGCCTGGATGAGTGCAGCTCCAACAACACTCAAGAAGCTCGACACCATCCAGGACAAAGCAGCCCACTTGATTGGCATCCCATCCACCACCCTAAACATTCACTCCCTTCACCACCGGCGCACTGCGGCTGCAGTGTGTACCGCAGGATGCACTGCAGCAACTCGCCAAGGCTTCTTCGACAGCACCTCCCAAACCCGCGTCCTCTACCACCTAGAAGGACAAGAGCAGCAGGTACATGGGAACAACACCACCTGCACGTTCCCCTCCAAGTCGCACACCATCCCGACTTGGAAATATATCGCCGTTCCTTCATTGTTGCTGGGTCAAAATCCTGGAACTCCCTTCCTAACAGCACTGTGGGAGAACCTTCACCACATGGACTGCAGCGGTTCAAGAAGGCGGCTCACCATCACCTTCTCAAGGGCAATTAGGGATGGGCAATAAATGCCAGCCTTGCCAGCGACGCCCACATCCCATGAACGAATAATATTTTTTAAAATTCCGGAAGGCAACACCATCGTCCCAAGGAATGCAAGCAACCACTCGACTACGCAACTCATAAGGACAAGGTCGTTGCTAACCACCAACATATAGACTCCAATCTAACCAATAGACTGGCTACCTGATGCCGCTAACTTGTCAGCTATTTGAGGAATTTTGTCGTAAATTAATCTCATGAATTTATATCAGTCTCAGACACTGATCTCAACTATAATTTGATAATCACCAATCCAATTGAGGCAGAATTACAATGACACTGGTGAATTGCCTTGATAACCTCTGTTATTTATTTCATTAAATAACTCTATCTATTAATTAATTGTTATTCAGATTATTATGTGACCCTATCTACAACTGTTTTTTCTACAAATTATCTGTATACTCTTTGTGATAAGCATGATTTTGAAGTTAATAAATAATTGTTAGTGCATGACATTTTGTCTGACTTCATCTTTGCTGATTTGACAAGAAAGGGTTCACTCAGTAGCTTTTGGTTATCCTCAGTGAACGTTTGTAAGGTGAACTGAAATTCATTCCAAACTAGGTGATGTAAGATAATTTGACGAGCCAAACTTTGGCATTATTCACTCCTAGACATAAGCTGGTCGGTAAACCCCAGATAGTTCCTTAGTAACGAGTTAAGGTGAAGGGCGTTAAGGATTCATCTAGTTCCTTGACATATATTTGTCAGGATACTAAAGCCCAGAGTTCTTACATTGCTGTCCAGAGGTCTGTTTCCATGCTGCTCACTGGACATGCTGCAGGAGTGCTGAGCAGTAGAGCTGTGGCTGGAGTAAGCACAGATGAGGCTACTGCATCTTCCAGACTACCCAGAAATCTCCCCCCCCCCCCCACCCCCCCCCCCCACCCCATTCCCTGCAAAATGACTGCAGCTTTGCCAGAAAGCAGATAGCAACCCTAGCTGCTGCATTTGTGACCATTTACTGGGCCAAGCATGACACAGCCTGAAGAAGCACAAAGCCACTTCTATCCCATCAAGCTTCCACTGAAACCCAGCAGATTTACAACTGCTACTGGATTAGATTCTAGAACACACATCTCATACTCTGTGTCCAAACAAAGTATTGAGGTAAAACACATTACACAAATAATGGGTGATTCCATGATATCATGCTCCCAGCATGAAAGCCACATTCTCAGGTAGCATGGTGTGGAGATAGGCTCCATGTGGGCACAATTTACCACTGGGAACATGAGATCATGGAATTACCATTATTATCTTAGAATTTTTAAGGTATTAAATTTGGTTGCACTTCATTTCAACTGTGCCCAGAGATTTGTTTCTTTTTTGGTCTGATGGTAATAAATACAGTCTTAGGAGAACAAAGAATACTTATCAACACTAGTTGAATTAGTGCAGATGACAATGTTAGTAAAGCTGTATTGGGCCACTGCATTGTGCACAGGACAGTTAGTGCATTAGGTGGCTCAGACATTGAGGTGAAGATCTTGTCTATGAGAGCCTAGTGTGTGATTCTTCATGGCTGTAAAGTTATTTCAAGCAAGCATATTTTCTAGTTCATTCTCATTTGTTCTGTCCTTGCCTGTAGTTGGACCTTTCTGGATGGCAGTGTTGTGCAGCATGTAACCGACAATGATAACCTTGGAGAACTTGGCGAGGCTGTACTGTAATAAATCCCCTGATTTGTCTAGGCATCTAAAGTGCTGTTTCAATATACCTATAAGTGTGCTCCAATAATTGTCATGGTAATTTCAATTTCACTCAACTGACATTTGTGACTGTGTCATTGGTGACATGAGCCAGAACTGAAGAACCTTGGTCTCCGAGAAACCATCCTTTCAGCCTGTTTTCTCCTTCAAATAACTCATGCACAGAAGATTGTCTTAATATAATGGCATCATAACTGCTATCTGACAAGCACATATTGTCCTGCGTGATTGTGTATTTTTTTTTATTCGTTCAGGGGATGTGGGCGTCGCTGGCAAGGACAGCATTTATTGCCCATCACTAATTGCCCTTGAGAAGATGGTGGTGAGCCGCCTTCTTGAACCGCTGCAGTCCGTGTGGTGAAGGTTCTCCCACAGTGCTGTTAGGAAGGGAGTTCCAGGATTTTGACCCAGCGACGATGAAGGAACGGCGATATATTTCCAAGTTGGGATGGTGTGTGACTTGGAGGGGAATGTGCAGGTGGTGTTGTTGCCATGTGCCTGCTGCTCTTGTCCTTCTAGGTGGTAGAGGTCGCGGGTTTGGGAGGTGCTTTCAAAGAAGCCTTGGCGAGTTGCTGCAGTGCATCCTGTGGATAGTACACACTGCAGCCACAGTGCGCCAGTGGTGAAGGGAGTGAATGTTTAGGGTGGTGGATGGGGTGCCAATCAAGTGGGCTGCTTTGTCCTGGATGGTGTCGAGCTTCTTGAGTGTTGTTGGAGCTGCATTCATCCAGGCAAGTGGAGAGTATTCCATCACACTCCTGACTTGTGCCTTGTAGATGGTGGAAAGGCTTTGGGGAGTCAGGAGGTGAGTCACTCGCCGCAGAATACCCAGCCTCTGACCTGCTCTTGTAGCCACAGTATTTATGTGGCTGGTCCAGTTAAGTTTCTGGTCAATGGTGACCCCCAGGATATTGATAGTGGGGGATACAGCGATGGTAATGCTGTTGAATGTCAAGGGGAGGTGGTTAGACTCTCTCTTGTTGGAGATGGTCATTGCCTGGCACTTGTTTGGCGCAAATGTTACTTGCCACTTATCAGCCCAATCCTGGATGTGGTCCAGATCTTGCTGCATGCGAGCACGGACTGGTTCATTATCTGAGGGGTTGCGAATGGAACCAAACACTGTGCAATCATCAGCGAACATCCCCATTTCTGACCTTATGATGGAGGGAAGGTCATTGATGAAGATGCTGAAGATGGTTGGGCCTAGGACACTGCCCTGAGGAACCCCTGCAGCAATGTCCTGGGGCTGAGATGATTGGCCTCCAACAACCATTACCATCTTCCTTTGTGCTAGGTATGACTCCAGCCACTGGAGAGTTTTCCTCCTGATTCCCATTGACTTCAATTTTACTAGGGCTCCTTGATGCCACACTCGGTCAAATGCTGCTTTGATGTCAAGGGCAGTCACTCTCACCTCACCTCTGGAATTCAGCTCTTTTGTCCATGTTTGTGGTCACCACCTGTTTGTGGCGGAAACCCTGTTTGCCCGAAGTTACTGTGGCAGAGCGGGACCTACTCGAAGGAAATTCCTGGCCAATAATCATAAATCCCGCTCACAAAAATCCAAAGCTAAAGTCCACATTCAAAAATGATATGGTGAAAAATCCAGCAGGGTCACTCTTAAAGATCTCACTTGGTGAAAGTCCATTTGTGCCTGATCTTCAGTGCTCATTTTTTATCATTTGAGTGTAATTAGGTTGGCTGTAAATATACCCCATTATCAAGTTGAATGTGGTATTTATTGTTTTGTAGTTGCATTTACTGAAAAATATTTGTTTTGAATTATTTAATAAATGTCAGTAACTCCGCTGCTTGAGCAACAAATGGTTCTTTATCACAAGGAGATGTCATATGAGAAACTTGCACCATTCCTGCAATCTAACATTGCAGCCGATGGACAGATAACCTTGCAACACCGCATTGCTTTGAGTCATTTCTATACCAAAGGTTGTATTCAACCCCATTCAACTTGCACAGGTGACTGGAGACAAAAAATACATACGTGGCTTGGAATAGCCGCAGCATTTGAAATCAATGGAGATTCTAACTGCCCATTGACAAAGGGATTGAATTAAAATGAAACTAAAGTAATCAGTCTGAATGCAGCAATTTATAAAGAAAAAGAGTCAACAAAGCACAAGAGGCAAGACCTCCTGCTTTAGTGTGAAGTTGGTGTGTTGAGTTTTGCACCTGCCTAACTGATCCTGGCAAATTTTCCAGGCTTAGCATCATTTACTTAATTTTGGTGGGCTCCGAAAAAGAGTCCCACCTATGCCAGGGAACCACCTTGGGGAGGAGGGGATGGAAAATGGCTGCTCGAGACCTTGGGCACTTGCAGTAGGGCACGGGGTTGGCTGCCTCTGGGGCAGCTAAAGAAGATTTGAAAAATGGCAGGGTCTGGCCATGCAACGTATTGCCCTTGCCACCTGCCACAGCAACTCTGGACACCAGCAATGCTATGGTGATAATGTCAGATAATGAGATGTATGAAGTCAGTCCATCATTACTGTACAACTTGAATACTCCTATTCAAATTTGGATGGACATTTTAAGCGGCGGCTGTCACTTCCATCAGATTGGCGATTGTCAGGAAGTTGCGGCACTGCTCCCTGGCCAGTTTCTCACTGCAGATCCACCCAAAATTGGGCAGAAAGGAATTGGAAAATCCTCCTTAAAATGACTGTAGCACTTCTTACCACACAGATTTTTCTTCCTCCTGCAATCTAGACACTTTTAAAACCAAATCTTGGGGCATAATTTTGACCCTGAGCCAGGAAGGGGGAAGGGGGGGTCAAATTGCAGATGGGAAACCCGGTTTGCCATCCGACAAACCGGCCTGATTGACAGGCTGGCCTCAGTCGGACGGGAGTGCAGCCAGGGAGAGGACATCTTCAGGTATGTCTTTGTTTGGATGGATGGCGGAGGGGGGGGCATCGGGGGGCATGGGTGGGCATGGGGCATGGGGGCATGGGTTGGCACGGGGCACTGGTGGGCCTGGGGGTCATGGTAGGGGGGGAGTCAGGCATGGGGGGAGGGATCAGGGGCCAGTCACAGGGGGGTTGTCGGGATTGGGGGTCATCACTGGGGTCAGGGATCGTTGGGGGTGTCGGAGATCAGGGGTGGGGTCCGTGGTCATTGGGGGGTCACTGCAGGTAGGTTTCTTGGGCCTGGGGGAAGCACTCCTGCTCCTCCGGGCACACAACCTGTGTCAGAAAGGCACATACCTGTTAGTTTCAGGTCTTCTCGCCTCCTTTCACGTGGCATAAAAGAGAAGGTCTGGGAATCCCGGCCCTAAGGGGTTGAAATTGGAAACTCTGGAAAAATGGAGGCCCACCGCCTCCTTGAAAGGTTTTAATCACCAACTCGCCTCCTGGGAGCGGGTTGCTCGCCCGCCCCTTGTCCTGCCCCGGTGAAAACCGGAAGTCGGGGGGTTGGAGGCGGGTTGGAGGCAGGTCCAAAATGGTCGCGATTTTGAAAGCCCCTCCGCCCCCAACCCACCCGATTTTCCCTTTTAAAATCGTGTCCTTTGTGTCAGCTAATCACTGATTCTTGATTTGCCTTGTCTTCTCTCCTATTCTTTTCAAACTTGGTGTCCTGCACTATAAACTTTGGCCCTTCACCTAGATTTCTTAATAAAAATGAAAGACAGATGCCTAAAAATTGCATTGGTGCACTATCCAGCAACAAACTGTGGATGACGAACCTCACTATAGAACTTGAGCACATAATATAAACTGCCACTTCAGTGCAGTGCTGAGGGCGCGCTGAACTGTCAGAGCAGACATCTTTGTGGTGAGACATTAAACCAAGGGCCTATTCAGGTGGATATAAAAGATTCTATGACACTTTTTTGAAGAAGAGCAGGGTATTCCCTCGGTGTCCTGGACAGCATTCATCCCTCAACCAACGCCACCAAAACAGATTAACTGGTCATTCATCTTATTTGTTGTTTGCGGGACATTGCTGTGTGTAAATTGGCTGCCAGGTCTGCATGAAAAACAACAGTGACTGTACTTCAGTAACTGTGAAGCGCTTTGGGACATCCTGAGGATGTGAAAGGCGCTATGTATATGGAAGTTCTTCCTTCAGATTAAAGTTTTCTGAAGTAACGAAACCTGCTGGTTCTCACATGGGAGGGTGTTTGCTCTGATCAGCTAATTTCATATCCAAATGCTTAATGATCATATTACATCCCATTTATTTTAAATGGGTCAATGTCTGCCTTAAAATAGCACACAGAGGAACATAGCGAGAGCGTATTAAACATTCACAAGTGATCTTCACTAATTGGAAATATAGCCAATGATTTTGCAGTTTCAGTCTGTGGGCTAAAAGGTGGGTTACTTATTCCACACCGTGGACAGACTGATAAAAAAAGAGAAGCAATAATCCTCATATCAGCTGTGAGCTGCAATTAGCTGACAGTTAACCACCTGAAATAAAATTGTACGGGCAAAGGCAAATGTCAACTGAGCAAATTGCTGTAGAATTTGGCATTACACTGTGAAGATAGTCAATTTTACAGCCCAAACCATGTAAGCCCTACCACAAAGAACTAGGGAGATTGATTTGAAAATCGTGCTGTGCATTTACTTATAATTGCTTACAATATACCAGCAGGAGATGGCAATAGATTTTGAATAACTGAATATGAATGTTGTGAAATAAAGTGGTTGGGTGTAACTACTTGGCAGACGTGGTTTGCCCTTTTAAGAAATAGTGTCACTGTGGTACTTCTTGGAAGGCATCTGGAATTGACGTCTGGCATATCAGTCATCCTTGCTGAATTTCCGATAGCGTAGTGGTTATCGACTAGCAGCCCAAAGATTGTGAGTTCAAATCCCACTTTGGCAAGTTATGCATTTCAGTTCAATGCATTTGGTAATTCTGGGTTGACACCAGAAAAGAATGGTTGGATTGTACCATAATTGTTCTGCTGATTGGTCCAGACATGTGAAGCTCAGCGACAAAACCACATTGGCAATATTTCTGGTTGTAGGATTGTACCTTCGCTCTACCTCTATCTGTATTTGGAGCATGAGTGTCAGGAGCCATTCCCGCATGGGGTAACTTGGTGTCCCTAGAATTCTCCTTCAGATAAGAGTGGCATAGATGATTGCCTTAAAGTGAAGGCATCATGGAGCTTCCAGGAAACCTGGTGCTCATGTATCATTTGTACATTGAGATTTTAAAAATCCCTTTCATTTCATCCAGGATACAGCATTGTACACAGAGACCTAAATGGCAATTATACATAATGACAATGTAAAAGTCAGCAGTTCTTTTGAATAGTTTCGCCCTCTCATGGTGATCAGTGGTATAAGTTGTTGGCCCTGCTGATTAATGCAGCTATGATTTGCTTGATCCATCTGTGGATAGCGAACAGGTTAACACTAAAGATATCCCAATTGATCATATGGAAAGAACCTGATGTAAAAAAATTGAGAGCTAGGATGACTTTGGAAGCCATTGGCTGTGTCTTATGGATGTTACATGTTGTGCGGGTGTCTTCCCGAAAGAGATGGCACAGATCTGTCACTGCCGCTCTGTTAAACCTCAGCCTTCTTAGGCACACCCCTAATGTTATTACCACGTAGCTGTGCCTAGTAAGGTAGACTTGATGCTTAGCAGAGCGATGGGAAGTTTTGGATGGCACCTGACAGTATGAGCAACCTTTTCCTGCTCTTGCTGCTCTTTCTCTGCTGAATCCCCTGCTGGCGAAGTACTGATCATAGTTTCCATAGTGCACAAAAATCTACCACATTGAAAGAAAATCTGCAGAAGCCCTCCTGTAACTGAAGGCTCCAACCTTTACACTGCAGCCTCTCAGGCAACCCCTATTCCATTTGAGTACAATGAATGCATCAAACAAGCAATGTGTTGTCATGGCAATAAGGGACAGTTCACTATTAGCTATCTAATCTTCAGATTTTAACTACATTATTTGACCTATTACATGTCTTGAACATATTAGTGACCAAACTAATATTTTTAGACAACAATTTTGTACAGGCAGAAATTGGACCATAAGCAAACACTGTAACACACTCCCAACATTACTGGCCACTTTTTGCACATTTTCTGCTAGCCTTAGGTTTAATGCCAACAACAATTTCTAGGCCATGGCACCAACTAAAACAGTGCTTGACTATAATTTCAATCTCTCTTGTTATATTGCTGATCACAAGACTGTGCATCCTTTTCCTGCCTAAACTGTAAACTGCAGATTATAGAAGATGTTTTGAGTGTACAGGAATTATTTAAATATTCAGCTTTTAGGTTGCAATTTGGAATTAAATTTGTTTGAATAATAAGAACACTGATGCTTCTTTGCTCCTTGTTGACTAATTTATGTGAAATAATGTGGCAGGATAGACAAACATTGCATCAGATGTATTTCTGTAAATGTTCAAAGATTATTGTTGATGTATTACCACATACAGTTCAATCTTGAGACTGAAAAGCCAATAGGAAACAGAAAGAAAATGTCATGACACAAATTTGCAGAAAATGGTCATATATATAATAAAACATTCATGACCACTTATGCAACTTGGAGTCAGATTTTCATTTATCTAATTGCATACAAGTGACATCAGTAACCAGATTAAAATTGGATTTTCCTCTCCTTTTAACTGATATCAGGTATTACCTTATCTCTGCACAGCCACTGTCCGGGCATTATTGGGTGACACACATCACTCTTTTGTTAAAAAAAATGTTTAATAATAAACATAATAATAATGCATCGACACATGGTCCCTTGAAACCTGCCATCTTGTCTCACATCTGTTTCCATGTTCCACAGCTACTGTAGACAGTGCTAAGCTTGGCTGCAACCACATCCCAAGCATGACCATCTGCCATCAGCTGGGAAAGTTGTTTCCTCCCCCTTATACAGCCTTTGCAAAGGTTAAAGACTTGTCCGAAGCATTTTTGAGCGTTTAAATGGCTACAACATTTTTCATCGCTATGGGGGTGATTTTAAACCCCAAGAACGGGTGGTTTGGGGGCGGGTGGGAGTTGAAAATAGTTGTTTTTTTTATCACAAATGCAACCCGGCTTTATTTCCGGGTTTAACATCGGCGCGTAAAATTACAGGCTTCCCACTGGGAATGCAAAGTCCGAAAATTTTGTGGTTGCCACTCAAAAAAACAACTATTTTCAACTCCCACCCACCCCCAACCCACCCGTTCTTGGGGTTTAAAATCACCCCCTATATGTTTGCCGGTGTTTGATTTGGATCCTGACAACTTTTTTAATCCAGGATCACTGAATCAGCCTTTTAATATTGCTAAGTATAAAATACTGCATATAGGGAGAAAAAAATGTGACATAAAAATTCCATGAATGGTGTTGAAATAGCTCCGGATGAAGTTGAAATAGTTCTAGAGGTCGTAATGGATTTGATGCTCAACATATCCATCTACTGCGGAATAATTATACATTCCTTTTTAGCGCGAAAACACAAAAGGAAAAGCGGCCTAACCATGGTTAACAAAAGAAATTAAGGATAGTATCAGATCCAAAGAGGAGTCACATAAAGTTGCCAGAAAAAGTAGCAAGCCTGAGGATTGGGAGCAGTTTAGAATTCAGCAAAAAAGGACCAAGAGATTGATTAAGAGGGGAAAAATAGAGTATGAGAGTAAACTTGCAAGGAACATAAAATAAGATTGTAAAAGCTTCTACAAGTATGTAAAAAGAAAAAGATTATTGAAGACAAATGTAGGTCCCTTACAGTCAGAAACGAGAGGTGCAGAGAAAAGCTGCAAGACTTATCCCTAGCATCAGCAGGCTGAGTTATGAGGAAGACTGGCAAACATGGACTTTCCTGCATTTAAAGGAGGTGAATGAGAGGTGTTCTTATATAAAGTACATAATGTGGAGATGCCGGTGATGGACTGGGGTTAACAATTGTAAACAATTTTACAACACCAAGTTATAGTCCAACGATTTTATTTTTAAAAATAAAATCGTTGGACTATAACTTGGTGTTGTAAAATTGTTTACAATAAAGTACATAAGGTAGTAATCATTTCAAATTCAACTGTGAAAGCAGGACAAGGGATATAGGTTCAAGCTGATAAAAGGTTAATTTAGGACTGATGTCAGGAAGTTCTTCGCACAGAATGATCAACACACACTGGGGTTGGGGTCCCAGAATCATTTAAGAAACAATTGGATGTCATGTTGAGGGAGGTGTATGGTTTTTCTAGGTGGAGGAGCTAAGATGGTCTAACTGGACATATTTATCAATATTTATCTTGTGATCTGACATGAGACTAGAAAATAGCCTTGATTCCCTTTAAATAATGGCGGTGCAAGAGTGTATATGTTACTGTGACAGCTGCTGATTGAGAAACTGGGTGTGACAAGCATTGTGTCAAGCGTAACTAGACTTTGAATTTTTTTCCTGAACAGGTTGCTGCAATTTGGGAAAATATTTCAGAAGCAAGATCGTGGAGGCAAAACTCTATTTTATTGTTCGTACTATGAGCATTGTTCCTTTCAATTTTGCTTTCTTGTTTCCCCTAAGCTCACAATATTCCATCTTACATGCTGTTCCTCCTCTCTGCATCCTCACTCTACTGAAATTAAGACTCCTTGTATTGACTTTTACTTCATGGCATGCTTTCCCAGGGCCTCAGGCTTCCACCTAAATTTTCAGGTTTTTAAATTCCAAGTTTGGTGCCATCTAATTAATTAGATTAATTCTTGATATACCCAAACTTATCTCTTACTCTTTTCAACTCTAGTGTGTTATAGTGGACCACGGGCTACGGACCTAAAAAATATATATAGAGCTTGAACCCTTTCATCACCAGTCATCTGTATGGAAGCTGAAAGTCTCGGTATGAAGCCATGTTTTGATTGTTGTGAAATTATCTTTCAAATGCTCTGTGATTATTATTAATCACTGTATGATTTTACTAACACCCTCATTGAGTTGCATCTAGTTTAATTACATTTTCTCACAGAATCTCAGAAAGATGGGAACTCCAATTATTCAAACCAATAAGAAATAATGTAAAAACAGAAATACAAATCTTTGAAGGTGGCAGGACAAGTTGAGAAGGCTGTTAAAAAAGCATATGGGATCCTGGGCTTTATTAATAGAGGCATAGAGTACAAAAGCAAGGAAATTATGCTAAACCTTTATAAAACACTGGTTAGGCCTCATCTGGAGTATTGTGTTCAATTCTGGGCACCACACTTTAGGAAGGATGTGAAGGCCTTAGAGAGGGTGCAGAAGAGATTTACTAGAATGGTGTCAGGGATGAGGGACTTCAGTTATGTGGAGAGACTGGAGAAATTGGATTTGTTCTCCTTAGAACGAAGAAGGTTAAGGGGAGATTTGATAGAGGTGTTCAAAATCATGAATGGTTTTGACAGAATAAATAATGAGAAAGTGTTTCCAGTGGCAGAAGAGTCGGTAACCAGAGGACACAGATTTAAGGTGATCGGCAGAAGAGCCAGAGGCGACATGAGGGAACTTTTTTTTACGCAGCGAGTTGTAATGATCTGGAATTCACTGCCTGAAAGGGTGGTGGAAGCAAATTCAATAGTAACTTTCAAAAGGGAATTGGATAAATACTTGAAGGGAAAAAATTTACAGGGCTATGGGGAAATAGCAGGGGAATGGGACTAATTTGATAGCTCTTTCAAAAAACTGGCACAGACACAATGGGCTGAATGGCCTCCTCCTGTCCTGTACCTACTATGACACTATGATACAGGCTGGTGTCACTTGGAGAACATTTTGATGGCTGTATTCAGCAGCAAATAGAAGTGCTGACAATATCTAAACCTTTGTCAATGGTTCGAGGATGTTACAATATCACTTTTCCTTGAGTATAAATAATGAGAAGCTCAAAGCTGGTATTCACCTCCAGGTGTATATTTACACGTGGCGATGAAATTGACACTAGTGCCTGTGTCTATTTCAAATTGCAAATATATTTGCCACATCAAAAGGAAAAAAAGTTTCCATATGAAATAAGTGAGTGCAGTCTCAACCCATTTCCAGGTGGTATGGAAGAGTGTAAAGCTGTCTTAGTAAGATGTGAATTAACAATCCCATCCACTAGATGAAGGAGTGTGAAAAGGAACAATATTCCATCGCTATTACCGAGGCACATTTTTGGAGGAAGCTTTACTCTGCATTTAATTATGTTAAACCTTACCTAGCTGTACTTGATATTGATACTTCTTTGTTGGGGTTGAATGGAGGAAGTTTTACTTTGCACCTCCTCTGACCTGATAATACTTGATGTGGACACTGGGTGCCCAAAATGGAAAATCTTCAACTCCTCAGCACCAACATTCTTCACTTTGATTCGAGCAAAAATTAAAGATGGATAGCAGATAGAACCAAAAAGCAATCAAAGTGAGTCACTATTTCAAAACAATTGTTAGAAAGTAGTCTTTGCCCGTTTTCAGAAGGGTTTTAAGAAAAAAAAATTCACAACTTACATTTCGTTGGCGGTCGCAGGTTTCACTGGAGAATCCCTAGTGGGCAGGCCCGACTTATTTTATAATGGAGTCCTTCCAAAGGTTTTAGGCATATAAAGAACATATTCAAGGGGCCCCATGAAATAGCGGAACAGGCTCGAGGGCTGAATGGCCTACTCCTATTCCTATGTTCCTATTAGCAGTGGGACCAATGCCTGCACAGGTTGTGCACATTGCCAAATTGATATGCTTTGCGCCTGTTTTACGCCCAAAAAATGGGCACAGCACATACCAATTTCTACCCCATTTGTGCCTGATGAGATGCATTGGGCCCGATGTTAGCAGGGCTGCGGGTTCTCGGCGGGGGGGCTATCGGGCGCGTGGGTAACGCGCCCGGTGAAATTAGTCAGCTTCCCACGCGATCGTAGCATCCAATCCACTAATTGGATCCACTTACCTGCTCCTCTGGGTTCCCCACTGCTGATCTGCGCGTCAGGCGGGCTGCGCATGCGCAGTAACATCTGTCAGCTGGAGGAGCTCTATTTAAAGGGGCAGTCCTCCACTGACAGATGCTGCAACAAATAGCAAAAATTACAGCATGGAGCAGCCCAGGGGGAAGGCTGCTCCTAGTTTAATGATGCCTCACTCCAGGTATCAATACATGGGGTGAGGATGAGGGGGAGGACAGAGATCTTCCCCCCGGCGGGCGGGAGGAAGCGGCCTGCCTCTGCCACCTTGAAGGCCTGGCTTGAGGTGGCAAAGGAGGTCACCAGCGCAACCAACATATCGCCCACCTGCATACAGTGCAGGAGGCGCTCCAATGACCTCAGTAGGTCAGCCAAAGTGAGTACACGTTGTCTTTCCCCTACACTCCGTCTGCCACATCACTGCCCCCACCCCACATCTCCTTCAGCACTGCCAACACCACTCTGTCACATCACCCCTTATATCCACTCAAACCTCATCCTCATCTTACCTGCACCTACTCACCTCGCCAGTACTCATCCCGCCACTACCACTCAACCCAATCCTCATACAATCTCATGGCTCTATCTCATACTCACCCTCTCGTGCATCTCTTTCACGGCCAGCCTCACTCAACCTGCCACTACCTGTGCTGCAGCCACAGGGCATGCATCACATACGTGCAGTAGGCAGCGTAAGGCAAACGTGTCGTGAGCATGAAGAGGATGCACAAGGGTGTTTGAGGGTTTGTCATGGGTGTTACTTATATTGAATTTCTGACCAACTCACATTACATATTATATTGGCACCACTACTGCCATGTCTTCGCGAATTCTGTCTGGTATGTGCAATAATGCCCTCTCCTGAGGATCACTATGAAGACCCACAACTGATGCCACCCATTGTGTCACTGCAGAGTGGGTGTAGGTATATTTGCAGGGCTCTTTTGAGCAGACGACTGAGAGACATCGGCGATGTCCCCGGTTGCACCCTGGAAGGATGCGAAGGAGAAGTTGTTGAGGGCAGTGGTGACTTTGACAGCGACAGGTAAGAAGATGGTGCTTGGGCCAGGAGCAGCTCGACATGAAGGAGGCTGCAGATGTCCATGACTACATGTTGAGTGACTCTGAGCCTCCGTGTGCACTGCTGCTCAGAGAGGTCCAGGAGCTGAGCCTCGGTCTGTGGACCCTGTGGCGAGGGTAGTGCCCTCTGCGACGCATCTCTCTCTGCGGTAGCCCTCCCTCCTGCTGTACAGGTGGATGTGTCACAGCACTCTGATGTGGAGCTCCACGTGTCAGAGGTGGACGGCGTGGATGGCGAGGCTGGTGATGCTGTTCGCCCTCCGAGGAGGTCATGACTGCAGCTACGGCGGCCCCCATCCGCAAGATGTACATCTGAGGGGGTCCGCAAGGTAGGTACATGTCTCTGGACCCCGGGGTAAGTGTACAGGTTGGTGACTTTGACTGTCAGGAGGAGGGTGGTGGAGGCCAAACTTTGTCCCAAGTGACAGAGTGGCCTCCTGCAATGGGTGAGGGTCTCCCCACCCCCCCACCTGTTAAATGGACAGCTGCAACACGTCCATTTGACCTGGAAGTGTTTCCCCCAGTGTGGGAAACAGCCCCAGTTTCCTCTAAAATCCCACCCCTCCTCACATAATCCCTTAATCAGGTCAGTTAATGACCTGAAATAAATACTTTCAAGTGGAACCCCGCTGGCTTTAATTGCCTGCGGGATTCCCACCAGCGGGAGCTGCGCGCGCACGCCGGCGCGTCAGCTGGGAATCCGGAAGTGCGCGGGTTCGGGGCGGGCTCCGGTCCCGCACCGGGATTCTCCGATTTTCGGAGCCCCCCCCGCAAGGAACGCACCCGATAGCGGGTGCTAAAATGATGCCCATTATGTTGGTTTCCCAGTGAAATAACAACAGATTATCAGTGCTGCCTCTTTAAATGCATCGTGATTGTGTTGAATTATAAAGTAATGGGAGGTTCTCTAACATGAGATTGCAATGTGTTTGGTGGTGGGGTGGGGGGGGGGGGGAAAGAAACAGATGAATTCTATTAAATTAATGATGACAACTTCAGCCCACACTCAAGTATAAACAGGCCATCAATATAAGTTTGCACTGGTGAAGGTGTTAATACAAACGTCTTGTTCAAAAGACGAGCGTTTAATGTGCTTATTTCTGTATAAGCAATTTCCTGCAGGAGACATATTGCCTAACTTTTTGGTGAGCATCCAATCTATTGTATTGATCATGTAATGATGCAAAAGGAAGAGTATATGACCTAACGAAAAGGTGCTTTGCCACTATATTAATGTTATCATCATTAGATAAAAAGATAATACACGTTTATTGAAAGCTTTTATTTTTGCTGTGCATAAGATTTGAATATTAAATGAAGCTGTTGTAATATTCTAAAGATAAAAAATATCTGCATAACAATTCTCTTGTAATGAATCTGGAGAAAAATATTACTTCAGGGTAATATTTAGCCCCCTGGCAGGCAGTGCAATATATTGAGCATTTGCTGGTGCACATGATGCATTTTTCTTTTAAAGGCTGAACTCCTAAAGTCCACCTGTACTGCCTGCCAGGGAACTACAACACCATGTGAGAGATAGCCTCATCTTCCACCCCAACAGCCTCCACATTCAACGTATTGTCCTCTGCCATTTCCTCCACCTCTAGCATGATGCCACCTCCAACACATCTTCCTTTCCCCTCCCCGTTCAGCATGCCCAAGGGACCATTCTCTCCCCTTGTTAATCCTTGTCCCTCTGTCTTTTTTCTAGCTCCTTCATATGCCCTGAAAACATGCAGATGAAGGAGTTCACTTTGTCTGCATAGTGCTGTTTTTTCACTGCTGTCATTGCTTGCCCCACAAATTGTCTGGCTCCAAACATGGGTTGTCTGATAAGGCTGCCTTTGGGAATAGAGTATGATTGGGAGCACCAAGGAAGACACCACAGAGCAGCAGGACAAGTGTTGTCACTATTGTAATGTAGGAAACGCAGCAGCTAATTTGCACACAGCATGGTCCCACAAACAGCAATGTGATCATGGCCAGATAATCTGCTTTAGTGATGTTGGTCGAGGGATAATTATTGGCCAGGACACCGGAGAGAATTCCCCTGCTCTTCTTCAAAATATTGCCGTAGAGTTTTTTACATCCACCTGAGAGGCCAGACGGGGCCTCGGTTTAACATCTCATCCAAAAGATGGCACCTCTCCCTCAATACTGCACTGGAGTGTCAGCCTAAATTTTGTGATCAAGTCTCTGGAGTGGGACTTGAACCCACATGACTGAGAGGTGAGAGTGCTATCAACAGAGCCACAGCTGACACAGCCTCCTATGACTCCTGAACCAAATCTAAGGATTCAATTTGTCTTTTTTATGGCCTTATCTATCTCCACTGCCACCTATAGTGGCCTTTGTACTGCATTTCAGGGCCTTCTGCTCTTCAAATACATTTAAAATCTTACCATTAAAGGTGTATTTCCTTTCCCTATCTTTATTTCCAATCTATTGCAATAAAGCTAACAAAATTGCCACAATAGTCAATTGTGCTAAGTAATGCAGTTAGACATTGTACTGAACTTCCTCAGTGTAAACACAATGGCCTCTATACAGACCAGGAATGTCTCACATTTGATCTTTAGTTGATCTCAGCTGAGGTGGTGGTTGGGCAGCTACAATTTCTCTCAGCATACTTGTGTTAGGAATGGGGGGGGGGGGGGGGAAATTAGCCAAGGTTTCCATGCCTACTCTCTGTCCAATGACCCTATTGGAAAGCATGTGCTCTGATGTTGAGTGATGACAGGGTTAGCTTTGGCCGTGATACCCCCACGCCCCCCCCATCCCCCTGTGGAGGAATAGAGGAACCCTGATATAAAGAACTACTTTGCTGCTTCCCATCAGATATTATCAACAAGCATTGACTATGTTTTGCAGTTTGAGACATTTATATTGAGTTATAAAAGTGCTGAGTATGGACTGATTGCCAAAAGTGAAACAAAATGAATTGCAACTCTCGATACAGCGAAGAACAATATTTTACCGCAATTAATAATTCCAACTTTACTTGTGTTGCAGTGTGGTTTGAAAAATACAGAAGACAGAAACAATATCTCACTTGTAACTTTCTGTGGTAAAATAATTTTTCAAAGTGATTTTTTTTCTCTCTCCTCAGTTGGACCTTATTTCATGAATCATGCTGGTTACTGCAGGTAAGGTCAAAGGTGAACATCTGCTGCCAGATATTGACATATTTCCCTGCAGGTCAAACATAACTTCATCAAGATGTCAAAAAATGTAATAGCACTGTGGTCCCGAGGTTTCAATTCCATTTGTGCTGTTTACTGACTCTATCACATCGATGGAGTGTGAAGAACAAAGTAACAGGATTTTATAGCAGTCACCAAAAGACCGGTTATAATGAGTTTTGCATAAATGCAACATGGTTTCTGATAGCCATTGACGCAAACCGTAATTATAATGCAGGACTTTGATTAGGAACCTGACTGCAGACCACATGATAGCAAGAGGTGTGACCCCAGCTCCAGGACTGTAGACCATTGTGAAACCTAGTTTAAACTTAATGATTAACATTTGCAGAAAACTGTCCATCCTGTTAGCTTTCTCCAAACGTTAAAATTAAACTGTGATTTGTCAAACAGAACTCTGTTGTCACTGGGCAGAGAATAATGTGGGAACCTGCATTATAGGGGAAGATGTAACGCCTGAGTGAAAAGCTGACAGAACATGCAGGCCTGCCATCCCAGGAGCCGCAGTGGGAGGCCTGGCCCATTTTAATGGCTCGGCTTCATTAACATTCTGCTGGTCAGCTGCCTGCCCAAAATGGGCATCCGGAGGCAGCTCGCCGGCTTTGGGTCTGTGAAGATTGGGCAACCTAGAGGCCATCAGGCTGGCAATCAGGTACATCATGTGAGGACTATAGTAGGGTTTTGCAAATCGGAAGTGGGGGGAGCACGGGGCAACAATGTCCCCAACATTCTTGGTGGGGCTGGCTGAAGCAATCCACCACGTTTTACACAACAGAGTGTCTACATCAATGCTCTCAATGTTCCCTCTGTGACAGTGTGAGCATGTGGAAGGTGCCACTGTCTGCCAGCTTCTTCTCATGGTGCTCCAGAGCTGGCCAAAGTCATTGTGCTTTACATTCAGAATCAGAACCAGAAGACACAATGGGAGTAATTTTAACCCACAAGAAGAGGTGGGCTGGGAGCAGGTGGGTAGTAAAAATTGTTGAATTCTTCAGCGGGACCATATTCCGGCTCCAACGTGCCCACTTCCGGGTTTAACCCAGGTGCGTTAGGATGCGTGCGCAATAGAAACCCAAAAGTCCCGACTCCATTTAAAGCTGGTGGGCCGATACATAAAGGAGCAATGTACTTCATTGCGATAGTTGAGGCACTTAACTTTTTTGTGTATTAGAAATATAAAATAAATTTAACCTTACCTGTTCGGGTTTCCCATCGTTTCTGATCCATGTCAGGTGAAAACAGGCGGGAAGGACCGGATCCATGAGGTGAGAGCATTTATTGAACTGCTTGTGGGCCAGGGGAGCAGGAGTGCTTCACCTAGGTCCAAGCTCCCCTGGCGCAACAGGATCCCTGCGATCGACTGACCGCCCCCCCCCCCCCCACCAATGGTGGACCCCCCCACCCCGATGGAGGACTGCGCCCCCCCAATGGTGGATTCCTCCCTCCGATCCTCTCTAAGGCCCCCCAGATGGTGGACCCCCGATCCTCAAGGCCCACTCAATGTCGTTCACGTCTTCCCACTTCCCCCCCACCCCCAATTTATTCCATGGACCACAATCTCTCCCTCCCTCCTCTCCAAATTGCGGTTCCTTTCACTTCCGACAGGCAGCCTGCCCGTCAGTCTGGCTGCTTGCTACGTGGGAAACCCAGAAGCACAAATACTTACCTTCAATTGAGTTGCGATCACAGAATGTGATGCACTCACTTGACTTCCAGATTCCCCATGCGAATATCTACGCACGCGCTCGGTTCCCGGCTCCGAGCTAAAATCAGGCCCAGTGATTTCAGGACAGGAAATGAAAACACCTGCTTTTGGAAAGTCAGAAGCAATAATTAGAGTTCAAATCAATGTAAAAATCAGGTTTTATCTGAGAATCACAATGTCCAAAAAAAGGGTGTGAATTTATGTGAACATAAAAATAAAAATGAATACCATGGAATATCATAGAATCATAAAATCTTACAGCAGAGAAGGAGGCCATTCAGCCCACCGTGCCTGTGCAGGCTCTTTGAAAGAGCTATCCAATTAGTCCCACTCCCCTGCTCTTTTCACCCATGCCACCCCAGAACTGCTTAGTATTGGGCCAAATGGAAGCGGCAAATGGAAGCGGCAAATCCTGCCAATGTCTGGTCTCCATGATGGTGGGAGAAGGGATCTATAAGCATTTCTCAACAACTCCCCAGTATGGTGACAGTGTATCATAATGCTGCTAACCCTTTGAAGATGACAGTAGCAATTCTACATATAAAATGGTACAATTTTAAAGGGGATGCAGGAACAAAGTAAAAAATTGTAGGGTTATGGAGAAAGAGCAGGGGAGTGGGACTAATTGGATAGCTCACTCAAAGACTCGGCACAGGCACCATGGGCCTCCCTCTGGACTGTATGATTCTATGATTCTATGAAAAACAAACATGGCCATGATTTCCTGCGTCTGGACTTGCCAACCACCAAGCTTCTGTCCATTTCATTTAATGGGGAGAAAATCAGGCTGCGAATGAAGAAGTGGAAAATCCTGACCCACATTTTAATCATGGTTAATAAAAAAAATGATACGCTAGTTACTACTGGCAGGCCGTAGCCACTGCCACTCTGTAGCCAGATGTTAAGTGTTACAGTGGCCAGGGTGACTTTTTTTCCAATTTTGCCCCCTCGTTGTGGAGAATTGCAAAGTCTGGCTTCTGCTTCTCGCTATAACAGTGCAACAGAGATTAATATCTCTCCATACAGGGATTTGTGGCTTTTTTTTTCGATTACAGTATAAAGATCTGTGAAAATCAAAGCCCCAGAGTTCTTATTTTAAAATGGAAACATTTAATTTAAGTGAGTAAAAGTTCACAAAGTGGAAACTAAAAACAGAAAGCCCCATTCCCTGATGAAGGATCTACACCTTAATCTCTCTTCTCTTTATAAATGCTGACAGACCTGCTGTCTATTTCCAGCATTTCGATTTTATTCCAAATTTTCCAAAATTTGCAATTTTCCTTTTAATCTTCACTGTGAAACCATGGTGGGGAAATTCCCTAGAGCTGCTGCCAATCCTCCAGTGTTACTTCGCAGGAAGTGCGGCGGAACCCCCATTCATGCACTTAAACAGGCACTTCCAGCAAAGTAACGGAGCAGCTCCGAGGAATTTCCTGGCCCAAAATTGCTATAACACAAAACCTCTTCTCTACAACTGAAAATATGGAAGAAAGGAACTGTAGCAAAAGATTATAATTAGAAAGAAATAAGGAAGGACATATTGGCCTTGGAGGTAGTGCAGCATAGGTTTACTAGAATGATACCCAGACTTCAAAGGTTAAGTTACGAGGAGAGATTACACAAATTGGGGTTGTATTCTCTGGAGTTTCGAAGGTTAAGGGGTGATCTGATCGAAGTTTATAAGATATTAAGGGGAACAGATAGGGTGGATAGAGAGAAACTATTTCCGCTGGTTGGGGATTCTAGGAGTAGGGAGCACAGTCTAAAAATTAGAGCCAGACCTTTCAGGAGTGAGGTTAGAAAACATTTCTACACACAAAGGGTGATAGAAGTTTGGAACTCTCTTCTGCAAACGGCAATTGATACTAGCTCAATTGCTAAATTTAAATCTGAGATAGATAGCTTTTTGGCAACCAAAGGTATTAAGGGGTATGGGCCAAAGGCAGGTATATGGAGTTAGATCACAGATCACCCATGATCTTATCAAATGGCGGATCAGGCACGAGGGGCTGAATGGCCTACTCCTGTTCCTATGTTCCTATGTTCTCTTGACCATAAATTATTAACCATACTAATTTTTTCAGATTTGTATTTTGCAACTAAATCCAATCAACCCAATCGCATTCAACCCAATAACATTATGTATATTGAGTACTGAATATTGTTATGAGATCATAGAAACATATAGCAGAGAAGGAGGCCATTCGGACCATCATGTCTGTGCTGGCTCTTTGATAGAGCTATCTAATTAGTCCCACTCCCCTGCTCTTTCCCCATAGCCCTGTAAATTTTTCCTTTTCAAGCATATGTCTAATTCCCTTTTGAAAGTTACTATTGAATCTGCTTCCACCGCCCTTTCAGGCAGTGCATTCCAGATCATAACAACTCGCTGCGTAAAAGAATTTCTCCCCATCTCCCCTTTGGTTCTTTAGCCAATTATCTTAAGGGTGTCAGAATGCATTCTCCCTGTTACAAACTGCAGATCATGTTACTGTAGACCTAGCGTAATGGTATTGCAAACAAAATAATCTCTGCACTGTGCTGCTGTCAATTGTCAGTCAACCTCAGAAACTTGAAGAACATAAAACAAAATGCCTACTCAAACCTATTAACCTTTTTACCTCTATTATTGATAAGGAAGGAAGGATTTTTATCTACCAACATTAGAACAACTCCAACCCACTAAAAAAGTATTGTCTATTGATATGCAAAATAACCATGACTCTCATCTCACATAGCACCTGAAATCAGAACCATTGTTTAAAACAATAAAACTAACAAAAATTAATGTCATATTAAATTAAAAAATCACCAGCATTTATTAGAAATAATGACAATTCTTCCTGTTGGTTCACTTAGTATGTGCACTGCCTAGTGTGGCAATGAGTCGTACAAACCAGAGGGTCCCAGGCTCCATCTTCGATCTGTGATAGTTATCTAATCTCAACTGGAGATGATTTCAAGGCCATAATCTAACCACAAAATTCAGGAAATGATGCCAATAAATGACAGGAGTGATGAAGGGATGCCCTGTTGATGAGGGGATGCCCTATTGATGAAGGGATAAGAATATAAGAACATAAGAAATAGGAGCAGGAGTAGGCCATATGGCCCTTCGAGCCTGCTCCGTCATTCAATAAAGATCATGGCTGATCTTTGATCTCAACTCCACTTTGCCGCCTGATCCCCATAACCTTCATTATCTTCTTTATCTAAGTGAACAATCATTGCACCGCCTCCAGGGCAAATATATCCTTCCTTAGATAAGGAAGACCTGTTGATGATAGGATGCCCTGTTGATGATGGGATGCCTTGTTGGTGAGGGGATACCCTGTTGATGATAGGATACCCTGTTGATGATGGGATGCCCTGTTGATGATGGGATGCCCCACTGTTGATGGGATGCCCTATTGATGATGGGATGCCATGTTGATGAGGGGATGTGCTATTGATATTTATGGCATTATATTCATGATCTATATGGCACTATATAGATCCCGTATTGATGCAGGCACCAATCTACATCATGTTATACAATATTTCTAGGTTAAATCTGTTACTATGAAGCTGCAACTAAACCAATGCACTGGGAATTTTGAAATGTCGCTATGTCTGCCATTTCTGAAAGCATTTCCTTTGTCTTGGCATGAGGTCTTGGCTGCAAATAATCCATATGTACTGTTTGGAGTGGACATTGAGATTCAGGGTAAAGATAGTGGTGTAGAGTCTGTAGAGACACCACTATCAAGTTGAACTAATACCTAATGTATGCAAGTTTGCCAATTCGTGGAGACAGCCATAATCTGTACTGACTAACTCATCAGGGAGTAAGTATCCTGATAGGGAGGTGGCTGTTATCACAAGGTTTACACCTGCAACATGAAAGACCTGCTTTGATTTGGTGAGGAATCTGGCTATTTTATACAAAGAAATTAGGGATATATCTGGGCAGCAGTCCTAGTTTCTTGGGTTCACTCAATTCAACCATATTGGTATGTCATGATAATAAGACAGAATTCCATAGGCAAATGACACAGTTCAAAGATTCTGAGATTCTAGAGAATTTTGTTACTTTCAAGTCAAGACATTGGTTGTGTGTAAGTTTAACAATGTCCTGCTGTATGTAGTTTTTGCTTCTGTGTGAACTTCATTCTTGTAATAACCTGAACTCTATGGTCTGACAGCCTGGTGCTTTTTCACCTATTGGGGAGATAGATGTGAGTGGTCAGCATTCCCCCACACCCACAAACTGGTGCAAAATACTTGGTAACAGGGTCATTGTTAATCCTGCCGCAAGTTAACCCGTCATTCCATTTAAAAGGTTATAAGTTTTGAAGCATAGGATGCGTGGGTCTGGTTCTGGAAACTACATTTTAATATGAGCACAAATGAAGAGCATTTGGAGAAAGCCCAAAAGACAACAGATCATTCAGCTGTCTGTTATCCATTAAACCTATAGGGAAGATTTTCCCCAGCCTGCAGTCAGATGCACTGGATCACCTGGGCGCGATAAATATCGGAAAATTAGGCAGCTTGGAGCGCCTGTTTTAAATGGAAAGAAAATCAGTGGGTTCCTTTACAGGAGTGTGCCACTGATTCTCCAATATTCACTACACCCAGTGGGTTTGACCCAGGAAAATCTCCCATTATGAATCAAAGATTCATAGAATAACCAGTGGAGAATGGTTGGTATGGTGCACAATGATTCGCAACAGTAAGTCTTGAAGCTCCAGTGGTTTATAACCATTACCTGAACCCCAAGATGAAATTACTGCCTGGAAATCACTTCCTTGAACATATCTTTTATTTAAGAGTATATATGGTGGAGTTAGTGTGGACAGTTTTATTTTATTTTCACTTTTTTTTTGCCAGTGATGGTACATTTGACACTGATGAAACTGCATTCAGGAAAGTTTTGAAACTTTAAAATTCAATGTTGGAGATGGTTCAAAGGACTATCAGTTAGCAGCATATATTAAACATCTCACTAGCAGTTGGAAGCCTGTCAGTAGAATTCTGTCATGTGTTTTAGAATGTATGTGCAAAACTGTGCTTTCCCTGATTAGAAGGCAGTGTAGGCAGATTACAGAGGAATCATGCTTTGCATTGGTTTTCAAATGGTTGGAAAATAATATGTAGCATGCGCCTGAATTTCTGATATGCACTCTGACTGGGCAAAGGTCCCTGCCATCAGCACAAAGTCAGAAAAATGATCCCTTATAAATCTATGATGTGGAGATGCCGGTGATGGACTGGGGTGGACAAATGTAAGGAGTCGCACAACACCAGGTTATAGTCCAACAGCTTTATTTGAAATCACAAGCTTTTGGAGCTTTGCTCCTTCGTCAGGTGAGGAAGGAGGAAAGCTCCGAAAGCTTGTGATTTCAAATAAAGCTGTTGGACTATAACCTGGTGTTGTGCGACTCCTTACAGTTATAATTCTATGCTGACCTACATTGGCTCCCCATCCGGCAAAGCCTCGATTTTAAAATTCTCATCCTTGTTTTCAAATCCCTCCATAGCCTCGCCCCTCCCTATCTCTGAAACCTCTTCCAGCCCTACAACTCTCCAAGATCTCTGCGCTTTTTTTGCAATTCTTGCCTCTTGTGCATCCCCGATTTTAATCGCTCCACCATTGGCGGCTGTGCCTTCAGCTGCCTAGGCCCTAAGCTCTGGAATTCCCTCCCTAAATATCTTTGCCTCTCTACCTCTCTCTTTTCCTTTAAGATGGTCCTTAAAACTTACCTCTTTGACAAAGCTTTTGGTCACCTGTCCTCATATCTCCTTATGTGTCTCGGTGTCAAATCTTGTTCCATGATGCCACTGTAAAGCTCCTTGGGATGTTTAACTATGTTGAAGGCACTATATAAATGCAAGTTGTTGTTGTTATGCTGTTTACTTGCACTGATCTAACTATGGCACTTTCACCATACAGTTGCCAAGAGTCCATCTACACATCCAGTCTCTGATCAGTGATAACCTGGGATAGGAAGCTTGCAACATGAGGAAACATGAGTATGAATGTGCTTGTCATTGTTTTGGGATCCAATACATTAGTACGCCAAAACGTGCAGGACTCAGTGAGTGGTGTACACTTAAAAAAAATGCAAGGTGGTTTGGTATAATGCAAACATCTCCATATAATCCTCAGGAGGTTAAAGAATAAATCTTCAAAATATACAATATTTAAAAGAAGGATCATATATCTGCTGCTGGAAATACAATCTGAATTGTATTGAGTGATTGTTTATAAAGTGCTGTAATAACAAAAAATACAAAACCTGACCTTTTTAAATAGATCATGGGAAGGTTACTGTTTCTGCTATGATGTTTTAGGGATTATTTGAGTGGCAGGGTCAAAATAACAAGAGTATCAGCTAATGAAGTTCGAAATACAAGAATAACATTTATTCCCTGATCGATATAACACACAGTGGGGTACTTTGTTATTGAGCATAATTTAGGGCTGTTGAAACAATGATCACTGTTCTAGTGCCTTGTAATATAAGCCAAAGTTTATAAATTGTTTGTGATATGTGCTGCATGCCAAAACCTTTTATTTCATCATCTCCTGTTTTACCCCATTCTTTCTCAGGACCACAAAACTTATAAGTCCTTGCCTCCCTCATTCTTCCATTCCTCCTACAATCTAGGCATTTAGAACACACACTTCGTGCTGCATAAGCTTACTATTCAGAATAGCATTCACTTTAAAATCTCCATAGAATGGATCTTTGTCCTGGCAATATTTAAGAAGGATGTCCAACAGGCAGCATCAGGAGGTAATGGCCTATCACTGGTAAGAGGGGCTCATAACAAACCAATGGGGTTGAAATCATATGATGTGATATTAGTAATAAATACATTGATACGTTAAAATGAAATTATTTTCTATTTCAATGAATACTCTCATTTATTTGTTTTAAAGGGATTAATGACTTTCTTATAATAGTGGAGAGAGGAATCTTGACTCAGTGGTAGCACTCTTACTTCTGAGTCAGAAGGTTCGGTTCAAGTCCCACTCCAGAGACTTGTGCACATAATCCAGACTGACACGTCAGTGCAGTACTAAGGGAGTGCAACATTGTTGGAGGTATCGTCTTTTGGATGAGATGTTAAGCTGAGGCCCTATCAAGTGGATATAAAAGATCCTATTGTTCTATTTGAAGACGACAAGGGGGGATTCTCCTAGTATCCTGGCCAACATTTATCCTACAACAGAAATCACTAATACAGATTATCAGGTCATTTAACTCATTGCTGTTTGTGGGACCTTGCTATGTGCACATTGGCTGCCCTGTTTCCCTACATTACAATGGTGACTACATTCTAAAGTATTTAAGCAGCTGTAAAGCGCTTTGGGATGCTCTGAGATCATGAAAGAACCATGATAAATGCAAGTTCTTTCTTTCTTCATCCAAATACATTCACACATTTGTTACTAATAGTGTACAGTGTGATTTCACCCTAGTTGGAGGTCTCTTTTGTTGATACATCTTTATTGTCATTATAGTATGACAGCTTTTTTTTTCTTTTATTATTGAGAAACAACGGTGAAGGGCAAAGGCTCAGAATACAGAACACAACCAAAGTGTAAATGGGCAGGAAAGAAAACAGGAGAAATTCATTGTAATAATTAGATACTGCCAAACTTCAGTTGGAAAGATGTTGGATGAGGAAGGGAAGATATAGAGAGGGGCATCCCCACCTTTACACCCCTCACCCCCTTCAAGGACAAGGTCATGGAGCTTGTGGGCACTCACTTGGTTCATGCCATGGGAGATGGCAAGGTTGGCGGCATCATGCCGGCACCAGGTTAGTGACTGTCACTTTGGCATCCCTGCGAGACACCACACAGACATTACCTTCCACCTGCTACCTCTGTCACCTTACCTACTACTCTCCTTTCCTGCAGATTCACCACAGCAACAGGGGCATAAGAGGAGGAAAATAATGAGGAAGAGGAGGAGATCAGGACATTGTCCTCATCGCATATGACAATGATAATGATGAAGAAGAGGAATATGAGAGCCAGACGTCTTACCCACGTAGCTGTTTTATCCTGCCCCGTCTTCCTCTGCTCCAAACTTCACCTGATTGCTATCTGGAGAGATCTGAATTTGGTTCCAGTCTGGGATTGTGAAATTTTGTTTAGCTGTTTGCCGCTGTAAACAGCAGCATCCTAAGTCCTGGCATCTGAATAACCATGTTTGTCTTTTAGTAAAAATTGTGACAAACAGACTTAGTATATTGCATTTTTTTATATAAAAAACAAAATCTGCCACAATCGCATCCATTCACAATTGTGTTTATCTAAAATGTCTCTTCGCCTTTTCTCTTCTAAATTTCCCTCTTGTAGAGTCTGTGACTACTTTAAAAATATTGAAGTCATTAGAAACAAAAATCAGGAGAGATGTAAAATGGGCTGCCGATTTGCTCTCACCCGTTTTGCGCTATCGTACAAATTACCCCCAGTAAGTTTTATGAATGATTTCTATGGGGACATGTGGAGCATCAGTGTAAAAATTGCCCTGCCCACTGCTGGTCCTTCCACAGCTCCAGCTTCTATCTCCTGCACCGCCCCCCGCCATCCCCCCTATAAGAGTCCCTGCAAATGATACCAAATGCTGTAATGGGAAGGCAGTAGGAATGTTACCTTAGAAAAAGGAAATCAAATGTCTGTCGGGTCTTCCTCATCTGAACATATCTTCTGATGATTGATAGTGTTTCCTTCTCCATTTGGCTATATCAGTCATTGAGTAACATGCATAGGTTATCCTTTTCCAGTCATCAAATTCCTGAAGCAATAGAGAACCTAACCCATAAGATTTGTGTCTGTATTGATTTTTATAGACTTTTGCAGATCGTAAAAAGTAAGAATTGGTTCTTGTAATATACCTTTCAATTCTTGCCATAATTCTTCCTGCTTGTGTAATCATGATCACTGGGTGTTTGTCTCTAGAAACACTCTACGAGATGCTCGCCTGGAACATACCTTCCTAAGTAATTTATCATTCCAAAAAGTCTTTGGAGTTCCTTTTTTGTGCTGGGTCTGTCCATGATAATTACTGCCCCAATTTTATTCTCATCAGGTCTCTCTCCCTGGTCTGTGAAAAAAAAGCTATTTTCTGATTTGCACTAAGTTGGCATAATAATTAGCAATACTTGGAAAACAAAGTTGTATTTTTACTTATTATTTCCATCTTTTGTTGTTCTGCAACATTCAAACAGTAACATCTAACACTAACATTCAAAAAATAATTTGGAATTAAGAACTCCTTGCTTAAACAGTACTGCATAACCAGCCAACAGTAGAGCACTATGCCTATCTATAGTCAGTTAGGCAGTTGGAAGTTTCACAACTAAGGGAGGTAAATTTGTAATCATGATAACTACTTTGTTGCATTTGGTATCATTAAATTATATTTTTGCAATATAAGCAGATCTCCTGTGGTGCTGCTCACAGAGAGTTAAAGGTTTTATAAGAATGGGAGTGTTATGTGAAGTAGTATTACTAGGGACACTGACTTGTCAACACTGGGGGTGGACCTGGAACTTACTAGCACTAGGTTGAGGAATCAGGGACTTGCAGTATTTTGAGATGGGCTCCCAGGGTTTGGGAGCATTGGGAAGCAGGGAGGGGTTCCAGGGTTCCAGACACATGGGAGAGATAGGTTCAAGGAATACTGAAGAAAGTCCTGAGATCTGGGATTACTGGGAGAGGGCCTTGGGATCATGAAAGCATTGGAGAGAGTGAGCTCTAGATATGGGGGCATTGTGGTGGTTGTGGGATCAAGGAGCAATCAGAATATGGTTTAGTGGTTTGTGATCACTGAGGATCTGGGAGTTCTGGGGGGAAGGAAGTCTAGGGAAGGAGATCGTAGGGGTCCCAGCAGTACTCAGGAGGGGGTTTTGAAGCATTGGGAGTTGCTGGAATCTGGCAGCATTGGAGGCAGCTGGCTATAACACCTTTATTGGGTAGGGAACACCAAGGGGAATCAGCACCTTTGTAATTCTCAGGTCCCAGCCTCCTGTGTGTTCCCACTTGTCATTTATCTCCACCCCATCACTTTCCCCATCATCAGCTCTGGTTCCTATTTGTTTGTTCTTGTTTTAGAACATTTAACCATAAATTTTCATTTAAAAAAAATGAATAGACAGAAAATCATGGGCTGGGAGTATGCCTTTTCCTGATATGCATTCACAGTGTGCACCAGAAATGCACCATTAGAGATTTTGTCGATTTATATCGGTCTTTAATAAACATAAATTTCCATAAACAAAGAAAAATAACTGCATAAAATTTTTAAAGTTCATAAGTTTATATAAAAATTGTTAAGCTTTAAAATGGCCCAGGAGAGACTTTTTAACTGAATACATACAACCAAAACAATGACTGAAAAAAAAATCAATTTCTGTTTTCTTTTTGCAACTTCAATGAGAAGCCCATGATAACAGTTGTTACTGTTTCCACGTGCTGCCTCTCACAAAATAACATAATCAATTTATTATTAAAACCGGTAGGTCCTGTCACCTGTAAACATTGCTTATGGGCTTTTCAATATTTATTGTATCTATGCCCCTAATACATTTCTAATTGCCTGCGATGCCTATAGATTGCACTATAACAGTGTTTCCCATTGTAATACTTATCCTTTAATCATGATATTCTCTGTCGCAAAACTCCGGTGAAAAGGGAAGAGGTAATAGTAATGGGATGGAGATTTTTAAAGTATCAGATGGTATTGGGGAAAGCTTCAATTAATTATTCCTTTTCTATTTTGATTGTTTTATGCTCATCAAGGTGATGGATGTTGGTGTTGGAAATGGAATACTTTCCCATCTCAGACACCCAATGTTATCATCAGCAGCCTACATTTGGTATAGATGCTAAAGCTGTGACATTATACGCCGAACTTTTAACTTCAGCAGATGCATAAAACAGGTGTTAGTGGATCGACTGCCCGTCATACACACCGCATAATTCCCCTTTCTATTAACTCACTGGCCTAAGTTTCAGGGCTGGTGTATATTAACTCCTGGGCCTCATTTAAAACATCAAAACATAGAAAATAGGAGCAGGAGTAGGCCATTCAGCCCTTCGAGCTTGCTCCGCCATTCAATATGATCATGGCATTTAAATCCCGGAACGTGCAGGAAGATGCACTGCAGGTGAGGTGAGAGTAACTGCACTTGACATCAAGGCAGCATTTGACCGAGTGTGGCACCAAGGAGCCCTAGTAAAATTGAAGTCAATGGGAATCAGGGGGAAAACTCTCCAGTGGCTGGAGTCATACCTAGCACAAAGGAAGATGGTAGTGGTTGTTGGAGGCCAATCATCTCAGCCCCAGGACATTGCTGCAGGAGTTCCTCAGGGCAATGTCCTAGGCCCAACCACCTTCAGCTGCTTCATCAATGATCTACCCTCCATTATAAGGTCAGAAATGGGGATGTTCGCTGATGATTGCACAGTGTTCAGTTCCATTCGCAACCCCTCAGATAATGAAGCAATCTGTGCCCGCATGCAGCAAGACCTGGACAACATCCAGGCTTGGGCTGATAAGTGGCAAGTAACATTCGTGCCAGACAAGTGCCAGGCAATGACCATCTCCAAGAAGAGAGAGTCTAACCACCTCCCCTTGACATTCAATGGCATTACCATCGCCGAATCCCCCACTATCAACATCCTGGGGGTCAACATTGACCAGAAACTTAACTGGACCAGCCACATAAATACTGTGGCTACAAGAGCAGGTCAGAGGCTGGGTATTCTGCGGTGAGTGGCTCACCTCCTGACTCCCCAAAGCCTTTCCACCATCTACAAGGCACAAGTCAAGAGTGTGATGGAATACTCTCTCAAGGATTCTTCGACAGCACCTCCCAAACCCGCGACCTATTTTATGACCCCATCTCTGTGCGGGCATTACGTTCCAGTTACGTGATTTCTCTTGCACAATTTAACAGCTGAGCAAATTCTATTTGATTTGTCTGTTACTAAACCCCTTACAGTGTTTAAATGAGAATGCACCATAGCAACTTTCAGATTAGTTTTTATATAGCAACGGACTGCTCCACCCAATGGCCTAACCAAGGTGGTCATCGATGGATTTAAGGGGAAGCTAGATAAACACTTGAGGGAGAAAGGAATAGAAGAATATGCTGATAGGGTTAGATGAAGTAGAGAGGGAGGAGGCTTGTGTGGAGCATAAACACCGGCATGGACCTGTTGGGCCGAAAAGCCTATTTCTGTGCTGTACATTCTATGTAATTCTCTTAGTATTTACAGGTATGACTTGAAGTAACTAGGTTGTTATTCAAGGACAAGGGCAGCAGGCACATGGGAACAACATCACTTGCACATTCCCCTCCAAGTCACACCTCACCTCGACTTGGAAATATATCGCCGTTCCTTCATTGCTGGGTCAAAATCCTGGAACTCCCTACCTAACAGCACTGTGGGAGAACCTTCACCACACGGACTGAAGCTGTTCAAGAAGGCAGCTCACCATCACCTTCTCAAGGGAAATTAGGGATGGGCAACAAATGCTGGCCTCGCCAGTGACGCCCACATTCCATGAATGAATAAAAAAAAATCGGGTGGCCAAGAGCTGCCCGCCAGCTTGCAGGTAAATGGTCAGGAGGGTGTTTCGGGAGGGAAGGGGGGAGACCAGGGCAGTGGAGACCACAACTTACCTTGTGGGGCCTTGAGGAGCACTCCTATGCCTCCTGGCCCCACCAAAGGATTTTTTTTTTTACTTACGTTGAGGGCCTCTTCTCATGGGGCCCTGATTGGCATTTATGCATGAGGCTATCGCCTGAATCTGGCAGAGGCCTCATTCATTGCCAAAACCAACATCGTTAAAATCGGAGATCAGCAGGAATGGAGCAAGAAATGGAGCCTCTCCATTTTAACCGGTTACCAACCCCCACTCTCGGCCAGCAAGGATAGTTAAAATTCCCCACAATTTGATTTTGGAGGCATTAGGGGAAGTAGATAGTTAAGGGCAAAATATTTATTGTTTCATTATTCTCTATGCAAGTTCACTGATCGAATAACAACCTAGTTACTTCAAGTCATACCTGTAAATACTAATAGAATTACATAGAATGTACAGCACAGAAATAGGCTTTTCGGCCCAACAGGTCCATGCCGGTGTTTATGCTCCACACAAGCCTCCTCCCTCTACTTCATCTAACCCTATCAGCATATTCTTCTATTCCTTTCTCCCTCATGTGTTTATCTAGCTTCCCCTTAAATCCATCGATGACCACCTTGGTTAGGCCATTGGGTGGAGCAGTCCGTTGCTATATAAAAACTAATCTGAAAGTTGCTATGGTGCATTCTCATTTAAACACTGTAAGGGGTTTAGTAACAGACAAATCAAATAGAATTTGCTCAGCTGTTAAATTGTGCAAGAGAAATCACGTAACTGGAACGTAATGCCCGCACAGAGATGGGGGTCATAAAATAGGGTGGAATCTCGATTAGCCAGGTTTCCGCCCCAGGTCATGATTAGCTAGGTTCCCGCCCTTTGATCCGGAGGCATGGGCGCTTTTTCTCCTGCCCCTCATGCCATTACCAGGAATTACACCAGAAGGATCCTTTATAGGCCCAGATGAACCTGAGGCTGCTGAGAACAGGTGTAGGTTCCATTCTGGGCCTAAAGTGGGGCCTAAAGCTCAAAAGGCAAATGGCAATTGCTCTCAGAAGGATTGATTGCTATTGCTACAGGGTCTAATTGCCGCTGGAGGAGAGGTAAGAATTTTTTTTGCCCCTTTTGATCTGTGGCCTTATCGGCCTCCTGTTCCCCACCCTGGAGTTGCAGAGTGTTGCTCAGAGCTTCTAGTTTCTCCATGGGACTGACATCTCTGTACCGCTACAGATGCGAGCACTTGCTTCTAATTTGGTGATAACCCCTTCCCCAGGTTTTGGGATAGGGTCATTACGGGAGCTAAGCAACTGCCAGAGGTTCTGTTCCCCCAGTGAAGCAACAATGCCACTGGATCTGTAGGCTAGAATCTTTTAGTATTTGTGTTTTCCTTGGCAAGGATATTTTCCTGGAAAACTGCAATCATAACAAAGAAGAAACCATAGAAATGGCAGAAATGTGAGAAAATGATGTTGATTTTCCTCTAATATTTGTTCTCTTTTCTCTCATTTTCCGAGGGAGGAGTTCACTAAATCATTGGCTATTCTTCAACTTGAAATTAAACATAAGTTGGACCAACGCCCTCAAAGGTTGCCAAGTGTTTTTTTAAAATCAAACGTTTAATGCCATCTTATGGACAAAGTAAGAACTGTAATCAGAGTCAAAAAGGAACTGCTGTCAAACACAAGTTTCACATTTTGGTTCCTTATCAAAACAGAGTCCTACACAAAAAAAAACTTAGGAAGGCAAATGGTATGTTTTCCTTTATTGCAAGGGGGTTGGAGTATAAGAGTAAGGAGGTCTTGCTGCAATTATATATGATGTGGAGATGCCAGTGATGGACTGGGGTTGACAATTGTAAACAATTTTACAACACCAAGTTATAGTCCAGCAATTTTATTTTAAATTCACAAGCTTTCGGAGGCTACCTCCTTCGTCAGGTGAACGATGTGAATTTTATAGGGCAATTATATAGGGCTCTGATGAGACCACACCTGGAGTACTGTGTACAGCTTTGGTCTACTTACCGAAGGAAGGATATACTTGCCTTAGAGGTGGTGCAACGAAGGTTCACTAGATTGATTCTTGGGATGAGAGGGTTGTCCTCTGAGGAGAAATTGAGTCGAATGGGCCTATACTCTCTGGAGTTTAGAAGAATGAGAGGTGATCTCATTGAAATGTATAAAATTCTTAGAGGGCTTGACAGGGTAGATGCTGAGAAGCTGTTTTCCTTGGCTGGAGAGTCTAGAACCAGTGGTCAAAGTCTCAAGATAAGAATTCGGCCATTTAGGTCTGAGATGAGGAAAAATGTCTTCACTTAAAGGGTTGTGAATCTTCGGAATTCTCTACCCCAGAGGGCTGTGGATGCTCAGTCATTGAGTATATTCAAGACTGAGATTGAGAGATTTTTGGACACTAAGGGAATCAAGGGATATGGGGATCGGACAGGAAAGTGGAGTTGAGGTGGAAGATCAGCCATGATCTTATTGAATGGCGGTGTAGGCTCGAGGAGCCATATGGCCTACTACTCTTCCTATTTCTTACGTTCTTATGTTCTAACTTGCAATTATATAGCGCCTTATCTTTATCTCCAGGATGTCTCAAAAAACTTTATATAACTAATGAATTACTCTTGAAGTGCAGTCACTGTTATTATATAGGCAAACACAACATCCATGTGATCATAATGAGCTGGCATCTCTCTATCTTAAATTGAAATATATAAAGTGCTCGATGATTAGAGAGTAAGATTATGTTACAATAAAATTTCTATAACTTGAGGTTAAAATGTAATTCCATAATTTTTTTTGACAGTTGCGTGGAGTGTACACTAAAGAGGAGTGATTATTAAAATCACGACACTTTCATATTAGTATATTCTTCACGAGCCTAGTGTTTGAATATTTTAAAACATACTTGCTACATTGAATATCCCACAATTCAGCAAGTAATGTAGCATGAAAAAGATTGGGAAACAATAATGGAGAAAGACCTGCCGAAAGCTTTATAATAGGCATGGGACATATATTGTAATTAGAGCACCTTAACTCTTAAAGAAGGGGAAGAAATTCATTAGTTTTCATGTCCTACTTCATTGCAAAAGTGGGTAGCATAGGATGATTCCATATTCTCACATTCCCGGTGGGTAGTAGCTTTCACAGGGACCATGGGGGTAATTTTAACCCCCAAGAATGGGTGGGTGGGTTGGGGGTGGGCAGTAAAAATGGTTAGTTTTTGGAGCGGGACTGCGTCCTGACTCCAACGCTTCGGGTTTAACCCAGGCAGTTTGTATGCGCACGCGCATCAGAAACCTGGAAGTCCCATCTCCACTTAATGCCGATGGGTCGATACTTAAATGGGCAATGTACCTCATTGTGATAGTTGAAGCACTTAATTTTTTGTGTATTACAGATGTAAAACAAATTTAACCGTACCTGTTCGGGTTTCCCATCGCTTCTGATTCACATCAGGTGAAAGCAGGCGGGGAGGGCCGGATCCATGAGATGAGGGCCTTTATTGCACTGCTTGTGGGCCCAGAGGAACAGGAGTACTTCATCCAGGCCCAACAAGCTCACTTGGCCGACAGGACCTCCGCGATCGGCCGAACCCCACCACCCCCCCCCCCCACCGATGCTGTCCCCCCCCCAATGATGCAACCCGCCCCCCCCCGATGCTGAACTCACCCCCCCCTCCTCGATGCTGAAACCTCCCTGGCGCTGGGCCCCCCCCCGATTCAGGACCCCCGATCTTCTCCAAGACCCACCTGATGTCTTCCACATCCCCCCACTTCCCCCACCCCTTTGATTTCTTCCACTGTCCACAATCTCTCCCTCCCCCCTCCCTGATTCATGGCTCCTTTCACTTCCGACAGGCAACCAGCCTGTCAATCTGGCTGCCTGGCGTATGGGAAACCGGAAGCACAAATACTTACCTTCCATAGAGTTGCGATCACAGATTGTGACACACTCATTTGGCTTCCAGGTTCCCCACATGAATATCTGTGGACCCGCTGAGTTCCCCGCTTCAAGCTAAAATCATGCCCCATGAGTCAGAGAATCCGAACTACAGCCTTGTAGTCCAATCTCCAACCTATATTTTCTTTGAGCACTGCTTCCCTATTTTGAACACGAGATCACAGAAATAACCCAAATACGAAAATATGAAAAAGAAGAAACTATACAGATCATATAGTCCGTTCCCTTTGCAGACTGTATACAAGTTACCAGTCAGGGAAAAGGCTTCCTCTGTGCGATAGCTGTAGTGAAATCATAAATTGTGAATCCCATTCTTTATAGGTGGGTTTCTCTACAGCTAGCACGCAGAGGAAATATTCCCACAAGGATTCCACTTTTTTCTTTAATCTCCTAAGGGTAAGTTTGGTATAAATATTTCCACTTCCCCAATGATAATGAAGCAAAGTCCGCAATAATAAAGGAAAAAGAAAGGCTTGCATTTTTATCGCGCCTTTCACAACCTCAGGACGTCCCAAAGCGCTTTATAGCCAGTGAAGTAGGAGGCCGAGGACAGAGAGGAGTGGAATAGAGAATTAAAGTGGCAAGCGACCGGAAGCTCAGGGTCACACTTGCAGAATGACGGATCAGCAAGGTGATCATAGGAACACCATTACCTCCAGATTCCTCTCCAAATCACACATCACCTTGACTTGCTTCATCATTGCTCAGTCAAAATCCTGGAATTCCCCACTTAAAACTTGGGAGTCCCATGCCTATTATAAATCTTGGGAGCACCATCAGCAAAAGGACTGTAGCAGTTCAAGATGAAGGCCCACCACCACCTTCTCAGGGCAACTATGGATGGCAATAAATGACACCCACATCCCATATCATCAGCTGTTTGTTCTTGATGTCCACAACTCTGTCAAGAAACCCTACTCTTACTTGAGACTTGTTAATTTTAAACCTATGAACTGTAAGTTCTGTGCTCACAATCAAACAGCCTTTTTACATCATCAATACCTCCCAGCATTGGAAAGGCTTAAATCGAGTTCCCTGCCCTCAAAGTTCAAATCTGTGAATCTCTCCTCATAATGTAAGTCCAAGAAACATTCTTGTTGCTCATCTCGATACCATATCAATCACATCAAGAATTTTTGGAGCAGGAAAAAAAGATCATTAAGCTGAAACAAGCCTATTTCGTTTGCAAGCCCATTTATGTAACCACTTTCTCACCATGGGGTTGAAATCGCATGGTGCAGTATTAATGACAAATGCAGTAAAGTGTCAATGTGTTCATGACTTCAATAAAATAGAGAAAGAGGAACTTCATATGAGCACATTTATTGTTAATACACAGGTGCAATTTTACAGTGTAATTTCAACTCTTCTATCCCTTGGTCACTTCTCTCTCCAGAAATGCATCCAAATGTTGCTCATACTGCTTGCTTCAGTGGCTTTCCTTGGCTATTACTCTTTAGTTGAAAAAATTCCACTTGAACTCTCTTCAAATCCCTTATTTCTGATTTGTGTTTTCTAAAGCATGCATCTTTCACCATAGTGAGTAATTTTATCGATCAATTTTGTTACTTCCCTTCAAAATCTTCAGAAATTAAATTAGATCACCCCAAAATCTCTTTTCCAAAGAAAACAAGTCCAACGTCCTTAACCTTAAATTTCTGATACCCAGAAACATGGAAAATTTATGGCACAGAAGGAGGCTATTTGGCCCATCGGGTCTGTGCTCGAAATAGAGCTACCCAGCCTAATCACACTTTCCAGCATTTGGTCCATATCCTTGTAGGTTATGGCACTTCAAGTGCATATCCTAGTAATTTTTAAATGGGATGAGGGTTTCCGCCTTTACCATCCTTTCAGATTGTGAGTTCCAGACCCCTACCACCCTCTGCATGAAAAAAATGTTCTCAGCTCCCTGCTAATCCTTCCACCAATTACTTGAAATCTATGCCTCCTGGTTAGTGACCTCTCTACTAAGGTGTGGAGATGCCGGTGATGGACTGGGGTTGACAATTGTAAACAATTTTACAACACCAAGTTATAGTCCAGCAATTTTATTTTAAATTCACAAGCTTTCGGAGGCTTCCTCCTTCCTCTGGTGAACGTTGTTGGAAATGAAATCCTCGAAATGAAATCGCATTTATAAATCACAGAACAATGCTTGGTGATTACAGACAGTTTTTTCAACTGCCCGTTGCCAAGGCAATCAGTGTGCAGACAGACAGGTGTTACCTGCAAGGTCTCCGAATATACAAATCACCAAAAAAAAACAAAAAAAAACAGAGATAGAGAGGTAGAAACATAGAAAAGACAGCAACTGACCCGTTATATTAAAAACAGATAACATTTGTTCGCTGGTGGGGTAACGTGTAGCGTGACATGAACCCAAGATCCCGGTTGAGGCCGTCCTCACGGGTGCGGAACTTGGCTATCAATTTCTGCTCGACGATTTTGCGTTGTCGTGTGTCTCGAAGGCCGCCTTGGAGTACGCTTACCCGAAGGTCGATGGCTGAATGTCTTTGACTGCTGAAGTGTTCCCCGACTGGGAGGGAACCCTCCTGTTTGGTGATTGTTGCGCGGTGTCCGTTCATCCGTTGTCGCAGCGTCTGCATGGTCTCGCCAATGTACCATGCTCTGGGGCATCCTTTCCTGCAACGTATGAGGTAGACAACGTTGGCCGAGTCACAGGAGTATGAACCATGCACCTGGTGGGTGGTGTCCTCTCGTGTGATGGTGGTATCTGTGTCGATGATCTGGCATGTCTTGCAGAGGTTACCGTGGCAGGGTTGTGTGGTGTCGTGGACGCTGTTCTCTTGAAAGCGTCCACGACACCACACAATCATCAATGACGATGAACACCTCGCTATGGCCATCCCCACACCTCCACTACTCGCCTTTAAACAGCCACCCAACCTCAAACAGACCATCGTTCACAGCAAATTACCTAGCTTTCAAGAGAACAGCGTCCACGACACCACACAACTCTGTTCCAAAGAAAACAACCCCAGCCTATCCAATCTTTCTTCAGAGCTAAAATTCTCCAGTCCTGGCAACAACCTCTTAAATCTCCTCTGTACCCTCTCTAGTGCAATCACATCTTTCCAGTAATGTGGTGACCAGAACTGTATGCAGTACTCTAACTGTGGCCTAATTAGTGTTTTATACAGTTCTAACATAACCTCCCTGCTCTTAGATTCTATGCCTCGGCTAATAAAGAAAAGTATCCCGTATGCCTTTTTAACCACCTTATCTACCTGTCCTGCTACCTCCAGGGATCTGTGGACATGCACTTCAAGGTCCCTTTGTTCCTCTACACCTCTCAGTATCCTACCATTTATTGTGTATTCCTTTGCCTTGTTTGCCTTCCCCAAATGCATTACCTCACACTTCTCTGGATTGAATTCTATTTGCCACTTTTCTGCCCACCTGACCAGTCCATTGATAACTTCCTGCAGTCTACAGCTTTCCTCCTCACGACCAATTTTTGTATCATCTGCAAACTTCTTAATCAAGCCCCCCTACATTTAAGTCTAAATCATTAATATATACCACAAAAAGCAAGGGACCTAGTACTGAGCCCTGCGGAACCCCACTGGAAACAGCCTTCCGGTCACAAAAATACCCATCGACCATTACCCTTTGCTTCCTGCCACCGAGCCAATTTTGGATCCAATTTGCCACTCTCCCTTGGATCCCATGGGCTTTTACTTTTCTGACCAGTCTGCCATGTGGGACCTTGTCAAAAGCCTTGCTAAAATCCATGTACACTACATCAAACGCACTACCCTCATCGACCCTCCTCGTTACCTGCTCAAAAAATTCAATCAAGTTAGTCAGACAAGACCTTCCCTTGACAAATCCATGTTGACTGTCTTTGATTAATCCGTGCCTTTCTAATTGACAGTTTATACTGTCCCTCAGAATTGATTCCAATAATTTGCCCACCACCGAGGTTAGGATGACTGGCCTGTAATTACTAGATCTATCCCTTTCTCCCTTTTTAAACAACGGTACAACGTTAGCAGTCCTCCAAATCTCTTGCACCACGCCTGTAGCCAGGGAGAATCGGAAAATGACTGTCAGAGTCTCTGATTCTCCCTGGCTTCCTCTCTTGCTTCTTTTAACAGCCTGGGATCCATTTTATCCAGGCTTGGCGATTTATTTACTTTCAAAGATGCTAAACCCCTTAATACTTCCTCTCTCAGTATGTTTATCCCATCCAATATTTCACATTCCTCCTCCTTAACTACAATCTCTGCATCGACCCCCTCCTTTGTGAAGATAGATGCAAAGTATTCATTACGAACTATACCCACATCTTTCGCCTCCACACATAGTTACCTTTTTGCTCTCCAATAGGCCCTACTCTTTCCTTAGTTATCCTCTTGCTCTTTATATATTTATAAAACATTTTTGGGTTTTCCTTAATTTTACTTGCTAGTATTTTTTCATGCACTCTCTTTGCTTTTCTAATTTCTTTTTTAATTTCACCCCTGCACTTTCTGTACTCCTCCAGGCTTTCTGCAGTATTGAGCTGTTGGTGTCTGACATAAGCTTCCCTTTTTTGCCTTATCTTACCCTGTATGCTCCTTTAATAATTTTTGTTGACCATTTCTATATCTTCTCACGAGCAACAGTATTTTTCTTATGATTAAGTAACCGGAGCTGCACATAGTTCTCCAAGTGGGGGTCCAACTAACACCTTATAAAATAACAATAAAAACTTGTTAGTTTTCTACTCTAGTCCTCTATTAACGCAACCAGTACCATATTTGGTTTTTTTAAACTGCAGATAACCACTGCACTGATGGTTTCATTGATTTTATCAATATAATACCCAGATCTCTTCTGTGATCTATATGGTGTACACTTCACTCCTTCACTAATTATTTTACACCTATCCACACCGAAGTGCATTTGTGACCCATTGGCTGAGTTACATAAAAGATTAAAATCCTCTGAATCTGATTGCATTGTTCCTCATTATTTGCTTTATAACCTATTTTAACCTGCAAGACTTGCAATTTTGTTTTTCCCAGTCCCAGGACAATAATATATATTAAAAATAACCTCTGTCCAACTTGAAAAGTTCCATTTATGGCTACCCTCAGCTTTGCCGTTTTTAAGTTAGCTTTCCACTCAGTGCCATACTTTAGGGTCTATAGTTTCCACGTATATCTCTTGAGCCTTTTTAATTAATGGGGTATGTTAGCCACTTCTAAATCTCAGGAATCTCTCTTTGCTAAATACAGCTTCACTATTTTCAGTCACCACCTCCTTTAAGACTCATGTATGCAAGTTGTCTGGACCAGGTACTGTCAATTTAGCAGTATTTAATCTTCTTGTCACTGTATTCTTTGTTATTTATAAGCTGCCTAGCTCTTTCTCCACCATTCCGGAAAACTGATATCTAACCTGGAAAATTTTGCTTCCGCTTCTTGGACAAAGACAGATGCGAAATAATTATTTAATAATTCAATTGTCTTCAGATTCCAGTTTCCCATTCTCATTTTAAGTGGATGAATACTTTCTTCCACCCTTTGTTTACTGCATTTATATTTGAAAACACTTTTTTTTGTCATGTGAGATGTTCTCAGCAATCATATTCATTTAATCTTTTGGCTTCTCTTATTACATTTTTCACCTGTTTTTACTTGTCTATATAGCTTACTCAATCCTCCTGCCTACTGGATTCTTTGTACATTCTGCTTATCGTTAATATTGCTCTTAAAAGACAGGGAAAGTCCATGAGGAGTTCTTTTTGTTCAACATACTGTCCCCTTTTATAGAAGAAGATAACAGGAATAATAAGTTCATCTTAAATTTCTGTTGATTTTTTTTTAAACGTCAATTTTCTTGCAGACATGAAGGTGCTCAAGTCGAGATTCCCACCCTGCTGGGTCACCCTGGTGATATTATTTAAAGGGAGCAGCTTAGAGCACTCCTTTGCAAACAGCTGAATGGGGGGAGGGTGAAATACGTGATTTTGGACAGCTGAGAGCCACTATAGAGTTCTGATGAAAGGTCTTCGACCTGAAACATTAACTCTGTTTCTTTCTCCATAGATGTTGCCTGACTTGCTGAGCTTCTCCAGCATTTTCTGTTTTTATTTCAGATTTCCAGCATCCTCAGTATCTTGCTTTTGCCACTATAGAGTGGCCTGAACACAGGAAAGCTGGCAATGCAAATTCTTTTCCCCATTTCAGCAGATTGGCATCTCTGAACCTTTAATCTGTTTTGATTCGGGCAGAATGAATTTGATTCAACGTTTTCTTAAACAGTAGAGGTAGTCAGTGCTAAACTGCATACAATAAGGGTGATTCCGCAATCCACTGCTCCAAGCGAGTGTGAGCGCTCACTAGAAATGTATCTTTGGAAATGGTAAGCATCCATTAAAATGAATGAATAGAAAATCATGGGCTGCATGTCTGCAATTTCCCGAGGTGCACTCACTGTGGCTCCACTGGGATGTTGGCGCACACAATGTGGCCTCAGCAATAATCAATGTCAGATTAGAATAATTTGCTTTAATTCATTGTCATATGCCCTGAAGACATTATTATGTTCAAGTCATACAATTATCAGCAAGCACATTTAGCCCTTCTGTTTTTCAGGGCTATTCATTTTGCTCAACAGGCAGCAGCATAGGGCAAAAACCATCAATATTACAATAAGACTTTTAAACAGCATGGATATCTACATTTCATTACAGTCATAGCAAAAGTCTTTGTTAACTTGCACATCATAGAACCATAGAAAGTTACGGCACAGAAGGAGGCCATTCGGCCCATTGTGTCTGCGCCGGCCGAAAAAGAGCTATCCAGCATAATCCCACTTTCCAGCACTTGGTTCGTAGCCCTGTAGGTTACGGCACTTCAAGTGCACATCCAAGTACTTTTTAAATGAGCTGAGGGTTTCTGCCTCTACCATCCTTTCAGGCAGTGAGTTCCAGACCCCTACCACCCTCTGGGTGAAAAAAATTCTCCTCAGCTCCCCTCTAATCCTTCTACTAATTACTTTAAATCTATGTCCCCTGGTCACTGACCCCTCTGCTAAGGGAAATAGGTCCTCCCTATCCACTCTATCTAGGCCCCTCATAATTTTATACACCTCAATTAATTCTTCCCTCAGTCTCCTTTGTTCCAAAGAAAACAACCCAGCCTATCCAATCTTTTTCATAGCTAAAATTCTCCAGCCCTGGCAACATCCTTTTAAATCTCCTCTGTACCCTCTCTAGTGCAATCACATCTTTCCTGTAATGTGGTGACCAGAACCGTACGCAGTACTCTAGCTGTGGCCTAACCAATGTTTTATACAGTTCTAGCATAACCTCCCTGCTCTTATATTCTATGCCTCAGCTAATAAAGGAAAGTATCCCATATGCCTTTTTAACCACCTTATCTACCTGTCCTGCTACCTTCAGGGATCTATGAATATGCACTCCAAGGTCCCTTTGTTCCTCTACACCTCTCAGTATCCTCCTATTTAATGTGTACTCCCTGACCTCATTTGTCCTCTCCATTACCTAACACTTCTCTGGATTGAATTCCATTTGCCACTTTTCTGCCCACCTGACCAGTCCATTGATATCTTCCTGCACGCTACAGCTTTCTTCCTCACTATCAACCACACGGCCAATTTTTGTACCATCTAAAAACTTCTTGATCAAACCCCCCACATTCAAGTCGAAATCATTAATATATACCACAAAAAGCAAGGGACGTGTACTGAACCTTGCGGGACCCCACTGGAAACAGCCTTCCAGTTGCAAAAACACCCGTCAACCATTACCCTTTGCTTCCTGCCACTGAGCCAATTTTGGATCCAACTAGTCACTTTCCCTTGGATCCCATGGACTTTTACTTTTTTGACCAGTCTGCCATGTGGGAGCTTGTCAAAAGCCTTGCTAAAATCCATGTACACTACATCAAATGCAATACCCTCATCAATCCTCCTTGTTTCCTGCTCAAAAAATTCAACCAAGTTAGTCAGACACGACCTTCCCTTAACAAATCCATGCTGACTGTCCTTGATTAAACCGTACCTTTCTAAATGACGATTCATGCTGTCCCTCAGAATCGATTCCAATAATTTGCCCACCACAGAGGTTAGACTGACTGGCCTATAATTATTCGGTCTATCTTGATCTCCCTTTTTAAACAACAGTACAACATTAGCAGTTCTCCAATCCTCCTGCACCATGCCTGGAGCCAGGAAGGATTGGAAAATGATGGTCAGAGCCTCTGCTCTTTCCTCCCTTGCTTCTCTTAGCAGCCTAGGAATCATTTCATCCGGACCTGGTGATTTATCTACTTTCAAAGATGCTAAACCCCTTAATACTTCCTCTCTCAGTGTGTTTATCCCATCCAATATTTCACATTCCTCCTCCTTAACTACAATCTCTGCATTGTCCCCCATTTTTGTGAAGGCAGACGCAAAGTATTCATTAAGAACCATACTTGTCAGTGGAAAAATGGCAGTAAAGTCAATCAATAAAACCTGGAAGAGATGAAAAGAAACAGACTACTTACAGCACAATTCACCATTCTTCACTGTTATAGCAAAACCAGTGAGGACACACTGTAAATTTTCATCTTTACAGCCTGGGCAATAAACGTTGCCTGGATAGAGTACAGAAAGGAAATTCCGGTGTGAAGGATCATGTGCCGAAACAGAACCTGTCTGATTTTCCTTCCATTGAAATGAATGGAAGGAAAATCTGGCAAATTTTGGAAGGGGTGTGCAATCGTTCCCGCCAGCTTTTCCTTTCTGCGCCCTGCTCAGGCGAAGCTTAATACCCAGGCAGTAAAGACAAAAATCCACCTCGTTCTGTTTTCATCATGTCAAAACCATCTTCTATGTCCTTTGTAAGATACGGCAATCACTGGTATTCCAGATTCAAACATCATAGAGACAAAGAGGGGGGTGGTGGTGCGGGGGGGGGTTAAAAATTAAAAATCGCATAAGGCGACCCCAACTCGCCACTTATGTGCCTGCTGCCATGGGGAAACCCAGTCGGTAAATGGAGATGGGAGCAGTCAGATCAAACAGGTAAGTACTTTTTATAGTACTGCTTGTGAACAAGGGAGAGCAGGAGTGCTCCCCTGGCCTCTCAAGCAAATCTTCTGTGAATCGTGGCATTTCCTTGCTGCTCCCCACCCCCACTCCCACCAGGCCCCAATCTTTGCCTCCCTCCTTCCTCTTTGCTGCCGTGTTCCAACCCCTCCACCAGACCCCGATCTTTGCCTCCCTCCTTCTCTTCGCTGCTGTGCTCCGAAGCCCCCCTTACCATGCCGCAATCTTTTCCTCCCTCCTTCCCTCCTTGCTGCCGTGCTCTGACCCCCACTCCCCCCCACCATGCCCCGATCTTTTCCAATTGCTGGGGACCATCCCCATCGGTCTCTGGCTTTTCCACCCAGCAGCCGGCCAGCCTATCAATCTGACTGGCTGCCGGACAAGGAACGGAATTGAAAAATGATAATGAGGCCTTGCCATTAAATTCAGCGTTCCCGGGATTTCTGGGTTTCCCCCGCGCTGCCAGGTGGGAAAGCCAACATTAGAAGGTCACAGCTGGGGACCATTGGGGACAGACCCCAGCAATTGGAAAAGATGAGGGCATGGTGGACGGGAGGGAGTTGGAGCACGGCAGTGGGGAGGGAAGGAGGGAGGCAAAGATCGGGGCAAGGTGGGGGAGGGTATTGGAGCACAGTCGCCCCCGCGTGACCGTGCTCCCCCACTTCCTCACCATCTCCCCCACTTCCTCACCATCTCCCCGTAAATATCGGGGCTAAAGTATTTTTCCTAGTAACAGCGATGGATAGCGTTGTTTCTCATATCCCTTTTGGTTTATTAAGTTTAATTTTAATCAACTGACACCGATTTCCAATATAAACTTGAGATTACAGTTAGTGATTTTGTTGTGTGAACACTTAACACACTTGTGACAAAACAGGTAGAGTTATATATTTTAATAGTTGCTTAATTTTAGATCATTAGGGTGAATATGATTTAACAATGTTTTCAGCCAACTGTATCTCTAAAGGAATCCCATTGTTTCTGCGATGACTAATAAACATTAACGGCCGGATCTATCAGTGTATTCAGTGAGAAACGGCTATCTTGGATCGTTTTTTGTCAGTGCCTAGGCATAAAAATGAATGAAATAAAAATTATTTCCTAATAAAGGACAAGCTATTTAAATAGTATTAATGTATTTAAGTTTGCAGATCATGGAATAGACAAATTTATTTTCACTAATTGCTGAAATATTAAGGGAAATGTTTGGAAGAACACTGTAATATCCAAACATTAACATTGCATCTTATAAGCTGCAACAACTGTGCAGTCCCAGTTTGTTTGTTGACTTTAAAAATGTGTCTTTAAATCCTTCATGACTTTAAAAACATAAGGGAATTCCTACGGCATAAAGCACAGCTTAGGTTAGTCAGATTTAGTTCTGGCTGGAGAAATCCAAACTCCATGGGGTTACTGGAAATTTGCATCATTCATGTAAAACTTTGCCTCGGAAAGAGCGATGAAAGACTGATAAAAAAAATCCCATTGATAATTAAACTGTATAAAGAAATACATTCTAGAAAGGACATTTTAATCCCCCATAGACCAATTCTATTTTTATTTATATTATCAATATCTTGCCACATCTTACTGCTTCTTGTATCATTCACCTTGTAAATAAATCTGACTATTAGTTTTAGTTTTATGTATTGATCTAATATGATGTTATTTTCTCCCTTTTGAAAGAATCAGAAGAACATGATGGGTATCCCACACGATGCTTCCGGTTAATACAACACCAGGGGATAATTGTTAATCCTGGGCATACCATGTCAGGCTTGACACATGTAAGGGCACAGATTTCAAATCAGAGGAGATTCAGTCTGTATATGGAAAACACTTTTTCACAGTGAACACAAGACAGAAACATAAGGAAAAAGCTCGAATAGTAACAACTCAGATCAAATTCCTCTCTCCATTTCTTTAATGGAAGCACAAACCTATTTATTTTAGTATTAGCACTTTAAGCATTCATTCCATAATGTCACTGCCTTTAATTTCTGGCCTATAATTGTGCTTTACATTTGTGGATACAATCAGAAGCCATGAGACCATATACATCCTATCCCCTTGTCAAAGCAGTGATGTCTCTGAGTGAAGAGGTGACGTGAGATTATATTTGTTGTATTGATTTAGTAATAAGGAGGAATAAATTGATCACGGATCAAACATTTGAAGCCAAATCCAAACTGCTGTAATTAGAAACATAGAAACATAGAAAATAGGAGCAAGAGTAGGCCATTCGACCCTTCGGGCCTGCTCCGCCATTCAAAATGATCATGGCTGATTGTCTAACTCAGTACCCTGTTCCCGCTTTTTCTCCATATCCCTTGATCCCTTTAGCATTAAGAAATATATCTATCTCCTTCTTGAATACATCTAATGACTTGGCCTCCCCTGGGTGAAGAAATTTCCCCTCATCACGGTTCTAAATGGCATTCCCCTATCCTGAGACTGTGACCCCTGGTTCTGGACTCCCCAGCCATCGGGAACATCCTCCCTGCATCTAGTCTGTCTAGTCCTGTTAGAATTTTATATGTTTCGATGAGATCACCTCTCATTCTTCTAAACTCTAATGAATATAGGCCTAGTCCACCCAATCTCTCCTCATACGTCAGTCCTGCCATCCCAGGAATCAGTCTGGTAAACCTTCGTTGCACTCCCTCCATGGCAAGGACATCCTTCCTCAGATAAGGAGACCAAAACTGCACACAATACTCCAGATATGGTCTCACCAAGGCCCTGTATAACTGCAGTAAGACATCCCTGCTCCTGTACTCAAATCCTCTTGCAATGAAGGCCAATATACCATTTGCCTTCCTAACTGCTTGCTGCACCCGAATGCTCGCTTTCAGCGACTGGTGTACAAGGACACCCAGGTCTCGGTGCACATTGTTATGAAAGCTTACAATTGAGTGCACATTTGGATTGTTTTGATGTTCTTTTAGTTTTGGTCAACCGGAAAAAATACTTCACTGAATGGTCCCATAATTCTGAATGCTATAAGGAAAATAAAACTGTACACGTTTGCCTGTGGACATGGATGAGGTCCTGTGGTTAGGGTTTCATGAGCTAGAAAGGAAGCTAAAAAGCAGGACCTCAAAGTTAGTAACCTTTGGATTACTCCCACTGCCACATACTAGTGAGTACAGGAATAGAAGGTAAGGCAGGTTAATGTGTGGCTAGAGACATGGTGCAACAGGGAGGGCCTTAGATTCTTGGGGCATTGGGACCAGTTCTGGGGCAGGAAGGACCTATTCAAGATGGACGGGTTGCAACTCAACAGAGCTGGGACCGATGTCCTCACGGAGAGGTTAACTAGTGCTGTGGGAGAGAGTTTAAACTAATTTGGCAGGGGGATGGGCAAGAGATGTAGCATTAGAAAGAAGAAACAGGGTGCACAAAGGATTGGGAGAGACAGATAGCACTAGAATAAGAAATAGTACAGTATTAGGTGGGATCAGACTAAAAGAGAATACGAGAAGGTCTAGGATAGGTTTAGAGTGCATGTATGTAAACGCACAAAGTGTGGGAAACAAGGTTGGTGAGCTGCAGGCTACAAATAGCCGCATGGGAATATGGTGTCGTGGCGATAACGGAGATTTTGCTCAAAAAAGGGCAGGATTGGGTACTAAATAATCCTGGATTCAAGGGGATAAATTTTAGCCCCACTAACAGGTGGGTTGGGGATGAGTGAGAAGGTTAAAATCGTAAAAAAGTAAAACCTGATCCCAACCCGCCTCCAACCAGTCCACTTCCGGCATTAACAGAGGCAGGTCGAGGGGTGGACGACCAATCTGCTCTCAGGAGGCGAGTCGGTCAGTGAAATCTTTTAAAGAGGCTGCGGGCCTCCATTTTAATAGGTTTTTTATTTTTAACTCTTGGGGGCCGGGATTCCCAGCCATCCGCTTCACGCCATATAAGAGGAGGGGAGAAGGCCTGAATCAGCAGGTAAGTGCCTTTATTGCACAGCTTGTGCACCAGGAGGAGCAGGAGTGTTTCCTCCAGGCCCAACAAGCCTACCTGCCGCGATCCCACACATGTGGTTGGCCAACAACCACCCCCCCCCCCGCCTCATGTCCGACCCTTTCCATACGATCTCCAAGCACCCCCACGATCTCCAAGATCCCCAACGAGCTCCGACCCCCCCCCCCGATGTCCAACACCCCATGTCAGCATGACTGAGCCCCTGATGACCGACTGCCTGCCCAATGACCCCCCCCCACTATGACCGCCGACCCAGATGACTTCCCCCGATGACTCCCTCCGATAACTCCCCTAATGACCAACCCGATGAACGAACCACCCCACCCGGTGACCAACCCCTCTGATGACTCACGACCCCGACTCCCACCTCCCGATGACTGACACCCCCCCCACCCCGCCGATGTCCAACTCCCCCCCACCTCCGCCGATGACCAAACCCCCCCCCCCAATCTAAGACTTACATGCTGGTATCCTCTCCCTGTCAAAATCGTAAGGACATCAGGGAAACCCATACTTCCAGGTTTCCCATCAGAAACTATCACCCACACCACTGCCCTCTTCCCGGCTCCCCGTTAAAATTTACCCCAGGTGTTCAGGAAAGATAGGGAAGGAAAGAAAGTGTGGCGGGGGGGGGTGGTGGTGGCTGTATTGATTAAGGAGAATATTGCAGTGCTGGAGAGAGAGGATATCCTTGAGGGATCAAGGACAGAATCTATTTGGTTAGAGTTGAGAAACAATAGAGGAGGCATTACACTACTAGGTGTATTCTATAGGCCACCAACTAGTGGGAAGGATATAGAGGAATAAATTTGCAGGGAAATTACAGAGAGGCGCAAGAACTATAGAGTAGTGATAATGGGGGACTTCAACTATCCTAATATAGACTGGGATAGTAATAGTGTAGAGGACAAAGAGGGGGAGCAATTTTTGAAGTGTGATCAGGAGAACTTTCTTGATCAGTATGTTTCCAGCCCAACGAGGAAGGAGGCATTGTTGGATCTGGTTCTGGGGAATGAGGTGGGCCAAGTGGAGCAAAAGTCAGTGGGGCTACATTTAGTGAACAGTGATCATAGTATCATAAGGTTTAGATTGGTTATGGAAAAGGACAAGGAGCAATCTCGAGTAAAAATATTTAATTGGTGGAGGGCCAATTTCAATGGGATGAGAACAGATCTGGCCCGGGTAAATTGGAATCAAAAATTGGCAGGCAAAACTGTAATCGAACAATGGGCGGCCGTTAAAGGGGAGATGGTTCGGGTACAGTCTAGGTACATTCTCATGAGGGGGAAAAGTAGGGCAACTAAAGCCAGAGCCAGAAAGAGATAGAGAGTAAGATGAAGCAGATAAAGGGGGCGTATGGCAGCTGTCACGTTGATAATACAAGCGAGAACCAGGCTGAATATAGAAGAGGAGAAGTGAAAAAAGGAAATGAGAGGGGCAAAGAGAGGGTATGAGAATAGATGGGCGGCTAACATAAAAGGAAAACCAAAAGTCTTCTATGGGCATATAAATAGTAGATGGGCAGTAAATGGACGGGTGGGCTGATTAGGGACCAAAAAGGAGATCTGCGCATGGGGGCAGAGGGCATGGCTGAGGTACTAAATGAATACTTTGCATCTGTCTTTCCCAAGGAAGAAGATGCTGCCAAAGTCACAATAAAGGAGGGGGTAGTTGAGGTACTGGATAAGCTAAAAATTGACAAAGAGAAGGTACTAAAAAGTCTGGCTGTACTTAAATAAGATAAGTCACCCGGTCCAGATGGGATGCATCTTAGATTGCTGTGGAAAGTAAGGGTGGAAATTGCAGAGGTGCTGGCCATAATCTTCCAATCATCCTTAGATATGGGAGTGGTGCCAGAGGACTGGAGAATTGCAGATGATAAACCCTTGTTCAAAAAAGGGTGTAAGGATAAATCCGGCAACTACAGGCCACTCAGTTTAACCTTGGTGGTGGGGAAACTTTTAGAAACAATAATCTGCGACAAAATTAATAGTCACTTGGACAAGTGTGGATTAATAAAGGAAAGCCAGCACGGATTTGTTAAAGGCAAATTGTGTTTAACTAACTTGATTGAGTTTTTTGATGAGGTAACAGAGAGGGTCGATGAGGGTAGTGCGGTTGATGTGTGTATGAACTTTCAAAAGGCGTTTGATAAAGTGCCACATAATAGGCTTGTCAGCAAAATTGAAGCCCATGGAATAAAAGGGGTAGCAGCACCATTGACATGAAATTGGCTAAGTGACAGGAAACAGAGAGTAGTGGTGAACGGATGATTTTCAGACTGGAGGAAGGTATACAGTGGTGTTCCCCAGGGGTCGGTATTAGGACCATTGATTTTTTTGATCATATTAATGACTTAGACTTGGGTGTATAGTGCACAACTTCAAAATTTGCAGATGACACAAAACTTAGAAGTGTAGTAAACAGTGAGGAGGATAGTAATAGACTTCAAGAGGACATAGACAGGCTGGTGGAATGGGCAAACGCATGGCAGATGAAATTTCATACAGAAGTGCAAACTGATACATTTTGGCAGGAAGAGCGAGAAGAGGCAATATAAACTAAATGGTACAATTCTAAAGGGGGTGCAGGAACAGAGAGACCTGGGGTATATGTGCACAAATCATTGAAGGCGGCATGACAGGTTGAGAAAGCAGTTAAAAAAGCATGCAGGATCCTGGGCTTTATAAATAGAGGCGTAGAGTACAAAAGCGAGAAAGTTATGTTGAATCTTTAAAAAAACACTGGTTCGGCTTCAACTGGAGTACGGTGTCTAATTCTTGGCACCGCACTTTAGGAAGGATGTGAAGGCCTTAGAAACGGTGCAGAAAAGATTTACTAGAATGATTTCAGCGATGAGGGACTTCAGTTACGTGGCTAGACTGGAGAAGCTGGGGTTGTTCTCCTGGAGCACAGAAGGTTGAGCGAAGATTTGATAGAAGTGTTCAAAATCATGAAGGGTTTAGATAAAGTAAATAAAGAGAAACTGTTCCCATTGGTGGAAGGTCGAGCATCAGAGGGCACAGATTTAAGGTAATTGGCAAAAGAACCAAAGGAGACATGAGGAAAAACTTTTTTACGCAGCAAGTAATTATGATCTGGAGTGTGCTGCCTGAAAGGGTGGTGGAGGCAGATTCAATCGTGGCTTTCAAAAAGGAATTGAATAAATACTTGAAGGGAAAAAATTTGTAGGTCTATGGGGAAAGAGCGGGGGAATGGGACTAACTGGATTGCTCTTACAAAGACCCGGCATGGGCTCGATGGGCCAAATGGCCTCCTTCTGGGCTGTACCCATTCTATGATTCTATGACAGCATTTCCCCGTGCGTGATATCACTGAGGGCAGAACTTCGCAGTATTACAGGGGGAGGTGGGTTGTACATAAAATATTTGTCTTCAGGTCACCTCTAACAATGTAACAAAAATTTGACTGAATCATAGAATCATAGAAGGTTACAGCACGGAAGGAGGCCATTCGGTCCATTGAGTCTGCGCCAGCTCTATGCATAAGCAATCCAGCTAGTCCCACACCCCCGCCCTATCCCCATAGCCCTGCACATTTTTTCATTTCAAGTACTTATCCATTTCCCTTTTGAAGGCCATGATTGAATTTGCCTCCACCCTCCCCTCGGGCAGTGCATTCCAGATCCTAACCACTCACTGTCTAAAAAGGTTTTTCCTCATATCACCTTTGGTTCTTTTGCCAATCACCTTAAATCTATGCCCTCTGGTTCTTGACCCTTCCGCCAATGGGAACAGTTTCTCTCTATCCACTCTGTCTAGACCCTTCATGATTTTGAACATCTCTATCAAATCTCCTCTCAACCTTCTCTGTTCCAAGGAGAACAATCCCAGTTTCTCCAGTCTATCCACGTAATTTAAGTCTCTCATCCCTGAAATCATTCTAGTAAATCTCCTCTGCACCCTCTCTAAGGCCTTCACATCCTTCCTAAAGTGCGGTGCCCAGAACTGGACACAATACTCCAGTTGTGGCCGAACAAGTGTTTTATAAAGGTTCATCATGACTTCCATGCTTTTGTACTCTATGCCTCTATTTGTAAAGCCCAGGAGCCCATATGCTTTTTTAACCGCTTTCTCAACCTGCCCTGCTACCTTCAATGATTTATGCACATATACCCCCAGATCCCTCTGTTCCTCCACCCCTTTTAGAATTGTGCCCTCTAGTTTATATTGCCTCTCCTCATTTTTCCTACCGAAATGCATCACCTCGTATTTTTCCGCTTTAAACCTCATCTGCCACGTTTCTGCCCATGACACCAGAGTGTCTTTATCCTCTTGAAGTCTATCGCTATCCTCCTCACTGTTCACTTCCAAGTTTTGTGTCATCCGTAAGTTTTGAAATTGTGCCCTGTACTCCCAAGTCCAAGTCATTAGTATATATCAAGAAAAGCAGTGGTCCCAGCACCGACCCCTGGGGAACACCACTGCACACCTTCCTCCAGTCCGAAAAACAACCATTCACCACTACTCTCTGTTTCCTGTCATTTAGCCAATTCTGTATCCATGTTGCTATTGCCCCCTTTATTCCACGGGCCACAATCTTAATAGCATGCCTACCATGTGGCACTTTATCAAACGCTTTTTGAAAATCCATATACACCACATCAACTGAATTACCCTCATCTACCCTCTCTGTTACCTCATCAAAAAACTCTATCAAGTTAGTTAAACACGATTTGCCTTTAACAAATCTGGGCTGGCTTTTCCTAATCAATCCACACTTGTCCAAGTGACTGATAATTCTGTCCTGGATCATCGTTTCCAAAAGTTTCCCCACCACCGAGGTTAAACTAACTAGCCTATAGTTGCTGGGTTTATCTTTGTACTTTTTTTTGAACAAGGGTGTAACATTTGCAATTCTCCAGTCCTTTGGCACCACTCCCGTATCTAAGGACATCTGGAAGATTATGGCCAGTACCTCCCCAATTTCCCTCCCTACTTCCCTCAGCAACCTAGGGTGCATCCCATCCGGACCAGGTGACTTATCTACTTTAAGTACAGCCAGCCTTTCTAGTACCTCTTCCTTCTCAATTATTAGCCCATCCAATATCTTAACTCTGGCAGCATCTTCTTTCTTGGTAAAGACTGATGCAAATCTCCTTTATGGTCCCTAATCGTAGAACGTTGATGACTTCACTAAGGGTACAATCACCTCCATTTCTAGTATTTATGATTATGAGGCAATTCAATAGCATGTTTTCCCTTTCAAGTTAAAAAGACATTGCCATTTTGCCAATTGTATTCTGGAAAAAAAACTTTTCTAAGGGACAAGGGGAATGTATTCAAAAAATACCAAAAAATGGTAAGGAGGATGATAGGGAGAAACAAGCAAAATCAAGTTAATAAAAGGAGAGGAGAAACATCATCCCACAGAAAACATCTTCACTAACAACAAATATGTACACAAATACACAAAGAATAAAAGAAAATATTTGATGACTTAAAAATGATTTTGAAGAACTGAAGTCAGGGGATAATGAAACAGAAAACCTTGCATCTGTCTTAGAGAGGAAGAAGGTGATGAGTTATCAATCAGATTTCCAAGCATAGTGGAGGAGATGGTATGTGGATAATGTTCGAAATAGCTGTTAAAAGGTTTGATGCTGTTAAAAAAGGCTAAATGCCAAGTCCAGGCATGAGCTTTAAGGTTGTGGAATAGAAATGAGCAAATCTTCAACTGACATTTTTAACGTTTTCTAGATTTGGAAGATATCCTTAAGGATTGGAAAGTAGATAATATTACCCTATTATTTTTTTAAAAGGGAGATCAGGAGGCATACTTGAAAACTATGGAGAAAATCAGTTTGATGTCAGTTGGAAGGGAAAATTTTAAAATACTTTTAACAAGAGAAGGGAGAAACCTGAACAGCAAAGCTTGGTGTAGGAAAATGAGAATGGATTCAGGAATGAAAGATCATGTTAACTAGCCAGAGTTTTTTTTATAAGACAAGGCAAATGTGGTAGATGCAACATTCCTTTTAACATGTGCCTGTCAGGAACCAGATGAAATCTACAAGTTAGAAGGGATCTCAGGATAAAGAAAGTACGCACATGTATACAGCTTAAGGGAGTTCCAGACTAGAATGTGTTTAATTTGCTCTTTTCACACTTCGCAGTTTTGGGGATCAAATAAAACAGGGTACAACCCAAAACTAGTAATCAATGCACAATTACAAGATTTGTATCTTCAGAGGAGTGTATTGTATTTAGATTTTCGAGATGTATTTCCACATTGGACATCAAGAGCTAAAGTAAAGAATCAAGAATAGGGGTAGGTCAGAGTGCTGGATCGAAAATTGGCTTAACAACAGTCACCAGGAAGACCACTGAAGCAAACAGCATAGAGTTCAAGACACTACTACATGTTTCTGGAGAAGGAGAGGATAGAAGCATAAGGTGAGAAATTTGAAAGGTGAGATGAAATCAACTAGTCTTTACCTGTTTCTAAATTTCCTTTCATTATATCATGTTAGTATACAAAATAAAGTATAATGGTGTGATCTGTGGTGCAATACATTTTAGTATCACTGATCATGTTTGCTACAAGTATGCTTTTTGAAATTAAACCTGAAAACGCTGACTAAAAGGTATAAACTATGCTGAGATATTTTGTGCGCCGATGCCTGTTTTATAGCAGAGTTCCCAGAGTAGGCTTTGCAACTTCCCATTGATAAAAATACCCTTCAAAACTGAGAATGCTGCCATTGTACGGGTTGTTTGAACCTATATTGAGGAAACCTTGGTTTCATCCTGGCCTGGTCTGACTGATCCCATCAAATTCAGAGTTGCTTACAATTTAATATGAGGCTAGGACTCCTTCCTACCTGAATTCTGATAAACTCATAAATTATTTGCCAAGAAATGTTGGGGGTGATTTTCAAGTGCCACCCAAAATGGCCACAAAGTGGGCAGGGCATTCATTATGCCCACCTGAAACTGGTGAACTGCGACACGAGCCATTTTGAGGTCCGTGGCTTATTTCCATAATGAGGGCGAGCTGCCAGTGCTATTTGTGCTTCTAATTAGCAGCTCGCCTATTGGGAGTGTGGAGTATCAGGTTGGGCTCCCGAGATTTAAAGGCAACCTGCATGTTTTAAGGGGCAGGTGCTTTTAGTGAATAATGAATGACAGAGCTGCTACTGCAAGCAAAATATCCACTGCTAGAACTCCATGTTTCGTGGTCAGTGCCATAGAAATCTTGGTGGATGAGGTGACCAGGAGGAAGGAGGTGTTGTTCCTAGCAGACAAGTGCAGAGTGCCCTGCCAGATAGCCTGGCAACAGTGGGCCGAGGTAGCAGAGCATGTGAATGCCAGGAATCGGACACCACAGGCCTAGCAGCAATGTAGGAAGAAATTCAATGACCTGACCAGAGCTTATAAGGTTAGACTCCCATTCACAGCTTTCTTATAATCTGCACACACCTGCACCACTCTACTGTAGCCCCAGCACTAGCAAGAGGATGGTGTGGTCAATCATGTGAAAGGCTGCAGAGTGGTCAAGGAGGACAAGGACGGATAGTGCACCATGGCCACAGTCATTTGTGGCTTTGGTTAGAGCTGGTTCGCTGGTTAGGGATGAAAATCTGATTGGAGAGATTCAAATATGGCCTAGTGAGAAAGATGGGTACAGATTTAGGAGGTGACAATGCATTCAAGGACTTTGGAGAGGAAAGGGAGGTTGGAGATGGGGTGGTGGTTTTCAGGGGTCGAGGGTAGGTCTTTTGAGGAGAGAGGTGAGGATGGCAGGTTTGAAAGGGAGGGGGACAATACATGAAGAGGCCTCTTTCAGATGTGATGGACTTATTGTATTTCTAGCACTTTCTGTTTATATTTCAAATTTCCAGCATTCCCAGATTTTTGTTTATCTCAAGTGTGTTTCTGGATTAAAATACAACAATGTAGAGTGGTAATGAAAGTCCATTGATGCATATACTTTAAATTGTCTGAAGGTTTACAAAGCAACTTTGTAATAAGAGTGCAATCTCTCCTTTGACTCTCATATTCCATACATTCAGAATTACTGTGAATAGACTGTGATATGCTGGTTGCCTTGTGTGGTAAAGAAGCCTGCATGTTCTGCTTTCAGTAGCAGAAATGTTCCACTGTTACTGCCAATCCCCCCTCCCCCCCTCAACCGCCCCACCTCTTAAAGACCGGCTTAGCTTCATTCCTCAGAGCTAGAACTGCAACCACGGCACTGATCTTCGGGAGACTAAAAGTGGCTCACCTTTGACCTGGCAGGCAATGATTTCATACAGGCTGTCAGCGTGATTGATTGATTTAAGGTGAGATCAAAGCAGGCAGATTCCAGAAAGCTTGTCGATAGCCAGTCATGAAAAAAAATATATACTGGATGACAAGGTCCATAATCACTGGAAACTATTGATTACACACTAAAGGAAAGAGTAGTGGATGACAAAGTAAAGTTTGGTTTGCCTTGTATTTATTATCCCGCACCTATAATAAACCTTTTCTTCATTCAGTCCACACACCTCTAACGAGCTATGCTGTACACCTAGGTATTTATTAGATACAGATTAAGTGGTATTGATTCAGCTCCTCATTAAATGTGGTACCTCGGCTGCAGGGTTTCATGGCCTTGTGGTCTTGACTAATCCACTGAGGCTTTAAGTAGTTTGCTGCACTCAATCGATAAATATGGCAGTTTGTGTCATCTAGTTCACTCAATATAAAGGAGTCATCAAATGAGAAAAGGGTATCTGACAGTTTAAGTCCATTCATAAAAGTAATTTGCTTTAAGCTTACTGGCATTATGATCAGTGCTGTTAACATTATAGTCTTGCACACTGTTGATTAAGTTATAAATAAGCATCTCAAACACGTCTTTTCTATCATCATATTATTAATGGTTCACAGTCTTCTGATTCAGGACTAGACATTAATGCTGTACTCTATGGAGCCAATTTTAACTGCCTCTGCCTGGCATAAATGGGGGGGTAGCAGCCAGAAAATGCTGTCAGATCACTGAACCCTACGTTTACACTGGCTCTTGATTGGGCCCTGAGAAGGGCAGCTGAAGCTCCCGCCTGTATCATGGTGGGAGGCCATTTGTAATATTCAGTGACATACATAGGATCCCAATTGCAACTTTGAGGTACAAATAGGCGGAGCATGTGTCATCAATGCTCCGTCCATTTTTACAGACATTGAGCGGCTTAACCAACACCTTAAAGGGACCACTAGAGGCTGTTCAAAAACAACTTCAATGTCTAGTTCATTAGTGTTTAACTACCTTTGCTTCAGTGCATTTCTTTTACATTTGTGTGCATGCACTTTGCTTTAAAACCCCAACATTTAAATATAATTCTTTTCCAAATCCTTCCTGTGGAAGGATGATCAAAATTCCGGAAATATGAACTTGTTCCTGCTGGAAAACGTAAGTGAGTGGATTGAGTTCAGCTATGATATCTCACACAACAAGAACAGCTTGCATTTATACAGCATTTTTAATGTGAAAAAATGTCCCAAGATGCTTCACAAAAAGGTGTAAGGAAGCAGACACCGAGACAATGAGGCTGCTCATTTGCATATACAAAGGAGCTAACACCTGTTTCCAGCATGGGCCCTGGACGCCTTTATTTTTACCTTTTCCAATAAGGCCAGTGACGCACTTCCGGCCGTAAATGTGCACGCACTTCCTGCCCGCCATTTTGGGGGCTTAGTAGGCCAGTTAGTCCCTGAAAAAAGGGCACTGCGTGGCTTAATTTATAGCCCCAAATTGCTTAGAAAGTCTGAGTATTCCCAAATAAATCTTCTGTCAACTGATTTTTTTTCACTCCTTTGACTTCTTTTGCCATTTATTACTAAGTACTTTTTACCTCAATAGGTAATATATTGTGCATATTGTGATCATTATGCACAATATATGATTTATATTGTGCATAATGATCATGCACAATATAAATCATATATTTTTGCTGCATTATAAGGTTTTTGATTTGAGATGTCAATCCATAAACACCCATGATGGATACCAGGTAAACCTGTTTTCAAAAGAACATAAAAAACGTGGGTGGTGAATTTCCTTGATGTTTTCACTATGTTAGCGGTGCATAAATTATGTAGGAGTTTTTCTCAGGCAGGTAAACTGGGCAGAAGCCGTTTTTGCCTGATTGATGCCATTAACATGCTTCCCTCAAGTTCCCTCACATATTGAACCTTCTAGTGATTCACCCTGACTGACCTGATTTGCATTTGTCAGAATGAGGGCCAATGGTGCAGCAGCTACAAGTTTCCTGCTTTTACACTCCTAATGCACTCTGGGTAACAGACTGAGATTTATAACACACAGCAACTGCCGGGGTCAGCTGATACTGGCTGGAGAGTCTAGAACTAGGGGACGTAGACTCAGGATAAGGGGTTGGCCATTTAAGACTGAGATGAGGAGGAATTTCTTCACTCAGAGGGTTGTGAATCTTTGGAATTCTCTACTCCAAAGGGCTGTGGATGCTGAATCGTTGAGTATATTCAAGGTTGATATCGATAGATTTTTGGACTCTAGGGGAATCAAGGGATATGGGGATTGGGCAGGAAAGTGGAGTTGAGGGCGAAGATCAGCCATGATCTTATTGAATGGTGAAGCAGGCTCAAGGGACCAGAAGGCCTACTCCTGCTCCTATATCTTATGTTCTTATGCAGGAGATAATGAGGAATTTCTGAGCCTGAAGAGTCTGGAGAGGTTGAATAGCAATTTCTGTTGCTTGGAAATACTTTGTTTTTGTGCTTTTTTTTTTGCCATTCTAATTAAAGACACCTGAATTTGGTTGAATACTTTGGAAGGGGCAAACCACAGGCAGATTCTCAGCCCCTCCGTACCACATCCCCTACCCCCAGCGAGGGCTTCTCAGGGCCTGGTATGACACTCTTTATGGACAAACCCTTGTATGGATTATCATAGAGGAGGAGGAGGAGCAGCAGGGAATGAAGAAAAGGAGAGTCAGATAGCATTTACTGCATGATGCATTACACCAGATCTCCTGACTATAATCTTCTCTTCCATAGAACACAGTTTATCTTTATACCACAGCCTGATTTCCTTCTCCCCACCCACCCCCCCTTTCAAATAAAGGTAAATTCTCCCAATTCACTATTCATCCTTGTCCCTACATGACCATGCCAATAATCAACACATGACTGAAAATGTCAACTTCAAATAAAAAGAAAGACTTGCCTTTCATGACCTCAAGAAGTGCCAAAGCGCTTATAGGAACATAGGAACAGGAGTAGGCCATTTAGCCCCTCAAGCCTGTTCCGCCATTCAATGAAATCATGGCTAATCTGTGACCTAACTCCATATACCCGCCTTAGCCCCATATCCCTTAATACCTTTGGTTAATAAAAGTCTATCAATCTCAGATTTAAAATTAACAATTGAGCTAAATTGTGGAAGAGTTCGAAACTTCTACCACCTTTTGTGTGTAGTGGTCTTTCCTAACTTCACTCCTGAAAGTCCTGGCTCTAATTTTTAGGCTATGTCCCCTAGTCCTAGACTCCCCAACCAGCGGAAATAGTTTCTCTCTATCTACCCTATCAATTTCCCTTAATATCTTGAAAACTTCGATCAAATCACCCTTTGATCTTCTAAATTCCAGGGAATACAACCCTAGTTTTTGTAATCTCTCCTCATAACTTAACCCTTGGAGTCCAGGTATCATTCTAATAAATCTACACTGCACTCCTTCCGAGGCCAATATATCCTTCCTAAGGTGCAGTGCCCAGAACTGAACACAGTACTCCAGGTGTGGTCTAACCAGGGCTTTGTATAGCTGTGGCATAACTTCCACCCCCTTGTATTCTGGTCTTCTAGACATAAAGGCCAGCGATCCATTAGCCTTTTTGATTATTTTCTGTACCTGACATTTTAATGATCCATGTATATGGACCCCTTACATCTCTTTGGACCTCCACTGTTTCAAGCTTTTCACCATTTAGAAAGTACTCTGATCTATCCTTTTTAGGTCCAAAATGGATGACCTCACACTTGCCTACATTACAGTCAATTAAGTACTTTTTGAAGTGTAGTTACTGTTGCAACATAGGAAACAATTTGCACACAGCAAGCTCCCACAAACAGCAGTGTGATAATGACCAGATAAACTGTTTTAGTGGTGTTAGTTGAGGGGTAACATTGACCAGGATACTGGGGATAACTCCACTGCTCTTTTTTGAAATAGTGCCATGGGATCATTTACATCCACCTTAGAGGGCAGATGGGGCCTTGTGTTTAACATCTCATCCGAAAGACACCACCTCCCACAGTACAGCACTGGAGTATCAGCCTCGATTATGTACTCAAGTCTCTAGAGTGGGACTTTGAACCCACACCCTTCTGACTCTGAGGCAAGAGTGCTACCAACTGAGCCACAGCTGACACAGTAAGTATACTCTTTCCTGTATAACTCTACCTCCATCAATAACAAAGCGCCATGTCAGTGCACCACCCCCACCCACCTCGGCACTTACCTGAAGGCCACTGCTCATCAGGCAAGCAGCCCGAAATTCGTTTTCTGAAATGGGCAAGCTGCCTATGGGACATGAGGCCTGAGGCCCAATTTCGGGCCAGCTTAGGGCCTCCTGGTTGGTGCTGAAAACGGGTCCAGATGAATTTCTACCCCACTATCTCTTTATTAACAGCAGTGAAATTTTGTATCTGGGACTCAAGAGAAACAAAGGGAATAAGTAACTGCACATTATTACTGATATGGAAGCTGAACTGCTGGTCTGGTCTGTATTACAGTGCAAACAACCATAGGATGCACATTTTTCTCTATGTCCTTCGTGAAGGAATATTTTTTCACATTCCTCTCCCAGATTCCAGTTCATTTTTTTTCTCTTTCCTAACTCTCTGTGGTATAGTGCTTCCTATAAGAATACCTAGGGAGACCCCTGCTGACCAACATAGTCACATAACTGGCAGAGTTACTGTTTCTAATGTTACCACTTCAGCCTATATTGGAGCCTAAAGCCAAAGTGCTGTTAATAAGTACAATAATAATTTGACTAAAGGCTGGTTAGATAATGCAATTTAAAACTAGCAGTAATGGCAGGGGTAGGGGACACATTAATAATTGTGCCACAGAAATGGAAAGGATCTTATCAGGGACCAGTATGTCCAGATGGTAGCATTAATTTTGAGAGGAATATTATTTTTTGAGAGACAACCTACAAAGCATTCAATAAAAAATGGCTGAAGCAGCCACTAATTATCACATCAATTTTTGTTCTTTTTTTCTTTGTGTTTCTTATTGAGGTGCAGGCTTAAGTAGTTCAAAGGACTACTGTCCCAGCAACAGCCGTGGCCTGTAACTTATAAACTTTTAGGTTTGAACAAAATCAAAGGTATTAGGTCTATTTGAGGAATGTGACCTCTCAGGACGTGTTTGTCTGTGTCATTTCCTGTGAACCTAACATTGGAGAGATTGCTTGCAATAGGAAATCCCGTACACAATTCCATTGTTCCACCTGAAAATAATGGGCCAGAAATTGCTCGTAAAATAACAGTGAGCTAACAGGCGCTCACTGTTATTAATGGGCAAATCAAAGAGCAACTTCCGGTGACTGCACATGCGCAGTCAAATGCAGAAATCCAGAACTTGCTCTTCCTGATTCACCGGTGATCTGAAAGCTCTGCGGATTGACAGCTCGCTGACTGGGTCTCCATTGAAATCAATGGAGGAGCGTGAACTTGTACACACTAAAATACACTGAAAAAGTTAGGGGTGCTCCGTCCTGCCGCCATGTTAATCTCACACATAATTAATGAGGCCAGGATTCAGCCGGAAGGAGCTTTTTAGCTGGCAGATAGTTGTTTAAAAAGTCTGAGAGCTGGGTGTCAGAATTTTCAAATGCGAAGTCTCATTCCTCCCGATTTTAATAGTTTTTTGGACATTTTTTTAAAAATTAAATTAAAAAAGGTAAAATTTTTTTTGTTTACTTTTTCTTTCTGTCTCTTTCATCTCAGTATACACAAAGGGTTGTAGAAGTTTGGAACTCTCTTCCGTAAACGGCAATTGATACCAGCTCAATTACTAAATTTAAATCTGAGATAGATAGCTTTTTGGCAACCAAAGGTATTAAGGGATATGGGCCAAAGGCAGGTATTTGGACTTAGATCACAGATCAGCCATGATCTTATCAAATGGCGGAGCAGGCACGAGGGGCTGAATAGCCTACTCCTGTTCCTATGTTCCTATTTTAATCTTACCCTCTCTTTATTTCACTTTCTCCATAAGAACATAAGAAATAGGAGCAGGAGTAGGCCACATGGCCCCACGAGCCTGTTCCGCCATTCAATAAGATCATAGAAACATAGAAACATAGAAAATAGGAGCAAGAGTAGGCCATTCGGCCCTTCGGGTCTGCTCCGTCATTCAAAATGATCATGGCTGATCATCTAACTCAGTACCCTGTTCCCACTTTTTCCCCATATCCCTTGATCCCTTTAGCATCATGACTGATCTTCGACCTCAACTCCACTTTCCTGCCCGATCCCATATCCCTTGATTCCCTATCTGATGTTATAGTACATTTGCTAATCTTATCTGGCGCTTCCTGGTTCTTATTCTGCACGGTTTGTGAATGAGACTCACTTCCTGGTTCTCACAGTGTGGCTTGCTTCAAGTTGATTGGTGGAGGGGACATAGAGATCCTTTCCTCCTCTCATAGCTCAGAGAAGCCCGAGAACAAACGCTGCACTTCCTGCAATTCTCAATTAAAGCAATTTGATACCCAGAAGACTGCAAAAGTTTGTAGGTGAGTTAGTTACTTACCAGTAGCGGGCAATGTGTGTTCACCGCTCAGAGCAATTTCCGGCCCAATGTAAATGTAATCTTGTCTTTTGGAAAAGTTGAAAGAGCGGATCTGTGTGCAGTCCTAAAACCAACAATGGTTAACAGCTAGACAGAATGTCAGGGGTCAATGTGCATGTGCCAGAGAAAAGCAGGACTAGTGGGTGGTCCAAAACCTCTTTTCTACCACTTAATACTGCCAGTTCACTGAGGAAAAAATACCAGCCCAGAAATGACCGTTGGTGATATTAGCAGACTGACCACTGACAGTCGTCTGTCCGCATTTTTAACATGGGCGTTAACCCACTTATTTTACATGAGTCTACTGAATAGAGAGCAGGGCAATGTCACGCAATCATTTGCTAATATCAACACAGTGAGAATGCAGGGAGTAGAATGAATGTGTAGGAGAGCATATTTGAAGCTTACAAGGAACAAGAGAGGAAAATTAAAGGAGCAATTGTTGCACTGACTCACAGAAGGGAATATCATAACTTCAAAACATTTAAAAATGCATTTCACTCCCTTAAGGTTTTAATTCATTATATATTCTTCACAATTTATGTGGTTTGTGTATGATATAAGCTATTTTAACCCCAATTGGCAAACCAAGGTAATGGAATGTAAGCTGTAAAGGAAATATTTTCAAACAATGCTGTGATGTAGATTAGAGGGCTGATAGTCCCCTGCTTTGTGCCCATGGAAGTCAGGATCCAGGTGCAAAACAGAAAAAAAGGGGATGCTGGAGGTGACTGTGTGAAGGAGGGAACATTGCTAGAGATATGCTGGCTGTATTTGGATGGATAGGAGAGAAACCATGCAAGGAAGGAGAGGCAATGTAGCATCTGCAGAGGATTCCTAGATGGCAGAAGTGAGAGGCACAATAGGAGCATTTCTCATAAATGCTCACATAGCTGTCTGAGACCAAGTGCTGGGATTAAAGATTGAACAGAGATAACCTTGAGGAAGTGATTTGCAAACCTCATAGCTGCCCAAAATTCTGCTCTCTGATATGGCAGCAGACATGTTGAGGGACAGCCAGCAGCAGTGCCATGCCGGAGTGATGTCATGGATCAAATGCCTGCTTCTCAAGATAACATCACATCACATCTGGCCCGTCAAGCATTCTTTTCACATGTGACAGTAGTGGTGCCAGAAAGTAGGCAGAACCATAGTACTGGATGGGCTAAGTGTTTGCAAGGCCCTCACAATGCACACACCAAGGAGCTCTAGAGTCACTGTAGTCCCAGCAGGCTGTCAATGAAACCCTGCACCAGCCAATGCTGACCCCACAAGGAAATCATTTTGAAGTAGTAGGTAGAAGGTTCACTAGATTGATTCCTGGGATGAGAGGGTTGTCCTTTGAGGAGTGATTGAGAAGAATAGGCCTATACTCTCTGGAGTTTAGAAGAATGAGAGGTGATTTCATTGAAACGTATAAAATTCTTTGGAGGCTTGACAGGGTAGATGATGAGAGACTGTTTCCTCTGGCTGGAGAGTCTAGAATTAGGGAGGCATAGTCTCAGGATAAGGGGTGGGCCATTTAGGACTGAGTTGAGGAGGAATTTCTTCACTCAGAGGGTGGTGAATCATTGGAATTCTTTACTCCAGAGAGCTGTGGATGCTCAGTCGTTGAGTATATTCAAGACTGAGATCGATAGAATTTTGGACTCTAAGGGAATCAAGGGATCTGGGGATCAGGCAGGAAAATGGAGTTGAGGTCGAAGATCAACCATGGTCTTATTGAATAGCGGAGCAGGCTCCAGGGGCTGTATGGCCTACTCCTGCTCCTATTTCTTATGTTCTTATGTAAATGTCACACACCTGAAACAAAGGACAACCAGAAAAGGGCAGCAGCATGAAAAATTACACCAAAATAATTCACAGACCACACACCACACAATGGATGAGATAAATGCAGTGCAATTGACTTGAATGCTGTATGTTTGTGTGTCATTTGTTAGAGTAAAGCAATAACCGAACAAAAGATGGCAATAAATGGAAGAGGTGTTTTGAATCACTAGAGCAAATTTTCCTCTTATTACACTTTGGTGTAAAGGATCACCTAGGCACAGTATGCAGAGGAAATTTCAGGCAGGGACGGCTATGTGGCTTTAATAGAACCTGCCCAATTTTCAGTTAACTTTGTCTGAGGTAAGAGTACTACCACTGAATCAAATTGAGGGAAAAGTACAGACTTGGTTAGGAAGTTGGCTGAGCGAAAGGCAACAGAGAATAGGGATAATGGGAAGGTACTCACATTGGCAGGATGTGACTAGTGGAGTCCCGCAAGGATCTGTCTTGGGGCCTCAATTATTCACAATATTTATTAACAACTTAGATGAAGGCATAGTAAGTCTCATATCTATGTTTGCCAATGACACAAAGATTGGTGGCATTGTAAGTAGTGGAGATGAAAACATAAAATGACAAAGGGATATTGATAGATTAGGTGAATGGGCAAAACTGTGGCAAATGGAATTCAATGTAGACAAATGTGAGGTCATCCACTTTGGATCAAAAAAGGATAGAACAGGGTACTTTCTAAATGGTAAAAAGTTAAAAACAGTGGATGTCCAAAGGGGCTTAGAGGTTCAGGTACATAGATCATTGAAGTGTCATGAACAGGTGCAGAAAATAATCAATAAGGCTAATGGAATACTGGCCTTTATATCTAGAGGACTAGAGTACAAGGGGGCAGAAGTTATGCTGCAGCTATACAAAACCCTGGTTAGACCGCACCTGGAGTACTGTGAGCAGTTCTGGGCACCGCACCTTCGGAAGGACATATTGGCCTTGGAGGGGGTGCAGCGTAGGTTTACTAGAATGATACCCGGATTTCAAGGGTTAACTTATGAGGCGAGATTACACAAATTGGAGTTGTATTCTCTCGAGTTTAGAAGGTTAAGGGGTGATCTGATCGAAGTTTATAAGATATTAAGTGCAACAGATAGGGTGAATAGAGAGAAACTATTTCCGCTGGTTGGGGATTCTAGGAATAGGGGGCACAGTCTAAAAATTAAAGGCAGACCTTTCAGGAGTGAGATTAGAAAACACTTCTACACACAAAGGGTGGTAGAAGTTTGGAATTCTCTTCCACAAATAGCAATTGATACTAGCTCAATTGCTAATTTTAAATCTGAGATAGATAGCTTTTTGGCAACCAAAGATATTAAGGGATATGGGCCAAAGGCAGGTATGTGGAGTTAGATCACAGATCAGCCATGATCTTATCAAATGGTGGGCTTGAGGGGCTGAATGGCCTACTCCTGTTCCTATGTTCCTATGTTCCCAAAAGCAAAATACTGCAGATGCTGGAAATCTGAAATGAAAATAGAAAATGCTGTAAATAGTCAACAAGTCAGGCAGCATCTGTGGAGAAACAAACAGAGTTAACGTTTCAGGTCGATGACATAAAAATATAAGAACATAAGAAATAGGAGCAGGAGTAGACTATACGGCCCCTCAAGCCTGCTCCACCATTCAATAAGATCATGGCGGATCTTCAACCTCATCTCCACTTTCCTGCCCTGCCCTTGATTCCCGTAGAGTCCAAAAATCTATCTATCCCAGCCTTGAATATACTCAATGACTCAGTATCCACAGCCCTCTGGGGTAGAGAATTCCAAAGATTCACAGCCCTCTGAGTGAAGAAATGCCTCCTCCTCTCAGTCTTAAATGGCCGACCATTTATCATGCGACTATGCCCTCTAGTTCTAGACTCTCTAGCCAGGGCAAACAACCTCTCAGCCTTTACCCTATCAAGCCCCCTCAGAATCTTATATGATTCAATGAGATCCCCTCTCATTTTTCTAAACTCCAGAGAGTATAGGCCCATTCTACTCAAACTCTCCTCATAGGACAACCCTCTCATCCCAGGAATCAATCTAGTTAACCTTCGCTGCACTGCCTCTAAAGCAAGTATATCCTTCCTTAGATAAGGAGACCAAAATTGTACATAGCACTCCAGGTGAGGTCTCACCAAAGCCCTGTACAATTGTAGTAAGACATCCTTACTCTTGTACTCCAAACCCCTTGCAATAAAGGCCAACATGCCATTTGCCTTCCTAATTGCTTGCTGTACCTGCATGCTAACTTTTTGTGTTTCTTGTACCAGGGCACTCAAGTATTTCTGGACACCAACATTTAATAGTTTCTCACCATTTAAAAAATATTCTGTTTTTCTAGTCTTCCTACCAAAGTGAATAACCTCACATTTCCCCACATTATACTCCATCTGCCACCTTCTTACCCAGTAACTTAACCTGTTTATATCCCTTTGCAGACTTTTTGTGCCCTCCTCACAACTTACTTTCCCACCTAGCTTTGTATCATCAGCAAACTTGGATACATTACACTCGGTCCCTTCATCCAAGTCATTAATATAGATTGTAAATAGCTGAGGCCCAATCACCGATCTTTGTGGCACCCCACAGATTCGTTCTGACGAAGGGTCATCGACCTGAAACGTTAACTCTGTTTCTTTCTCCTCAGATGCTGCCTGACATGCTGAGTATTTCCAGCATTTTCCGTTTTTATTTTAATACAACCGCTGAGCCAAGCTGACACTCATGTCTTATCCCCCTTCTCACTCATATACAAAACCACCAAACATCACACACTGAGGTAAATTTTCCTCATCACTGCAATGGCAACAACCTGGCAGAAAGGATCTCATACCTTATAGAATCCATACGTTTTTCATTCCTTTGAAATCAATGAAATGAAAACTGGGCAGGTTCTATAACAGGCAGGCAATCTGCTCCATAGGATTACCACCCAGGTGGTGAAGACGGAAATTTACCCCTGCAGCCCCTGTTTGAAAGTGTGTCTTAAAACCACCATTTTAACATTTGCTTTTTGTCTGTCATTCTAGGCCTGAAAGAGCAGCCTGCCAGTGGTCCAGAACAACCCAACACTGTGTCCCTCTGACCATTTGTAAGCATCAGCACAGTTACCTGTATTCTGGAGGATGCAGTTAGTGAGCTTGAGGAGGTAGCGCAGGGTGAACCACAGTGCAGGGGTAAGAAGGAACTGATGGCGGCAGAAAAAGGGCAGGAATCCACTGGCAAGACGGTCACTTGGCTGCCATCAATGACCACCTGTGCTTTGGGAAGGAGAGCAGTGCACTGACATTCGGCAGCCATATCATCCTGCTGTTGCTGTTCAGTTGGAAAGGAGATAAAAAATATTGGCTATGTTAACCTATACATCAGTCACTTACTTGATGTATGTATGGGCCATACATTGGCTAATACTTTACTTCATCCTGATAATTAACTTGGAAGGAGCTGGAGGCAGAAAAGTTGAGGATGATGATGTGATCAACTGCCACTGGCAATGCTGTCCCAGTGGTGTATGTTGGTTCTTGCAGCAGATGGCACTCTTGTGCAACTGGCTTACTGTTGACCAAGACCCTGTGGAGATAATTGTCTTCCACCATTGCCAGGTTGGTGTGCTAGAACCTGCAGGTACAGTTAGTGATTTAATGTGTGGTGGTGGGTGGGGGGAGAGTTGCAAGCAGTTCAGCTCTACTGTTTGCTGATCGACCCTACTTGCTGTCTTTCATCTCGTATCACTTTGGCTTTGAAAAATTGTATTTGGAGCACTTGAAAAGCAATCCCCATCATTAACTTTGATTTTGGTTGGAAACTGCCACAGGACTCTGCAGCTCTCATTTAGATTGCTTGTTGCTCCCAGAGCTCCCATGAAGGTTTCTATTGTAACAGCTCCTATATATGCCCCCTCATTTTTAAAGATCTTCCAGTTCCACCGAGCTTTTGTAAATAGATCAATTACAGTCAGCTTTCTGATGATTTTACACACATTTGGCTCTTTTTGTTTCAACATAAACATGTTCTGAAAATATCCAAAAAGTGAAAAAAACAGAATTGAAAAAGACTGAGGAAAAAGGGTACTCGAAAAAGTGGAAACCAAATACGTTACGTAAAAAAGTGCCTGGTCCTTTACGAGCTCCATCATACACGTAGTTTCCCTTTTTGCCCACTCCAGATGGGTAAGCAAAGGTATGAGAAATTGTGCTGTGCCTTCTTTTTTTTTTTATTCGTTCATGGGATGTGGGTGTCGCTGGCGAGACCAGTATTTATTGCCCATCCCTAATTGCCCTTGAGAAGGTGGTGGTGAAACGCTTTCTTGAACTGCTGCAGTCCGTGTATTTAATATCATATATTTAAATTGATTTTAATACTGAAATACTGGATGTTGTCCAAGTCCTTATGTAGACTGGCATGGGCTACTCCATTATCAGAGAAGTTCTGAATAGACTGAACACTGGAGGATCATCAGCTGTGCCCCACTCCTGAACTTCTAACGGAGTGACAGTCATTGAAGTAACTGAAGATGGTTGGGTCAAGGACGCTGCCCTGACAACCTCCAGCAGCAATGTCCTAGTGTTGCGATCATTGGCCTATGGCAACTATGACCATTTTCCTGCATGTCAGAGGGTGGACTGCAACTGGCCCACTGAATTCTCCATTCCCAGAGAGCTTTCCCTTTGACCTCAACTAAAATCAGTTTTGTTCGGGCTCCATGGTGTCACACTCAGTTGAATGCCTTGATGTCGAGGGCAGCTACTCTCACCTCTCCTACAGCATTCAGTTCTTGAGTCTGTATCAAGGCTGCAGCAAGGTCAGGAAGCAATGGGATGGATAAGTGTACTAGGCTAGTTTTGATATTTTAGTCTCAATTGTTTAATTTTTTAGTGTTTATTTTGTTAAAAATGCTCTGAAATGTTGACGATCTTGATCCGGTGCTGGAAGTGCAGGGTTTCCGCCACACTTCCTCTGAAGTTACAGCGGCAGAGCAGGAGAAGCCCCGAGGAAGGTCTCAGCATATGTAATTCTATATATCTACACACTTTTAAAACTTCAACCTTCTCGTTATCTAAATACTGCTTTTTGTTTTACATTATTTTTCAGCAGTCAAGTGGTGAAGCTTTATTCCCTCCTATGGAGTTAACCGTAAGCATATGTTATATTGTAATGAATAGAAATGTCTAGTTTGATCTCAGTTGATTTCAGTAGGTTCCATTGAGGAGCCTGAGTGATGTAATTTCACTACTGGTACTTTGTTCAAAGCCAGCTCTGACTGACAAGGTGAAAGTTTGTTTCTTCTGCTAACTGTAAGGATGCATGTCAAATTAAACAGTTTTAACTCAGTTTCTTGCATGAAACTGTTCTGCATAATATTGACACCAGAGTGTATACACCAGAGGCTATACACCAGCAGGCACTTTGGCCCATGGGTGCACTCTCCTCAGCCTCCACTCAGGATCGGTGGACTCCTTTTGCACTCCCCACTCCTCTGGCTCACATGTGATTCACCCAGTGCAAAGTCCTGATCCCCTTATCTAATTCCTCCCTGAGCTATAGAGAAGGAAAGAGAAGTTGAAAGATTGCATTAGTGAAACAGTGGGCACATGCCTTAAAGCAAAGAGTTTTGATTCATCTCCTTCCACCTTCTCCTTCTCTGCTTTCCATTTCTGTGTTTGATCTGTAGAAGAAGAGGAAGATGAGAGGTTAGAACAGATGACAGAATTAACAGAAGAAGTAACAAGAATTGGTGCATAGCCCATTAGAAAAGCAAGAGAGTTAAACAATGCACCTACAGCTCACACTGGCCCATTGAATTCTCCATTACCAGCTTTCTATGGCTTTCTAGGGAGTTTCCTGATATCAGAGGGCTTGCTTCTTTGGGCTTAGAAATGACAAAAAGGGAAAAGTGGGAGTGGAGGAGCTCGGCACTGAGCCCAAGTACTGTCATTACCTACATGTATTTAGTTTCCAGCAGAGATGGTTCAATAAAAATCAGGAGTGCGAACGTTGACAGATTTTTTTTGTCCTGCGCCAAGCCTGGTGGCAATCTGGCTAATTGTGGCAATTTTACTGTTACCTTCGCTGGGATCAGCTAGCTCAGTAATTGAACCTGGAACCTACCTTTTGTGCACGGCTCAGTTCCAAACAGATACTGTATTTACTAATTGAGGGGAGAAGGAAAATATCATTTTGTTTTTTTGATTTTTGGCAGACTATAAGGTAGTAAAATTGCAATAGTATTGACCTTACAACCAATAATCTCACTAAAAAGCATACCTGTGCTTTAAGGTCAATTAGGATTTTAATACAACCTGATTATTCCTTTCAATCAGGTTTGTGTCCCTTCAACAGCAGGTCTTTTAACTTTCAGTGATTACTACTGTAGTGTTAGTCTCTGTACTTTATCTGGAATAATCTTCCAATAAATAATTTGACTCCAAGGCAAAACCCGTCAGCGTTTGATCTCTCCATCAGAGGCTGCTAGGAAGTGTGACACCATCCTGGATTAGGTCAAGAAGCAGTGGTTTCCAGATGGAGTAGATTCAAAGATTACATGAAAGAAACAGAAAGAACAATGCTTCTCAAACTATTTCCTTCTGAAATGCTTGATGTTCTTTGAACAACGTTGTAAGAGGTTACTTGTTCAGCTTTCACGTTTGACCTTTTCATACATAGGGGCAGCCAACACAGAATTGTATTCAACTTCCAAAAACATACATACCTAAAAATTTCCATCAAACTGCAATATTGTCAGCATGAGGTTTCTTCAAATACTATTGATCAAAGTAAACATTTTTATTCAAATAAAATAAAATGAAACTTCAAAAGTTGTTTTCAATTTTTGCATGCATTTTTCCTCTGAATAACTAAGCTGCAATAATATGAATTCAGCTTTATGTGATTGCATGCCAGTTTTGTGGAACGTGCTGCAGGTTTTTTTAAAATCTACCTTCAACTCATGAAAGCACTAATTTGTGCTTAGGTCCAGTTCCTCAAGAGTTGGAGCTATCCAGTATTTCACCAAAGTAGTCATTCTTCATGTGTGAAGCTAAAATGTGAGTGCCAACAGACTCTGGAGGGCATCACAGCCAAAGCCGATCCTGTTCTCACCTGATGTCTATACACATACATGATGTTTACCTGATAGGAACAGATATAGATCAAACTTACATGTGCGCAACCAAAACTAGGGGTCATAAATATAAGATAGTCACTAATAGGGAATTCAGGAGAAACATCTTTATTCAGAGAGTGGTTAGAATGTGGAACTTACTGTCACATGGAGTAGTTGAGGCGAATAGCATAAATGCATTTAAGGGGAAGCTAGATAAGCACATGAGGGGGAAAGGAATAGAAGAATATGTTGATAGGGTGAGATGAAGTAAGGAGGGAGGAGGCTCGAATGGAGCATAAACACTGGCATAGATCAAATGGCCTGTTTCTATGCTGTAAATTCTGTGTAAACCTGGGACTTTCTTGTCTGCATGTGCATCAGCTTGGCTCAGTTAATAGCAGTCTCATCTCTAAGTCAGAAAGTTATTGATTCAAGTCCATACCAGTAGTTTGATCTCTATAAGTGACACACGGACATAGTACTGAGGCAATGCTGAATTGTTCTCCTTCAATGCTGTTCTTTAAATGAGACATTAAACCAAGGTCAGGTCTGCCAATTCTGGTGGTTTAGCTGAGTGTTATGACCCCACGGCATTATTTGAAGAACACAGAGTTCTCCGGGTTTCCTGCCCGCCATTCTTCTCTCCAGCAAATCCATGACCAAAAATGGATTGACCGGTCATTCACCCCACTTCTGTTTTTGGGATCTTGCTGTACACATAATAGCTGCTGCCTATGCTTATGTAAAAAAGTCGCTGCACTTCAATGTAATTTGTTGTTCGTGAAGCACTTTGAGACTTTTCTGAGAGACATGATAAGGTGCAATATTAACATGTCTTTCTTTCCATGACTTAGGGATTAATGTTATTCATCGGGGAAAGTCAAACTACAGTTTTTCTACTTTATACAATTCCCTTCTGAGGTGTTAACAATGTAAACCTCTCAGCAAGGCATGTATCAGTAAACCAGTAAAATCCACAATTAAATTACATAATAAACACACACTAATAACCCAGATAACAGCCTCTCCAATTTTCCCTCCATTATCTTAGTTGAGCTCCTCTCCCCCCACAAAAAAAACGGATTGTTTCACAGAAACTTGCAGTACTTGGTATCTAACACAACTCGTTATCACATCACTCTATGTAAAAAAGAATATAGGTTTATTTTTTAGAAAAGTAAAAAGCCATTAGGCTCAAATAGCCTGTCTCTCTTTGGCAAATCAACCCTAGCTACCTGCTGTCTTGCTATATCCTTAAACCTCTTTTCTCTCTAGAGGTCTTCGCTTACCTCTCCTCATTTTGTATTCCTGATAGCTGAGCATTTTGCCTGGATCAGCCTTGTCATGTTCATTCATAATCATAAACATACATTCATAACCCAACAATGGTTTCTCTTCCCACCCCTGCACCGTTACTTCTGGAGACCCCAAGGATCTATCCTTGTCCCCCACCTATTCCTCATCTGTATGCTGCCCCTCAGTGACATCATCCGAAGGCATAATGTCAGGTTCCAAATGTAGGCTGATGACACTCAGCTCTACCTCACCACCACCTCTCTCGACCCCTTCACTGTCTCTGTGTTGTCAGCCTGCTTGTCCAACATCCATGTCTGGAAGGGCTGCATTTTCCTTCAGTTAAATATTGGGAAGACCGAAGCCATTGTCTTTGGTCCCCGCCATGAAATCCATTCCCTCATCATTGATTCCAGTCCCCTCCCAGGCCATTATCTAGTCTGAACTAGACTGTTTGCATCCTTGGCATCCTACTTGACCCCGAGCTAAGCTTTCAACCCCATATCCTCTCCATTACAAAGACTGCCTACTTCAACCTCTGTAACATCGCCCGTCTCTGCCCCTGCCTCAGCCCATCTGTTACTGAAAACCTTATTCATGCTTTAGGCACCTCGAGACTCAACTATTCCAATCCACCCATGGCTGGCTTCCCATCCTTCACCCTGCATAAACTTGAACTCATCCAAAAATCTCATATCCTAACCCACACCAAAATGCTGACTTTCAGTGTGAAACAATGATAATTAGGATGTGTGAAGTTTTTCTTAGTTGTTCTCCAGACTCGGCAGTGCTGGCAAGGCCAAATTTATTGCCCGACCTCAGTTGCCCTAGTGGGTTTCTATTTAAATCTTATGGTGTTATTGCTCTTAATAGAAGTTACAACATGCTAAAAGGCCATTCGGCCCAACCAGTCCGTGTTGGCATTTACCTTCCACATGAGCAAATAATTCTAATCACATTTACCCACTCTGTTCCCATATCCCTTCAACCCCTTTTCCTTCATCCACCTATCCAATCTAATCTTGAGTGTTTTCATAGTTTGTACCTCAACCACTAATCCTGGAAGTGAATCCCACATCCTCACAACTCCGTGTGTGAAGATTTTCTCCTGCTCCCTGTTCTAAGTATCTTACATTCAACATTGTATCTATGGCCCCTTGTTTTTGACCTCTCAACTACTGGAAACACTCTGCTTCTATTTACTCTGTCCCCTCCTTTCATAATTATAAATACTTTATTCACATTGCTCTGTAATCTATAGTGTTCTAAAAATAAAAGGTGCAATTTTTTTTTGAGGGGGGGGGGGTTTCTTTGTATTTGTATTTTCTCATACTAGGCAGTAGCCTGGCCAATCTGCATTGGACTCTTTCTAAGGCCAACATTTCACACAAAACACTAACTGAGGTTTTATTAAGGTTTTATATAGGCTTATTGGGGGTGAAATCGGTCTTTGACAGTGGCGCAAAATGGGCACTAGCGAATCGGCAGCCCGTTTTACACCCGCGTGATTTTCTTTTCCAATGAAGTCAACAGGCGGGGTGTAAAATGGGCTATCGATTCATTATTGCCCATTTTGCACTACCACCAAAGACCAATTTCACCCCATTATTAATTTTTAGCTTTTATATTCTATACCTCTTGTAATAAAATCTAGAATTCCATTAACTTTTTTTTTAAGAGCTTTATCAACCCGAGGAACTGCCTTTACCCTCCCGTGAAGCTGTATCCCCGAATCCCTAAGCTCTTCCATAGCACCGAGCCTACTTCCATTCAGACTATAATTACTGCTGTTACTTTTTTTAAAACCAAAATGCATCACCTCACAATTAGTGACATTGAAGTCCATTTGCCACTTTTTATTGTCCACCACCATTCTTGACTGGATTTGAAAGGTCTAGAGAGCTTTGTGCTGATTCATTGGCTGTGGGACTGCTTAGCTCTGTCAATAGCTTTGACTTGGTATTTAGCAACAAATCCAACCCTTTTCATAAGTCAACCACATTATTCACCTTTGGACCATTTTCCTCAATCCTTCCTCCAGAAATAGATCTAGCTATTTTTTGCACCATTTAAACTGTCTATATCAATGGCCTTCCCTGGTAACTTATTTCACAAGTCTATTATCCTTACATGGAAACATTCCACCTGATTACAACTTCTTTATTTTTGACTTGTGTCACTGGAACATAAGAACAAGAACATAAGAAATAGGAGCAGGAGTAGGCCAATCGGCCCCTCGAGCCTGCTCCACCATTTAATAAGGTCATGGCTGATCTGATCCCAACCACAAATCTAAAGAACACAAGAAGTAGGAGCAGGACCCGGCCACTCAGCCCCTGGGCCCTTTCCGCCACCCACAGGGCCTTGACCGATCCGAACTCAGCTTCATGTCCAATTTCCTGCCTGCTCCCCATAACCCCTAATTCCCTTTACTTACTGTTTGAACCCTTCACCATAGTGCAGTGATTTTCCAACTTTTCTGTGTGGAGATCCTCCTGCAAATAGTGATATTCATTTATGCCATTACTGTAGGGCTTCTACTGACCTCCTGCCAAAGTTACAGCAGAAGATTGGGAAAACTTCCACAGAAATGACTCATGTAGATACTGAAGTATTCAATCAAGATCTGGCAGTGAACTACCAGGTCGGTCGCACGCAAGTACATTTGAGCTTTGAAGTCAGGGAGGAAACTGCTGGACCAGGAAATACGATGGCAACTATTGAAAGTCCAAGATCTAGTGGGGGTGAGGGTATTAAAGATAGAAGAGATCAACAGAAGTGCCAATATTATCACTGATATAATATATTTTTTTAATTTGTACTTAGGGTGTGGGTGCCATTGGCAAGGCACTCATGCAACATGGTGAAACCCTCTTCCATTCTATAGTATTGATAGCCTTTATACAGCTTTTAAAGGAAGAGGTAAGTTTAAAATGGTAAATTAAAACCATTAGTTACTGGTTAAAACTATCTGGAAGATAAAAAAATATTAATCTTATTCACAAGTACAGTTCAAGTATTCTGAGCCACAAGCTGCCGTGTTGTGGAGAGGTCCAGTTTGTAAAGTTGTATCTCGACACACTATTCTTTCTCCCTTCTTCTGCCGAAAAATTCCACAGCAATCTCATGTAATTTAATTCTACCAAAACATTTCCACAAGCTGTTAAATCAAAGAAAATAAAATGAAGGTAATTTCCAACTTTACACTGTAGGTGGTAGGGAGCCTCAACCATTTGCAGCACGTATCAAAAACTCAGGGGTGTGCTGTGCGTGATTTTCCAAACAGTAAACTGACAGCTGAAGCTCTCATTGGCAGCAGGAAATCAAAAATTACCCCTAAAGGGTGAAAGAAGATATAAAACGGTGGAATATAATTTGATACAGAAGCATACTGAAATTTTGACAGCTCAAAAGTTGTTTATTTTTCCCAAATCTCCCTTTTAGGCATAATAAATGCTCCATTTGCTGGCTGTCTTCTGACAAATTCTAGGCTATTTAGCACTCTCGCAGTTCTCCATAAACACACGATATACTGTGCAGCACCTTTCCTCAATTGCTCACCTTTTCCGTAATTAAGAAATTTTCACACGGGAATCAAATTACATGGTTTGTAGCGAAATTCTTTCACCCATTAAAGGAAAGGCATTCAGTAATTAAGTAAATTATCCAACTTCTTATTGGAACGTTTTGATTAATATAGACAAGTGCAACAATCAAGGAGAAAACATCAAGCAGTCTCCCGGATGGGCACTGTGCAATCATGGAATCATAGAAAGGTTACAGCACAGAAGGAGGCCTTTCGGCCCATCGAGTCCGCGCCGGCTTTATGCAAGAGCAATCCAGCTAGTCCCACTCCCCCGCCCTATCCCCATTGCCCTGCAAATTTTTCCTTTCAAGTACTTATCCAGTTCCATTTTGAAGGCCATGATTAAATCTGCCTCCACCACCCCCTCGGGCAGTGCATTCCAGAGCCTAACTACTCTCTGTGTAAAAAAGTTTTTCCTCGTGTCATCTTTGGTTCTTTTGCCAATCACCTTAAATCTATGTCCTCTGGTTCTTGACCCTTCTGCCAGTGTGAACAGTTTCTCTCTATCTTCTCTGTCTAGACCCTTTATGATTTTGAATACCTCTATCAAATCTCCTCGCAACCGTCTCTGTTCCAAGGAGAACAACCCCAGTTTCTCCAGTCTATCCACATAACTAAAGCCCCTCATCCCTGGAATCATTCTATGTAAATAAAGCTGCTCTCGCTTCACATCTGTGTTGTCACATAGTTTCTGTTCTTAAAAATATTTATTAAAATAATATGCTGGGCATTGGGCTTTCCATCTGTGTAATATTTGGTTAAACATATACTGTGATATAAAAATTGTTGGGTTTAAAGTTGTTAACTGAATCTGTTTATTTGGTGACTGTAATTAATGTCATGATGTGGAGATGCCGGTGATGGACTGGGGTTGACAATTGTAAACAATTTTACAACACCAAGTTATAGTCCAACAATTTTTATTTGAAATCTACAAGCTTTCGGAGGCTTCCTCCTTCCTCAGGTAAGGAGGAAGGAGGAAGCCTCCGAAAGCTTGTAGATTTCAAATAAAAATTGTTGGACTATAACTTGGTGTTGTAAAATTGTTTGTAATTAATGTCAGTCTAGATTTATTCTAATGGTGTCACTGGAGTGTTTCTCTCTGCTATAAATAAGCGTCTACATTAAATGTGTTATCCCATAGTGTCAGTGGGAGCATCACCTCCGGCACGAACAGGGATCAACGGCTTTACAGAGATGGAAAGAATAGAACGGAATCTGAGAACAATAGATTGGACTGTTACAACAATGGGTCAGAATCTGAGAACAATAGATTGGACTGTTACAACAATGGGTCAGAATCTGAGAACAATAGATCGGAATGTAACAACAATGGATTGGAATCTGAGAACAATAGATTGGATTGTTACAACAATGGGTCGGAATCTGAGAACAGTAGATTGGAATGTTACAACAGTTGGTCGGAATCTGAGAACAAGAGATTGGGCCAGTCCATTCTCGATGTTTCAATATCTGTATGAGGATTATGATTCAAAACCATTAAAGGAGCGGATACTTAGGGCACTTTGGGGTATTCAAGTAATTTACTATCCTCTACTCGCTGCTGTTGGTATCGCTGGTAAGTCTCTATATTCAATGTGCCATGTACATCCAACCCCGGTTTTGTACTCAACTTGAAAAACAATGAATAGCATCAATTTTTATACATCTATACCTGGAAGTTTTGTGGCCCAACCTGCCATTGTAACTTTGGCAGAAACCCTGGAGAAATACCAGTCCAGAAATCGTTGGAAAAATAACAGTGAGTTCACGGTGCCCGCCATTATTAGTGTGTAAAAAACCCAGCATTTTGTGGTGAGGAAGAGATACGCATGAGTTGTAAATTGCCACAAATTGATGGACAATTTGGGCCACACTACCATTAGCCTCGCAAAAATGGGAGCTTGCCATCAACTTCCCCGTGAATGTCAAGAAATTGCTGGATTTGCACCATAAATACGAATGAATCTCGCCTCAGACATTATGGGCTGGTACAGCCTGTCAGAAGGACGCTTTTTTTTCTGTGGGCCCAGATTTTGCTGTCAAAATAATGGTGAAGCGAACGGCGTTCACCATTATGCACAAATCGCACTGCGACTTCAGGTGAGGGCAGAAGCAAGCGAAAATCCAGAAGTTACTGTCCGAGATGCACTGCTCTGCCATCAGCTTCGCAAAAATGGCATCTCGCTGCTGGCTCACCATTGAAATGCATTGAATGGTACGAAGTTCCTGTACTTGCATGGTAGATAAGGACTAAACTCGCCACAGAAAGTTAGGGCTTATCTCCTTCAGTCTAAGTACCTTTTTAATGGTGTGATGAGAGTTAATTACTGCCAAACAACCTCTCTGGCAATGAAAATTAAGTATTACAAGTGTGAGGTCTCATTCCTTCAGGTTTTAATTGTTGTTGGAGATTTTTTAAAATGTAAATTAGATTTTTCTTCTACTTTTTCTGTCTGTCTCTTTTATCTCTCTCTCTCTCTCTCTTAATCGAATCTTTCTTTCCCTCTTTATTTAGGTCCCTCAGGACCTATTTTGACATTGAATTCACTATTCTAACTTACACTACCTGGTACAGAACCTGCACTGTTCATTTAACAATCCTTCAATCTGATTGATTAAGGAGATACACAGTTGCTTGCCCTGTTCACTCAGATCCCAGATGCCCTGTAGAGGGCACTGCACTGTTTCCATCTGGCACTTCTAACAACTGCACAGAATCATAGTAGGTACAGGACAGGAGGAGCCCGTTCGGCCCATTGTGTCAGTGCTGGCTCTTTGAAAGAGCTATCCAATTAAATCTGTGTCCTCTGGTTACCGACCCTTCTGCCATTGGAAACAGCTTTTCCTTATTTACTCTATCAAAACCATTCATGATTTTGAACACCTCTATCAAATCTCCTCTTAATCTTCTCTGTTCTAAGGAGAACAAACCCAGCTTCTCCAGTCTCTCCACATAACTGAAGTCCCTCATCCCTGGTACCATTCTAGTAAATTTCTTCTGCACCCTTTCTAAGGCTTTGACATCCTTCCTAAAGTGTGGTGCCCAGAATTGAAAACAATACTCCAGCTGAGGGCTAATCATTGTTTTATAAAGGGTTAGCATAACTTCCTTGCTTTTGTACTCTATGCCTCTATTAATAAAGCCCAGAACCCCATATGCTTTTTTAACAGCCTTTTCAACTTATCCTGCCATCTTCAAAGATTTGTGTATGTACACCCTCAAGGTTTATCTGTTCCTGTACCCCTTTAAAATTGTACCATTTAGTTTATATTGCCTCTCCTCATTCTTCCTACCAAAATGCATCACTTCATACTTCTTTGCATTAAATTTCATCTGCCATGTGTGTCTGCCCATTTTATTAGTCTATGTCCCCTGAAGTCGGTTACTATCCTCCACATTGTTTACTACATTTCCGAGTTTCATATCATTTGCAAACTTTGAAAATATACTCAAGTCCAGGTCATAGAATCATACAGCACAGAAGGAGGCCATTCAGCCCATCGTGCCAGTGCCGGCTCTTTCAAAGAGTTATCCAATTAGTCCCACTCACCCGCGCTTTTCCCATAGCCCTGCAAATTTCTCCTTTTCAAATATATATCCAATTCCCTTTTGAAAGTTACAATTGAATCTGCTTCCACCACCATTTCAGACAGTGATCATAACAACTCGCTGCGTAAAAAAAAATTCTCTTCATCACACCCCTGGCTTTTTTGCTAATTATCTTAAATCTATGTCCTCTAGTTACCGACCCTCCTACCAGTGGAAACAGTTTCTCCCTACCCCATTTATAAAAACCCCGTATAATTTTGAACATTCTTTAATAATTTTGTTGTAATTTTACCCGGGAGAAAAAATTCACCTCACCTATCGAATGGTGAAGAGTCTTATGAAAGGCTCCATCTATATTTTAGCTGTCACCACAAGGAAAGATGGTTGAAGAACCATTGAGGCAACAGATCGAATGACAAGTTCATGATAAACCTAACAAAAGCAACTATTAAAACAAACACAAAATCCGGGGTCTCGCAAAACCTCTGGCAAAGGTCCTGCTGTCAGTTCAGAAAAAAGCTAACTAATTCTGGATCCTCAAGCTGTAGTATTCTGGCAGCCAGAGTACAATTCTAGTCTCCCCACAGGTGAATGAAAAGTACAGGCATGGACCCTTAGTTTGTTCAGAATGAACAGCATGTAAGTGGTGTGCGTCTGGAGCATTCCACATGTATAACGGTTGTGTTCAAAGCACTTCAAACATTTTGTCTCACCACAGAGAGGTTTTTACAGGTCAAACAGCTCCTTGTAAATGGCACAAATTACTCTAGTTCGCAATCATTTAATCTGCAAATGTGCTTCAAAGTATGGCCCCTGAACGCTCTCTGGAACTTATACAGATCTTCTCTATTCTTGCCTGAGTTTCTTCTTGCTGGTTATGACTACAACCTCTTGGTTGCCTCCTAAAGTGGCAGTGGAACCAGAAATTTAGTAAACTCAATACTGTCATTAATATATATCAAAAAGAGCACTGGTCCTAATACTGACACCAGGGGAACACCACTGTATACTTCCCTCCAGTCTGAAAAACAACCGTTCACCACTACTATCCGCTTTCTGTCCCTTAGCCAATTTTGTATCCATGCTGCCACTGTCCCTTTAGTCCCTTGGGCTTTAATTTTGTTAACAAGTCTATTATGTGGTACTTTATCAAATGCCTTTTGAAAGTCCATATACACAACATCAACCGCACTACCCTCATCAATCCTCTCTGTTACTTCATCAAAGAAGTCAATCAAGTTAATCAAACACGATTTTCCTTTAACATATCTGTGCTGACTTACATTTATTAGGCCATACTTTTCCAAGTGCCAATTAATTTTGTCCACGATTATTGTCTAAAAGTTTCCCCATCGCCGATGTTAGGCTGACTGTCCTGTAATTGCTGAGATTGACCCTCTCCCCTTTTTTGAACAAGGGTGTAACATTTGCAATCCTCCAGTCCTCTGGCACCATCCCCATATCTAAGGAGGATTGGAAGATTCTGGCCAGAGCCTCCGCAATTTCCACCTTCACTTCCCTCAGTAACCTAGGACGCACCCCATCTGGACTGGGTGACTTTTCTACTTTGAGTACTGATAATCTTTTAAGTACCTCCTTTTTATCTATTTTTATCTTATCCAATATCACTACTACCTCCTCCTTTACTGCTGCAATGGCACAGTCCTCTTCTCTAGTGAAGACGGATGCGAAGTATTCATAAGGTGCCTCAGCCATGCCCTCTGGCTACACAAGATCTCCTTTTTTGTCCCTAATCAGCCCCACCCTTCCTTTGACTACCCTTTTACTATTTATATGATTATAAAAGACTTTTGGGTTCCCTTTTATGTTAGCCACTAATCTATTCCCATGCTGTCTCTTTGCCCCTCTTATTCCTTTTTTAGATCTCCTCTGTACTTTCGGTATTCAGCCTGGTTTTCTACTCCATTATGAACCCTACATTCGTCATAAGCCTCCTTTTTCTGTTTCATTTTATTCTCTATATCTTTAGTCATCCAGGGAGCTCTACCTTTGGATGCCCTCCCTTTCCCCCTTGTAGAGATGTGTTTACATTGTACCCGAACTAACTCCTCCTTGAAGGCGTCCCATTGTTCAATTACTGTTTTGCCTACCAATTTTTGATTCCAATCCACTTGGACAAGATCCCTTTTTAACTCACTGAAATTTGCATTCCTCCATTTAAGCATTTTCATATTTGATTAAAATCCCCCATTATCACTACGCTATAGTTCTTGCATCTTTCTGTAATTTGCCTGCAAATTTGCTCCTCCGTCTCCTTCCCACTATTTGGTGGCCTATAGTATACACCTAGTAGCATAATAGCTCCTCTATTGTTCCTTAATTCTAACCAAAAGGGAATCCAAAAGTCTCCTATAGGCATGTAAACAATAAATGGGTAGTAAGAGGAGGGTTGGGACCGATTAGGGACCAAAAAAAACTATGCTTGGAGGCAGAGGGCATGGCTGAGGTACTAAATGAATACTTTGCATCTGTCTTTACCAAGGAAGAAGATGCTGCCAAAGTCACAGTAAAAGAGGAAATAGTTGAGATACTGGATGGGCTAGAAATTGATAAAGAGGAGGTACTAGAAAGGCTGGCTGTATTAAAGTAGGTAAGTCACCTGGTCCAGATGGGATGCATCCTAGGTTGCTGAGGAAAGTAAGGGTGGAAATTGTTGAAAAAAAGGTGCAAGGATAAACCCAACAACTACAGGCCAGTCAATTTAACCTTGGTAGTGGGGAAACTTTTAGAAACGATAATCCGGGACAAAATTAACAGTCACTTGGACAAGTGGGGATTAATTAAGGAAATCCAGCACGGATTTGTTAAAGGCAAATTGTGTTTAATTAACTTGAGTTTTTTGATTAGTTATCATAGAGGGTCGATGAGGGCAATGCAGTTGATGTGGTGCATATGGACTTCCAAAAGGTGCTTGATAAAGTGCCACACAATGGGCTGTAATCAAAGTTGAAGCCCATGGAATAAAAGGGGCAGTGGCAGCGTGGAAATGAAATTGGCTAAGTAACGGAAACAGAGAGTAGTGGTGAAGAGTTGTTTTACAGACTGGAGGGAGGTACACAGTGGTGTTCCCCAGGGGTCGGTACTAGGACCATTGCTTTTCTTGATCTATATTAATGACTTGGACTTGGGTGTACAGGGCACAATTTCAAAATCTGCAGATGACACAAAACTTGGAAGGGTAGTGAACAGGGAGGTGGATAGTGATAGACTTCAAGAGGACACAGACTGGTGGAATGGGCAGACACGCGGCAGATGAAATTTACGCAGAAAAGTGTGAAGTGATGCATTTTGGTAGGAAGAACGAGGAGAGACAATATAAACTAAACGGTACAATTCTAAAAGGGGTGCAGGAACAGAGAGATCTGGGGTTATATGTGCACAAATCGTTGAAAGTGGCAGGGCAGGTTGAGAAAGCAGTTAAGAAAGCATACGGGATCCTGGATGTTATAAATAGAGGCATAGAGTACAAAAAGCAGGATGAACCTTTATAAAACACTGGTTTGGCCACAACTGCAGTACTGTGTCCAGTTCTGGGCATCGTACTTTAGGAAGGATAGGAAGGTCTTAGAGAGGATGCAAAGGAAATTTACTAGAATGATTCCAGGGATGAGGGACTTCAGTTACATGGATAGACTGGAGAAGCTGGGGTTGTTCTCCTTGGAGCAGAGAAGTTTGAGAGGAGATTTGATAGAGGTATTCAAAATCATGAAGGGTCTAGACAGAGAAGATAGAGAGAAACTGTTCGCATTGGCGGAAGGGTCAAGAACCAGAGGACATAGATTTAAGGTGATTGGCAAAAGAACCAAAGGCGACATGAGGAGAGTTTTTTTTACACAGCGAGTGCTTATGATCTGGAATGCACTGCCTGAGGGGGTGGTGGAGGCAGATTCAATTGTGGCTTTCAAAAGGGAACTGGATAAGCACTTGAAGGGAAAAAATTTGCAGGGCTACAGGGATAGGGCGGGGGAGTGGGACTAGCTGGATTGCTCTTGCAGAGAGCCGGTACGGACTCGATGTGCCGAATGGCCTCCTTCTGCACTGTCGCACAGACTCAATGGGCTGAATGGCCTCCTTCCACACTATAACCATTCTATGATTCTACGAAATAGATTCTGTCTTTGACCCCTCAACGACATCATCCCTTTCCAGTGTTATAATAGTTTCTTTGATCAATATTGCCAACCTCCCCACCCCCACATTCTTTCTCCCTATCTTTTCTGAATACCTTGTAGCCAGGAATATTAAATACCCAGTCTTCCCCTTCTTTGAGCCAGGTCTCTGTTATTGCCACTACATCATAGTCCCATGTAGCAACTTGAGCCTGTAGCTCACCAACCTTATTTACCACGCTACGTGCGTTTATGCACATGCACTCCAATCTCATCTTAGACTGCCTCGCATTTGCCCCACACTTGCGGCGCAAAATATCATGGAAATTAAACAGGCAAGGGCAAGTCGAACAGCGCTGTACGTTGACTGGTTACAGCAAATTCTGGGCCAGGATTTATGTTCCTGACATGAAACTCAACCTTGGAGGCCCAGAAAGGGAACAATTGAAACTGTGGAGTCTCCCTCCTGCACGTAGTAATTTATTCCTTAAATGTTTTTTAAATTTTAAATTTAACATTTAAAATTCTTTTTCTACCTTTTCTTTTCTTTGTGTGTTTACTTTGACTCTAATTCAACCTATTTCCTTCTACATTGTTTCATGTTTCTTTATCCTTAAATTTCAGTGGTTAAGGAGATAGACCTTTGGAGCCAACGTTGCGGCGGTCCCAGATGCCCTGTTGACCTTGTTGTCAGCTCGCACTTCCAACAATTTATGGCACAAAAATAATACGATCTGAAGGGTGAGGTAAAAAGTCCAATTCATGGCGCTCGCTGTGAGTTGCGCCGCTCCACCAATTTCTGGGCCACTGTTTCTGCAGGGTTTTCGTTGAAGTTATGATGAGATATCGGGAGAATTCCAGCAGAAATTCTATCCCCAGGCGTTTTGTGTTTTAAGCCATTCAGTCTGGTCCTATCCTTTCTACTGTTTCCCTTAAAGCAGGGCGTTAGTTGTGAGCTGGAAGATCAATCAGCCAATCCTGGTTAGATTATGTTCTGAAACCAAAGTAGCTGACAATACAAAAAATGTCTCTACCTCATACTCAACTACTTTCGATCCTAATTTTTAGTAATATTTTTGCTTTCTCCCCCCTCCCTCCAAAAAAGGAAAGGAGAAACACTTATTACAGATTGGTTCAGTTCTTAACAGAAAAATATCATACTATTTGGAATCAGACAAAATGAGACTGGTACACTTAGAGCTCAAAATGAGAAATCCAGCAAATAGAAACCTCAAGGGAGATATTTAGGCCCTGAAGGCAACGCAAAGAAAAGCCACAAATCAGAAGTCTGAGTTATAAAGATTGGAGAAATTTGGGCTTTTCAATCATGAACAGAAACAATAAGAGGTAATTTTATTGAAGTATATAAGATATGGTATGGAAAAAGTAATTCCAGAAAATTACTTTAAAATAAATTGTGTGGATAGGATAAGTGAATACAGGTTGAAACTAGTAAAAGGAAAATTTAAGACTGACATCAGGAAGCTCTTCACACAGAGAGATCAATGCATTGAAGGGACTTCCAGATAGAGTAGTGGAGGTGAAAATCTGGAATCATTTAAGAACCAATTGAATGTTGCATTAGGGTATTTCTGGATGGATGAACTAAGATGGGCCAAATGGCCTTCTTCATTTGCAATTATCTTAGGTGTAATTTTCTTCAGAACTTTATCTGCTCTGCGCGCCATAACTTCAGTGGAAATCCCATTTACTTGCACAAATGGGGTTTCAACTGAAGTTACAGCGGAGTAGCAGGAGAAGTCCCAAGGAAATTCACCTCCTTGTGTTTTTTTTAAAATTAAGATGTAAAACTTAATTTCCAATTTGCTTGAAGGTTGTCAATGCTTTGTATATAAAAATATATTTTCTCTAATGGAAATTTGTATAGCAAAACTACATGCAATTATGCCATTAATTGTATTCAAAGTGCAATTTACAATACCAACAGAACAACTTAAGAGCTCCTAATGCTGCCATTATTTGTTTGTAATGAGTAGTTTGTACAACTTCATTTGTTTCAAGTAATTTGTTCTGTGACTTCCCTCACATTTATTTGATCCAATTTTTATCCCCATCAGTTCTGTACCTAACCTTTCTCAAGTAGATTCTTGTTACCAGTTTGTCTGCGCCGAGTCTTTTTGTAACTTAACTGTCAAGTCAATAAATTTTGTACCCGAAAAAAGCAAAATACTGCGGATGCTGGAAATCTGAAATAAAAACAAAATAATGGAAAAACTCAGCAGTTCAGGCAGCATCTCTGGAGAGAGAAACAGTTAAGGTTTCAGGTCAATGTCCTTTCGTATCCTGCTTTTTCACAGTGAGCTATGGTCTCGTGGTTTAGTTTCTCACGGTCAATGTCAAGTGTGTCTCAGTTTCGCAGTGAGGGTACAACTCCTGCTCAAGTTCCCTTTCTCCGCCATAATTTTCTCTCATCTTGTTCTGAAGTTACTGATTCATGCTTGTTTGATAACACTTCTGTGAAGCGCCTTGGGGCGTTTTACTATGTTAAAGGCGCTATGTAAATGCAAGTTGTTGTTGGTGATCACGCATTGGTACTTCACCCAATTAGTCATCTTTGATGCGTGAGTCACGACTGGGAGGGTCAGTGGACTATCTGACTGGGGAGGCAGGGAGGAAATCACAGCTGAGCCTGTTCCTGTCCTCATGCAACATCTGTACATTTTCACTTTTCAGCACAATTAATCAATGTTGATCAGGAGGAGAAACTGGATTTTTTAACCCCTTCCTAGCCAAGAGGCTTATGACCAACTACAGCTGAAAACAGCTGGCAAGTGAACCTGGAATCTTCTTGATCCGTCTATACCACACTACATGGCATTTGACAACTGAGACATCAAAGGAAACCCTTTGATGGTCATATTATACCCAGTGAACCTTGAAGTACCAACATGCAGCAGCTAACAGCTCAATGGATGCCTCCTGGGCACCTGTGTTTCTGTTTACTGCCTGGAACTCTCATTCTGTCAGCCCTGTAAGAGACATTGCATCTCAGTGGAGTTGGGCTTCTTCTGTGACCAGAAAGTAGCCATATCTCCATGGCCACTGGGAACCACATGGCATTTTCATGTTGATCTGATTTAGTTATTTTCTATTTAGTTTGTTTTATTTACAACTAGGCTGTGTGAATCATAACCCCGTCATGAACTTTTAATGGTTTTGTCCTCTTAAAAAGGTACATACTTGATGTATCCTAGTGGGTTTGGGTTAACCCTACTATTCCCACAGGCCTACTTTAAAATAGAACCATGTCATGTTAGCCAATGACCACTACTTGGAGAATACCTCATCTGATCTCAGAATCTAAACTAGGTCAGGGCAAGTTATCACTCTGGTGGGAAACGGCCTGGGAATATCAGATGCAGGTGACTTTTAAACCTCCCCAATTTACTCAGGAGTCCTCCCTGTAAGGAGAGGAACCTGATGATATATTCCCATGGGAGTGGATTATGTCCAATTTCACCATCTAGTGGCTAATTCAAAATAAGATTCTTTCCTGTTATATCTAGGTGACTTGTTAGTTATTTTTGCTCAAAATTAGTTTGGCTGGGCCACCCCTTCCTGAAATCTTAATGATGTTTCCACTTTAAGGGAGAAGCACTTGATGTATTCTGGCAGCACTGTGCTCAGCTCAAATCCAACACAAAATAGGACCCTTTCATGTTATACCCAGCTAACCCTTAAGTAGCAACATGTGGTGTCTGACAGCTGGCACAACTGGCAGAGGCTGCACCATAATTTTTGTTCAGTTCCCCTACCCATGGCATTGTATTTAGTTTACATTGAATATACAACACAGAAACAAGCCATTTGGCCCAACTGGTCTATGCTTTGTTTATACTCCACATAAGCTTCTGCCAGTCTAATTCTCTCTTCCCACCCTGTCCCCATAGCCCTCTATTCCTTTTTCCCTCATGTACGCATCAAGCACCCCTTTAAATGTGTCCACACTGTTTCAACCATTCCATGTGGCAGCAAGTTCCAGAGTCTCACCACTCTTTATATAGAAGTTCTTCCTAAATTCTTTCATTTGATTTGTTAGTGGCTCTTATATTTATGCTCCCTTGTTTTGGACTCAACCACAATTAGAAACAGTTTCTCTACATCCACCCTATCACACCCCTTCATAATTTTAAAGACCTCTATCAGGTCTCCTCTTGATCTTTCCTTTTCCAGAGAAAGACAACCCAGACTGCTCAATCTTTACTGATAGTTCGATCCTCTCAATTCTGGTAACATCCATATAAATAACTTTTGCACTTTCTCCAGTGCTTCAATATCCTTTTTGTCATATGGAGACCAGAAATGCATAGTACCGTAAGTATGTTCTAATCAAGGTTCTATATAAATTTAACATTACCTTCCTGCTTTTGTATTCTACTCTTGTAGAAATGAACACCAGCACTTCATTTGCACTCTTTATGGTCTTAACAACTTGCATTGCTACTTTAGTGATTTATGTATCTGTACTCCCAGATCTCTGTTCCTCTAACCCATTTAGTTTCTTACCATCCAAGGAATAAATAGCTTCTTTATTCCTCCTATAAAAATAAGTTACCTCCCTTCGCTATATTGAATTTGTTATTTATCTGCCCACGCTACAAGTCTGTTTGTCTTCCTATATTTTGGTACCATCTTCCATATTATTAGCTACATCCCCCAATTTGGTTATCATCTGCAAATTTCTAAATCCAAATCATATGTAAACGACAGCAGTCCCAGAACAGAGACTTTGTCAGTGTGAGAAACTTCCCCAGCTGTTCGTCAATTTTCTGTTTCGTAGCCACCTTTCAATCCATTCTGCTACCTAGCCTCCAACTCCACATGGCCTGCCTGTTGTCGAGTCTCTTTATATGGCACATTATCAAATGCCTCCAGATGTCTCTGTATACCACAGCCACTTCATTGCCCTTGTCTACTCTTTGAAACTTCTTCAAAGAATTCATTTAGGTTGATTAAACATGACCTTCCTTTTAGAAAGCTACACTTTTTTTTATTCTATTCTCAGTCATTGGATTTTGTTATCTCATCTTTTTGCAAAAAATATCTTTCCTACCACTGATGTTAAGCTAACTGGTCTATAGTTCCCTGGATTAATTGGGCATACCTTTCTGAAGATGGGAATTACATTTGCTGTTCACTGGTCATCTGCACTATTTTTTTCTGTTGAATTTTATATATGGATACTAGTGCTGCTGCTATCTCCTCCCTAGTTTCTTTGAGGATCTACGGGTTCAATCCATCTGCACCCAGGGCTTTGTCCTCAAGAAGTTTGGCTAGTATCTCTTTTTTTTTATCATAACTATTGCAATATCCCCCTTGACTTCTATTATTGTCATTTCCTCTGTTAGCTTCTTCAGTGAAAACTGAGGAAGTATCTATTCAGTATCCCTGCCATTTCAGTATCATCGATCAGTTCATCTTGCTCATCCTCTAATGGCCCTATCCCTATCTTAATTCTCCATTTTGTTACTTATGTGTCTATACAATACTGTACTATTTCTTTTCATAATTTTACTAGTTGTGTATAGCTCTTAACTTCAGTACTTTATTCCTGATGCACTATATTTGTATAAAAACATTTAAGCCTATCCCTCAAAACAGCCTTATTTAGCTTGATGGTATTGTCGTAATTTCCCTTGTTTTTCATTAATTTTGTTTAACCCTCCCCTGCCTTACTAGTTTAAATTATCCCCGACTGCCTTATTTACTCTGTTCAAGGACAATGGTAACAGTCTGGGTTACATGTAGCCCATCCAACTGAACAGCTTCTCTGTTCCAGGAATCTGAAACCTTTATTTCTGCACCATCTTCCTAGCCACATGATGAATTGGGGCACCACCCTAACTTGTCCAGTGTGTGGTACCAGAAGTAATCTAGAGATTACTTCCCTCAAGATCAAACTTTAATTTAGAATTCAGCTCTTTAAACCGCCTCTTGAAGACTAACATCCTGCTTTTTCCAGTTACTGGCGACTATGTGAACCATGATTTCTAGTTGCCCACCTTCCCCCCTCCACCCTTTTTCTGGAAAGTTTTTACACATTGTCCATTAAATCTCTTACCCTGACACCTGGGAAGCAACACACCATTAAAAGGTTTCCTGTCACAAAATTAGCAATCTGATTTGTAGCCAATTATGGAATCTCCCACCACCACTTACACATTTGCATAGATAATTTAGCTCTTTTCTCCCATGGCTAATGCCTTTCTCTGTGCTGTTGCTCTTAATTACTCTCTCATGTGACTCTGATCTTGTCCTTTTCATAGCTATTGAGAATAGTATACCTACTGGATAAGTCCAGACTCTGAGTTTTCCTATGCTGGTTCCTCCTACTCGCCTTGTGGATGGTCACCAGCTTCCCTTCCTCTGCTTCACTATTTCTCTCTATTTTGTGGTAAACACCTTCAAACCTTCTCTCCCCACATATATTCCAAAATGTAGCCAACTGGTTCTCAAGGTTGGCATTATTTTGCTCAAGAAACATAACCTGTTTCCATATTATGCATGCAACACACATCACTAACCCTAGCAACTTATGCTGCCAATTAGATACTTCTAACTGCTGTGCAACTTGCAAACATTAAACCTAGAACTAATTTTCTCACTTATGTGGCTGGTCCTGCAGCTTCAGGCCTCCTATTTGTGAGTGCTAATCTCCCACTCAGCCCAAACTAACACCCTTACCGTCTCTCAGCAAGGGTTACGGTGAGCATCACTGAATCAGCCTCTTAGGACTTTAGTTGTCTCTCACCAAACTTATTTTATACCTACTAGACTCAACCTGATGGACTCACTCGAGTATTCACTCAGCTCCCATAGCTGCTCGCTCAACTCATCAAGTGATGAGTTAGAGCCCATTGAGAAAACAGTGCTGTAACTGATTAGAAACCATAACAACTTGCAGAGGATGCTAGCTGGGTCATATCGTTGGAGAAGACAGCTAAGGTAAAGTGGAAGGAGATTTGAAAATGAAGATGAGGATCCAGAGGTCCTTCAGTTATGTGGAGAGACTGGGGTTGTTCTCCTTAGAGCAGAGAAGGTTAAGAGGAGATTTGACAGAGGTGTTCAAAATTATGAAGGGCTTTGATACAGTAAATAAGGAGAAACTGTTTTCAGTGGCAGGAGGGTCAGTAACCAGAGGACACAGATTTAAGGTGATTGGCAAAAGAACCAGAGGCGACATGAGGAAACTTTTTTTATGCAACGAGTTATGATCTAAAATGCAGTGCCTGAAAGGGTGGTGGAAGCAGATTCAATAGTAACTTTCAAAAGGGAATTGGATAAATACTTGAAGGGAAAATTACAGGGCTATGGAGAAAGAGCAGGGGAGTGGGACTAATTGGATAGCTCTTCCAAAGAGCCGGCACAAGCATGATGGGCCGAATGGCCTCCTCCTATGGTGTACTTACTATGATGCTGTTGTCCAGAGGATTGACCTGAGTCAATGGAGCTTGGCAAGGACAGGGATTAGGCATCTGATACTATGCCTGAGAAATGATAAAATTTACAAGAGTGTGTGAAGGTGGAATTGGGGAAGCAGTAAAGATAAATATTCAAGAAGTCAATCCTTGAGGGGATGAAGGGGTTAGTTAGAATTAATGGTCAGTAGTTTCTGCTGGTCTCTCTTAGACCTCGTCAAGAAATGAACTTAATTATTTTCTGAAGACATTTATGAACCAATTAACAAGACTGTCTCTGTATGACATTAGTTAGTATATTTGAATTTTTGACCTCTACCCGCTGTTTTACCTCCGCATTGTTCAGTTCAACCAAGGGACTTCACCAGCCTGCCCATGCTGATGAGGGAATAAACCAGAACAGCATTTTCGCATAACTGGGATGGATAATCATGCTATCCAACGACAAGTGTGGGGGAGAACCCGAGTCTGGCAGAAGTGAGCCTCTTTGCTGCTTCATACACATCAATCACCACAGTAATGCACAACAGAGATAAGGATTTAGTATACGTATATACAATCCTCTCAACAAATTAATCCAATGACATGTAAACTGAAAAGAATTCGATAAGTTACATCGGTTGCACATAAAAAAACCTTGCATCACATCTGCATTAATCACCCAGTCTTTAAACGCTGCAAAAGGAAGGCAATAATTGGCAAATGTGAGTACATCAGTTCTTTTTCAAATATGAATAAAATTACATTTTATGGTCAGTTTAAGTTTTAAATATTGTAATGTAAACCCACAAATGTGACACACTCAATTACTAGGACATTCATCCTGCCACTCATCACATTTGCTCGTTCTATTAGTGCAGGAGTTTTTAAAATATATCACTGTAGGGAATACATTGTCAAACAATATTATTTCCAATATTACTAATTACATATACAATTCTATATAGATAACAAAAAGAATGCTTTGCTCCACTTCCACGTAACAATTTTGATCCTTCCATGCTATGTGATATCAGTCAGAGAGTGGCTTTATTTGTTTTGCAGCTTCAAGCTTGGTTAGCATTTCTTCCCATTGAACAAATTGCTTTGAAAGGAGTAGAATCTGAGAGGCACAGTTAAGGTGAATAAAAGGTATCTGCAGAATCCTAAAAGGTAAGTACTTAATTATAAATTTCAACTGTTTACTCCAAATACGAATTAAGCTATATTCAATAAACCAAGATGACAACAAAAAAGAGTTGCTCATTTATTCCTCATGTGCTTTGGCAGCACACCACAATAGCGCCAAAAAAATTGAAATATGTTAACTACAATTTATTTATCTACAAGTTTGCCTTAAGGACTGATTCACCAAAGGCAGCATCTTTATTAAACACTTGAAATAACACTGGCCCAAAAGGTAGACAAAGCTCACGTATGCCTTTCATTTTATCTTGTGTCTGTTGACCTGCCAAAGGGATTAATTGAAATTTCAGTCCACAAAGAATCCAGCCCAAAATTTCCCACCAAAGGTTCCTATTCTAATCCTGACTGCCTTCCTTTGACAGAATCATAGAAATATATATCCAAAACTATCTAGACATACAATTCATTGATGAGGCAGAGTTTCATCTCAAAATTAATGAACCGTTTTCCAGATTACACAACTCTTTAGTTCTAAGAGATGGATGCTTAAAAAGTTCAAAAACATCTACGCAGGGAAATCTGCAGTTAGGTCAAGGGGAAAGAATTTCAGTACTGTGGAATTCTGAGATAATTTAAGGTAAAATCTGTAAAAAGAAATGCCAATCTGAATACTAAACGTAGCATGATCAACCAGAACCCAAAGCTAACTCAAAATAGCGTGACTAAGGAGTGGAGCCTGATTGCCTTAAGCATAAGGAGTGCAAGGCTATAAGCCTCAAGTTGGGTTTGGGACAAAAAGAAAACTCCCCCCCCCCCCCCCCCCCACCTCCGCTGCCTCCATGCCAGTTGCCCATAAATGGAGCAGACAAGTATCCTTCAAACTGTACACTGAGAAGTTAACTTTTATGTAGTGAATTAACAAGAATTCTGCATAGGTAACACAATCTGAGGGACCATATTTAAAAAAAAGAGGATGAATGTTAGAAACCAAAGGATACCATTTTGTTATATTCATCTAGCATCTGGCTTACATCTTCTGAGATTGCATTACATTGATCCTACATAAAAACATGGGAAAGAAAAAATGCAGGACAGAGGATTTAAAAAATCATATTTACACTGAGAAAAGTAGTGATCAATGCAAATTATTAAAGAACTGGCAGATCATTTTACCTACAATTTGGATGCATTTATATTATCCCCTCAAAATTTTTCAAATAACAATTGAAACAAATCATAACTGAACAGAGAATTTATAGTTCCTGAGCTTTAGTTAAAATTGATCACTAACTAAAAATCACATTATGCACCAAAAGCAATTAGAGAAATGTGAAATATTTGCAGTGCATACAGTACCTGTTCCTGAATTTGAACCTGGGTCAGTGCTTGAACCTTTGAGGAATAGTTTGGAACAGCTGCAGAAATACAAGCAAGTTAGATTTTATAATATATGGCATAATTATATCCTGTAGCACTCATAGTAATTGTAGACAAATATTTTTGTGGGAATAGGCCTTTACCCCCAAATAGTCTCAGGAAAGTGGGGGGAGCAGCGCCAAGGGCACGCAGAGGGGGAAAGCGTGATCAGACAAGGGGGAGGGAATGGGAGGAGACAGGTCGGGAGAAAGCAGGAAGGGCGAGAAGTTGAGGGAGACAAAAAGAACATCTATTATCTCTCCTCTTCACGTGTTTAATTTGTGGGTTTGAAGGCGAAGTAGTACACAAGAAACAGTAAAGTTGCAAGAAAATTAGGCATTGTCAGGATAAGTAAGGCAGTACAGCAATTAACATAAGAAATAGGAGGAGTAGGCCATGTGGCCCTCGAGCCAGCTCCGCCATTCAATAAGTTCATAGCTGACTTTCCAACTCCACTTTCCCACCCTTTCCCCATATCCCTCGACTCTGTGCCCAAGAATCTATCGATCTCAGTCTTGAAAATATCCAACCAGCGGAAAGTGGTGAATGAGATATCCTTTCTGATAATTGCTCATATTTACCTTTAATGTGCTCACTGTCAAGATATGGCTGTTGTTTCTTCACAGATTCTAAAAGACACACTTGGGAGTGGATGAATTGTTCCTCTATAATGTAAGAAAAAAGCTATTGGTTTGCAGAGCTAATGCAGTTTCTCTCAAATACTCCACAATTTACATACATTCTGCTCTCAGAATAAAATGTCAAATAAATATTTTCAGATTTAATGACAGCCAGGGAAATTAAATGTCATTCACAATGGTCACTGGTACTATACTACGTGACTATATTCCAATTTTCAAGTAGAACAATTTTGATTTAATATTAAGCAGATGAGATGTTGAAAAGTTATAATTCACTATACCCTTGCTGCAATGCACTCCTTTAATTAGTACATTTAGAAAGACTTGCATTTATGTAGCGCCTTTCACAACCTCAGGACATCCCAAAGTGCTTCACAAACAACAAAGTACTTATGAATTGTAGTCACTGTTGTAATGTAGGAAACACGGCAGCCAATTGCAAGAAAAGTCCCACAAATGGCAACGAGATAAATGACCAGATAATCTGTTTTAGTGATGTTGGTTGAGGGATAAATATTGGCCAGGACACCAGGGAGAACTCCCCCCCCACCCCCACTCTTCTTCGAAGTAGTGCCATGGGATCTTTTACATCCACAAGAGGGCAGATGGGGCCTCGGTTTAACGTCTCATCTGAACAACGGCAGCTCCAACAGTGCAGAGTGCTTGCCTAGATTTTGTGCTCAGGTTCCTGGAGTGAAATTTGAACCCACAACCTTCTGACTCAGAGGCGTGAATTCTACCACCGAGCTACAACTGACACATTTAGTGAGTACAATCAGGTGGAATGAACACAATATCCCTCAAAGTTTTCAGTTGTACTCATAGCACGACCTCCACAATTACTCATCAGTTCACTGTCCCCTTCAATTTCACTGACTGAACTCATACTAACATCTGGCAGTGGAGTTGAAGGGGATAATGAACTGATAAATAGTTAGCTCTCTGACGTTAGCTCTCTGACTACAACTGGAATTTTAGCATATGTGACTTGTTTTAAGCAATGGACATAAGGTTGTGGCTGAACACTGGGCCAGTGCCAGCCACAACATCACAAGTCAACAAGCAAGCCTCCTGCCAAACCTGTTACGACTGTGCTCTCGACGGTCGAGCATAGGCTGCTGAGTGAATCTTACTGGTTCACTGTGATCCTGGTGCAGGCGGGGTACTGGATTTGCTGACTATAGAGCCACAAGTACAGTACTTTAGTGACATGAACACCCGATAATGAACAGTTGATGTCCCTCAACAGCTTTGTAATGGAGTGACATGCAGCTATAACTTGCATTTATATAGTGCCTTTAACGTAGTAAAACATCCCAAGGCTCTTAGCATTTTGATTTATGCAGTAGCTTTATTAATTGGACTTTTTTGAATTTCAAGGTTCAAACAATAGAAACGATAATTCAGGACAGATTTAACAGTCACTTGGACAAGTGTGGATTGATTAGGGAAAGCCAGCACGGATTTGTTAAAAGCAAATAGTGTTTAACGGACTTGATAAGAGTTTTTTGATGAGGTAAAAGAGAGGGTAGATAACGGCAATGCAGTTGATGTGGTGTATATGGATTTTCAAAAAGCGTTGATAAAGTGCCGCATGGTAGGCTTGCTATTAAGATTGCAGCCCATGGAATAAAGGGGGCAATAGCAACATGGATACAAAATTGGCTAAATGTCAGGAAACAGAGTAGTGGTAAGTGGTTGTTTTTCAGACCGGAGGGTGGTGTGCAGTGGTGTTCCCCAGGGGTTGGTGATGAGATCGCTGCTTTTCTTGATATATATTAATGACTTGGATTTGGGAGTACTGTGCACAATTTCAAAATTTGCAGATGACACAAAACTTGGAAGTGTAATGAACAGTGAGGAGGACAGTGATAGACTTCAAGAGGACATACACACTCTGGTGGCATGGGCGGACACGTGGCAGATGAAGTTTAACGTGGAAAAATGCGAGGTGATGCATTTCGGTAGGAAAAATGAGGAGAAGCAATATAAACTAGAGGGCACAATTCTAAAAGGGGTAGAGGAATAGAGGGGTGTGGGGGTATATATATATATGCACAAATCATTGATGGCAGCAGGACAAGTTAAGAAAGCGGTTAAAAAAGCATACGGGGTCCTGGACTTTATAAATAGAGGCATAGAGTACAAAAGCAAGGCAGTCATGTTGAACCTTTATAGAACACTGGTTCGGCCACAACTGCAGTATTGTGGCCAGTTCTGGGCATCGCACTTTAGGAAGGATGTGAAGGCCTTAGAAAGGGTGCAGAGGCGATTCCAGAGATGAGGGACTTAAAATTACGTGGATGGACTGGAGAAGCTGGGATTGTTCTCCTTGGAACAGAGAAGGTTGAGAAGAGATTTGATAGAGGTATTCAAAAATCAAAGGGTCTAGTCAGAGTAGATACAGAGAAACTGTTCCCAATGGCGGAAGGGTCAAGAACCAGAGGGCATAGATTTAGGGTGATTGGCAAAAGAACCAAAAATGATAATGAGGAAATACTTTTTTACACAGCGAGTGGTTAGGATCTGGAATGCACTGCCCGAGGGGTTGGTGGAGGCAGATTCAATCATGGTCTTCAAAAGGGAATTGGATAAGTACTTGAAAGGAAAAAATGGGCAGGGCTACAAGGATAGGGCGAGGGAGTGGGACTAGCTGGATTGCGTGTGCATAGAGCCAGCGCGGAGTCGATGGGCCGAATGGCCTCCTTCTGTGCTGTAACTTATAATTCTAGTTTGCTGGAAATTATTTTAAATTAAACTCGCAAATAAACAAACTTTCACATGTGAAAGCAAGTTTGTTGTGAATGATTGATCATGGGGGAAACTGTTTTATTTTAATTACACTATATAAATAAAAAAAATTTCTGTGCCCGTTTCTCCTCCCAACACATACCTTGTATCTTTAAATCTCTTCAGCATGCAGGGAATTTACCCATCACCAGGATTTTAACTCAAGACAAAAAAAAAGTTCTATTTAAGTTCATAAACATTATTTCTACGTACCTCAATAAATGCTTAACTTTTGTGACCTAATCATTGATCCTTACCTGCTAGAATGAACTCTAATTTCATGGCATCTGGGATGGCAATTCTGTCTATGTACTGAGGGTCCAAGTACTTCATCAGATCATCAACTGAAAATTTAGAAATTATATAAAACTAATTAAATTCTTATATAAAAGGAAAAAACAAGAACAATCTTTTGTATTCAAAAAAGGTGCATTGTGCATAGAGACTTGGGGTTTAAGAAAGGTGATATTTTCTAAATTCAAATAAATGGGGGAAAATGCCTCCAAAGTGTAAATAAAAGTCAGCTACAGCTAACTAGATTGAACTTGCAAACTAAGTAGCCTTAACAATTTGCTCAGTACTCAAATGTGAGGGAAGTCCTGTCACAATGTTTGCTTGACAAATTATGTGAAGCTTATAGAATATCAAGCGGATCCCAATGTCAGAAATGCTTTTAATCAATATTTCTTTGGTGTTGGCAAAGAAACAATTAGGACAGATTTTTTTTAAAAGAACTAAGTAGCAGTAAGAGAAAGGCAGTATGTGTTAGAGATACACAGGAGACACGTGGACAAGAGACTTACATAGAGTGCAAAAGTCATGGGTAAACAGATACATAGGGCCCGATTTTAGCACCCGCTATCGGGTGCGTTCTCGGCGGGGGGGCCCCAAAAATCCCGAAATCCAGGTGCTGCACCGGATCGCGCCTCGATCCCGCCCACTTCCGGGTTCCCCAATGACACGCCGGCGTGCGCGCGCAGCCCCCGCTGGTGGGAATCCCGCAGGCAATTAAAGCCAGCGGGATGCCACTTGAGAGTATTTACTTTGCTTGTTCAGGTCATTAACCGACCTGATTAAGGGACTGTGTGAGATTTTGGATAAACATGGGACTGTTTCACACACTGGGGGAAACACTCCCAGTTGAAACGGACGTGTTGCAGCTGTCAGCCTGTGGCAGCTGCAAAGGTCCATTTGACAGGGTTGTGGAGGCAGGAACCCTCAACATTCAAGAAGCATTTGGATGAGCACTTGAAATGCCATAGCATACATGGCTACGGACCAAATGCTGGAATATGGGATTAGATTAGACTGGGCTTGATGGCCGGCGCGGACACGATGGGCCGAAGGGCCTCTATCCGTGCTGTATAACTCTATGACAGGTGTGTTGGGGGGGGGGGGGGGTGGGGGGAGACCCTCAGCCATTGCAGGAGGCCACTCTGTCACTTGGGACAAAGTTTGGCCTCCGCCACCCTCCTCCTGATGGTCGAAGTCACCAACCTGCACACTTACCCCGGGGTCCGGAGACATGTACCTACCTTGCGGAACCCCTCAGATGTACATCTTGCGGATGGGGGCCGCCGTAGCTGCAGTCATGACCTCCTCGGAGGGCGAAAAGCATCACCAGCCTCACCATCCACCTCTGACACGTGGAGCTCCACAACAGAGTGCTGTGACACATCCACCTGTACAGCAGGAGGGAGGGCTACCGCAGAGAGAGATGCGTCGCAGTGGGCACTACCCTCGCCACGGGGTCCACAGACCGAGGCTCAGCCTCCTGGACCTCTCTGAGCAGCAGTGCACACGGAGGCTCAGAGTCAGTCGACATGTAGCCGTGGACATCTGCAGCCTCTTTCATGCCGAGCTGCTCCTGGCTGGCCCATGCACCATCTTCCTACCTGTCGCTGTCAAAGTCACCACTGCCCTCCCAAACTTCTGCTCCACAGCCTTCCAGGCTGCAACCGGGGACACCCCCGATGTCTCTAAGTCGTCTGCGCAGAAGAGCCCTGCAAATACACCTACACCCACTCTGCAGTGACACACTGGGTGGCATCAGTGGTGGGTCCTCATAGTGATACCCAGGAGCGGGCATTATTGCACAAACCAGACAGGATTCACGAAGACATGGCAGTAGTGGTGCCAATATAATGTGTGATGTGAGTTGTTCTTTAATTCAATAGAAGTAAGAACCATGACAAACCCTCAAACACCCTTGCGCATCCACTTCATGCTCACGACACGTTTGCCTTACGCTGCCTACTGCACATATGTGATGCATGCCCTGTGGCTGCAGCACAGGTGGTGGCAGGTTGAGTGAGGCTGGCCGTGAGAGAGATGCACGAGAGGGTGAGTATGGGATAGAGCCATGAGATTGTATGAGGATTGGGTTGCATGGTAGTGGCGGGGTGAGTACTCGCGAGGTGAGTAGGTGCAGGTAAGATGAGGATGAGGTTTGAGTGGGTATGAGGGGTGATGTGACAGTAGTGTTGGCAGTGCCGAAGGAGATGTGGGGTGGGGGCAGTGTTGTGGCAGACGGAGTGTAGGGGAAAGACGTGTTCTCACTGTGGCTGACCTACTGAGGTCATTGGAGCGCCTCCTGCAATGTATGCAGGTGGGCGATATGTTGGTGGCGCTGGTGACCTCCTCTGCCACCTCGAGCCAGGCCTTCTTGGTGACAGAGGCAGGCCGCTTCCTCCCGCCCGCTGGGTGGAAGATCTCTGTCCTCCCCCTCCTCCTCACCCCATCTAATGATACCTGGGGTGAGGCATCATTAAACTGGGAGCAGCCTTCCCCCTGGGCTGCTCCATGCTGTAATTTTTGCTGTTTGTGGCAGCATCTGTCAATGGAGGACTGCCCCTTTAACTAGAGCGCCTCCAGCTGACAGATCTTACTGCGCATGCGCAGCCCGCCCGACGCGCAGATCAGCAGCGGGGAACCCGGAGGAGCAGGTAAGTGGATCCAATTAGTGTGTTGCCTGCTACGATCGCGCGGGCAACCCACTAATTTCACCGGGCGCGTTTTCAACTTGCCCGCTGGCCCACCCACCGAGAACCCGCACCCCTGGTAATATCGGGCCCATAGTGTGTGAGGCAGAGAGAAAGAAACAGGTTGGCAGAAACAGTAGAAGACAAACAGAGAGACAAAGAATTACAACGGGAGACAAGCAGCCAGAAAATTATAGGTAGAGGGAGCGTTTATTTAAAAAATATTTGAGCAACACCATGGAATATCAACTAGCATTGTTTTAAATTATAGAATTTGTGTTAATCAGCAGAATTATTCATTTCTACACTAACCACACACTAAGTTAAAAGTTGATCCATCTATGTAGTGTTTAGATTTTCAATTAAACAGGGTCAGTACACTAAATCTAAACTTCTGTGAGATCTCACAGGTGCACCAAAATGAGACCTTTTCCTTCATCAGCCTCCACCATGCACCAATTGTAGCTGACATAGTTCCAAGGTTCCATCAATGGTGCTAGCAGCCTGGTAAAGACTGTATCCACTGTCACCCATGAAGCACTTGGGCTCTACTTGGTCCCTTCCCAGGTGACATGGCTGAGATTGGGAACTTAGTAACGCAGGGGGCATTACAGGGGCAAGTTCAAATCCTTGCCACTATATGGCATCCTAGCATCTCCATGTCTTAAAAGCAGAGAAATTCCCAACTCCATAAGGCCAGATTTTGCTGCGAGTGGCGAACGAAGGGCGCCAGCCATACGTTAGAAAGTCTACGGGCAAGTGCAAGTCTATGAGATTTTGCACAGCAAGTTCCTCTAAATTAGAAATCCGAACAGCATGGCGCTCTCTAGAGGGCATCTGGGATCTGTGCACAAAGCTCGTAACTGTATCTCGTTAACCAATCAGATTGAAACATTGTTAATGAGCAGTGCAGATTGAACCAGGAAGTGTAAATCAGAAGTGAATTCAATGTCAAATCAGGTACAGAATGTGAAATAAAGAGGGAAAGAAAGATTGGGTTAAAAGTTAAAAGGAGACAGAAAGAACATAAGAAATGGGAGCAGGAGTAGGCCGTACAGCCCCTCAAGCCTGCTCAGCCATTCAATAAGATCATGCCATTTGCCTTCCTAAACTGCTTGCTGCACCTGCATGCTAACTTTTTGTGTTTCTTGAACGAGGACACCCAAATCCCTCTGAACGCCAACATTTAATAGTTTCTCACCATTTTCTTCCCACCAAAGTGAATAACCTCACATTTCCCACATTATACTCCATCTGCCAACTTCATATCCACTCATTTAACCTGTCTATATCCCTTTGCAGATTCTTTGTGTCCTCCTCACAGCTTACTTTCCCACCTAGCTTTGTATCGTCAGCAAACTTGGATACATTACACTCGATCCCTTCATCTAAATCATTAATATAGATTGTAAATAGCTGAGGCCCAAGCACCGATCCTTGTGGCACCCCACTAGTTACAGCCTGCCAACCTGAAAATGACTCATTTATCCCTACTCTCTGTTTTCTGTCTGTTAACCAATCCTTAATCCATGCTAATATGTTACCCCCAACCCCATGAGCCCTTATCTTGTGTAACAACCTTTTGTGTGGCACCTTATTGGATGCCTTTCGAAAGTCCAAATATACTAAATTCACTGGTTCCCCTTTATCTACCCTGCTAGCTACATCCTCAAAAAACTAATAAATTTGTCAAACACGACTTCCCGTTCATAAAACCATGCTGACGCTGCCTAATCATATGATTTTCTAAGTGCCCTGATACCACTTGCTTAATAATGAATTCCAGCATTTTCCTGACGACTGATGTCAGGCTAACTGGCCTGTAGTTCCCTGTTTTCTCTCTCTCTCTCTCTCTCTCTCTCCTTTCTTGACCAGCGGGGTTACATTTGCTACCTTCCAATCCACTGGGACTGTTATAGAATTTTGGAGGATCACTACCAATTATCCACTATCTCTGCAGCCACCTCTTTTGGAACCCTAGGACGTAGGCCATCAGGTCCAGGGTATTTGTCAGCTTTTAGTCCCATTAGTTTCCCAAGTAATTTTTCTCTACTGATATTAATTACTTTAAGTTTCTCAGACATTAGCCCCTTGATTCCCCACTATTTCTGATATGCTTTTTGTATCTTCTACTGTGAAGACAGATACAAAATATTTGTTTAACGTCTCTGCCATTTTCTGATTCCCCATTATAATTTTTCCTGTCTCAGCCTCTAAGGGACCCACGTTTACTTTTGCTACTCTCTTCCTTTTTACATACTTGTAGAAGCTCTTACAATCTGTTTTTATATTTCTTGCTAGTTTACTTTCATATTCTATTTTTCTCCCTTATCAATCTTTTGGTCATTTTGCTGGTTTCTAAAACTATCCCAATCCTTAGGCTTACTACTAGTCTTGGCAACATTATAGGCCTCTTTTAATTTGAGCTATGAGGAAAGATTGGATAGGTTGGGGTTGATTTCTTTGCAACAGAGGAGGTTGAGAGGAGATTTAATTGAGGTGTATAAAATTATGAAGGGAAGTGGGATTGATTAGGCTGGATAGCTCTTTTTTGGCCGGCACAGACACGATGGGCCGAATGGCCTCTTTCTGTGCCATAAATTTCTATGATTCTATCACTCAATACCCCACCTACCTTTTGCACACTGATATCAGCCACAACTAAGAGCACATCCAGCTTCTTTTGAACGTTTGCAGAAAATCTGCACTCACTGCACAGGTCGAGGAATTACCTCCTACCATCTAACCTAGTTCTATGCTTACGTAACTTATATGGTTATGATTCTCCATAACCAATCTAATTCAAATGGTCAATCCACAATGGACAGTCAAGTCCTTTCATTATTTTGAAGACGTCAATCAAATCTCCCTGAAGTTTACACTCATCCAGAATAAATAGCCGCAGCTCTCTAAGCCTACTGTGGTAACTAAGGGCCTTTAAACTAGGTGTCAACCCAGTGACCCTCCTCAGAATCTTTTCCAGGGCCCCTTTATCATCTATCGTATGAGAGGGAACAGAATTGGACACCATATTCTAGATGAGGCCTAAACAGGGCCTTTTATTTAGTATTGGATTGAGCTAGCAATACATCCTCATACTCGACTAGTGAAAAGCAAATAGCGAGCACCTTTAGGGATTCATGTACTGCAACACCTAGGTCTTTTTCCTTCTTAACAGTCTTCAGTTCGAAACTCTGCATGGTTGGCATTAGCCCTATCCACATACATAACATTTATCTATACTAAACAACATCTGCCAAACGCAGGCCCTCTCTACCGTTGCATTTAGATTGGATCGTAGTTGTTTTTCTCTCATCTAAAGTCCGAAGACTTGCACAAATTGTTGCATTCTCAAACTTGCGGAAAGTTCCCTCAAATCTTGATGTCTTCCAATGGGGCAATGACAATTTTGTGTCAAATCTTCAAATATACAGTTTCTTCACATCTCTTGCAAGTCTAACCAACAGCTACCACCTCTTACCTTTAACGACTCCAAGCTTAGCCTTGTTTAATCTATTGCTCTTAGCCGTACTATCTCCTCTGACCGTAAACAGGTCTCCAGCATCTCCTCCACTACTAAAGCTGCCACTTCTCTTCTGTTCTGTGCCAAAAACATCTTTGCACTCAACGATGCTTAACACTCTATAAAGCCCAAAATTGGCCAACAATGCTCTCATATCCAAGGAGACTAACACCTTTCGCACAATCACAGACCAGGTACACAAAAGGCTTGTTGTCTGACAAGTGATTCCATTTTCAATTCTGGTTTGCGATCTCACTGTTTTATTCATACTACAATGGTTAGTACTCCTCCAAAACTTTTATTCCATGCCAGTTCAGACACACGTCATCCTCCTCCTAGCATCCTCACTATGTTAAAATAACCAATGCACAGACTTCTATTCTAATTCATTTTCCCCAGGGTCTCAAAACTGTGGCACTCCTTATCTTTCTGTCTTTTGTACTTGTACTACCTTCAGGCTTTTAAACCCTGTTACTTGATTACTACTACCTGATTTACCTTGTTTTCTCTATTTCTTGATATATCTAAAATTTTTTTCATTTACTCTTTTCAAACTTAGAGGTATCCTGCAGTCTGGTCATTGCTTTTCATCTTAGCTTCTAAATTTAAAAATCACATTTAAAAAAAGTGGATCTAGAAATATTTTTCCTAGCATAAAACCTGGGATTTCAAATGAAGGATGAAAAACACTTGTAAAAAAAAGTTTATACGCAAGATAAACATCAGAGAAATGTAAATTTAAAATAAATTCAGTATATAGTTCAATCTTGCTTTGAGCAGAGTAGTCTGTACTTACTTTTCTTATACAAAGTTTTTATCCTTTCTCTTTTACTGGAAATATTCCCCAGAGAGGTTTGGACTTTTACAACAGCATCTGCAAACTAGAAGACAATGCAGCACAGTGGATGAATGAGAACACAGTAAATCTTAGGTCAATTTTTTTTTTCTGTATCAAATCTGACTTTTTTTTCAAATTGCACTTAGAACACTAGTTGGCACACATGTAACATCCTTGAAATATAAAGAAAATATTATATCAGTAAGATAATGAAAAAAATTGAAATATGAAACATTATGCTGGCTCTGATAATAATTGGGAGCTCTATTTCAATTTGGACTTAGAAAAATGCTCTAGTGCAATTAAAAATCCTTTTTTTTTTAAACAGGATTACTGAGGTGCTTTTTTTGGTAATATTGAAAATATATCTCCTCCCTCCTTTTCATTTCATTAATCGTGAAACTCAAAAGTTCACAGAATATAGTCCTCCAATTAGTGTTATACAGTGATCCACGAATGGTTTCTAGTTCTCCAGTGAGTGCATTTAATTTCCTCCTCTGGAATTAATTTTTTGTAGGCATATTGGTCTAGGGTTCAATAGTGCTGAAAAGATCATAGGTTGATAAATACATTTAATCTTGTAAAGCTGCAATACTTAGCTCTGGCCACTAGAGACTGCAAGTGATCGGCAAACAAGCTAATCTTTCCATGGGACACATCTTTGTGTCTTTTTCAGAATTTTTTTTAAACAGAATGTAGTGAGTGTCCTTCAGCAAGCAAACAGGAAATTGAGAAATGAATTATCTCCAGGAAAATGGCTTACTAAATCAGTCTGTATAGAAATAGAAATATCCTTAGATAATATTTATGTATTGCCCTTTCATGACAAATACAAAGACACTTTTAAGAATACAGTTCACCAAAGTCACCTTTTAAAATTCACAATATTTTAGTTTTACTTGAAAAGAGCTCCAGTAATTTGAGAAAATTATAATGCAACTCCAAATATGAATCCTAAGAAATTTTAGATGGCTCCTGAAATAGATTGTATAGTTCTGCGAATCTATTATTCAAAATGTGCTATTCCAGCCAAACTAGAGATTGCATGTAATTCAGCAGGCAATTGGAAAAGCTTTAAGGGAATTTAGAAAATTATGACAATGCATCAAGTCTAATTAAGCAGCCACAAAATATCAGAACTGCTTTACTAATTTGCTGATGGACAGAGTGGCACTGAAAATACTTGGTGGCCTTCCATTTGAGAAAGAAGAGGACACAAACTTTTCTTAGTAAGTTAGAACAATTTTACATGGAATAAATTTATGAAATCTATGAATGCCACATAATAAACAATTGGGACCAAGATCCTGATGAAACAATAGAGTTCTGTGCAGGAAATCTCAGATTCTTAGCCAGAACATGTAATTTTGCAGCTCCACAAGTCTAGTCAGAGCCAGATTAACTGTTAGAATAAAAAATACCAGGAAGAGACATTTCCTGGAATGAAAATAGACACTGATAGCTTGCATTAACATTTGTAAATCTAGTGAATGAGTAGCAAATCAGCTGAAAGAAATAAGTATCTAGTATAAAGTGCAATACTTAAGGAGAAAATGATAATGCAACTCCAAATATGAACCCTAAGAAATTTTAGATGGCTCTTGAAAGAGATTGTAAATATTGTGGATAATGTGAGGTCAGAAACAAATAGTTGGAACTGGCTGTGTTGTACATAGATAGTTGAACTATTTATCAGTTAAGTTTCCAAGATCACTTCATTCTATTACTCTGATTTCTTTGAAATATAAACTAATAAAAAAAGTAACGAAAGTCAGAGTCAAGATAAAAGCTCATTTTACACATTGTGGTATTCCAACTGAAGCTGTAACAGGCAATCCACCATATAATTCAATGGAATTCCAATAGCTTCCACCACAATGAGATCAGTCATCAAGGTATCCACATCTGATGGCAGGGCAAAAAAATTGCAAAGGCACTCCCAACAAAAGCACTCATGTCTGGCGCACTCTTACCTCACTCTTCTTGATTGGTACAATACATTAAGTGCTCCTGGATAGCTCACCAGCTCAAAAGATTATTTAGCAGTTGATCAGCCATGATCATTTTGAATGGCAGAGCAGGCCCCAGGGCTGAATGGCCTACTCTTGCTCCTATTTTCTATGTTTCTATGTAACCAAGATGCTCCTCCCTACAGCTAACCAACTTCTGAAATGGAGGCCAGTAAGTAACGGAAAAGAAGCTATAACTTAAAGAGCTATTACAGGCCCACTCCTATAATAAAAGTACCGAAGAACTTAAAAAACAATAAGTTGTCAGAATCCAGCCAACAGAAAAGGGGAAATGTGCTTGTGCCGGCATCCATCAAGTGGATATTAGATCCTAAAAATAGCAAAGTATTCAGGAGAAACTAGAGACATTTGTGGGAAATAGAACCATTGTTTGTGGAAAACTGCATGTTTGGTTACACACTCCATAATACAAGTGGACCTACTTATCTAGTCTGCAGCAAACAAACTACAGCCACAACAGAGTACGTCAGAACAATAACGTGCATTTATATAGCACCTTTAATGTAGTAAAATGTCCCAAGGCGCTTCACTGGAGCGATTATCAAACAAAATGTAACACCGAGCCACATAAGGAGATATTAGGATAGGTGACCAAAAGCTTGGTCAAAGAGGTAGGTTTTAAAGAGCGTCTTAAAGAAGGAGGTAGAGGGGTTTAGGGAAGAAATTCCAGAGCTCAGGGCCTAGGCAGCTGATGGCACAGCCACCAATCGGGGCGCATAAGGAAGACTGTGGCTGGTAAGCCAGCAGAACCAACTAAAACTACAAATAACAAACTCTCAGCGCTAACAAGAAGCAAGAGTAAGACAAAAAACATAGCAATTTTACTGATTCTTGACTTTGTATAAATTAATACGAAAACAATTGGATTTCATTGATGTGAATTTATCATTGATAGTAGTCTTATTTAAGTGTTTATTTTGTGAAATTGGCGTGAAATTGGCATGAATTTAACAAAGGTCAAAAGTCTAACCACTACATGACCAGTCTGTTACAGACTCAGCACTGAGATCCTGACAATGTTGTGACATCTAAGTTCAGTTGGCAACAAAATAGAAGAGTGCAGAGCTACAAAACACATTTAATAATTAGCCATTTCAACGAAACTACATGCAACTGTCATTCAAACATATATCTCAACATCAAGATTTATAGATATGGCAAATATAACCTCAAGCTGCTGATGATTTCATTGAACCTCTGGTGGAAATAAAACATATTGCTCACTCCAACAGGTCAGACAAACCACTTATTAACAATGTCACCTACTTCAAAATCAGACACTGCCCCAGCTCCTCTTCCCTCTATCTCCATTAACTCATGTAAGGAATCTTACAACACCAGGTTATAGTCCAACTGTTTTACATCCATTAACTCACTTAGTACTAGCTGGCTGCTGCCAGTCTCCCCCCCCCCCCCCCCCCAACCTGGCCTCCCTCTATCTCTTCGCCGCCCCCATCCCCCTCCCCATACCTGGCCAATCGCCCCTCTCTCTCTTATCCTCCCCCTCCCGTACCTGGCCTCCCCTCTCATCCTCCCCCTCCCGTACCTGGCCTCCCCCCTCTTTCACCTGGCCTCCCCCTCTCTCTCTCTCTCTCTCTCTCTCATCCTCCCCCTCCCGTACCTGGCCTCCCCTCTCATCCTCCCCCTCCCGTACCTGGCCTCCCCCCTCTCTCTCTCTCTCTCTCATCCTCCCCCTCCCGTACCTGCCTTCCCCCCTCTCTCTCATCCTCCCCCTCCCGTACCTGGCCTCCCCCCTCTCTCTCTCATCCTCCCCCTCCCGTACCTGGCCTCCCCCTCTTTCACCTGGCCTCCCCCCTCTCTCTCTCTCTCTCTCTCATCCTCCCCCTCCCGTACCTGGCCTTCCCCCCTCTCTCTCATCCTCCCCCTCCCGTACCTGGCCTCCCCCCCTCTCTCTCTCATCCTCATCCTCCCCCTCCCGTTACCTGGCCTCCCCCCTCTCTCTCTCTCTTATCCTCCCCCTCCCGTACCTGGCCTCCCCTCTCTCTCTCTCTCATCCTCCCCCTCCCGTACCTGGCCTCCCCTCTCTCTCTCATCCTCCCCCTCCCGTACCTGGCCTTCCGCCCTCTCTCTCATCCTCCCCCTCCCGTACCTGGCCTCCCCCCTCTCTCTCTCTCTTATCCTCCCCTCCCGTACCTGGCCTCCCCTCTCTCTCTCTCTCTCATCCTCCCCCTCCCGTACCTGGCCTCCCCTCTCTCTCTCATCCTCCCCCTCCCGTACCTGGCCTCCCCTCTCTCTCTCTCATCCTCCCCCTCCCGTACCTGGCCTTCCGCCCTCTCTCTCATCCTCCCCCTCCCGTACCTGGCCTCCCCTGTCTCTTTCTCCCCCCTTCCCGGTCTCCCCCTACCTCAAACCTGGCCTCCCACTTTCTCTCTTCACCCCCCCCCCTCCCCAATACCTGGTCTCCTCCTTCTCCTCCCCCCCAACCTGGCCTCCCGCTCACTCTTTCCCACCCTCCCCAATACCTGGCTGGCCTCCCACCCACTCTTCCACCCCCCCGATACATGGCCTCCCACCCAGTAGCCCCTCCGTACCTGGCCTCCCCGACTTTGCCTCATACCTACCTGAGTTTCCCCAGATCTGTCCCTCAGCCCCTCTCTCTGGACCTGTCTATCTGTCTCTCAGCCCTTCTCTCTGGACCCCCTCTCCCTGGACCTGGCCTGTCTGTCTGTCTGGGCCCCTCTCCCCCCTGTACCTGGCCGGTCTCTCTCTCTCTCTCTCTCTGGGCCCCTCTCCCCCTGTACCTGGCCGGTCTCTCTCTCTCTCTCTCTCTGGGCCCCTCTCCCCCCTGTACCTGGCCGGTCTCTCTCTCTCTCTCTGGGCCCCTCTCCCCCCTGTACCTGGCCGGTCTCTCTCTCTCTCTCTCTGGGCCCCTCTCCCCCCTGTACCTGGCCGGTCTCTCTCTCTCTCTCTCTCTGGGCCCCTCTCCCCCCTGTACCTGCCGGTCTCTCTCTCTGGGCCCCTCTCCCCCCTGCACCTGGCCGGTCTCTCTCAGGGCCCCTCTCCCCCCTGTACCTGGCCGGTCACTCTCTCTGGGCCCCTCTCCCCCCTGTACCTGGCCGGTCTCTCTCTCTGGGCCCCTCTCCCCCCTGTACCTGGCCGGTCTCTCTCTCCCCCCCTGTACCTAGCCGGTCTCTCTCTCCCCCCCCTGCACCTGGCCGGTCTCTCTCTCTCCCCCCTGTACCTGGCCGGTCTCCTTCTCTCTCTGGGCCCCTGTACGGTCTCTCTCTCCCCTCCTGTACCTGGCCGGTCTCTCTCTCCCCCCCTGTACCTGGCCGGTCCTCTCTCTCCCCCCCTGTACCTGGCCGGTCTCTCTCTCCCCCCTGTACCTGGCCGGTCACTCTCTCCCCCCCTGTACCTGGCCGGTCACTCTCTCCCCCCCCTGTACCTGGCCGGTCTCTCTCCCACCCCCCCTGTACCTGGCCGGTCTCTCTCCCACCCCCCCTGTACCTGGCCGGTCTCTCTCTCTCTCTCTCTCTGGGCCCCTGTACGGTCTCTCTCTTCCCCCCCCCCCCCCCGTACCTGGCCTCTCTCTCTCTCTCTCTCTGGGCCCCTCTCCCCCTGTACCTGGCCGGTCTCTCTCTCCCCCCCTGTACCTGGCCGGTCTCTCTCTCCCCCACTGTACCTGGCCGGTCTCTCTCTCCCCCACTGTACCTGGCCGGTCTCTCTCTCCCCACTGTACCTGGCCGGTCTCTCTCTCCCCCACTGTACCTGGCCGGTCTCTCTCTCCCCCCACTGTACCTGGCCGGTCTCTCTCTCTCTCTCTCTGGGCCCCTGTACGGTCTCTCTCTCCCCTCCTGTACCTGGCCGGTCTCTCTCTCCGCCCCTGTACCTGGCCGGTCTCTCTCTCCCCCCCTGTACCTGGCCGGTCTCTCTCTCCCCCCCTGTACCTGGCCGGTCTCTCTCCCCCCCTGTACCTGGCCTCTCTCTCTCTCTCTCTCTCTGGGCCCCTCTCCCCCTGTACCTGGCCGGTCTCTCTCTCCCCCCCCTGTACCTGGCCGGTCTCTCTCTCCCCCACTGTACCTGGCCGGTCTCTCTCTCCCCCACTGTACCTGGCCGGTCTCTCTCTCCCCCACTGTACCTGGCCGGTCTCTCTCTCCCCCACTGTACCTGGCCGGTCTCTCTCTCTCTCTCTCTGGGCCCCTGTACGGTCTCTCTCTCCCCTCCTGTACCTGGCCGGTCTCTCTCTCCCCCCCCTGTACCTGGCCGGTCTCTCTCTCCCCCCCTGTACCTGGCCGGTCTCTCTCTCCCCCCCTGTACCTGGCCGGTCTCTCTCTCCCCCCCTGTACCTGGCCGGTCTCTCTCTCTCTCTCTGGGCCCTGTACGGTCTCTCTCGTCCCCCCCACCCCGTCCCCCCCCCCGTACCTGGCCTCTCTCTCTCTCTCTCTCTGGGCCCCTCTCCCTCTGTACCTGGCCGGTCTCTCTCTCCCCCTGTACCTGGCCGGTCTGTCTCTCTCTGGGCCCCTCTCCCCCTGTACCTGGCCAGTCTCTCTCTCTCTGGGCCCCTCTCCCCCTGTACCTGGCCGGTCTCTCTCTCTCTGGGCCCCTCTCCCCTGTACCTGGCCGGTCTCTCTCTCTCTGGGCCCCTCTCCCCCTGTACCCGGCCGGTCTCTCTCTCTCTCTCTCTCTCTCTCTGGGCCCCCCTCCCCCTGCACCTGGCCGGTCTCTCTCTCTCCCCCTGTACCTGGCCGGTCTCTCTCTCTCCCCTGTACCTGGCTGGCCGGTCTCTCTCTCTCTCTCTCTCTCTCTCTGGGCCCCTCTCCCCCTGTACCTGGCCTCTCTCTCTCTCTCTCTCTCTCTGGGCCCCTCTCCCCCTGTACCTGGCCTCTCTCTCTCTCTCTCTCTCTCTCTGGGCCCCTCTCCCCCTGTACCTGGCCCCTCTCTCTCTCTCTGGGCCCCTCTCCCCCTGTACCTGGCCCCTCTCTCTCTCTCTCTGGGCCCCTCTCCCCCTGTACCTGGCCCCTCTCTCTCTCTCTCTCTGGGCCCCTCTCCCCCTGTACCTGGCCTCTCTCTCTCTCTCTGGGCCCCTCTCCCCCTGTACCTGGCCTCTCTCTCTGGGCCCCTCTCCCCTGTACCTGGCCTCTCTCTCTCTCTGGGCCCCTCTCCCCCTGCACCTGGCCGGTCTCTCTCTATCTCTCTCTCTGGGCCCCTCTCCCCCTGTACCTGGCCGGTCTCTCTCTCTCTCTCTCTGGGCCCCTCTCCCCCTGTACCTGGCCGGTCTCTCTCTATGGGCCCCTGTACCTGGCCGGTGTCTCTCTCGATGGGCCCCTCTCCCCCTGTACCTGGCCGGTCTCTCTCTCTCTCTGGGCCCCTCTCCACCTGTACCTGGCCTCTCTCTCTCTCTCTCTCTCTCTCTCTCTGGGCCCCTCTTCCCCTGTACCTGGCCGGTCTCTCTCTCTCTCTCTCTGGGCCCCTCTCCCCCTGTACCTGGCAGGTCTCTCTCTCCCCCCCTATACCTGGCCGGTCTCTCTCTCTCCCCCACTGTACCTGGCCAGTCTCTCTCTCCCCAACTGTACCTGGCCGGTCTCTCTCTCCCCCCCCCTGTACCTGGCCGGTCTCTCTCTCCCCCCCTGTACCTGGCCGGTCTCTCTCTCCCCCCCTGTACCTGGCCGGTCTCTCTCTCCCCCACTGTACCTGGCCGGTCTCTCTCTCCCCCACTGTACCTGGCCGGTCTCTCTCTCTCTCTCTCTGGGCCCCTGTACGGTCTCTCTCTTCCCCCCCCTGTACCTGGCCTCTCTCTCTCTGGGCCCCTCTCCCCCTGTACCTGGCCGGTCTCTCTCTCCCCCTGTACCTGGCCGGTCTGTCTCTCTCTCTCTCTCTCTCTCTGGGCCCCTGTACGGTCTCTCTCTTCCCCCCCCTGTACCTGGCCTCTCTCTCTCTAGGCCCCTCTCCCCCTGTACCTGGCCGGTCTCTCTCTCCCCCTGTACCTGGCCGGTCTGTCTCTCTATGGGCCCCTCTCCCCCTGTAGCCGGCCGGTCTCTCTCTCTCTGGGCCCCTCTCCCCCTGTACCTGGCCGGTCTCTCTCTCTCTCTGGGCCCCTCTCCCCCTGTACCTGGCCGGTCTCTCTCTCTCTCTCTCTCTGGCCCCTCTCCCCCTGTACCTGGCCGGTCTCTCTCTCTCCCCCTGTACCTGGCCGGTCTCTCTCTCTCCCCCTGTACCTGGCCGGTCTCTCTCTCTCCCCCTGTACCTGGCCGGTCTCTCTCTCTCCCCCTGTACCTGGCCGGTCTCTCTCTCTCCCCCTGTACCTGGCCGGTCTCTCTCTCTCCCCCTGTACCTGGCCGGTCTCTCTCTCTCTCTCTCTCTCTCTCTGGGCCCCTCTTCCCCTGTACATGGCCCCTCTCTCCCTCTGGGCCCCTCTCCCCCTGTACCTGGCCGGTCTCTCTCTCTCTCTCTGGGCCCCTCGCCCCCTGTACCTGGCCTTTCTCTCTCTCTCTCTCTCTCTCTCTGGGCCCCTCTCCCCCTGTACCTGGCCTCTCTCTCTCTCTCTCTCTCTCTGGGCCCCTCTCCCCCTGTACCTGGCCTCTCTCTCTCTCTCTCTCTCTCTCTCTCTCTCTCTCTCTCTGGGCCCCTCTCCCCCTGTACCTGGCCTCTCTCTCTCTCTCTCTCTCTGGGCCCCTCTCCCCCTGTACCTGGCCTCTCTCTCTCTCTCTCTGGGCCCCTCTCCCCTTGTACCTGGCCTCTCTCTCTCTCTCTCTCTCTCTCTAAACCCCTCTCCCCCTGTACCTGGCCTCTCTCTCTCTGGGCCCCTCTTCCCCTGTACCTGGCCTCTCTCTCTCTCTCTCTGGGCCCCTCTCCCCCTGTACCTGGCCTCTCTCTCTCTATGGGCCCCTGTACCTGGCCGGTCTCTCTCTCTCTCTCTCTCTCTCTCTCTGGGCCCCTCTCCCCCTGTACCTGGCCTCTCTCTCTCTCTCTCTCTCTGGGCCCCTCTCCCCCTGTACCTGGCCTCTCTCTCTCTCTGGGCCCCTCTTCCCCTGTACCTGGCCGGTCTCTCTCTGGGCCCCTCTCCCCCTGTACCTGGCCTCTCTCTCTCTCTGGGCCCCTCTCCCCCTGTACCTGGCCTGCCTCTCTCTCTCTCTCTCTCTCTCTCTGGGCCCCTCTCCCCCTGTACCTGGCCGGTCTCTTTCTCTCTCTCTCTCTCTGGGCCCCTCTTCCCCTGTACCTGGCCGGTCTCTCTCTCTCTGGGCCCCTCTCCCCCCTGTACCTGGCCGGTCTCTTTCTCTCTCTCTCTCTCTCTCTCTGGGCCCCTCTCCCCCTGTACCTGGCCGGTCTCTCTCTCTGGGCCCCTCTCCCCTGTACCTGGCCGGTCTCTCTCTCTCTGGGCCCCTCTCCCCCTGTACCCGGCCGGTCTCTCTCTCTCTCTCTCTCTCTCTGGGCCCCTCTCCCCGGCCGGTCTCTCTCTCTGGCCCCTCCCCCTGTACCCGGCCGGTCTCTCTCTCTCTCTCTCTGGGCCCCTCTCCCCCTGTACCCGGCCGGTCTCTCTCTCTCTCTGGGCCCCTCTCCCCCTGTACCCGGCCGGTCTCTCTCTCTCTCTCTCTGGGCCCCTCTCCCCCTGTACCTGGCCGGTCTCTCTCTCCCCCTGTACCTGGCCGGTCTCTCTCTCTCTCCCCCTGTACCTGGCCGGTGTCTCTCTCTCTCTCTCTCTCTGTCTGTACCTGGCCGGTCTCTCTCTCTCTCTCTCTCTGGCCCCTCTCCCCCTGTACCTGGCCGGTGTCTCTCTCTCACTCTCTCTCTCGCCCCTCTCCCCCTGTACCTGGCACCGCGGTCTCTCTCTCTGGCCCCTCTCCCCCTGTACCTGCCGGTCTCTCTCTCTCCCCCTGTACCTGGCCGGTCTCTCTCTCTCTCTCTGGGCCCCTCTCTCCCTGTACCTGGCCGGTCTCTCTCTCTCCCCCTGTACCTGGCCGGTCTCTCTCTCTCTCTATGGGCCCCTCTCCCCCTGTACCTGGCCTCTCTCTCTCTGGGCCCCTCTCCCCCTGTACCTGGCCTCTCTCTCTCTGGGCCCCTCTCCCCCTGTACCTGGCCTCTCTCTCTCTCTCTCTCTCTCATCTGGGCCCCTCTCCCCCTGTACCTGGCCTCTCTCTCCCTCTCTATCTCTGGGCCCCTCTCCCCCTGTACCTGGCCTCTCTCTCTCTCTCTCTCTCTCTCTGGGCCCCTCTCCCCCTGTACCTGGCCGGTCGCTCTCTCTCTCTCTCTCTCTCTCTCTCTCTCTGGGCCCCTCTTCCCCTGTACCTGGCCTCTCTCTCTCTCTCTCTCTCTGGGCCCCTCTCCCCCTGTACCTGGCCGGTCTCTCTCTCTCTCTCTCTCTCTCTCTCTGGGCCCCTCTCCCCCTGTACCTGGCCTCTCTCTCTCTGGGCCCCTCTCCCCCTGTACCTGGCCGGTCTCTCTCTCTCCCCTGTACCTGGCCGGTCTCTCTCTCTCTCTCTCTGGGCCCCTCTCCCCCTGTACCTGGCCGGTCTCTCTCTCTCCCCCTGTACCTGGCCGGTCTCTCTCTCTCTCTCTCTGGGCCCCTCTCCCCCTGGACCTGGCCGGTCTCTCTCTCTCCCCCTGTACCTGGCCGGTCTCTCTCTCTCTCTCTCTCTCTCTCTCTATGGGCCCCTCTCCTCCTA